>NC_092092.1:17766968-18469468 GCF_045679555.1 Salvelinus alpinus | reverse complement strand
TTGACTCGAATGCTTCCCACAGTTGTGTCAAGTTGGCTAGATGGCCATTCTTGACATACACGGGAAATTGTTGAGCATGGAAAAATCCAGCAGCGTTGCAGTTCTTGACAAGCTCAAACAGGTGCGCGTCACACTCACATGCAGGAACCAATGCAATGAATTATTGTTTTTATTTCTTGTTTTATGAAGAATTTATGTGGAAGCAAAACCTCAATGAACCAACCAGTGGTTATTTCAAATGATAATATACTAGTTGTTTTCTTCCTATATATTTGAGTTGGAAGTTGTTTTCCTCCTATATGTTTGAGTTGGTAGTTGTTTTCTTCCTATACGTTTGAGTTGGAAGTTGTTTTCCTCCTATATGTTTGAGTTGGAAGTTGTTTTCCTCCTATATGTCTGAGTTGGAAGTTGTTTTCCTCCTATATGTTTGAGTTGGAAGTTGTTTTCTTCCTATATGTTTGAGTTGGAAGTTGTTTTCCTCCTATATGTTTGAGTTGGAAGTTGTTTTCCTCCTATATGTTTGAGTTGGAAGTTGTTTTCCTCCTATATGTTTGAGTTGGAAGTTGTTTTCCTCCTATATGTTTGAGTTGGAAGTTGTTTTCCTCCTATATGTTTGAGTTGGAAGTTGTTTTCCTCCTATATGTTTGAGTTGGAAGTTGTTTTCCTCCTATATGTTTGAGTTGGTAGTTGTTTTCCTCCTATATGTTTGAGTTGGAAGTTGTTTTCCTCCTATATGTTTGAGTTGGAAGTTGTTTTCCTCCTATATGTTTGAGTTGGTAGTTGTTTTCCTCCTATATGTTTGAGTTGGAAGTTGTTTTCTTCCTATATGTTTGGGTTGGAAGTGTTTTTCCTCCTATATGTTTGAGTTGGTAGTTGTTTTCCTCCTATATGTTTGAGTTGGAAGTTGTTTTCTTCCTATATGTTTGAGTTGGAAGTTGTTTTCTTCCTATATGTTTGGGTTGGAAGTTGTTTTCCTCCTATATGTTTGAGTTGGTAGTTGTTTTCCTCCTATATGTCTGAGTTGGAAGTTGTTTTCTTCCTATATGTTTGAGTTGGAAGTTGTTTTCTTCCTATATGTTTGAGTTGGAAGTTGTTTTCTTCCTATATGTTTGAGTTGGAAGTTGTTTTCCTCCTATATGTTTGAGTTGGTAGTTGTTTTCCTCCTATATGTTTGAGTTGGTAGTTGTTTTCCTCCTATATGTTTGAGTTGGAAGTTGTTTTCCTCCTATATGTTTGAGTTGGAAGTTGTTTTCTTCCTATATGTTTGAGTTGGAAGTTGTTTTCTTCCTATATGTTTGAGTTGGAAGTTGTTTTCCTCCTATATGTTTGAGTTGGAAGTTGTTTTCCTCCTATATGTTTGAGTTGGAAGTTGTTTTCTTCCTATATGTTTGAGTTGGAAGTTGTTTTCCTCCTATATGTTTGAGTTGGAAGTTGTTTTCTTCCTATATGTTTGAGTTGGAAGTTGTTTTCTTCCTATATGTTTGAGTTGGAAGTTGTTTTCCTCCTATATGTTTGAGTTGGAAGTTGTTTTCCTCCTATATGTTTGAGTTGGAAGTTGTTTTCCTCCTATATGTTTGAGTTGGAAGTTGTTTTCCTCCTATATGTTTGAGTTGGAAGTTGTTTTCCTCCTATATGTTTGAGTTGGAAGTTGTTTTCTTCCTATATGTTTGAGTTGGAAGTTGTTTTCCTCCTATATGTTTTGGTTGGAAGTTGTTTTCCTCCTATATGTTTGAGTTGGAAGTTGTTTTCTTCCTATATGTTTGAGTTGGAAGTTGTTTTCCTCCTATATGTTTGGGTTGGAAGTTGTTTTCCTCCTATATGTTTGAGTTGGAAGTTGTTTTCCTCCTATATGTTTGAGTTGGAAGTTGTTTTCCTCCTATATGTTTGAGTTGGTAGTTGTTTTCTTCCTATATGTTTGAGTTGGTAGTTGTTTTCTTCCTATATGTTTGAGTTGGAAGTTGTTTTCCTCCTATATGTTTGAGTTGGAAGTTGTTTTCCTCCTATATGTTTGAGTTGGAAGTTGTTTTCCTCCTATATGTTTGAGTTGGTAGTTGTTTTCCTCCTATATGTTTGAGTTGGAAGTTGTTTTCCTCCTATATGTTTGAGTTGGAAGTTGTTTTCCTCCTATATGTTTGAGTTGGAAGTTGTTTTCTTCCTATATGTTTGAGTTGGAAGTTGTTTTCCTCCTATATGTCTGAGTTGGAAGTTGTTTTCCTCCTATATGTTTGAGTTGGAAGTTGTTTTCCTCCTATATGTTTGAGTTGGTAGTTGTTTTCCTCCTATATGTTTGAGTTGGAAGTTGTTTTCCTCCTATATGTTTGAGTTGGAAGTTGTTTTCCTCCTATACGTTTGAGTTGGAAGTTGTTTTCTTCCTATATGTTTGAGTTGGAAGTTGTTTTCCTCCTATACGTTTGAGTTGGAAGTTGTTTTCTTCCTATATGTTTGAGTTGGAAGTTGTTTTCCTCCTATACGTTTGAGTTGGAAGTTGTTTTCTTCCTATATGTTTGAGTTGGAAGTTGTTTTCCTCCTATACGTTTGAGTTGGAAGTTGTTTTCCTCCTATATGTTTGAGTTGGAAGTTGTTTTCTTCCTATATGTTTGAGTTGGAAGTTGTTTTCCTCCTATATGTTTGAGTTGGAAGTTGTTTTCTTCCTATATGTTTGAGTTGGTAGTTGTTTTCCTCCTATATGTTTGGGTTGGAAGTTGTTTTCCTCCTATATGTTTGAGTTGGAAGTTGTTTTCTTCCTATATGTTTGAGTTGGAAGTTGTTTCCCTCCTATATGTTTGAGTTGGAAGTTGTTTTCCTCCTATATGTTTGAGTTGGAAATTGTTTTCCTCCTATATGTTTGAGTTGGAAGTTGTTTTCCTCCTATATGTTTGAGTTGGAAGTTTTTTTCCTCCTATATGTTTGAGTTGGAAGTTGTTTTCTTCCTATATGTCTGAGTTGGAAGTTGTTTTCTTCCTATATGTTTGAGTTGGAAGTTGTTTTCTTCCTATATGTTTGAGTTGGAAGTTGTTTTCCTCCTATATGTTTGAGTTGGAAGTTGTTTTCCTCCTATATGTTTGAGTTGGAAGTTGTTTTCTTCCTATATGTTTGAGTTGGAAGTTGTTTTCTTCCTATATGTCTGAGTTGGAAGTTGTTTTCTTCCTATATGTTTGAGTTGGAAGTTGTTTTCTTCCTATATGTCTGAGTTGGAAGTTGTTTTCTTCCTATATGTCTGAGTTGGAAGATGTTTTCTTCCTATATGTTTGAGTTGGAAGATGTTTTCTTCCTATATGTTTGAGTTGGAAGTTGTTTTCCTCCTATATGTTTGAGTTGGAAGTTGTTTTCCTCCTATATGTTTGAGTTGGAAGTTGTTTTCCTCCTATATGTTTGAGTTGGAAGTTGTTTTCCTCCTATATGTTTGAGTTGGAAGTTGTTTTCCTCCTATATGTTTGAGTTGGAAGTTGTTTTCCTCCTATATGTTTGGGTTGGAAGTTGTTTTCCTCCTATATGTTTGAGTTGGAAGTTGTTTTCCTCCTATATGTTTGGGTTGGAAGTTGTTTTCCTCCTATCAGTTTGAGTTGGAAGTTGTTTTCCTCCTATATGTTTGAGTTGGAAGTTGTTTTCTTCCTATATGTTTGAGTTGGTAGTTGTTTTCCTCCTATATGTTTGAGTTGGAAGTTGTTTTCTTCCTATATGTTTGAGTTGGAAGTTGTTTTCCTCCTATATGTTTGGGTTGGAAGTTGTTTTCCTCCTATATGTTTGAGTTGGAAGTTGTTTTCTTCCTATATGTTTGAGTTGGAAGTTGTTTTCTTCCTATATGTTTGAGTTGGAAGTTGTTTCCCTCCTATATGTTTGAGTTGGAAGTTGTTTTCCTCCTATATGTTTGAGTTGGAAATTGTTTTCCTCCTATATGTTTGAGTTGGAAGTTGTTTTCCTCCTATATGTTTGAGTTGGAAGTTTTTTTCCTCCTATATGTTTGAGTTGGAAGTTGTTTTCTTCCTATATGTCTGAGTTGGAAGTTGTTTTCTTCCTATATGTTTGAGTTGGAAGTTGTTTTCCTCCTATATGTTTGAGTTGGAAGTTGTTTTCTTCCTATATGTTTAAGTTGGTAGTTGTTTTCCTCCTATATGTTTGGGTTGGAAGTTGTTTTCCTCCTATATGTTTGAGTTGGAAGTTGTTTTCTTCCTATATGTTTGAGTTGGAAGTTGTTTCCCTCCTATATGTTTGAGTTGGAAGTTGTTTTCCTCCTATATGTTTGAGTTGGAAATTGTTTTCCTCCTATATGTTTGAGTTGGAAGTTGTTTTCTTCCTATATGTTTGAGTTGGAAGTTGTTTTCCTCCTATATGTTTGGGTTGGAAGTTGTTTTCCTCCTATATGTTTGGGTTGGAAGTTGTTTTCCTCCTATATGTTTGAGTTGGAAGTTGTTTTCCTCCTATATGTTTGAGTTGGAAGTTGTTTTCTTCCTATATGTTTGAGTTGGAAGTTGTTTTCCTCCTATATGTTTGAGTTGGAAGTTGTTTTCCTCCTATATGTTTGAGTTGGAAGTTGTTTTCTTCCTATATGTTTGAGTTGGAAGTTGTTTTCTTCCTATATGTTTGAGTTGGAAGTTGTTTCCCTCCTATATGTTTGAGTTGGAAGTTGTTTTCTTCCTATATGTTTGAGTTGGAAGTTGATTTCCTCCTATATGTTTGAGTTGGAAGTTGTTTTCCTCCTATATGTTTGAGTTGGAAGTTGTTTTCTTCCTATATGTTTGAGTTGGAAGTTGTTTTCTTCCTATATGTTTGAGTTGGAAGTTGTTTTCTTCCTATATGTCTGAGTTGGAAGTTGTTTTCTTCCTATATGTTTGAGTTGGAAGTTGTTTTCCTCCTATATGTTTGAGTTGGAAGTTGTTTTCCTCCTATATGTTTGAGTTGGAAGTTGTTTTCCTCCTATATGTTTGAGTTGGAAGTTGTTTTCCTCCTATATGTTTGAGTTGGAAGTTGTTTTCTTCCTATATGTTTGAGTTGGAAGTTGTTTTCTTCCTATATGTTTGAGTTGGAAGTTGTTTTCCTCCTATATGTTTGAGTTGGAAGTTGTTTTCCTCCTATATGTTTGAGTTGGAAGTTGTTTTCCTCCTATATGTTTGAGTTGGTAGTTGTTTTCCTCCTATATGTTTGAGTTGGTAGTTGTTTTCTTCCTATATGTTTGAGTTGGAAGTTGTTTTCCTCCTATATGTTTGAGTTGGAAGTTGTTTTCTTCCTATATGTTTGAGTTGGAAGTTGTTTTCTTCCTATATGTTTGAGTTGGAAGTTGTTTTCTTCCTATATGTTTGAGTTGGAAGTTGTTTTCCTCCTATATGTTTGAGTTGGAAGTTGTTTTCTTCCTATATGTTTGAGTTGGAAGTTGTTTTCCTCCTATATGTCTGAGTTGGAAGTTGTTTTCCTCCTATATGTTTGAGTTGGAAGTTGTTTTCCTCCTATATGTTTGAGTTGGTAGTTGTTTTCCTCCTATATGTTTGAGTTGGAAGTTGTTTTCCTCCTATATGTTTGAGTTGGAAGTTGTTTTCCTCCTATACGTTTGAGTTGGAAGTTGTTTTCTTCCTATATGTTTGAGTTGGAAGTTGTTTTCCTCCTATACGTTTGAGTTGGAAGTTGTTTTCTTCCTATATGTTTGAGTTGGAAGTTGTTTTCTTCCTATATGTTTGAGTTGGAAGTTGTTTTCCTCCTATACGTTTGAGTTGGAAGTTGTTTTCTTCCTATATGTTTGAGTTGGAAGTTGTTTTCCTCCTATACGTTTGAGTTGGAAGTTGTTTTCTTCCTATATGTTTGAGTTGGAAGTTGTTTTCCTCCTATACGTTTGAGTTGGAAGTTGTTTTCCTCCTATATGTTTGAGTTGGAAGTTGTTTTCTTCCTATATGTTTGAGTTGGAAGTTGTTTTCCTCCTATATGTTTGAGTTGGAAGTTGTTTTCTTCCTATATGTTTGAGTTGGTAGTTGTTTTCCTCCTATATGTTTGGGTTGGAAGTTGTTTTCCTCCTATATGTTTGAGTTGGAAGTTGTTTTCTTCCTATATGTTTGAGTTGGAAGTTGTTTCCCTCCTATATGTTTGAGTTGGAAGTTGTTTTCCTCCTATATGTTTGAGTTGGAAATTGTTTTCCTCCTATATGTTTGAGTTGGAAGTTGTTTTCCTCCTATATGTTTGAGTTGGAAGTTTTTTTCCTCCTATATGTTTGAGTTGGAAGTTGTTTTCTTCCTATATGTCTGAGTTGGAAGTTGTTTTCTTCCTATATGTTTGAGTTGGAAGTTGTTTTCTTCCTATATGTTTGAGTTGGAAGTTGTTTTCCTCCTATATGTTTGAGTTGGAAGTTGTTTTCCTCCTATATGTTTGAGTTGGAAGTTGTTTTCTTCCTATATGTTTGAGTTGGAAGTTGTTTTCTTCCTATATGTCTGAGTTGGAAGTTGTTTTCTTCCTATATGTTTGAGTTGGAAGTTGTTTTCTTCCTATATGTCTGAGTTGGAAGTTGTTTTCTTCCTATATGTCTGAGTTGGAAGATGTTTTCTTCCTATATGTTTGAGTTGGAAGATGTTTTCTTCCTATATGTTTGAGTTGGAAGTTGTTTTCCTCCTATATGTTTGAGTTGGAAGTTGTTTTCCTCCTATATGTTTGAGTTGGAAGTTGTTTTCCTCCTATATGTTTGAGTTGGAAGTTGTTTTCCTCCTATATGTTTGAGTTGGAAGTTGTTTTCCTCCTATATGTTTGAGTTGGAAGTTGTTTTCCTCCTATATGTTTGGGTTGGAAGTTGTTTTCCTCCTATATGTTTGAGTTGGAAGTTGTTTTCCTCCTATATGTTTGGGTTGGAAGTTGTTTTCCTCCTATATGTTTGAGTTGGAAGTTGTTTTCCTCCTATATGTTTGAGTTGGAAGTTGTTTTCTTCCTATATGTTTGAGTTGGTAGTTGTTTTCCTCCTATATGTTTGAGTTGGAAGTTGTTTTCTTCCTATATGTTTGAGTTGGAAGTTGTTTTCCTCCTATATGTTTGGGTTGGAAGTTGTTTTCCTCCTATATGTTTGAGTTGGAAGTTGTTTTCTTCCTATATGTTTGAGTTGGAAGTTGTTTTCTTCCTATATGTTTGAGTTGGAAGTTGTTTCCCTCCTATATGTTTGAGTTGGAAGTTGTTTTCCTCCTATATGTTTGAGTTGGAAATTGTTTTCCTCCTATATGTTTGAGTTGGAAGTTGTTTTCCTCCTATATGTTTGAGTTGGAAGTTTTTTTCCTCCTATATGTTTGAGTTGGAAGTTGTTTTCTTCCTATATGTCTGAGTTGGAAGTTGTTTTCTTCCTATATGTTTGAGTTGGAAGTTGTTTTCCTCCTATATGTTTGAGTTGGAAGTTGTTTTCTTCCTATATGTTTGAGTTGGTAGTTGTTTTCCTCCTATATGTTTGGGTTGGAAGTTGTTTTCCTCCTATATGTTTGAGTTGGAAGTTGTTTTCTTCCTATATGTTTGAGTTGGAAGTTGTTTCCCTCCTATATGTTTGAGTTGGAAGTTGTTTTCCTCCTATATGTTTGAGTTGGAAATTGTTTTCCTCCTATATGTTTGAGTTGGAAGTTGTTTTCTTCCTATATGTTTGAGTTGGAAGTTGTTTTCCTCCTATATGTTTGGGTTGGAAGTTGTTTTCCTCCTATATGTTTGGGTTGGAAGTTGTTTTCCTCCTATATGTTTGAGTTGGAAGTTGTTTTCCTCCTATATGTTTGAGTTGGAAGTTGTTTTCCTCCTATATGTTTGAGTTGGAAGTTGTTTTCTTCCTATATGTTTGAGTTGGAAGTTGTTTTCCTCCTATATGTTTGAGTTGGAAGTTGTTTTCCTCCTATATGTTTGAGTTGGAAGTTGTTTTCTTCCTATATGTTTGAGTTGGAAGTTGTTTTCTTCCTATATGTTTGAGTTGGAAGTTGTTTCCCTCCTATATGTTTGAGTTGGAAGTTGTTTTCTTCCTATATGTTTGAGTTGGAAGTTGATTTCCTCCTATATGTTTGAGTTGGAAGTTGTTTTCCTCCTATATGTTTGAGTTGGAAGTTGTTTTCTTCCTATATGTTTGAGTTGGAAGTTGTTTTCTTCCTATATGTTTGAGTTGGAAGTTGTTTTCTTCCTATATGTCTGAGTTGGAAGTTGTTTTCTTCCTATATGTTTGAGTTGGAAGTTGTTTTCCTCCTATATGTTTGAGTTGGAAGTTGTTTTCCTCCTATATGTTTGAGTTGGAAGTTGTTTTCCTCCTATATGTTTGAGTTGGAAGTTGTTTTCCTCCTATATGTTTGAGTTGGAAGTTGTTTTCTTCCTATATGTTTGAGTTGGAAGTTGTTTTCTTCCTATATGTTTGAGTTGGAAGTTGTTTTCCTCCTATATGTTTGAGTTGGAAGTTGTTTTCCTCCTATATGTTTGAGTTGGAAGTTGTTTTCCTCCTATATGTTTGAGTCGGTAGTTGTTTTCCTCCTATATGTTTGAGTTGGTAGTTGTTTTCTTCCTATATGTTTGAGTTGGAAGTTGTTTTCCTCCTATATGTTTGAGTTGGAAGTTGTTTTCTTCCTATATGTTTGAGTTGGAAGTTGTTTTCTTCCTATATGTTTGAGTTGGAAGTTGTTTTCTTCCTATATGTTTGAGTTGGAAGTTGTTTTCCTCCTATATGTTTGAGTTGGAAGTTGTTTTCTTCCTATATGTTTGAGTTGGAAGTTGTTTTCTTCCTATATGTTTGAGTTGGAAGTTGTTTTCCTCCTATATGTTTGAGTTGGAAGTTGTTTTCCTCCTATATGTTTGGGTTGGAAGTTGTTTTCCTCCTATATGTTTGAGTTGGAAGTTGTTTTCCTCCTATATGTTTGAGTTGGAAATTGTTTTCCTCCTATATGTTTGAGTTGGAAGTTGTTTTCCTCCTATATGTTTGAGTTGGAAGTTTTTTTCCTCCTATATGTTTGAGTTGGAAGTTGTTTTCTTCCTATATGTCTGAGTTGGAAGTTGTTTTCTTCCTATATGTTTGAGTTGGAAGTTGTTTTCTTCCTATATGTTTGAGTTGGAAGTTGTTTTCCTCCTATATGTTTGAGTTGGAAGTTGTTTTCCTCCTATATGTTTGAGTTGGAAGTTGTTTTCTTCCTATATGTTTGAGTTGGAAGTTGTTTTCTTCCTATATGTCTGAGTTGGAAGTTGTTTTCTTCCTATATGTTTGAGTTGGAAGTTGTTTTCTTCCTATATGTCTGAGTTGGAAGTTGTTTTCTTCCTATATGTCTGAGTTGGAAGATGTTTTCTTCCTATATGTTTGAGTTGGAAGATGTTTTCTTCCTATATGTTTGAGTTGGAAGTTGTTTTCCTCCTATATGTTTGAGTTGGAAGTTGTTTTCCTCCTATATGTTTGAGTTGGAAGTTGTTTTCCTCCTATATGTTTGAGTTGGAAGTTGTTTTCCTCCTATATGTTTGAGTTGGAAGTTGTTTTCCTCCTATATGTTTGAGTTGGAAGTTGTTTTCCTCCTATATGTTTGGGTTGGAAGTTGTTTTCCTCCTATATGTTTGAGTTGGAAGTTGTTTTCCTCCTATATGTTTGGGTTGGAAGTTGTTTTCCTCCTATATGTTTGAGTTGGAAGTTGTTTTCCTCCTATATGTTTGAGTTGGAAGTTGTTTTCTTCCTATATGTTTGAGTTGGTAGTTGTTTTCCTCCTATATGTTTGAGTTGGAAGTTGTTTTCTTCCTCTATGTTTGAGTTGGAAGTTGTTTTCCTCCTATATGTTTGGGTTGGAAGTTGTTTTCCTCCTATATGTTTGAGTTGGAAGTTGTTTTCTTCCTATATGTTTGAGTTGGAAGTTGTTTTCTTCCTATATGTTTGAGTTGGAAGTTGTTTCCCTCCTATATGTTTGAGTTGGAAGTTGTTTTCCTCCTATATGTTTGAGTTGGAAATTGTTTTCCTCCTATATGTTTGAGTTGGAAGTTGTTTTCCTCCTATATGTTTGAGTTGGAAGTTTTTTTCCTCCTATATGTTTGAGTTGGAAGTTGTTTTCTTCCTATATGTCTGAGTTGGAAGTTGTTTTCTTCCTATATGTTTGAGTTGGAAGTTGTTTTCTTCCTATATGTTTGAGTTGGAAGTTGTTTTCCTCCTATATGTTTGAGTTGGAAGTTGTTTTCTTCCTATATGTTTGAGTTGGTAGTTGTTTTCCTCCTATATGTTTGGGTTGGAAGTTGTTTTCCTCCTATATGTTTGAGTTGGAAGTTGTTTTCTTCCTATATGTTTGAGTTGGAAGTTGTTTCCCTCCTATATGTTTGAGTTGGAAGTTGTTTTCCTCCTATATGTTTGAGTTGGAAATTGTTTTCCTCCTATATGTTTGAGTTGGAAGTTGTTTTCTTCCTATATGTTTGAGTTGGAAGTTGTTTTCCTCCTATATGTTTGGGTTGGAAGTTGTTTTCCTCCTATATATTTGGGTTGGAAGTTGTTTTCCTCCTATATGTTTGAGTTGGAAGTTGTTTTCCTCCTATATGTTTGAGTTGGAAGTTGTTTTCCTCCTATATGTTTGAGTTGGAAGTTGTTTTCTTCCTATATGTTTGAGTTGGAAGTTGTTTTCCTCCTATATGTTTGAGTTGGAAGTTGTTTTCCTCCTATATGTTTGAGTTGGAAGTTGTTTTCTTCCTATATGTTTGAGTTGGAAGTTGTTTTCTTCCTATATGTTTGAGTTGGAAGTTGTTTCCCTCCTATATGTTTGAGTTGGAAGTTGTTTTCTTCCTATATGTTTGAGTTGGAAGTTGTTTTCCTCCTATATGTTTGAGTTGGAAGTTGTTTTCCTCCTATATGTTTGAGTTGGAAGTTGTTTTCTTCCTATATGTTTGAGTTGGAAGTTGTTTTCTTCCTATATGTTTGAGTTGGAAGTTGTTTTCTTCCTATATGTCTGAGTTGGAAGTTGTTTTCTTCCTATATGTTTGAGTTGGAAGTTGTTTTCCTCCTATATGTTTGAGTTGGAAGTTGTTTTCCTCCTATATGTTTGAGTTGGAAGTTGTTTTCCTCCTATATGTTTGAGTTGGAAGTTGTTTTCCTCCTATATGTTTGAGTTGGAAGTTGTTTTCTTCCTATATGTTTGAGTTGGAAGTTGTTTTCTTCCTATATGTTTGAGTTGGAAGTTGTTTTCCTCCTATATGTTTGAGTTGGAAGTTGTTTTCCTCCTATATGTTTGAGTTGGAAGTTGTTTTCCTCCTATATGTTTGAGTTGGTAGTTGTTTTCCTCCTATATGTTTGAGTTGGTAGTTGTTTTCTTCCTATATGTTTGAGTTGGAAGTTGTTTTCCTCCTATATGTTTGAGTTGGAAGTTGTTTTCTTCCTATATGTTTGAGTTGGAAGTTGTTTTCTTCCTATATGTTTGAGTTGGAAGTTGTTTTCTTCCTATATGTTTGAGTTGGAAGTTGTTTTCCTCCTATATGTTTGAGTTGGAAGTTGTTTTCTTCCTATATGTTTGAGTTGGAAGTTGTTTTCTTCCTATATGTTTGAGTTGGAAGTTGTTTTCTTCCTATATGTTTGAGTTGGAAGTTGTTTTCTTCCTATATGTTTGAGTTGGAAGTTGTTTTCTTCCTATATGTTTGAGTTGGAAGTTGTTTGTTTTATTCATACTAATGTTTTTTTTAAAGTTGTAATCCTATCCTGAGACTAAGTTTTAAGATGGGGGAATATCATAGAATTACAACATTATGTAAATCACATGACTCTTTTATTAGAATGTAATCCTATTTTAGTACTCACATTGTCTGTTTTTCTTAGAGGCAACACAATAGGACTGTTAGAACTTTCTTGTGTCTGTGTGAAGAGAGAGAAGCCTGAGATTTAACGCTGACAAGTAGATTTACGATGGCTCGGTGATAACCTGAAGACTGCATTGCATTCCAATCCATGATTAGTGTCTGTGTGCCTGTCTGTCGTTAACAGGGAGAAACAACGACCAGTTTATTTAAGGAAAGGATGTAGTATTCTAGGTTGCATTAGTATTTTTGTTTAAGAAAGCAGTAAATGAACTAGAGACAGATATTTGGCGCCATGTAAATCTTGATGTCTGTTGCATGAGAGCACAATGTACCTTTTGTATAATTTCAACGTACTGTATCTCTTCTTCATCACAAGGACTCAGGAAGACTATAAAGAGTTGTAACCAAATCCTGTTTTTTGGGCTTTAACTCTATACCATTGGGTGATTGTTAACGTTCCATTACTGCAGTAATTACTAATAAAGTTTGATTGTTTTGAAGAAATCTGAACGTCTTTCCTTTGATTACAATAATTCCACGACACCTACTAGCATACCCCGCTAAAAGACACTTCAATATTTTATCTTGCCCATTCCACTCTGAATGGCACACATACACAATCCATGTCTCAATTGTGTCAAGGCATAAAAATCCTTCCTTAACCTGTCTCCTCCCGTCATCTACCCTGATTGAAGTGGATTTAACAAGTGACATCAATAAGGGATCATAGGTTTGACCTGGATTCAGCTGGTCAGTCTGTGTCATGGATAGAGCAGATGTTCTTAATGTTTTGTCTGCTTTGTGTATGTAATTTCACTCAGCCTATTTTAGAATACCACTGCAAGCCAAGCACAGTCAACTACTGACAAACATACTACTTTGTGTGCATGAGGTACACTTATATATCAGTTATGTGAAAACATAACCTCACAGGTAGTGAAGCTAAGTGTTGAGGCGTGAAGAACAGACAATAGCAAGTTGTAATGTAGCTGTATGTAGAATGCAAAGTAGCCAAGAAGGACATTAGGTTGGCAGCTCTCTGTACAACTGTGCGAGAACGTGTTGACGTGTTGTCTTCACTTCCAGGGTATTCTAATTTCCATACATTTATTTTCTCCTTAAGCCCCTTATGATTATTAATTAGCCCAATTTATTCAGTAGTAATGAACAGTTTATAATTCTCGTCCCTATCTGTAATTTTATTCAGCTTCCCAGTGCCTATTCTAAGAGGTACAGGGTTATTCATCGCTTGAAGGCGCTGCGATACAGATTTGCATTAGCACATGCACACACACACACACGAAACCACATGCACCACATGAACGCACACCCACACATACACACATACACACACCCACATGCATGCACGCGCACACACACACATGCAAACATAAAATAATTAAATCATTAATAATTAATAATTAAAAATGTATCCTCAAAATTTCTCCAAAACAATATCCTTCGAGTGCTGAAAAGAAACGATGTCTACGGAGTAATGATAACCAGTGCCAAGAACAGGCCAGGGACATATGAATTTCAGAAGGGACACATAAGTAAGCAAGGTAATGTCAATGTAAATGTGTAACGATCATGAGAGTGGGAACTTCTGTGCAGGTAAGACAAAATAAATTAGACCTTGATCTAAACAAACTGTCCTTTATTTTCACATTTAAAGTACCTTCAGACCGTGTGTGTGTGTGTGTGTGTGTGTGTGTGTGTGTGTGTGTGTGTGTGTGTGTGTGTGTGTGTGTGTGTGTGTGTGTGTGTGTGTGTGTGTGTGTGTGTGTGTGTGTGTGTGTGTGTGTGTTTCATCAAAAGTAGCCTCATTCCAACTCACAGAGAAGCTGCTTTAATCTCTGTCCTTGAGAGTAATCTTGCCGGTGTGCAAAATGGCTCACTTTATCAACTGGAAGGCAGCCTGTCGCCTCAGCCTGCCTGCAGGAGTCTGGGAAAAGCAGCAGCAGTGATGCCTTCCTCACGACAACTCAGCTCCCAACCAGCCTCTGTAAGATCACCTAGTTCACAGCCACTATCTCTGTCTGTACCAGGGTAAATAACAAAGAAGGGGAGGAAAAAAGTGATAAGAAAGCATGCCTAGAGTTGTACTATATTTTACTATGTTACTACAACGCTAGCACCACCTAATACTAGCTGCTACTTCTACTACCATTACTACTGCTATCACATCAACACCTATTATTTTAGTTAACTTAACGGCTTTGTCCACTGCAGTATTGACAGCAAAACCAAGCTAGTTCAATGACCTCAATATGGATAGGTCAACTTGGTGGCTGCAGTTAGACATATCTTATACGGACATTGGCGGATATTGTCTCCCTCTTCCCCTGGCATATGGGGATGACACAGGAAGTCAGTGGATTGATTACAGACCTGTTGCCCATCAGAGAGACATTCATGTGCCAAGCCCCATCTTCTATTTTCGGCCCATGTCAAGTCCCTATCTCTGTTTTTGATTATATTCTCTGCCCATGTCAAGTCCCTTCTCTGTTTCTGATTCTATTCTCTCCCCATGTCAAGACCCTTCTCTGTTTCTGATTCTATTCTCTGCCCATGTCAAGGCCCTTCTCTGTTTCTGATTCTATTCTCTCTCCATGTCAAGGCCCTTCTCTGTTTCTGATTCTATTCTCTGCCCAAGTCAAGCACCATCTCTGTTTCTGATTCTATTCTCTGCCCATGTCAAGCACCATCTCTGTTTCTGATTCTATTCTCTGCCCATGTCAAGGCCCTTCTCTGTTTCTGATTCTATTCTCTCCCTATGTCAAGGCCCTTCTCTGTTTCTGATTCTATTCTCTCCCTATGTCAAGGCCCTTCTCTGTTTCTGATTCTATTCTCTCCTCATCTCTCTGACTCTCACCTGCACTCCACCTCTCTCTCTGTTTCTATTCTCCCTCTTTTCTCTCCCATGCCATAGTCCAACCCAAAGTCTTCCATAAAGTAGTCCTCCTCTCCAGTCTGACTGATCTATCTTCCTTTAATACTTCCTAAAGCTATCTTTGTAGAGCGCAGGGCAACATAACTTAGTGAAGCAGACAGACACACATACACACAAACACACACAGGGCAACATAACTTATTGAAGCAGCCAGCCAGGCAGCCAGGAGAGGCAACTTGTTTTATAGGGTGTCTGCTTGGCGAGCTAATAGAAAACAACAAGGAGAAGGAAAATAGGGGAGATCAAATACTTGCTCTCTATGTCTCCACTTTCTCTTCCCACAGCATCATGTGATCACCCACTGTGATGCCGTACATAACATAGTAGATAAATATGCTACAGCTCTATCCGCTTCATCTTTTCAGTGTATTTTGTTGTATTAATTATTCCATATGGCAGTGTTTCCCATCTCCGGTCCTCTACTAACCCCAACAGTACATATTTTCATTGTGGCCTCGGACAAGCACACCTGATTGTACTTGTCAACTAATCAAAAAGCCCTTGACAAGTTGAATCAGGTATTTTTGTCCGGGGCTACAACAAAAATGTTTGCTGTTGGGAGTACTAGAGGACTGGAGTTGGGAAACACTGCCATATGGCGAGATGCTTGAGACTAAATAACCTTTCAGGTTAATGAATATATCCAATGCATGTACAGTGCATTTAGAAAGTAATCAGACCCCTTGACTTTTTCCACATTTTGTTACGTTAGACTTATTCTAAAATTGATTAAATAGTTTTTGCCCTAATCAATCTACACACAATATCCCATAATGACAAAGGAAAAACAGGTATTTAGATTTTTTTGCAAATGTATTAAAATAATAAGCTGAAATATCACATTTACATAAGTATTCAGACCCTTTACTCAGTACTTTGTTGAAGCAACTTTGGCAGTAATTACAGCCTCGAGTCTTCTTGGGTATAACACTACAAGCTTGGCACACCTGTATTTGGGGAGTTTCTCCTATTCTTCTCTGCATATCCTCTCAAGCTCCGTCAGGTTGGATGGGAAGCGTCGCTGCACAGCTATTTTCAGGTCTCTCTAGAGATGTTCACTCGGGTTCAAATCTGGGCTCTGGCTGGGCCACTCAAGGACATTCAGAGACTTGTTCCGAAGCCACTCCTGCATTGTTTTGGCTGTGTGCTTCGGGTCATGTCCTTCTAGAAGGTTCTCCCATCTCCACAGAGGAACTCTGGAGCTCTGTCAGAGTGACCATCGGCTTCTTGATCACCTCCCTGAACAAGGCCCTTTGCCCCCGATTGCTCAGTTTGGCCGGGCGGCCAGCTCTAGGAAAAGTCTTGGTAGTTCCAAAATTCTTCCATTTAAGAATGATGGAGGCCACTGTTCTTGGGGACCTTCAATGCTGCAGAAATGTTTTGGTACCCTTCCCCAGATCTGTGCCCAGCACATTTCTGTCTCGGAGCTCTATGGACAATTCCTTCGACCTCATAGCTTGGTTTTTGCTCTGACATCCACTAACAGCTGTGGGACCTTATATAGACAGGTGTGTGCCTTTCCAATTCATGTCCAATCAATTGAATTTACCACAGGTGGACTCCATTCAAGTTGTAGAATCATCTCAAGGATGGTCAATGGAAACAGGGTGCATCTGAGCCCAATTTCAAGTCTCATATCAAAGGGTCTGAATACTTATGTAAATAAGGTATTTCAGTTTTGATATTTTTATACATTTGCAAAAATGTCTACAAACCTGTTTTCACTTTGTCATTATGTGGTATTGTGTGTAGATGAATTTGGAAAAACATTTATTTAATCCATTTTAGAAGAAGACTGTAACGTAGCAAAATGTGGAAAAAGTCAAGGGGTCTGAATCCTTTTCGAATGCACTGTATGACGTGTTTTAATGTCGCACATGGATGGATGCTGTAGCCTACCATGCTTTCACAGATGTATGATGATATAGATAGCTCTACATCTCTTTACTATTACACTACTGTATATTGTGATGAAGTGCAATCTCCCTCCAGGGGCCATTGGGCATTACTCAGTAAATAGTTTCTTCTCCTGAGATTGTGCAGATATAGAGAGGTCATATATGGTTTCTGTCACCCCAAAGATGAATACTGTTTAATATTGCAGGGCAGCAGAGAGAGAGAAAGAGAGGGGGAGAGAGAGGGAGAGAGAGGGAGAAAGAACATCCTAACCATTTGCCTCTATAAATCTTAACCATGGATTTCTATAAAAACATCCAGAGACTGCGAGACAAAGCGTAATGTAGGAACAGCTCATGCCTCACTTTAGTTTGTTTCTGGGATTAAACAAACAAAAGTAACTCTGTTAAAGTCATTTGTGTGGGTGTCAATAAGAACACATAATGCAACACCAGCAGATCGCATTACTTCTGAGTCATTGGTCTATATTTGACACCATTGTTTCCACGCTCCATAAAATAGTGTTATGGTCATTTCATCAATATGTATGTCCAAAGTGGTAATTAATCATATGCAGTATGCTTAAGTAGTGTATTCATTCAAATGAATTCACAATATTACTGTATAACTCACTCTGTGGTCACCATGAGACAGAGATTATACAGTACATTGCTGTAATTTTTACAGTAAATGTTTGTCAAAGTCTTCTGTATGAATGTGTATATTAACACTTATGTTTAACTTGGTCTCTGTAGAATACGTTGAAATAGTGACATCGAACCATTTTATTCTTACAGTATGTCAACTAAACGGACATATTAGTTGCATGTTATTTATGATGACGTATTACTTATATGTCACTATCTGGTATTTTAACACTTTATTAACATTGAAGAGCATGGATGTATTTTAATACTATGGTTCTCTACTCACGTCATCTAAGGTTAACCCTGTCTCAGGTCATGTCTTTTAATTCTAATATGAAAGGAAAGGTGTGCGCCATGATATAGCACATTTTAAATGTGTCTGACTGAATAGTAAATTAACCACATCCATCTAGGTGACACTGAATTGCCGTATTAAACTTACAGTTCCACATCCCTCCCTCCCAGCTTCATCTAAATGACCTTAGTTCTGAAGTTTCTGTCTAAAACCTCACTTTGTTCAGGTTATGCCTACTAGTGTATTACCACTAACGACACCAACACTGAGTACAACACCTTGTTGTGGCAGTTATTTTGGGGAGATGTTATCACCTTTCATTTTTTGGAATGCCAAGGATGTACAATGATGATACTCAAATATGCTTGTTGCACAGCCATCAGTAGCCGGCTACCTGACCGGTACCCAGCCCTGCACCTTGAGACTAATGCCCCATGTATATAGAGTCATTGAACACTGCTCACCTCATATTCTTTCTATATACTGTTGTTACTAACTGTGCATGTATATACTTTATTCTCGACATAGCTCATCCTAATATACCTACTACTGTACATGCCATTTTCATTTCCAAATGATATACTGTCTATGCACACCACATGTTTATATTCTAGATTCTCACACATGCTCACTCTAATATATCTATCTACTTTGGATTGCTATTTCTTGATTTCTTGTTTAGATTATTTGTGTATTGTATTGTATTTGCGAGACATTCTACTGCACTGTTGGAGCATTCCTTTGAAACCGTTGGTATTTCTGGTATACTTACATACTACTTACTACAAAAAGTATGTATACTTTAACCGTAAGGTGAAAATATGTGACTTGATTGAAGGTGTAGGTGAATACCGTATGCATGATATATAGCCTGGTGGAATATGTTACTATGTTACAAATAGCAGTCACTAGTTTCAAAATGATTACCCTTTAATTGTTATATGTGTCTGTAACTAATCTTAAAATACTGTATCACATTTGTGACCGACTGGCTCGATTCAGTCTTATGAGCAAAATTTGAAAGTGTATTTTAAATTGGATAAAAGTAGAGACTCAGATCTACAAAAGTATATATCATACAGTACAGTTGAGGAACAATGGGAAAGTTATTCTGCTTTGAAAGTTGATACATTTGTAACCTCCCTTTTGAGAAAATGCCCCTGAATGTTTTGGTACACCTACTGGATAACTCCTCTTTGTCTACACCCATTCAGCATTGTTCACACCCTCTGAAGCCTGAGCCCCACCCATCTCTTTAAGGATTCACATTTGAGGCCATGTACTAAACAACCAAAGATTATACAATGGGTGTGTTTGTAAAATTAAAGTGCTCAGAGTGCACTTTGGCCGTTCGTAAACTCAGAGCGTTGTCAGATTGTCTGTTTGTAAATTCAGAGGTTTCGCTCTTGGCACGTTCGGAGTGCACACTGGACGCACTGGCCGAGGAGTACGGTTGATCCGAGCGTTCTGACCTAACAACAGCAGTCAAGCACCCAAGCTAACCGGCTAACGTTGGCTAGCTTGCTGGCTACTTTCAGACACAAATGAGAGAACAGCTCACTCTGACCATTTTACTCACCCTAGCAGAGCTGGTTAGACTGATTGTATGATATCCAGAGCGTTGGTGACTGCAACTGTGCTGCTGGCAAAATGTTAATTACGCTTTTTTTGCGGTTATTCTGCGCGGTTATTCTGCACTCTGGCACACTCAGACGAGAGTGCTCTGAAATCGGAGTAGATAGCCAGAGCGATTTTAACAGCTACGTCTATCAACAGTAGTCGCAGTGACATCATAAACATTTTATTGAAGTAGTTACTTGCATAGTGAAGTCTTTGTAGCTAGCTAGCTAGCTAAATAATTAACCATAATCCCAACGCATAGCGTTACTACCCTGCATGAATCTGCAGGTAGCTAACCAACCAGTTTCAATGTTAGCTAGCTACACACATAAATAGCAACGCAAATGGCTCTGAGATATGAAAATTCGTAACGTGTAATATCTGAAAACATAGCTAGGTAGACTCTCTTACCCGTATACATGGATGGACACCTCTCCCTCTCTCTCACAGATGCCATATTTGACCTTAGTTTGAAGATGTAATCCGGAGACAGGTGTTTTATACAACAGCCTTCTGTGTGTTCTTTTTTCAACTCCATCTGCGGGAAGGTTGCTGACTTTTCCATGGCTAAACCAACTAGGCTCGTAATTTAACAATTGTATTTGTATTTACAGATGGCATACAAGATTGTTATTAGGTTAAAGCACATGAACAATCACATGTTCCAGAATAAAAGTTCAAATGGCACTCCTGTGAAGTAGTGACTTGTGACATAGGCCTAGTTTCCTGAAACGAGTCACATTTGCCTCCAACATTTTCATCTGGCAGTTAATGAGCTATAAAACGTATTTTGTTTGTTTGTTTAAAGTTATGAAGCATTCAAATCTGCTCTTAGAACCTGTTGCCTTGTAAAAGGTGATTTAAGGTAAGGGAAATCATACCAAAGCATTTTATGAATGTTGAAAGAATTCCAGTTGAATAATTAGTTCAGATTGTCTCCCTGGCCTGAATGTTGTTTCTTAGCTATGTATCTGGTTCTAGTCAAAGGACACGCTTGACAAGAACACAGGGACTGACTAAAGTTCATTGTGAATCAAATTATTAGTCTCTCTCTCTTTCTCTCTCTCTATGCATGTTTTTCTAATTAAAATTCCTCTATTTAACAAACACCATTGCAAACAAGCGCAACTAACAAATGAAGAGAAGAGCTCTCTACTCGACACTCCAAAAAGCACAGCGTAGTGTTTTACCACCAGAAATAATCAGTGACTGTGTCCCAAATAGCACCCTACAGATGTAGGATCTTAATTTGATCTTCAGATCTGAGAATTTTCCAGCACAGCAGGAAACGCAAACGTGTAATGTATTTGAGGTTTAAAAAGGCTAAAATGTCAGACTTAATTTTCCATTATGAAATATGTATCAACCCCTACAAAAATGTAAGTTAATAATAGTCCACATAATAATTCACATTTCCTGTTGCAGTAGGATTATTTTCCAGCTGTAGCAAACTGGTTCAAATTAAGATCCTATATTTGCAGTGACTATAAGGACATACAGCCAGGGAGGCTTACATCTTTTGATTACTTTCAGATCAAAATCATTAAAGCATCAAAGGAGTTCAATGTATTGACAAATTGTGTCAGAATTCGAAGAATCAAAGACAGACAGACATCAGTAAGATCTTAGGATTCATCTTACCTTGGATTCAGTGCAAACAGAGCAAGATTTATGATCTGTCATTTAATTTGGTTCACCTTCATTATAGTGTAATTATTATCTATTGCCATGATGTAAATGAACCCTTTTACATCATGTGGGTCTATGCCAACCATTGCTACCCCCACCTGAACACAAACCTGTCTAACAAACATTTGCCTTTATTAGTTTGCTTGCTTCTCTTTGGTGAAGTGTATTATCATTACCTTTGTGTCTGTAACGAGCAACATGTGGAGGCAGTCGACCCAGCACTAAACTGAACAGTAAACTAAACACGCACACTTGCTGCTCCATCTTCTCAAATTCAGTTGTCTTTCTATTCTCTCATTAACAGAAGGATGTGGGGTCCCATCCAGATGCTCCAACAACACTATAATTAGTCTGCCGTGTTACTTTACCACAGTTCCCAGTTTTCTTTTAACTGTGCTACCATGGCATTATGGTTGCACAGTTTACTTTTCCTAAATTCCCAGGTTTTCCAGAAATCCTGTTTAGTGTATTCCGGATTTCTTGCTTATTCCCTAATGATTCAGGGAATCTTCCAACAGGATTTCTTGCTTATTCCCTAATGATTCAGGGAATCTTCCAACAGGATTTCTGGAAAACCTCTTGAACACAAACCTCACTAACCAACATTTGTCTTTGTATCTGTAGTGTAATAACATGAGGTTGGCACAGCATAATGAACAGTAAACCAAAAGCACCCTGACATATGTCTCGCCTCTCCATCTCAACTGCCTTTGTCTTTTCATCGCTCATTATCAGACGGATGTGAGATGCCATCCAGATGCTTGTCCTCTTCAATGGCGCCGCTGGAAGCCTGCTAACCCCACTCCAACATCACTATAATTAGTCTGCTGTGTAATGCCAGATCACTCTGGGGATGATGCTGACTTTCAATCACAGACAGGAAAACCTGCAGACAGTCCCAGTGTGCAAGATGTGTTTTCTGGCCTGGTTAGCATTTTTGTCTTTTTTTTGTGTGTTTTTTGTCTTTTTTGTCTGTATTTTCTTCCTATCCTATTTTTTCATAGTGAC
Organism: Salvelinus alpinus; assembly: GCF_045679555.1. NCBI lineage: Eukaryota > Metazoa > Chordata > Actinopteri > Salmoniformes > Salmonidae > Salvelinus > Salvelinus alpinus. The sequence goes on along the minus strand of NC_092092.1, from coordinate 18,447,645 downwards.
ATTTAACCATTAACGTTTATGTCAGCAAAAGCCGAGATATTAGCAGTCAGTGAAGGTGACATGTTAGTTATGTGTCACTTAGGGTAAGACTCAGTCAGCATCGAAGGAATGTCCACGTTATAGCAAAATTGAAAATTAAAGCAAATTTCCGATTGAGCCGACATATGCAGAGTTTACCGTGTTTATCGTCTTCGCGAACACGGTAACAATGCCTCTTAATTTCAATCACGCTATAGCGCGGCTCTTCCAGAAAACGGATTTCATCTAAATCAAATCAAATCAAATTTTATTAGTCACATACACATGGTTAGCAGATGTTAATGCGAGTGTAGCGAAATGCTTGTGCTTCTAGTTCCGACAATGCAGTAATAACCAACAAGTAATCTAACCTAACAATTCCACAACTACTACCTTATACACACACACAAGTGTAAAGGGATAAAGAATATGTACATAAAGATATATGAATGAGTGGTGGTACAGAACGGCATGGCAAGATGCAGTAGATGGTATAGAGTACGGTATATACATATGAGATGAGTACTGTAGGGTATGTAAACATAAAGTGGCATAGTTTAAAGTGGCTAGTGGTACATGTATTACATAAAGATGGCAAGATGCAGTAGATGATATAGAGTACAGTATATACATATGAGATGGGTAATGTAGGGTATGTAAACATTATATTAAGTGGCATTGTTTAAAGTGGCTAGTGGTACATTTTTACATAATTTCCATCAATTCCCATTTTTAAAGTGGCTGGAGTTGAGTCAGTATGTTGGCAGCGGCCGCTAAATGTTAGTGGTGGCTGTTTAACAGTCTGATGGCCTTGAGATAGAAGCTGTTTTTCAGTCTCTCGGTCCCTGCTTTGATGCACCTGTACTGACCTCGCCTTCTGGATGATAGCGGGGTGAACAGGCAGTGGCTTGGGTGGTTGTTGTCCTTGATGATCTTTATGGCCTTCCTGTGACATCGGGTGGTGTAGGTGTCCTGGAGGGCAGGTAGTTTGCCCCCGGTGGTGCGTTCTGCAGACCTCACTACCCTCTGGAGAGCCTTACGGTTGTGGGCGGAGCAGTTGCCGTACCAGGCGGTGATACAGCCCGACAGGATGCTCTCGATTGTGCATCTGTAGAAGTTTGTGAGTGCTTTTGGTGACAAGCCGAATTTCTTCAGCCTCCTGAGGTTGAAGAGGCGCTGCTGCGCCTTCTTCACAACGCTGTCTGTGTGGGTGGACCAATTCAGTTTGTCCGTGATGTGTACACCGAGGAACTTAAAACTTTCCACCTTCTCCACTACTGACCCGTCGATGTGGATAGGGGGGTGCTCCCTCTGCTGTTTCCTGAAGTCCACAATCATCTCCTTTGTTTTGTTGACGTTGAGTGTGAGGTTATTTTCCTGACACCACACTCCGAGGGCCCTCACCTCCTCCCTGTAGGCCGTCTCGTCGTTGTTGGTAATCAAGCCTACCACTGTAGTGTCATCCGCAAACTTGATGATTGAGTTGGAGGCGTGCATGGCCACGCAGTCGTGGGTGAACAGGGAGTACAGGAGAGGGCTCAGAACGCACCCTTGTGGGGCCCCAGTGTTGAGGATCAGCGGGGTGGAGATGTTGTTACCTACCCTCACCACCTGGGGGCGGCCCGTCAGTAAGTCCAGGACCCAGTTGCACAGGGCGGGGTCGAGACCCAGGGTCTCGAGCTTGATGACGAGTTTGGAGGGTACTATGGTGTTAAATGCTGAGCTGTAATCGATGAACAGCATTCTCACATGGGTATTCCTCTTGTCCAGATGGGTTAGGGCAGTGTGCAGTGTGGTTGCGATTGCGTCGTCTGTGGACCTATTGGGTCGGTAAGCAAATTGGAGTGGGTCTAGGGTGTCCGGTAGGGTGGACGTGATATGGTCCTTGACTAGTCTCTCAAAGCACTTCATGATGACGGAAGTGAGTGCTACGGGGCGGTAGTCGTTTAGCTCAGTTACCTTAGCTTTCTTGGGAACAGGAACAATGGTGGCCCTCTTGAAGCATGTGGGAACAGCAGACTGGGATAAGGATTGATTGAATATGTCCGTAAACACACCAGCCAGCTGGTCTGCGCATGCTCTGAGGACGCGGCTGGGAATGCCGTCTGGGCCTGCAGCCTTGCGAGGGTTAACACGTTTAAATGTTTTACTCACCTCGGCTGCAGTGAAGGAGAGCCCGCAGGTTTTGGTAGGGGGCCGTGTCAGTGGCACTGTATTGTCCTCAAAGCGGGCAAAAAAGTTGTTTAGCCTGTCTGGGAGCAAGACATCCTGGTCCGCGACGGGGCTGGTTTTCTTTTTGTAATCCGTGATTGACTGTAGACCCTGCCACATACCTCTTGTGTCTGAGCTGTTGAATTGCGACTCGATTTTGTCTCTGTACTGGGACTTAGCCTGTTTGATTGCCTTGCGGAGAGAATAGCTACACTGTTTGTATTCGGTCATGCTTCCGGTCACCTTGCCCTGGTTAAAAGCAGTGGTTCGCGCTTTCAGTTTCACGCGAATGCTGCCGTCAATCCACGGTTTCTGGTTTGGGAATGTTTTAATCGTTGCTGTGGGTACGACATCGTCAATGCACTTCCTAATGAACTCGCTCACCGAATCAGCATATTCGTCAATATTGTTGTTGGACGCAATGCGGAACATATTCCAATCCGCGTGATCGAAGCAGTCTTGAAGCGTGGATTCAGATTGGTCGGACCAGCGTTGAACAGACCTGAGCGCGGGAGCTTGTTGTTTTAGTTTCTGTTTGTAGGCTGGAATCAACAAAATGGAGTCGTGGTCAGCTTTTCCGAAAGGGGGGCGGGGGAGGGCCTTATATGCGTCGCGGAAATTAGTATAACAATGATCTAGGGTTTTTCCAGCCCTGGTAGCACAATCGATATGCTGATAGAATTTAGGGAGTTTTGTTTTTAGATTAGCCTTGTTAAAATCCCCAGCTACGATGAATGCAGCCTCAGGGTGTGTGGTTTCCAGTTTACAAAGAGTCAGATAAAGTTCGTTCAGGGCCATCGATGTGTCTGCTTGGGGGGGAATATATACGGCTGTGATTATGATTGAAGAGAATTCCCTTGGTAGATAATGCGGTCGACATTTGATTGTGAGGAGTTCTAGATCAGGTGAACAGAATGACTTGAGTTCCTGTGTGTTGTTATGATGATCACACCACGTCTCGTTAATCATAAGGCATACCCCCCCGCCCCTCTTCTTACCAGAAAGATGTTTGTTTCTGTCGGCGCGATGCATGAAGAAACCAGCTGGCTGCACCGACTCCGTTAGCGTCTCTTGAGTTAGCCATGTTTCCGTGAAGCAGAGCACGTTGCAATCCCTGATGTCTCTCTGGAATGCTACCCGTGCTCGGATTTCATCAACCTTATTGTCAAGAGACTGGACATTGGCGAGTAGTATGCTAGGGAGTGGAGCGCGATGTGCCCGTCTCCGAAGCCTGACCACGAGACCGCCTCGTTTGCCCCTTTTACGGCGTCGCACAGGGTCGCCGGCTGGGATCAGATCCATTGTATTGGGTGGAAGGCAAAACACTGGATCCGTTTCGGGAAAGTCATATTCCTGGTAGGAACGATGATGAGTTGACGTTAATCGTATATTCAGTAGTTCCTCCCGACTGTATGTAATGAAACCTAAGATTACCTGGGGTACCGATGTAAGAAATAACACATAAAAAAACAAAATACTGCATATTTTCCAAGGAACGCGAAGCGAGGCGGCCATCTCTTTTCGGCGCCGGAAGTAAAACCTAGGCCTTATGGTTAGGGTTACGGACAGGTTATAACTAGTGAGATAGGAATAGTGTTAAGATGTGTTTAATGAGACGGTATCTTTGTAACACAGGAAATAATGGCATATATAAAAAGTTGCCTCACACAACATTTTTCTTCAGTACTAATAGGGGGCAGCAATCTAAATTAGAATGCTGAATATTTCTCCACCCACCTTTGTTGCTTCCACCATATCCAAATGGCTACACACGGTTTTTATATTTGTCAAAATAGCCAGGAGGTCTTTGTGAAATCTTTGTTTGTTTTTGCAAACATTAACAGATTTGTCTGAATCTGTCAACTGCAATTCAGTGTTGTCCCTTCTCCTCCTTGTTACTGAGTTATGTCAACACTGCGTTGCGAGAACACAGTCATAAGTTCAGAGGATATGTTCACAATAAATGTATTATACTGCAGTCTGTGCACATCACAACACCTCCTACACAATATAAATAACACACTCTGAAAAGTTTTCTGTATAAGGGAATTACTCTCTTTGCAATATGAAAGATCCATTCCAACCCCATTATATGAATGTCTTGATTGATATTTCTGTCTTTCTGTTATCAGTTCTGGCTTTCAAAAGGACTTCAATCTGGTACTGATGTAACGGATGGGCAGCTGGGGGAAGGGGAAGGAGGGACAAGAGGAGGAGGGGTTATAGCAGCACATCATTGTCTTCCAAAAAGACCTTGAAAACTCCTGGCCTTGCCTCTCCTTTTTCCCTCTCATCCCCCTCTCTCCTCCTCCTCCTCCTCCTTAGTTCAGTTCTGTGCTTCTGTCTCTCAATCAAATGAAACTCAATCCGCATTCAGGTCCTGGAAGAGGCGTAACTTTGGAATAATCAAAGTTCCCAGAGGACGGGGAGGTCACTGCTAGCTCAAACACAGCACAGCTAGCAATGCAGGAAAAATAAAAGCTATGGAAATGTACCCAGGTTCTGAGGGAAGACCTGAAGCTAATGTCCACATGGAATTCTACCCGTGTGCTGCTGCATGCTAGCCCTTATCTGTGTAACATTTTAACAATAAACTGCCTCCAACAGAAGTCTCTCTGCATTATCACATGGCCTGCATCCCAAATGACACCCTATTTCCTATATAGTCCCCTACTTTTGACCAGAGTCCATAGGGCTCTGGTCAAAAGTACAGATGGAGGATCTTTATTTGACCAGTATTGTCTCAGCAAAATATCCCTGCATCAACAGGATTTGAAATGTTTGTTGCTTGATCAATGGTTAGGCTATTAGCTGGCATAAATTAAGCTACATGAAAAGTGCGTTGCTGTTTTTATAACCATGTGTTAGTGCAGGTTTTCAGTGAAGCTTATCTGCAGGAAAATTCTCAACAACAAACGAGTAATCAAATTAAGATCCTACACCCGCAGTGCGTTATGCAGGAAATAATGTGCCATTTGGAACGCGCTCATGGGGAGCTAAATCTGCCCACATGCTCTACATGAAACTGTAGATAATTAGAACTGTGAATGAGTCAATGTGAGCTCAATATTAATTTCAGCCACAGCATGTCATTTTGTAATTTCAGGATCCTGCTAGGTTGGGAAATCATAAGAGATTTGTCTATTCAGCTTATCTGAATTATTGTAGCTTGTACAATCACTAAATTCTGTGAAAGTAAATCAATACACAATACTACTATTACTGTAATACAGTAATAACTGTAGTAACAACATTGTACTAACATGTAGTTACATAGTAACATATTTGAAATAGCATAGTGTTACCGGGAGAAAAAAACCCTGTGAAATAGGAATTAATTCAATTCATCAGGCATTCAACATCCCAGCGACAGTGGTGCTATTGCTACAGCTTCAGGTCTTTCCTGCCAGCCACCACACTACTACAGTTGTTTAATGACATTAAAAGCACAGTAGGGAAAACATTCACCTTCTCTCACATTCTCAGAAAGGTCAGGCAACCACAGTTCCTGCCAAAGCCAGGATTAAAGGAACCCTTCTGATACATAAGAAAGAGGGGGGTATGAGAGAGAGAAATTTAAATACAATTTTGAGAGAGAGAGAGATAAAGAGAGAAAAAGAGAAAGAGAGATAAAGATAAAGAGAGAGAAAAAGAGAGATAAAGATAAAGAGAGAGATAAAGAGAGAAAAAGAGAGATAAAGAGAGAGAGAGATATAAAGAGAGAGAGAGAGAGAGAGAGAGAGAGAGATATGGCATGATGAAAGATCGTGAGCAGCAGAGACCATCTTTTCAGCATTTAATAATATCACTGGTGATTCAGGCTATAATGGTGTGTGTGTGTGTGTGTGTGTGTGTGTGTGTGTGTGTGTGTGTGTGTGTGTGTGTGTGTGTGTGTGTGTGTGTGTGTGTGTGTGTGTGTGTGTGTGTGTGTGTGTGTGTGTGTGTGTGTGTGTGTGTGTGTGTGTGTGTGTGCATGCATTCGCATTCAGACATCTCTGGATGTTAATATTGTGACACCTAGTGGTTGGCAGGTGATGGACATCAACATGTTCCGTTTCTAAATTAATGTGATAAGTGCCCATCTGACCCTAATACAATAAAACAGCACGTGCTTCACATAGCCTTATGTATAATGTATTGGAGCCAGTATGTGTCTTGTGTTTTCAGCATGTATAATGTGCTATTTCAAGCCCTGACTATACAGTAGGTTCTTTGAGAAAAAAAATGTATCTAGGTCTACTTGTTATTTTCAGACTCACTCACGATGTCCTAAAATGGACACCACACAACCAGCCAAACAAGCAGGTGAGTCAAGCTGCAGGTGAGTCAGGCAGGTTTGATTTTGTAGCATGACATCACCGACCCTGGCATAGCAGAAAGATGTGTCTGTAAATGTGAAGGAAAGGCCCAATAAAAGAAGAGCTTAGCCCGTCAGTGCATTTAAATGTTAATTATTCATATTCCCTCCCTCATCAATTTTAACGGCAAGCCTTTGTGATTAAAACAAAATATCTTCACCAGAAATATCCGCCGGGAGCAAGCATCCTTTAAGCCCTGTAAAATAATAGAGGAATAATGATGGAGATTCCAAATGGCACCCTATTCCCTACCAGGGTCAAAAGTAGTGCACTGTGTAAGGAATAGGGTGCCATTTAGGACTGAGACAATGCCTGAGCTCTCATAAAAACGATCCCTTGAGGATCCCTGTCTATTTTTCACACCTCACTACTCCATTCTTTGGATTAAGGTCCATTTATGTCCCAACTTGTCTCGGAGCCGCCAGAGACAGTAACATTCACAAGGCCCATAAACACACAATAAAGCGTGTTGCTATTAAATGTTACCATAGATACCTAATTACCTAATGATCAAGGTACATTATATATAATATGAATTTACTGATATAAAATGTAGACAGGGTTATTTCATTGTAATTCGTTTTGAAGGATGTTGAAGCGTATTTCTATCAAACATAAATCAACATCTATCAACATAGAAAAGCAACCCAATTAGTACCAAACTCAAGGTGATTTTCAGCAGTGGACGAAGAAGGTCCTAAAATGGACACTATACACACCACACATACAAGGCTTATGGACTCCATACATATCCTGATTGGCAAAACTTTCTCTTTCCTCTTCCATTGAGTCAAAGTAAACAGCACCACAACATGGTGTGATGCCACAAACCCCATTGAGCCTCATACTGAGAATTGTGCTGCTAAAAGTGAAAACAGGGTCATCACAAATGAGATCACTGCACATTGGCGTTTACAGGCACAGCCTGAAGGGACAAACCACATTCCACTGCCCATGTAGATCAGCCTTTCCAACTCTCCTGGTGTGACTGCTTGCTTCATACAAGCTTCTTCGGTACAGCAGCTTGTCAAATCCCTAGCCTCCACTCTTTTGCCTGAAATAGTGCACATAGAATAGATGTATTGATCACCGTTTGAATCCCCTTCTCCATTTCTGTTACATTATTTACGTTATTTTTTTACAGAAGGTCTTTCAGAATATGTTGTGAATCTTATTTACTGAATAGTTTTAACTGTGGGGTTTTCCGGAGACCAGATAAAGCGGGGTTTTGATAAATGCAGTGTATATCATTCTGGTTTAATGCACAGCAGAGATGTTGTCACAAAGCATTTTGTGTTCCAAACACCAAAACTCCGGACATCTACCCATAAAACTCTCATATCATTGAAAGATTAGAATTCAGTATACTCCGTGATACGGTTTGGAATAAAAGTATAAACATTGCAATAACAGAAAGCAGCAGTCATTTCTCATACAAACAGGCTCTAATAAATTCAGCGACAAATTAAATTCCAGTCTCCCCTTGCTTTCAGAAACGACTTCTCAACACATTATCTCTCTGCTTTGAACCCGCTATTTCCTTTATTTTAATTTGTAATAAAGAGAGACAGAAGAAGAGAGGGAAGAAATGAAGGAGAAGAGAAAAGAAGAAGCGGTCTGTTTCTCTATTTATTTTCCTGGGCTAATTAAGTCATTGTTGTTCCAACTTTAAAGCCCAAAGCTTTTTAATTAATATCCTGACATATAAGAAAGAAGAAAAAACGGACAAACCTGGGTTAAAATACTATATGAAATCATTCAAGATACTTTGAGTGCTTTCAGCAGATAAACCTAGCTGTCTGTCTCTCCGACATTTGCAACATTGTTTCAATATTCAAATTCGATCTCCGGCTGTCCCATAGTAATGAACGTGTCGGGACGAGACACAGGCAGGCAGCGTTTCTCAGCCAGTCGAAATCATTAATCAGCTGGCTTCATCTCTATGGATCTATACAAAGAAATTCCAATTGAAAAAAGGTAAAACGAAACAAAGTGCAGCTAGTTTGCAGTCTTTCCAGCTTCAGTTTGAAGTGACTGGGTCGCGTCCATAGATACAGAACAAAAAGACTGAACGACTGGGACGCATCTCTGGCAACCAAACTAATATATCAAACGACCAGCCAGCTTGGGTAGCAACCCTAGACTTGTGTCAGAACTAGCATGAAATAGTCAATTCATCAAAATATATTTTTTTATTAAAATATGTCAACCATTATTTGAATATGTTGGTAACCCGTTGTATGAAAGTGATAATGCCCTCGATGCTGGTGTTTGGAGGATATACTGGTACGGTTTGCTGGCACTCGACTTCGTCTCGGGCCTAACACCCGTGACAATGTATCCTTCAAACACCGGCTTCTCTGGCATTATCACTTAATTGGAACACTTAAAACTGCATTGACACAAGTACAATAGACCAACCTGAAAGTAGCAGGGTCATATAACCTTCAGAGAGGCTGTAATCAGAAGCACTCTACATGGTGTTCAAGTGTGTAATAGTCTGTCTTTAAGAGGTTAAATGTATTTGGCTAAGGTGTATGTAAACTTCCGACTTCAACTGTATATAACTATATTTGTGTGTGTGGATACATTTTCTGTACTTCTGCGTAGATGCTTTTTATGATGTTTTTGTGCTGAAGACCATTGCGCTGTATTTTTGCCCATTGAATACCACTCAAATAGCATACAAAAGTACAAAAATAAACAACAAGGCTACTTCCTGGAAAACACCACAACACTTGCATGTTGATCATCATATTGAGATTTAATGAGTTTGGGGTTTGCTCAATTGTTTTTAATGGCATGAAAACAATAAAACATTATTATATATTTTTTTTAACTAGGCAAGTCAATTAAGAACAAATACTTATTTACAGTGACGGCCTACCAAAAGGCAAAAGGCCTCCTGACAGGGGCAAGAAAAAACTAAAGTAGGATAAAACACACACCACGACAAGTGAGACACCACAATACTACATAAAGAGAGACCTAAGACAACAACACAGCATGGCAGCAACACAACATGACAACAACACGGTAGCAAAACAACCTGGCAGAAGTACAACATGGTAGCAGCACAAACATGGATCAAACATTGTTAGGCATACACAAACAGTGCAATGGGCAAAAATGTAGAGACAACAATACATCACGGGAAGCAGCCACAATTTGCCATGATTGAGTCTTTGAATGTAGAGATAGAGAGTAGTAGCTGTAAAAGGGGATGTAGAGTGAACATTTTGCCCTGTCTTTTGGTGTATTATTGCCCCTGCCCCTATTAAACTCAGTTTTTCACAATTCCTGACATTTAATCCGAGTAAAGATTCCCTGTCTTAGGTCAGTTAAGATCACCACTTTATTTTAAGAATGTGAAATGTCAGAATAATAGTAGAGAGAATAATTTATTTCAGCTTTTATTTCTTTCATCACATTCCCAGTGGGTCAGAAGTTTACATACACTCAATTAGTATTTGGTAGCATTGCCTTTAAATTGTTGAACTTGGGTCAAACGTTTTGGGTAGCCTTCCTTAAGCTTCCCACAATAAGTTGGGTGAATTTTGGCCCATTCCTCCTGACAGAGCTGGTGTAACTGAGTCAGGTTTGTAGGCCTCCTTGCTCGCACACGCTTTTTCAGTTCTGCCCACACATTTTTTATAGGCTTGAGGTCAGGGCTTTGTGATGGCCACTCCAATACCTTGACTTTGTTGTCCTTAAGCCATTTTTCCACAACTTTGGAAGTATGCCTGGGGTCATTGTCCATTTGGAAGACCAATTTGCGACCAAGCTTTAACATCCTGACTGATGTCTTGAGATGTTGCTTCAATATATCCATATATTTTCCCTGCCTCATGATGCCATCTATTTTGTGAAGTGCACCAATTCCTCCTGCAGCAAAGCACCCCGACAACATTTTCCCATGATGTCAAGCAAAGAGTTTGAAGGTAGACCTTGAAATACATCCACAGGTACACCCCAATTGACTCAAATGATGTCAATTAGCCTATAAGAAGCTTCTAAAGCCATGACATAATTTTCTGGAATTTTCCACGCTGTTTAAAGGCACAGTCATCTTAGTGTATGTAAACTTCTGACCCACTGGAATTGTGATACAGTGAATTATAAGTGAAATAATGTCTGTAAACAATTGTTGGAAAAATTACTTGTGTCATGCGCAAAGTAGATGTCCTAACCGACTTGCCAAATCTATAGTTTGTTAACAAGACATTTGTGGAGTGGTTGAAAAACAAGTTTTAATGACTCCAACCTAAGTGTATGTAAACTTCCGACTTCAACTGTATATATACATATTAAATGACAGTGTTCTCACGAATTTCATAATAACTGTTAGTCCCGTTCAAACGAGTAGGGGACATGATATGGACGTAAAGCAGAAAGGGGTTACTTTCACAGGGTACAGTCATCATAAGAGACATAACATGAAAATGCCTTCCAATGTACAGTCAGTGAGCTCTCAGTCTCTCTCAAACGTATGCTGCTGTTGGAACGTAGATTTTTTTTTTAAGTGCTAGGGGTAGGGGGGAAGGAAGAGAGAGAGGGAAAGAGCGAGAGAGGTGAGAGAGAAAGAAAGAAAGAGAGATCTAAAAGACGTAGAATCCTGCTGGGAGAGGACAGGAGAGGTGATGGTGTGATGTGGAGGAGGAGAGGAGTTTGTATTTTTAGAGGATTCCCCCGGAGGCAGGAGGGAGGGGAACATACTGTGTACTGTGTCTGAACATTAGGGTGGCTATGAGGGGACCGGCAGGGCTGCGTCCCAAATTGCAATCTATTACCGTTTATAGTGCACTACTTTTGACCTGGGCCCTGGGCAAATGTAGTGCACTAAATAGGGAAGAGGGTGCCATTTGGGATGCAGAGGCACTACAGCGATCACTGCAGGCTCACAGTGAGACAGAGACCTCTACTCTTCCCTAACAATCAAATCTGACACCTGATATCTGCAGGGGCTTCCTTCTGCACAGCAGACCCAGGGAGGGGGCGAGGGAGGGAGGGGGGGTTGAGTGTTTTACTGGAACCTCTCAGCTAGGGGAGAGACATGGAGGAAGGGACGGCGAGAGGGAGGGAGGAAAAGAAGGAGGGAGAGGAGGGAAAGATGGGGGAGCAAGAGAGATAGAGGTTTAGAGATTATAGATGGAATCTGCAGTAGTGCAAAACAGCGCCATAGACTGGGTGGTAAACATTGGCTAGCTGGCTAACATTAGCTAAGCTAGGGGTTAGGGTTAGGAGTTGGGATAAGGTTAGGGTTAAGTTTAGGAGTTAGGTTAAAGCGTTATGGTTAAGGTTAGCTAAAAGGATTAGGGTTAGCTAAAAGAGTTCAGGTTAGGCTTAGGGGAAAGGTTAGTTGATATGCTAAGAAGTTGCAAAGTAGTTAAAAAGTAGTAAGTAGTTGAAAAGTTGCTAATTAGCTAAAATGCTAAAGTTAACCTTGATGAGAATTGAACTTGCAACTTATGGATTGCTAGATGTTCGCGTTAAACGCCCACCCCACTTTCATTTTTGCCTTAAGTACCCACTATCTTATGTAACCATATCAAACGTAACATATCATACTAATTTGACTGTCTCGGATTTACATTTACATTTACCATGTTACGTCTAGTCTATGAGATCAGGCTGAGTATAGTGATGCAGGTCTTTAGATGTTGTCGACATGAAATTGTGTTCCAAACTTTATCCACAAAGTTATATTCCATTTTTTTGAGAGTCGAGCGATACCACCATTATTTTTTGTGATATTTTATTTTACTTATTTTTTATTTTATTTTTACAACATACAAAAGACATACATAGACAAAAACAATAAATAACTTAACGTTCACATACAACATTTCCACAAACATTAATGACATCACATTTGCTCAGACCCACATGTTCCCACTGTATCCACACCCAATGTTTCTAATACCTGTAAGACTCTATGACATCAAATTGTGACATCAAACCGTTTTCTAACTCTGCCCATAACTTTTGGACTTTGTAGCACTCCCAGAAGCCATGAATTATTGAGTCATTGTTAGTTTTACACTTAAGATATGATTCTGCCATTGCTTTAGAATTTGTGAATTTTGTCTCCTGTATATTAAATAATTTAGTTTTTTATGTATTATTTCTTACACTGTTACACCAGGAAATCTTAAGTCTTATTACATACAGCTGGGAGGAACTATTGGATATAAGAGCAATGTCAACTTACCAACATTACGACCAGGAATACGACTTTCCCGAAGCGGACCCTCTGTTTGGTCCACCACCCAGGACAATGGATCGGACCCTAGCAGGTGACCCAAAACAAGGGCGTCGCAGAAGAGGCCGACGGAGCGGTCTTCTGGTCAGGCTCCGTAGACGGGCACATCGCTCACAAGTATACTACTCGCCAATGTCTCTTGACAAGGTAGACGAAATCCGTGCAAGGGTTGCCTTCCAGAGAGACATCAGAGATTGTAACATTCTCTGTTTCACGGAAACATGGCTCACTCGGGATACGTTATCAGAGTCGGTACAGCCACCTGGTTTCTTCACGCATCGCGCCGACAGAAACAAACATCTCTCTGGTAAGAAGAAGGGCATGGGTGTATGCCTTATGATTAACAAATCGTGGTGTGATCATAACAACATACAGGAACTCAAGTTCTTTTATTCACCTGAGCTAGAATTCCTTACAATCAAATACCGACCGCATTATTTACCAAGAGAATTCTCTTCGATTATAATCACAGTCGTGTATATCCCCCCCAAGCAGACACCTCGACAGCCCTGAAAGAACTTCATTAGACTCTAACTTCCGCGACGCATATAAAGCCCTCCATCGCCCTCCTTTCGGCAAATGTGACAACGTCTCCATTTTGTTGCTCTTAGCCTATAGACAGAAACTAAAACAGGAAACGCCCGTGCTCAGGTCTGTTCAATGCTGGTCCGACCAATTTGATTCCACGCTTCAAGATTGCTTCGATCACGTGGACTGGGATATGTTCCGGATAGCGTCGGACAACAACATTGATGAATACACTGATTCGGTGAGCGAGTTTATTAGCAAGTGCATCGGTGATGTTGTACCCACAGCGACTATTAAAACCTTCCCCAACCAGAAACCATGAATTGATGGCAGCATTCGCGCAAAACTGAAAGCACGACCCACTACTTTTAATCATGGCAAGGTGACCGGGAACATGACCAAATACAAGCAGTGTAGCTATTCCCTCCGCAAGGCAATCAAACAAGCTAAGCGTCAGTATAGAGACAAAGTAGAGTCACAATTCAACGGCTCAGACACGAGAGGTATGTGGCAGGGTCTACAGTCAATCACGGACTACAAAAGAAAACCAGCCCCGTCGCGGACCCCGATGTCTTGCTCCCAGACAAACTAAACAACTTCTTTGCTCGCTTTGAGGACAATACAGTGCCACCAACACGGCCCGCTACCAAAACCTGCGGGCTCTCCTTCACCGCAGCCAACATGAGTAAAACAGACCAGCTGGCTGGTGTGTTTAAGGACATATTCAATCAAACCCTATCCCAGTCTGCTGTTCCCACATGCTTCAAGAGGGCCACCATTGTTCCTGTTCCTGTTCCCAAGAAAGCTAAGGTAACTGAGCTAAACGACTTTCGCCCCATAGCACTCACTTCCGTCATCATGAAGTGCTTTGAGAGACTAGTCAAGGATCAAATCACCTCCACCCTACCTGACACCCTAGACCCACTCCAATTTTCTTACCGCCCCAATAGGTCCACAGACGACGCAATCGCAATCACACTGCACACTGCCCTAACCCATCTGGACAAGAAGAATACCTATGTAAGAATGCTGTTCATCGACTACAGCTCAGCATTTAACACCATAGTAGCCTCCAAACTCGTCATTAAGCAGGGTCAATGTCAACAAAACAAACAAAACAACACTCAACGTCAACAAAACAAAGGAGATGATCGTGGACTTCAGGAAACAGCAGAGGGAGCACCCCCCTATCCACATCTACGGGACAGTAGTGGAGAAGGTGGAACATTTTAAGTTCCTCGGCGTATACATCACAGACAAACGGAAATGGTCCACCCACACAGTGTGCGTGGTGAAGAAGGCGCAACAGCGCCTCTTCAACCTCACCAAAAACACTCACAAACTTTTACAGATGCACAATCGAGAGCATCCTGTCGGGCTGTATCACCGCCTGGTACGGCAACTGCTCCGCCCATAACCGTAAGGCTCTCCAGAGGGTAGTGAGGTCTGCACAACACATCACCGGGGGCAAACTACCTGCCCTCCAGGACACCTACACCACCCGATGTCACAGGAATGCCAAAAAGATCATCAAGGACAACAACCACCCAAGCAACTGCTTGTTCACCCCGCTATCATCCAGAAGCCGAGGTCAGTACAGGTGCATCAAAGCTGGGACCGAGAGACTGAAAAACAGCTTCTATCTCAAGGTCATCAGACTGTTAAACAGCCATCACTAACATTGAGTAGCTGCTGCCAACATACTCACTCAAATCTCTAGCCACTTGAACAATTAAAATTGGATGTAATAAATGTATCACTAGTCACTTTAAACAATGCCACTTTATATAATGTTTACATACCCTACATTACTCATCTCATATGTATATACTGTACTCTATACCATCTACTGCATCTTGCCTATGCCGTTCGGCCATTGCTCAACCATATATTTATATGTACATATTCTTATTCGTTCCTTTACACTTGTGTGTATAAGGTAGTTGTTGTGAAATTGTTAGATTACTTGTTAGATATTACTGCATGGTCGGAACTAGAAGCACAAGCATTTTGCTACACTTGCATTAGCATCTGCTGACCATGTGTATGTGACCAATAAAATTTGATTTGAATTTGATTTGATTTTAATAAATTATATACATTACTCTGGATTCAACATACATTTCAGTTAACTGCAACATAGTTTGTTATGTTCCACACTCCCTCCATCTTGGACCAATATCAGTTATGTTTAAGTCTTGGTTCTAATCATTTATATTTTTTCTCAGAGATTGTCAGTTTGTGTCACACCCTGATCTGTTTCAACTGTCTTTGTGATTGTCTCCACCCCCCTTCAGGTGTTGCCCATCTTCCCCATTATCCCCTGTGTATTTATACCTGTGTTATCTGTTTGTCTGTTGCCAGTTCGTCTTGTTCGTCAAGCCAACCAGCGTTTTTTGTGTCAGCTCCTGCTTTTCCCTAGTCTCTCTTTTCTCGTCCTCCTGGTTTTTGACCCTTGCCTGTCCTGACCCGGGAACCCACCCGCCTGACCACTCTGCCTGCCCCTTACCCTGAGCCTGCCTGCTGTTCTGTACCTTTGCCCCACCTCTGGATTACTGACCTCTGCCTGACCTGACCCTGAGACTGCCTGCCACCCTGTCCCTTTGCCCCTGTTGCTGTAATAAACATTGTTACTTCGACACGGTCTGCATCTGGTTCTTACCTTGATTCTTGATAGATGGATAGGCTCTCTGTAATGTTTTATATATCTTACCTATCATATGAGCATCTTTTTCTGGCAGAAATAGGATTCCTTCAACATTGCTATGATGTCCAAAATCTTTCAGGTCCAAATTTCGTGATACAAAATGTTTAAGTTGCATATATTTGAAAATGTCTACATTGGTCAGTCCACAATTGCTTTTTAATTCTGTCATGGAAATAATTGTGTTTCCTATTACCATGTCATTTATGGTTTCTATGCCTTTTGTTTTCCATGTTGCCAATTAACTGTATCTGTGAATTCTGAAAAGCTATTCAAGGATTGTTACATATGGGTGTGTTTTTAGGGAGTGATATTGGTTCTTATAGAATCCGTTACATTTTCTTCCATATTGTTATAGTGTTCTTAACTATGAAGTTGTTTATGTTCTTAGCTCCATCCTTTGAAGTCTCAAGCTATTTCTCGTTATTTGTAAATAACTGCTGGTGTCCGATGTTTAATAATGAAGAAGTCTTGAATTATTGCTCGCCTGAAGTAGAATACCTCATGTTAAGCTGTAGACCACACTATCTACCAAGAGAGTTTGTATTGGTAGCCGTCGATTTTCCATCACAAACCGATGCTGGCACTAGGACTGCACTCAACCAGCTGTATAAGGCCATAAGCAAACAAGAAAATGCTCATCCAGAAGCGGCGCTCGTAGTGGCCGGGGACTTTAATGCAGGCAAACTTAAATCCGTTTTACCTCATGTGCAACCAGAGGAAAAAAAACTCTAGACCTAGAGTTTAGACATCCACATACAGAGACGCATTAAAGTCACTCCCTCGCCCTCGATTTGGCAAATTTGACCATAATTCTTTTCTCCTGACTCCTGACAAGCAAAAACTAAAGCAGGAACTACCAGTGACTCACTCAATACCAAAGTGATCAGATGAAGCGGATGCTGCGCTACAGGACTGTTTTTCTGGCACAGACTGGAATATGTTCCGGTATTCATCCAATGGCATTGAGGAGTATACCACCTCAGTCACCGGCTTCACCAATGAGTTCATCAACGACGTCGTCCCCAAAGTGACCGTACGTACATATCCCAACCAGAAGCCATTAATTACAAGCAACATCCACACCGAGCTAAAGGCTAGAGCTGCCGCTTTCAAGGAGTGGGACACTAATCCAAACACATAACAAATCCCGCTATGCCCTCAGACAGGCAAAGAGTCAATACAGGACTAATATTGAATCCTACTACACCGGTTCTGACGCTCGTCGGATGTGGCAGGGATTGAAAACTATTACAGACTACAAAAGAAAACCCAGCCATGAGCTGTCCAGTGACGCGACCCTACCAGACGAGCTAAATGCCTTTTATGCTCGCTTCGAAGTAAGCAACACTGAAGCATGCATGAGAGCATCAGCTGTTCCGGACAACTATGTGATAACGCTCTCCGTAGCGGATGTGAGCAAGACCTTTAAATAGGTCAACATTCACAAAGCGGCGGGGCCAGAAGGATTACCAGAACGTGTACTCAAAGTATGGCCAACTGGCAAGTGTCTTCACTACATATTTCAAACAGACCACCATAGTCCATGTGCCTAAGAAAGCAAAGGTAACATGCCTAAATTATTACCGCCCCGTAGCACTCACGTCGGTAGCCATGAAGTGCTTTGAAAGGTTGGTTGTGGCTCACATCCACACCATAATGCCGGAAACCTTAGACCCACTCCAATTCACATACCGCCCCAACAGATCCACAGATGACGCAATCTCAATAGCACTCCACACTGCTTTTTCCCACCTGGACAAAAGGAACACATATGTGACTTCATTGACTACAGCTCAGTGTTCAACACCATAGTACGCACAAAGCTCATCACTAAGCTAAGGACCCTGGGACTAAACACCTCCCTCTGCAACTGGATCCTGGACTTCCTGACTGGCTGCCCCCAGGTAGTAAGAGTAGGCAACAACACATCTGCCACACTGATACACAACACTGGGGCCCCTCAGGGCTGCGTGCTTAGTCCCCTCCTGTACTCCCTGTTCACCCACGACTGCGTGGCCAAGCACGACTCCAACACCATAATTAAGTTTGCTGATGACACAGCAGTGGTAGGCCTGATCACAGACAACGAAGAGACAGCCTATATGGAGGAGGTCAGAGACCTGGCTGTGGTGCCAGGACAACAACCTCTCCTTCAATGTGAGCAAGGCAATGGAGCTGATCGTGGACTATAGGAAAAGGAGGGCCGAACAGGCCCCCATTAACATCGACAGGGCTGAAGTGGAGCGGGTCGAGAGATTCAAGTTCTTGGGGGTTCACATCACCAACGATCTATCATGGTCCAAACACACCAAGACAGTTGTGAAGAGGGCACTACAACACATTTTCCCCCTCAGAAGACTGAAAATGTTTTGCATTGGTCCCCAGATCCTCAAAAAGTTCTACTGCTGCACCATCGAGAGCATCCTGACCGTTTGCATCACCGCCTGGCATGTTAACTGCTCGGCATCTAACCATAAGGCACTACAGAGGGTAGTGCGTATGGCCCAGTATATCACTGGGGCCAAGCTTCCTGGCATCCAGGATCTATATACTAGGCGGTGTCAGAGGAAGGCCCAAAAAATTGTCATAGACTGTTTTCTCGCCACCGCACGGCAAGCGGTACCAGAGCACCAATTCTAGGACCAAAAGGCTCCTTAACAGCTTCTACCGCCAAGCCATAAGACTGCTAAACAATGAATCAAATGGCCACCCAGACTATTTACATTGACACCCCCCTTTGTTTTTACACTGCTGCTACTCGCTGTTTATTATCTATGCATAGTCACTGTACAAATTACCTTGACTACCCACATTGACTCGGTACCGGTACCCTCTGTATATAGTCTCATTATTGTTATGTAATTTTCTTGTGTTAATTCTTTTTTTAAACTTTAGTTTATTTAGTAAGTATTTTCTTGACTCTATTTCTTGAACTGGATTATTGGCTAAGGGCTTATAATTATCCATTTCACAGTAAGGTTGTACTCGGCACATATGACAAATAAAATGTTTGTTTTATTTGAAAACAATTAATCTGTTTTATGTAACTATACAAAAGTAACATATCACACTAATTTGACTGTCCTGGATTTACATTTACTATGTTATGTCTAATCTATGAGACCAAGCTGAGTAAAAGATTATGAGGATGAGCATGCGTACTCATTGTTCCTCTTTAGTGTATTTAACTATATGTCATAAGCAGTGCTTGACTTGAAAGAAGTGCAGGAACTGTCCTTTTCCAAGTCGGGCCATTAGACTATGTTCACCAAAATTCACAAATTAGATTATGTTATAGAGACCTCGGATTATTCACTGTTTACGGTTTATACACATTTCCTTGCCGTTGTGCCCTTAATCAAGGCACTTAACCCCCCACAAAGTAGAACTGTACTGTTAGTCACATGTTGTCAATCCTCCATCTGGAGAACTCCTGGGTGTGCAGGCTTTTGATCCAGTCCTGTTGAGCAGCTGATGTTTAGGCTACAATGTGGTTAGACCAGGGTTTTTTACCATAGCCTGCAAGCAGTAGCTATCCTGGAAGATGGTTGACACCCTTGATATAAAAAATTGCAACATTACAACCAAATACTTTTGAACTTTATAAAATGATTCCCTCATTAAATGCATCAGGGATCAAATGGATAAGGTAGGCTACTTTAAAGCAAGGTATCTAACTACACATGTTTATACATAAGGATGAAATATTCCTTTCTCAGGGGAGATCTACGCACAGCAAGTTATTTGTCATTTAGGCTATTAGAATATTTTTTGCTTTTTCGCAATTACAGTACATGGCTAATCTTTAATAGAGGGGAATTCCAGTTTTCCAACGGTGAAGATTTATTTAGGCTCTGCAGTGTCAGTGGAAAGGTGACAACCACGAATGCTTAGTTAGCTATAGTTAACTAGCGAGATAACTGCTAAACATTATGTTTTAAATTGGCCATCTAGTTAGTCTGTTGTCTGTCATTATTTTATACCTGCTGCTGAAATGTCCTGCTTTCTATCCTTGGGCAAAGGCCCACTCGCAATGGCACACACCCAGCACAAACAGACATGCACTGAAAGGTCATTCCTATAATTGCTGATATGTAGATTTTGAAGTGATTGATCATATTTAAAGTGTGCTTTCATGAATTACATTAACAAAAATTATGAAATAAATGTCCATGACTTTTCATGACCTTACAAACCCTCATTTGACAACTTGGAACAGCGCATCGTGTGCATTCAAGTTGGCACATTTTCAATCTGCGCAATCTCGAACAGCCTACTGTCATTAACAAACCGGCATCAGGAAATGAATGCCCACTCCCCATTGCTATTCAATACAGATCCCGCCTTCCTATTTGATCAACCTTTTTTGCCTCGGTGTGTGAATCTGGGCCGACAATAGGCTACTATGTAAAAGCTTCTAAACCCAGAGGCGCAACATCGCAAGACTTCCGGGAACGCTTGCGAAACAGACCAAGCAGAGCAGGCGGGGACTTGGGGTTTAAGAAGTCAATGAGAGAAGTGAAAAATTCTTACTTAGTTGTTAATTTTCTCGAAATCTAAAAGGCACAGCCTAGATTCAAGTGAATGTCTTAAGTAGTTGAACATGTTATTACTCCAACCTCGTGAAAGTGACAAACTGATACGTTAACATTTTTGTCAAAAACAACTATATATTGAAGGAGTGCCTTTGATTTGACGGCCTGCACATGCGAAGTTCGGCGCGAGACGACTGTTACATGCTGACTAGACCGGTCGCTCGCATGTGTGCGTCCGCATGGGCCATCACACGCATGTAGATTTTGTCCACCTACACCAGACGCGATCAGGACATGCAGGTTGAAATATTGTAAGGACCGACGCCAGGGATGAGAAGCATTTACGGGAGTCAAACATTTAATAGGAACAGACAGATAACAGTACAGAAACATCGTCAGCACACGGGTATACAAGGACATATGAACATGAATGCAGAAGCAGGGAACAGAGTGGGGAACCAGACAGATATAGGGAAGGTAATAGGGAAGGTAAGGACAGAGGTGAATGAGTCCAGGTGAGTACAATCATCGCTGATGCGTGTGACGGGGGGGAAGACAGGTGTGCGTAATGATGAGGGCAGGAGTGTTTAATGCTGGGGAGCCTGGCGCCCTCGAACACCAGGGGGGAAGAGCGGGAGCAGGCATGACAAATATCAAAACAAACTCTGAACCAACTATATTAACTTGGGGACAGGTCAAAAAAGCATTAAACATTTATGGCAATTTAGCTAGCTAGCACACTGTTGCTAGTTCATTTGTCCTGGGATAAAAACTTTGAGTTGTTATTTTACCTGAAATGCACAAGGTTCTCTACTCCGACAATTAATCCACAGATAAAAGTGTAAACCAACTTTGTTTCTAGTAATCTCTCCTCCTTCAGGCTTATTCTTCTTCTTTGGACTTTATGTGGAGGTTGGCAACCAACTTTAAGGTGCATTACCACTACCAACTGGACTGGTGTATGGACCTCAGTTCATCTTTCAATCACACACGCTGGTATATGCTCCTAAAAACCAATGACGAGATGGGAGAGGCGGGACTTGCAGTGCGTCAAGCATCACAAATAGAATCAAGTTCTATTTTAGCTCCTGCCTATGCAGACGCTCGTTGACGTGCGGAAGCAGTGTGGGTGCAATGATTGAATAACATGTATGTGTACATTTATTTTGCCAAACATGCAATGTGAGCAATGTGGTCAGCATGTTAAAACCACCCTCAGATTTATGGACATATAAAACGTTCCTATTTATTCTGAGTTGTATTTGCCCATATTAAGTCTGTTATGGCCAAGTATACTTTTTCAAAGAATGTCTGCGGTAGGGTAAGTGGTATTACTGAAAATAAATTTAAAACCTTTGGGAGCCATGCCATTCTGAAAAGATTTATTCTACCGGAAAGATTTATGGGGAGATTGTTACATTTAATTAGATCTACTTTCAAGTTGTTGAGTAATGCGGTAAAGTTATTTTTATATATATGTATTTGTATCTATTAAGGATCCCCATTAGCTGCTGCCAAGGCAGCAGCTACTCTTCCTGAGGTCCAGCAACATTAATGCAGTTATGTACAATAAAAAATATTACATGACATTACATTTCCCAACACTTTTCACAACACATTAAGTGTGTGGCCTCAGGCCACTACTCTACTACCACATATCTACAATACACACATGTGTGTAGAGTGCATGTGTCATCACGTGTAGAGTGCATTCGGAAAGTATTCAGACCCCTTGACTTTTTCCATATTTTGTTACGTTACAGCCTTTCCTCATCAATCTACACACAATGTCCATAATGACAAAGCCAATACAGGTTTTTAGAAATGTTTGCAAATTTACAACAATAAAAACTACTGAAATACCTTATTTACATAAGTATCATGCCCTTTGCTATGAGACTTGAAATTGAGCTCAGGTGCATCCTGTTTCCATTGATCATCCTTGAGATGTTTCTACAACTTGATTAGAGTCCACCTGTGGTAGATTCAATTGATTGGCCATGATTTGGAAAGGCACATACCTGTCTATATAAGGTCCCACAGTTGACAGTGCATGTCAGAGCAAAAACCAAGCCATGAGGCTTAGAGCTCCGAGACAGGATTGTGTCGAAGCACAGATCTATAGAAGGGTACCAAAACCTTTCTGCATCATTGAAGGTCCCCAAGAACACAGCTGCCTCCATCATTCTTAAATGGAAGAAGTTTGGAACTGTAACGGATTTCGTCCTCTTCGTCTGAGGAGGAGTAGCAAGGATCGGACCAATATGCAGCGTGGTAAGTGTCCATAATGATATATTTAATAAATCAAACAGAACACTGAACTAAATAACAAAAGTACAAACAACCCGAAACAGTCCCGTATGGTGAAAACACTAACACAGGATACAACCACCCACAAAACACAAATGAAAACAGGCTACCTAAATATGGCTCCCAATCAGAGACAACGACTGACACCTGCCTCTGATTGAGAACCATACTAGGCCAAACACATAGAAAATCACCTACAGAACAAAACATAGAAAAACAACATAGAATGCCCACCCCAACTCACGCCCTGACCAAACTAAAAATAAAGACATAAAAAAGGAACTTAGGTCAGAACGTGACAGGAACCACCAAGACACTTCCTAGAGCTGGCCGCCCGGCCAAACTGAACAATCGGGGAAGAAGGGCCTTGGTCAGGGAGGTGACCCAGAACCCAATGGTCACTCTGACAGTACTTTAGAGTTCCACTTTGTAGATGGAAGAATCTTCCAGAAGGACAGCCATCTCTACAGCACTCCACCAATAAGGCCTTTATGGCAGAGACGGAAGCCACTACTGAGTAAAAGGCACATGACAGCCCGCTTGGAATTTGCCAAAAGGTACCTAAACGACTCTCAGACCATGAGAAACAATATTCTCTGTCCTGATGAAACCTAGATTAAATTATTTGGCCTGAATGCCAAGCGTCACATCTGAAGGAAACCTGACACCATCCCTACGGTGAAGAATGGTGGTGGCAGCATCATGCTATGGGGATGTTTTTCAACAACGGGGACTGAGAGACTAGTCAGGATTGAAGGAAAGAACGGAGCAAAGTACAGCAAGATCATTGATGAAATCCTGCCCCAAAGTGCTCATGACCTTAAACTGGGGCGAAGGTTCACAGAACAATGACTCCAAGCATACAGCCAAGACAACAAAGGAGTGGCTTTGGGACAAGTCTCTGAATGTCCTTGAGTGGCCCGATCGAACATCTCTGGAGAGACCTGAAAATAGCTGTGCAGCGACACTCCCTTCCAACCTGTCAGAGCTTCAGAGGATCTGTACTGTAGACAAGAATGGAAGAAACTCTTCAAATACTGCTGTCCCAAGCTTGTAGCATCATACCCAACAAGACTCGAGGCTGCAATTGCTGCCAAAGGTGCTTCTACAAAGTACTGAGTAAAGGGTCTGGGGAAAAAAACTATTTAATACATTTTAAAATAAGGCTGTAATGTAACAAAATGTGGAAAAAGTAAAGGGGTCTGAATACATTCATAAAGCATTGTATGTGTATGCGTGTGTCTGTGCATGTGTTTGTGTTTCTTCACAGTCCCCGCTGTTCCATCAGTTTTTTTAAATATGATTCTACTGCTTGCATCAGTTAGTAAAGACTCTTTGTTTAGTGTTGCAGTGATTTCACTCACTGTAAAAGCTGACATGTATAGTGTTGAGACATCTGCATACATAGATACACTGGCTTTACTCAAGGCCATTGGCATGTCGTTAGTAAAGATTGAAAAAAGAAAGGGTCCTAGACAGCTGCCCTGGGGAATTCCTGATTCTACCTGAAGTCTAACAAAACAGCTCCCACAATATTTGTATCATAATTTTCTCTCAGCCAATTATCAGTTATTTGTGTAAGTGCTGTGCTTTTTGAAAGACCCTCCCTATAAGCATCCTGAAAGTCTGTTGTTAATTTGTTTACAGTATAATGGCATTGTAATCTGGTCCAAAATTGTTTTTCAAAAAGTTTACTAAGCGTTGAAAACAGGCTTATTTGTCAGCTATTTGAGCCAGTAAAGGCTGTACTATTATTGCATAGCGGAATTACTTTTGCTTCCCTCCAGGCCTGAGGGCACACACTTTCTAGCAGACTTGGATTGAAGATATGGCAAAAAGAAGTGGGAATATTGTCTGCTATTATTGTCAGTAATTTTCCATCCAAGTTGTCAGAACCCGGTGGCTTGTCATTGTTGATAGACAGTAATTCTTTCACCTCTTTCACACTCACTTGATGGAATTCAAAATGACAATGCTTGTCTTTCATAATTTGATCAGTTAACCTGTTAGTGTGTAGGGGGCGCTATTTTCACTTTGGGAAAAAATCGTGCCCAATTTAAACGGCCTCGTACTCTATTCTAGATCGTACAATATGCATATTATTATTACTATTGGATAGAAAACACTCTCAAGTTTCTAAAACCGTTTGAATTATATCTGTGAGTAAAACAGAACTCATTTTGCAGCAAACTTCCATATAGGAAGTGAAAAATCTGAAATCGAGGCTCTGTTCCAGGGCCTTCCTATTCATTTGCTTGAAATCTATGGATATACATGCACTTCATACGCCTTCCACTGGATGTCAACAGGCAGTGGGAGGTGGAATGGGGTGTCTAGCTGGATCTGAGGTCGAACAAGAGCTCTTGGCGTGACCCCAAATTTCCTTTGTCCAGCAAGGCGCGGGAAGGAACCCTGGATTGCCTTCTGAAAAGCTTTCGGTATAGACGGCTAATATCTCCGGCTTTGATTTTATTTGATACATGTGATAATATCATCGTAAAGTATGTTTTTTCAATATAGTTTTTTCAATATAAGCTCAGCAAAAGTAGGAACCATTTATGATGTTATTTCGTATTTCTGTGGAAAATGTTTAGTACTATTTTCCGCCCTCATTGCAGGCGCTGTCTCGCTATAATGTAAGCTGTATGTCGTACTAAAGTTATTTTTAGAATTCTAACACTGCGATTGCATTAAGAACTAGTGTATCTTTCATTTGCTGTACAACATGTATTTTTTAGTAAAGTTTATGATGAGTTATTTGATTAGATTAGGTGAGTGTCAGAAATATATCCGGATAATTTTGTGCAGTTTGGCTACGTATTCACATTGTAAAACCACAATTTGTACCGCTAAATATGCACATTTTCGAACAAAACATATATGTATTGTGTAACATGATGTTATAGGACTGTCATCTGATGAAGTTTGTCAAGGTTAGTGAATAATTTTATATCTTTTGCTGTTTTTTTGCGATCGCTACCTTTGCGGTGAATGAATGCGGTTGTGTGGTTGGCTATTGTGGTACGCTAATATAATGCTATATTGTGTTTTCGCTGTTAAACACTTAAAAAATCTGAAATATTGGCTGGATTCACAAGATGTTTATCTTTCATTTGCTGCACACCATGTATTTTTCATAAATGTTTTATGATGAGTATTTAGGTATTTCACGTTGCTCTCTGTAGTTATTCTTGCTGCTTCGGTGCTATTTGTGATTGCAGCTACAATGTAAAACTATGATTTATACCTGAAATATGCACATTTTTCGAACAAAATAGATTTATTGTATAACATGTTATAAGACTGCCATCTGATGAAGTTGTTTCTTGGTTAGTGACTAATTCTATCTCTATTTGGGGGTTTTGTGCAAGCTACCTGTGCTGTGAAAGAAATGTCTGTGCTTTTTTGTATTTGGTGGTGAGCTAACATAAATATACGTGGTGTTTTCGCTGTAAAACATTTTAAAAAATCGGACATGTTGGCTGGATTCACAAGATGTTTATCTTTCATTTGCTGTATTGGACTTGTTAATGTGTGAAAGTTAAATATTTCAAAAAAATATTTTTTGAATTTCGCCTTTTCAGTTGAATGTGGGGGGGGGTTCCGCTAGCGGAACCCCGGGGCTAGAAAGGTTAAACTTGGATGTGTATTGTCAGCGTTTGTTGCTGGCATGTCATGCCTAAATTTGCTAAGCTTGCCAATGAAAAAATGTTTAAGTAATTGCCAATATCAGTGGGTTTTGAGATGAATGAGCCATCTGATTCAATGAATGGTGGAGCTGAGTTTGCCTTTTGTCCAACATTTCATTTAAGGTGCTCCAAAGCTTTTCACGATCATTATTTATGTCATGTATCTTTGTTTCATAGTATAGTTTCTTCTTTATTTTATTCAGTTTAGTCACAAAATTTCTCCATTTGCAGTGCGTTAGCCGATCGTTATACAGCCAGACTTATTTGCCATTCCTTTTGCCTCATCCCTCTCAACCATACAATTGTCCAATTCCTCATGAATCCATGGGGAGTTAAATGTTTTTACAGTCCTTTTCTTAATGGATGCATACTTATTAGTAATTGGAATGAGCAATTTTATTTGTCAAGTGCAACGACTGGTTGCTCATTACACACCACAGACCAACAAATATGTGTTCCATCAACAACATAGGAATCACTACAAAATGTATTCTATGACCTCTTATACACTATATTAGGCCCAGTCTTTGGAACTTTGATTTTCCTAGATATGGCTACGATATTGTGATCACTACATCAGATGGATTTGGATACTGCTTTAACGGACATTTCTGCAGCATTAGTAAGATGTGATCAATACATGTTGCTGATTTCATTCCTGTGCTGTTTGTAACTACCCTGGTAGGTTGACTTATAACCTGAACCAGGTTGCAGGCACTCGTTACAGTTTGAAGCCTTTTTTTGAGTGGGCAGCTTGATGAGAGCCCGTAATTATTTAAATAATCCAGAAAATATAGCTCTCTGTTGATATCACATATATTATCAAACATTTCACACATATTATCCAGATATTGACCGTTAGCACTTGGTGGTCCATTGCAGTTTCCCACCAGAATGGGCTTTAGGTGAGGCAAACTAACCTGTAGCCATATTACTTCAAAAGTATGAGATCCTTTCTTTACATGAATGTAGATCTGAATAGAAATGGCAACACCTGCAACTTTGTCATTTCTGTCTTTTTGTAGATGTTATTGTCACGACTTCAACCGAGGCAGGCTCTCCTTCCCGTTCGGGTGGCACTCAGCGGTCGTCGTCACCGGCCTACTAGCTGCCACTGACTCTTTTTCCTCCCCCTCCTTATGTGTTTATTTGTATCACCTGTGTTCAGTTAGTTGTTAATTAGTGTGGCTTTATTAGTCAGCCAGCCCGTACGCTTCTTTGTGCGGGATTGTTATATTGTAGCTTTTGGATTTCGGGAGTGTATATTGTTATTGTGGACTGGGTTTGTTTCTCGTGTCGTTGGACCGTTGTGTATGACACCCAGTACGTCCGTGTTGGACATTTTGTTTGCCAGTTGGGCATTAATGACTCAACATATTGAAGCTCTGCTGTTCCTGCGTCTGACTTCGCACCCCCCGACACCCAGGTCGTTACAGAATCCCGCACCAATTAAATGGAGTCAGCAGGAGCAGCAGCCAACCCTCTCCCATCGATGGAGGAACGGGTTCTCCACCACACCACCGTCCTCCATCGGATCGGATCAGCCATGGACCAGATGATGAAGAGAATGGAGCGATGGGAGAGGAGTGGGCTCCTCTCTCCACCTTCGGCTCCCCTCCCTCAGGACTCTCCATCCCCCGGCTCCAGCACGCTCCGTCTTACGCTCCCGAGGGATTATGATGGAGCGGCGGCAGGGTGTCAGGGGTTCTTACTCCAACTGGAGCTATACCTGGCCACTGTTCGCCCCACTCCCTCGGGAGCAGAGAGGGTGAGTGTCCTCGTCTCCTGCCTAACGGGTCGTGCTCTGGAGTGGGCCAACGCAGTCTGGAATGGCCCGGACTCAGCGAAGGAGCACTACCCGGAGTTTACCCGTCGTTTTCGTGCCGTGTTTGACCACCCCCCAGAGGGCCGAGCGGCGGGTGAGAGACTATTTCATCTCAGGCAGGAGAAGAGGAGCGCACAGGATTTCACGCTGGAGTTCCGGACCTTGGCCGCGGGATCAGGGTGGAACGACAGGGCCCTTATTGACCACTACCGGTGTAGTCTCCGGGAGGACGTCCGCAGGGAGCTAGCGTGTCGGGACATCGCTCTTTCTCTGGATGAGCTTATTGACATGTCCATCCGACTGGACAATCTGCTGGCTGCCCGCGGGCGTTCGGAGAGGGTCCTGTGCGTTCCACCACCCAGCACCCCGGCTCCCATCCCGATGGAGTTGGGAGGGGCCGCGCCTAGGGGTATCGGAGGAGGAGGCCTCCCCTGCACCAGCTGTGGTTGGAGAGGACACACGGCCGATCGGTGCTGGGGGGGTCTGTCTGGGAGTCGAGATGTCAGGCGGAACGCTTCTCGATCACCCCAGGTGAGTCAGCACCAAACTCACTCAGAACCCCCTGTTGGTCACATGTTTGTCTCAATTTTTT
This sequence comes from Salvelinus alpinus, assembly GCF_045679555.1. Taxonomy (NCBI): domain Eukaryota; kingdom Metazoa; phylum Chordata; class Actinopteri; order Salmoniformes; family Salmonidae; genus Salvelinus; species Salvelinus alpinus. Next base: position 18,418,610 of record NC_092092.1, on the reverse strand, counting down.
TCCTTTATTTTTCCCCTCTTCCCAGCATAGGGCACTAGTCGATTCAGGTGCAGCTGGGAACTTTATGGATCGAGGACTCGCCCGTAAGTTGGGCGTTCCGCTTGTGCCGATAGATTCTCCCTTTCCCGTGCACTCCCTAGATAGCCGGCCATTAGGGTCAGGGGTGGTCAGGGAGGCCACAGTTCCCCTGGACATGGTGACGCAGGGGAATCATAGGGAACGTATCAGTCTCTTTATTATTGATTCGCCTGCGTTTCCAGTGGTGCTGGGTATTCCCTGGTTGGCCCGGCATAATCCCAATATTTCGTGGAGACAGGGGGTTCTCCAGGGGTGGTCAGAGGAGTGTTCTGGAAGGTGTCTGGGAGTTTCCATTGGTGCCACGTCGGTGGAGAGTCCAGACCAGGGTTCCACGGTGCGCATTCCCCCCGAGTATGCCGATTTGGCAATCGCTTTCTGTAAAAAGAAAGCGACGAAATTACCACCACATCGACCGGGTAGGGATTGTGCGATAGATCTCCAGGTTAACGCTGCGCTTCCCAAGAGTCACGTGTACCCTTTGTCCCAAGAGGAGACGTTGGCTATGGAGACATATGTCGCGGAGTCTCTGGGACAGGGGTACATTCGGCCCTCCATCTCACCCGTCTCCTCGAGTTTCTTTTTTGTGAAGAAGAAGGAGGGAGGTTTGCGTCCGTGTATTGATTATAGAGGTCTAAATGCCATCACAGTGGGGTTTAGTTACCCACTACCTCTCATCGCTTCGGCGGTGGAATCATTTCACGGAGCGCAGTTCTTTACAAAACTGGACCTCAGGAGCGCGTACAGTCTGGTGCGTATTCGGAAAGGAGACGAGTGGAAAACCGCATTTAGTACCACATCGGGCCACTATGAGTACTGCGTCATGCCGTATGGGTTAAAGAATGCTCCAGCCGTTTTCCAATCCTTTGTAGACGACATTCTCAGGGACCTGCACGTGCAGGGGGTAGTTGTGTATATCGATGACATTCTGATCTACTCAACTACTCACGCCGCGCATGTATCTCTGGTGCACAAAGTGCTTGGCAGACTGCTGGAGCATGACCTATACGTCAAGGCTGAGAAGTGTGTGTTCTCCAAACAAGCCGTCTCCTTCCTGGGTTATTGCATTTCCACATCGGGGGTGGTGGTGGAGAGTGACCGCATAAAGGCCGTGCGTAATTGGCCGACTCCAACCACGGTGAAAGAGGTGCAGCGGTTTTTGGGTTTTGCCAACTACTACCGGAGATTTATCCGGGGTTTTGGTCAGGTAGCGGCTCCCATTACCTCACTGCTAAAGGGGGGCCCGGTGCGGTTGCGGTGGTCAGCGGCGGCGGACGGAGCTTTCAACAGGTTGAAGGCTCTGTTCACGGATGCTCCCGTGTTGGCGCATCCGGATCCCTCTTTAGCATTCATAGTGGAGGTGGACGCGTCCGAGGCTGGGGTGGGTGCCGTGCTATCACAGCGCTCGGGTACGCCACCAAAACTCCGCCCCTGCGCTTTCTTCTCTAGTAAGCTCAGTGCAGCGGAGCGTAACTATGATGTGGGGGATCGGGAGTTGTTAGCGGTGGTCAGGGCTCTGAAGGTGTGGAGACACTGGCTTGAGGGGGCTAAGCACCCCTTTCTCATCTGGACCGACCACCAGAATCTGGAGTATATTCGGGCAGCTCGGAGACTGAACCCGCGTCAGGCAAGGTGGGCCATGTTTTTCACCCGGTTTAGGTTCACGTTGTCCTACAGACCCGGCTCCCAAAACGTAAAGGCTGACGCACTGTCCCGCCTTTACGACACGGAGGATAGGACCACCGAACCCACTCCCATCATCCCCGCCTCGAGGCTGATAGCGCCAGTGGTATGGGAGGTGGACTCGGACATCGAGCGGGCGCTACGGGCGGAACCCGCGCCTCCTCAGTGTCCGGCGGGCCGTAAGTACGTACCGCTTGGTGTTCGGGACCGACTGATTCGGTGGGCTCATGTCCTACCCTCCTCGGGTCACCCTGGGGTGACGAGGACAGTGGGGAGCCTTCGGGGAAGGTATTGGTGGCCTACCTTAGCTCGGGACGTTAGGGTTTATGTCTCCTCCTGTTCGGTATGCGCTCAGAGTAAGGCTCCTAGGCACCTTCCTAGAGGGAAGTTGCAACCCCTCCCCGTTCCACAACGGCCATGGTCTCATCTGTCCGTGGACTTCCTGACCGATCTCCCCCCTTCTCAGGGAAACACTACGGTTCTGGTAATTGTGGATCATTTTTCTAAGTCCTGCCGTTTCCTCCCGTTGCCCGGTATCCCTACTGCCCTACAGACTGCGGAGGCCTTATTCACCCACGTCTTCCGGCACTACGGGGTGCCGGAGGACATCGTTTCTGATCGGGGCCCCCAGTTCACGTCCCGAGTATGGAGGGCGTTCATGGAGCGTCTGGGGGTCACGGTCAGCTTGACATCCGGTTTTCACCCCGAGAGTAATGGGCAGGTGGAGAGAGTGAACCAGGAGGTGGGTAGGTTTCTGCGGTCATATTGCCAGGACCGGCCAGGGGAGTGGGCGAGATACATTCCCTGGGCCGAGATGGCCCAGAACTCACTACGCCACTCCTCTACTAATGTGTCCCCCTTTCAGTGTGTGTTGGGGTACCAGCCAGTCCTGGCACCATGGCATCCGAGCCAGACCGAGGCTCCTGCGGTGGAGGAGTGGGTACAGCGCTCCAAAGAGACCTGGAGGGCCGTCCAGGAGTCCCTCCAACAAGCTACTAGTAGGCAGAAGAGGAGCGCTGACCGCCACCGCAGTGAGGCTCCCGTGTTTGTACCGGGGGAAAGGGTCTGGCTCTCGACCCGAAACCTACCCCTCCGCTTGCCCTGCCGGAAGCTGAGGCCGCAGTGTGTAGGGCCCTTCAAAGTCCTGAGGAGAATAAACGAGGTGTGTTATCGATTAAAACTCCCTTCCTATTATCGTATTAACCCCTCGTTTCATGTGTCTCTCCTCAGGCCGGTGGTAGCTGGTCCCCTGCAGGACGGTGAGGTGCCGGAGGTCCCTCCCCCCCTCTGGACATCGAGGGGTCCCCGGCGTACACGATACGGGCCATTCTGGACTCGAGACGCCGGGTGAGGGGCCTGCAGTACCTCGTGGACTGGGAGGGGTACGGTCCGGAGGAGAGGTGCTGGGTACCGGTGGAGGACATTTTGGATCCATCTATGTTAAGGGATTTCCATCGCCTCCATCCGGATCGCCCTGCGCCTCGTCCTCCGGGTCGACCTCGAGGCCGGTGTCGGCGCGCTGCGGGAGCCGCGCGTCAGAGGGGGGGTACTGTCACGACTTCAACCGAGGCAGGCTCTCCTTCCCGTTCGGGTGGCGCTCGGCGGTCGTCGTCACCGGCCTACTAGCTGCCACTGACTCTTTTTCCTCCCCCTCCTTATGTGTTTATTTGTATCACCTGTGTTCAGTTAGTTGTTAATTAGTGTGGCTTTATTAGTCAGCCAGCCCGTACGCTTCTTTGTGCGGGATTGTTATATTGTAGCTTTTGGATTTCGGGAGTGTATATTGTTATTGTGGACTGGGTTTGTTTCTCGTGTCGTTGGACCGTTGTGTATGACACCCAGTACGTCCGTGTTGGACATTTTGTTTGCCAGTTGGGCATTAAAGACTCAACATATTGAAGCTCTGCTGTTCCTGCGTCTGACTTCGCACCCCCCGACACCCAGGTCGTTACAGTTATAACCATGTGTTGGTACCATTTTATCATCAAAGGTATTATCTAAGTGAGTTTCAGAGATAGTCAGAATATGAATGTCATCTGTAACTAGCAAATTATTAATTTCATGAACCTTGTTTCTTAAGATACATATGTTGACGTGGGCTACTTTTAGCACTTTTCAGGGACGCTTGAAAGTTTACATTGCTTTACTGGGAAGCTTAGCAGAAGTAGACGTTGTCATTTTATTTATGTTAGGACATGGTGAGCTGCACACAGTGGACTTCCTACTAGGTCACTCTGCCTCAGTGCTAACAGTATAACTCTGATTCCTAGTCACATGATTACTGTATACAAAAGCTGGAGGATCAGCACAGGCATTCAGGGCAGTTACAGGGACAAACAGTTGAAGTCGGAAGTTTACATACACTTAGGATGGAGTCATTAAAACTCGTCTTTCAAACACTCCTGTAACGCTTGTCGTGGTTGGAAGAAGAGGAGGACCAATGCGCAGCGTGGTAAGTGTCCATATTGTTTTAATACGAATAAAGAAACACTGAACAAAAACAATAAAACGACAAACGAACACTCCTGTACGGTGAAACAAAACACAGAACAGAAAATATAATCACCCACCAAAACACAATGAAAAAACAGGCTACCTAAATATGGCTCCCAATCAGAGACAACGATAGACAGCTGCCTCTGATTGTGAACCACACCAGGCCAAACACAGAAATAGACAACCTAGACATACAACATAGAATGCCCACCCACATCACACCAAAACATAGAAACATACAAAGCAATCTATGGTCAGGGTGTGACAACTCCACACATTTCTTGTTAACAAACTATAGTTTTGGCCTGTCGGTTAGGACATCTACTTTGTGCATGAAACAAGTAATTTTTCCCCCAAAAAATTACAGACAGATTATTTCACTTATAATTCACTGTATCACAATTCCAGTGAGTCAGAAGTTTACATACACTAAGTTGACTGTGCCTTTAAACAGCTTGGAAAATTCCAGAAAATTATGTCATGGCTTTAGAAGCTTCTGATAGGCTAATTGACAACATTTGAGTCAATTGGAGGTGTACCTGTGGATGTATTTCAAGACCTACCTTCACACTCATTGCCTCTTTGCTTGACATCATGGGAAAATCCAAATAAATCAGCCAAGACCTCAGGAAAGAAATTGCAGAACTCCGCAAGTCTGGTTCATAATTTGGAGCAATTTCCAAACGCCTGAAGGTACCACGTTCATCTGTACAAACAATAGTATGCAAGTATAAACACCATGGGACCACGCAGCCGTCATACCGGAAAAGGAAGGAGACACATTCTGTCTCCTGGAGAGGAATGTACTTTGGTGCGAAAAGTGCTAATCAATCCCAGCAAATGACCTTGTGAAGATGCTGGAGGAAACAGGTACAAAAGTATCTATATCCACAGTAAAACGAGTCCTATATTGACATAACCTGAAAGGCTGCACAGCAAGGAAGAAGTCACTGCTCCAAAACCAACATAAAAAGCCAGACTACAGTTTGCAACTGCACATGGGGACAAAGATCAGACTTTTTGGAGAAATGTCCTCTGGTCTGATGAAACAAAAATGGAACTGTTTGGCCATAATGACCATCATTATGTTTGGAGGGAAAAGGGGGAGGCTTGCAAGCCGAAGAACACCATCCCAACCGTGAAGCACAGGGGGGGGGGGCGCATCATGTCGTGGGAGTGCTTTGCTGCAGGAGGGACTGATGCACTTAACAAAATAGATGGCATCATGAGGCAGGAAAATGATGTGGATATATTGAAGCAACATCTCAAGACATCAATCAGGAAGTTAAAGCTTGGTCACAAATGGGTCTTCCAAATGGACAATGACCCCAAGCATACTTCCAAAGTTGTGGCAAAATGGCTTAAGGACACCAAAGTGAAGGTATTGGAGTGGCCATCACAAAGCCCTGACCTCAATCCCTTAGAAAAGTTGTGGGCAGAACTGAAAAAGTGTGTGCAAGCAAGGAGGCCTCACACTTGACTCAGTTTCACCAGCTCTATCAGGAGGAATGGGCCAAAATTCACCCAACTTATTGTGGGAAGCTCGAGGAAGGCTACCCGAAACGTTTGACCCAAGTTAAACAATTTAAAGGCAATGCTACCAAACACTAATTGAGTGTATGTAAACTTCTGACCCACTGGGAATGTGATGAAAGAAAAAAAAGCTGAAATAAATCATTCTCTCTACTATTATTCAGACATTTCACATTCTTAAAATAAAGTGGTGATCCTAACTGACCTAAACAGAGAATATTTATTCGGATTAAATGTCAGGAATTGTGAAAAACTGAGTTTAAATGTATTTGGCTAAGCTGTATGTAAACTTCCGACTTCAACTGTGCATTTGGTTACTTACATTGGGTCTTCTAATGCCCCTGGTAAGGATCAACTGAGCTAGGGTTGGGTCATGTATAAGTCATTGTCTCAACACAGCCTCATAATGATGTGAAATGATCCAGGAACCCAAATGATTTTGGTGGATCCCATCCTCCTTATTAAACAATCTTTGTTTCCAGAAGGTATCAAAGTTGTCAATAAATGTTACACCCACAGAGCTGCAATTGTCTCGTAGCCAGTTATGGAGGGCTAATAGTCTGATGAAACGTTCAATGCCATGATTTAGGGAGGGCATAGGGACAGATATTATGGGGCATTTGTTGGTGTCAAGCAGAGACTCAATCTTCATCTCTTCTAAGCTGCCCTTCATAATGTCATTGATTCCCACATGAACAATGATAAACTCAATTTCCTGGTGCCTGTTTAAAACGTTTGGGAACATCTTCTTGATGTCCTGTACTCAAGCTCCTGGATAGCACAAGGTTTTTGCTCCAGCGACTGAGACATTTCTCACCATTATGTCAATCTGATCTGAACCTCTCGCAGACACTCCGGTCCGCTTAGCAGCGTGCTGCTGCCTTCAGTTTCCACGACTTGTGACATTTGACCAACCCTGATTGGAACAATACTCTTGCTGTTCTCCATCTACTCCACTACAGGATGGAGGAGAAGCAGATGGAGACAACTTCCTTGGCAGGCAAGTTCCAGGTAGCACAGGCCATTCGGATAGGGACAGATGACAAGGTGGGGAGGTGGGGCGTCCTGCCATAAGAGTTGAGAATAAGAAAGTTCCAATCTGCGTTTTCCCCATAAGTTTGCGCATAATTGAAATTTGCTTGGTAAGGATAGCCACCTCATTCCTGTAATTCTCCGCAAGCGAACAATTGCCATTTTGGAACTTCGGATTGTCAATATTGCTCCGGAGAAGAGCGTAACAAACACTGCTTCTACAGAGCTGGAAATATTCTTTAGCTATTCTAGGTGAAGCGGGAGCCATTGTCACCTTACTAGCTAGCAATTCTTTGCTAGCGGAATGCCTTTTGCTTCCCTTCTGGCCTGAGGCATACACTTTCTTGTAGGCTTAGCTTGAAGATATGGCAAATAGGAGTGGCAATATCGTCCGCTATTATCCTCAGTAATTTTCCATCCCAAGTTGATAGACCCAGGTGACTTGTCATTGTTGATAGACAAAAATATATTTTTCACCTCTTAACACTCACTTCACAGAATAAAAAATTACAGTGCTTGTCTTTCATAATTTGGTCAGTTATACTTGGATGTGTAGTGTCAGTATTTGTTGCTGGCATGTCATGCATAAATTTGCTAATCTTACCGATTAAAAAAATAATTCAAGTAGTTGGCAATATTAGTGGCTTTGGTGATGAATGAGCCATCTGATTAAATTAATGATGGAGCTGAGTTTGTCATTTGCTCCTCATTACACACGACAGACCAGGAAATATTCTTTACATCATCGATAAACGAATCACTACAAAACTTTTTGTATAACTTCTTATACAGTATATTAGGCCCAAGCTTTGGAATTTTGGTTTTCCTATTTGTTGTTTGTTGTCAGTTATTAAGCATCTTAAGTATGTAATATTTGTTGTGGTCCTCTTAAATGATTGCTGTAGACCTTGAATATTTGTTTTTCCTATTGCCATTGTTTTTTTCCCCCCATGTAAAGGTTCCGCCCACTCTAGCAGCAGGCTACACGTATAATGGAACAGCTGTATCGCGGAAACATCTCGAGTCGCACAACATTATATCAAATTATATCATTTGGGAATGTGTACAACATCTAAAGACCTTCATCACTATAATAAGAGTGTTTCCATATCTAAAAGGACTTATTTTGGGTGTTTTTGGAGAATTTGTTCATTATTTTTCAGAGCCCCGATACTGCACAATCACGAAGAAGAAGTAAATCACTGTTTGGGGTAAGTTTCTCAAAAACAAGTGAAATAGCAAAAAATGTGTCTGGACCCTTTTAAAACATGCGATTTACATCAACAATAGAGATTTGGTAGTAAAAAAAGCTAATTTCTCCTTTAAGGATTCCAGCTTTAACAGTAAAGGAGGATGTATAGTTTATTCAAAAAGTATTCAGAACCCTTGACTTTTTCCACATTTTGTTACATTATAGCCTTATTCTAAAATTGATTACATGTATTGTTTCCCTCATCAGTCTACACACAATACCCCATAATGACAAAGTGAAAACAGGTTTTTAGATTGATGAGTAACATTTTTTATTTCATAAATTTTTGAATATGGCTGGAATGTAACAACATTTGGAAAAAGTCAAGGGGTCTGAATACTTTCCGAATGCACTGTATATTGAGCGCGTAATGGGGGAAGTTTGTAGTGAGAGGGAGTTTGGGATGATGTTGGTAGCTAATAGGGAGAGTGAGGAGAGAAGAGGGAAGAGAGGGAGAGAAAGTGAGAGAGGGAGAGTAAGAGAAAGAGTGAGACAGAGAGAAAAAGAAAGAGGGGAAAGGCAGAGGTAGAGACAGTGAGATGAGGAGAAAGACAAAATGATAGCTGTGAGATTGGGATCCTGTGAGTGAGGAAGGGAATGTTCCTCCCTCAGACTGTGTGTGTGTGTGTGTGTGTGTGTGTGTGTGTGTGTGTGTGTGTGTGTGTGTGTGTGTGTGTGTGTGTGTGTGTGTGTGTGTGTGTGTGTGTGTGTGTGTGTGTGTGTGTGTGTGTGTGTGTGTGTGTGTGTGTGTGTGTGTGTGTGTGTGTGTGTGTGTGTGTGTGTGTGTGTGTGTGTGTGTGTGTGTGTGTGTGAGCATGCCCTCAATGCCAGGGGCCTAGCTGTAGAACTCTTATATAGCTACCTGCAGGATCTGTTGTTGCCATTCCAACATCAGAGTTCATCTCCAACACCTTTTATCTGTAGTCTCCTGTCAGAGAAAACATCAACACAGTAACTCTCTTCAATGTGCTAAAGCTCATCACAACAAAGCTACAGCATGTCATCATTTATTTTTGTCTCCAACATGGCCTCATGTAACACTGTTGTTCTGTCGTTTGGCCCGAAAGTTTTCCTTATATGGGTGTTGTTGTTGTGGTTGCATAATGGAGTATTAATTAATTCTAGAAGTCAGGGTATTTTCATTGTGTTGCCTCACTAGAAATACATGCTATGTATTTATACCCTGTTCTTCAGTCAGAAATAAAAAATAAACCTTTTTAAATATAGTGTTTGCCAACATTCTGGCTAAATTTACCTCAATATTGGTTCATAGAAAAACAATGGGTATTACACAATTCAGCTAGCAAATCATATTCTAGTTTTGTTTGTGGGTCTATTGTTTTAGTTCCAAACATTACACACCAAAAAAATGACTAAATACTTCACTGATTAAAAGGGATACATTAAATGAATTGAGAGATTAAAAAGGGAATTGCTCTGTAGCGTAAAAACGCTATTTCTATCCTGATAGGTTTTGAGACCATCTGTTCATGGAGTTCCTAATGCAATACTGAAGCTCCATGGAATGGCAGGCAGGCAGAAAGTAGTGGGTGGGTTGAAATTAAAACACACACACACAGATGATGGAATGGAAGGCAGGCAGGCAGCTAGGCACCCAAAGACAGTAATGGGTGGGTGGATTGTAGCAAAACACATACAGAGGGATAATTTGGTTACAGTTCAGAAATAATTGCATCAACATTACCATAAGCTCTATTTCCACACTCTGCAACTATCATACATTTGTATTATATAATTGTTTAATGTTTGTCATGTTTTATTTAAAAGTTACATTTTGTGACAATTTCCCTCATTTGGAAAATTGTGAAATGTGAAAAGGAAGCACACACACAGCCTAACGTACAACCAAGCAACAAATTTAGGCCAATTCCTGTGATTTATTCTTAGGCCCAGAGCAATTTGCCCAGCCAGTGTACCTTAGCAAAGTTGTTCATAGAGAAATATGTTGACCTATAATCCATGAATTATCACATGGGGTCTAATGACGCATGCTCCATTTGTATGCTTTGTGTCATGCCTTACTAAAAAGTAATTATATGTACGAACACAGATGGCCATATTTATTGGTTGACCCTCAGGGTATGTAACTGTGTCTGAAATGTCACCCTATCACCTATACAGTGCACTACTTTTTATCAGGGCCCATAAGGTTCTGGTCAAAAGTATTGCACTATTTTGCGAGTAGGGTGAAATTCCAGATGCAGCCACATACCCTGAGGGTCAACCAATGCTGCTTTCCCCTGATGGTCAGTCATTGGTCAGAGATATAGCCCTGGGCTATCATCTTTAAACTAACTTGTTTCACCCTGATGCCCAGTCATTGGTCAGAGATATAGCCCTGGGCTATCATCTTTAAACTAACTTGTTTCACCCTGATGCCCAGTCATTGGTCAGAGATATAGCCCTGGGCTATCATCTTTAAACTAACTTGTTTCACTCTGATGGTCAGTCATTGGTCAGAGATATAGCCCTGGGCTATCATCTTTAAACAAACTTGTTTCACACTGATGCCCAGTCACTGGTCAGAGATATAGCCCTGGGCTATCATCTTTAAACAAACTTGTTTCACCCTGATGCCCAGTCACTGGTCAGAGATATAGCCCTGGGCTATCATCTTTAAACAAACTTGTTTCACACTGATGGTCAGTCATTGGTCAGAGATATAGCCCTGGGCTATCATCTTTAAACTAACTTGTTTCACCCTGATGCCCAGTCATTGGTCAGAGATATAGCCCTGGGCTATCATCTTTAAACTAACTTGTTTCACCCTGATGCCCAGTCATTGGTCAGAGATATAGCCCTGGGCTATCATCTTTAAACTAACTTGTTTCACCCTGATGGTCAGTCATTGGTCAGAGATATAGCCCTGGGCTATCATCTTTAAACAAACTTGTTTCACACTGATGCCCAGTCACTGGTCAGAGATATAGCCCTGGGCTATCATCTTTAAACAAACTTGTTTCACCCTGATGCCCAGTCACTGGTCAGAGATATAGCCCTGGGCTATCATCTTTAAACAAACTTGTTTCACACTGATGGTCAGTCATTGGTCAGAGATATAGCCCTGGGCTATCATCTTTAAACAAACTTTTTTCACCCTGATGGTCAAGGAGAGAAAGATAGCCTTATTGAAAATGACATTCTGTAAGGCATTATCAGTTCCTAAGGTCTGTAAGGCATTATCAGTTCCTAAATTCTCCCTCTTTCCTCTTTCTTCCCGGGTGGCACAGCGGTATAAGGCACTGCATCTCAGTGCTAGTGGCATCACTACAGACCCTTGTTTGATTCCAGGCTGTAGCACAACTGGCAGTGATTGGGAGTCCCATAGGGCGGTGCACAATTGGCCCAGCTTCATTAGGGTTTGGACGAGGTAGGCCGTCATTGTAAATAAGAATTTGTTCTTAACTGATTTGCCTAGTTAAATAAAAGGCTGAACATAAATTATTTTATTTCAGTTTCTGTTTTTTTATCCCACTCCACACCTGAATTGGGCACTCAGCAAAGGGAAAAAGGCCAACCAACTGCAGAAAATAAAATCTGTAGTAGTTCTCTGTAAGAAGTATAGCTGCTCCAGTGGGCAAAACTGTTTGCAATGACGTCTTTACAGCTAAAAGCTATAATGACTTCCTTTCAACCAGCTTTGCCCACTGAGTAGTTTCTCTGTGCAGAATAGCGAATATCTCCAAAACCATGTTGATTCTTATACATATTCAAGTCATCAGCCACTTGAACTTGGCACTCAAAAAATGAATATGGGTGGCTCTAGTCAGGGAGCTACAGAGAGGACCTACAAAATAATAGTTATGGTGGTTCTCTGTGACAATTTAAGCTTGTATTGGTACACTAGTTTTGAAGTACCTTCAAACACAGTATGTGGATTTGTGTCCCCAGTAGTCATTACTGGGAGTGTAAAAACAAACACAGTATGTGGATTTGTGTCCCCAGTAGTCATTACTGGGAGTGTAAAAACAAACACAGTATGTGGATTTGTGTCCCCAGTAGTCATTACTGGGAGTGTAAAAACAAACACAGTATGTGGATTTGTGTCCCCAGTAGTCATTACTGGGAGTGTAAAAACAAACACAGTATGTGGATTTGTGTCCCCAGTAGTCATTACCGGGAGTGTAAAAACAAACACAGTATGTGGATTTGTGTCCCCAGTAGTCATTACCGGGAGTGTAAAAACAAACACAGTATGTGGATTTGTGTCCCCAGTAGTCATTACCGGGAGTGTAAAAACAAACACAGTATGTGGATTTGTGTCCCCAGTAGTCATTACCGGGAGTGTAAAAACAAACACAGTATGTGGATTTGTGTCCCCAGTAGTCATTACCGGGAGTGTAAAAACAAACACAGTATGTGGATTTGTGTCCCCAGTAGTCATTACCGGGAGTGTAAAAACAAACACAGTATGTGGATTTGTGTCCCCAGTAGTCATTACCGGGAGTGTAAAAACAAACACAGTATGTGGATTTGTGTCCCCAGTAGTCATTACCGGGAGTGTAAAAACAAACACAGTATGTGGATTTGTGTCCCCAGTAGTCATTACCGGGAGTGTAAAAACAAACACAGTATGTGGATTTGTGTCCCCAGTAGTCATTACCGGGAGTGTAAAAACAAACACAGTATGTGGATTTGTGCCCCCAGTAGTCATTACCGGGAGTGTAAAAACAAACACAGTATGTGGATTTGTGCCCCCAGTAGTCATTACCGGGAGTGTAAAAACAAACACAGTATGTGGATTTGTGCCCCCAGTAGTCATTACCGGGAGTGTAAAAACAAACACAGTATGTGGATTTGTGCCCCCAGTAGTCATTACCGGGAGTGTAAAAACAAACACAGTATGTGGATTTGTGCCCCCAGTAGTCATTACCGGGAGTGTAAAAACAAACACAGTATGTGGATTTGTGCCCCCAGTAGTCATTACCGGGAGTGTAAAAACAAACACAGTATGTGGATTTGTGCCCCCAGTAGTCATTACCGGGAGTGTAAAAACAAACACAGTATGTGGATTTGTGCCCCCAGTAGTCATTACCGGGAGTGTAAAAACAAACACAGTATGTGGATTTGTGCCCCCAGTAGTCATTACCGGGAGTGTAAAAACAAACACAGTATGTGGATTTGTGTCCCCAGTAGTCATTACCGGGAGTGTAAAAACAAACACAGTATGTGGATTTGTGCCCCCAGTAGTCATTACCGGGAGTGTAAAAACAAACACAGTATGTGGATTTGTGTCCCCAGTAGTCATTACCGGGAGTGTAAAAACAAACACAGTATGTGGATTTGTGTCCCCAGTAGTCATTACCGGGAGTGTAAAAACAAACACAGTATGTGGATTTGTGTCCCCAGTAGTCATTACCGGGAGTGTAAAAACAAACACAGTATGTGGATTTGTGTCCCCAGTAGTCATTACCGGGAGTGTAAAAACAAACACAGTATGTGGATTTGTGTCCCCAGTAGTCATTACCGGGAGTGTAAAAACAAACACAGTATGTGGATTTGTGTCCCCAGTAGTCATTACCGGGAGTGTAAAAACAAACACAGTATGTGGATTTGTGTCCCCAGTAGTCATTACCGGGAGTGTAAAAACAAACACAGTATGTGGATTTGTGTCCCCAGTAGTCATTACCGGGAGTGTAAAAACAAACACAGTATGTGGATTTGTGTCCCCAGTAGTCATTACCGGGAGTGTAAAAACAAACACAGTATGTGGATTTGTGTCCCCAGTAGTCATTACCGGGAGTGTAAAAACAAACACAGTATGTGGATTTGTGTCCCCAGTAGTCATTACCGGGAGTGTAAAAACAAACACAGTATGTGGATTTGTGTCCCCAGTAGTCATTACCGGGAGTGTAAAAACAAACACAGTATGTGGATTTGTGTCCCCAGTAGTCATTACCGGGAGTGTAAAAACAAACACAGTATGTGGATTTGTGTCCCCAGTAGTCATTACCGGGAGTGTAAAAACAAACACAGTATGTGGATTTGTGTCCCCAGTAGTCATTACCGGGAGTGTAAAAACAAACACAGTATGTGGATTTGTGTCCCCAGTAGTCATTACCGGGAGTGTAAAAACAAACACAGTATGTGGATTTGTGTCCCCAGTAGTCATTACCGGGAGTGTAAAAACAAACACAGTATGTGGATTTGTGTCCCCAGTAGTCATTACCGGGAGTGTAAAAACAAACACAGTATGTGGATTTGTGTCCCCAGTAGTCATTACCGGGAGTGTAAAAACAAACACAGTATGTGGATTTGTGTCCCCAGTAGTCATTACCGGGAGTGTAAAAACAAACACAGTATGTGGATTTGTGTCCCCAGTAGTCATTACCGGGAGTGTAAAAACAAACACAGTATGTGGATTTGTGTCCCCAGTAGTCATTACCGGGAGTGTAAAAACAAACACAGTATGTGGATTTGTGTCCCCAGTAGTCATTACCGGGAGTGTAAAAACAAACACAGTATGTGGATTTGTGTCCCCAGTAGTCATTACCGGGAGTGTAAAAACAAACACAGTATGTGGATTTGTGTCCCCAGTAGTCATTACCGGGAGTGTAAAAACAAACACAGTATGTGGATTTGTGTCCCCAGTAGTCATTACCGGGAGTGTAAAAACAAACACAGTATGTGGATTTGTGTCCCCAGTAGTCATTACCGGGAGTGTAAAAACAAACACAGTATGTGGATTTGTGTCCCCAGTAGTCATTACCGGGAGTGTAAAAACAAACACAGTATGTGGATTTGTGTCCCCAGTAGTCATTACCGGGAGTGTAAAAACAAACACAGTATGTGGATTTGTGTCCCCAGTAGTCATTACCGGGAGTGTAAAAACAAACACAGTATGTGGATTTGTGTCCCCAGTAGTCATTACCGGGAGTGTAAAAACAAACACAGTATGTGGATTTGTGTCCCCAGTAGTCATTACCGGGAGTGTAAAAACAAACACAGTATGTGGATTTGTGTCCCCAGTAGTCATTACCGGGAGTGTAAAAACAAACACAGTATGTGGATTTGTGTCCCCAGTAGTCATTACCGGGAGTGTAAAAACAAACACAGTATGTGGATTTGTGTCCCCAGTAGTCATTACCGGGAGTGTAAAAACAAACACAGTATGTGGATTTGTGCCCCCAGTAGTCATTACCGGGAGTGTAAAAACAAACACAGTATGTGGATTTGTGCCCCCAGTAGTCATTACCGGGAGTGTAAAAACAAACACAGTATGTGGATTTGTGCCCCCAGTAGTCATTACCGGGAGTGTAAAAACAAACACAGTATGTGGATTTGTGCCCCCAGTAGTCATTACCGGGAGTGTAAAAACAAACACAGTATGTGGATTTGTGCCCCCAGTAGTCATTACCGGGAGTGTAAAAACAAACACAGTATGTGGATTTGTGCCCCCAGTAGTCATTACCGGGAGTGTAAAAACAAACACAGTATGTGGATTTGTGCCCCCAGTAGTCATTACCGGGAGTGTAAAAACAAACACAGTATGTGGATTTGTGTCCCCAGTAGTCATTACCGGGAGTGTAAAAACAAACACAGTATGTGGATTTGTGTCCCCAGTAGTCATTACCGGGAGTGTAAAAACAAACACAGTATGTGGATTTGTGTCCCCAGTAGTCATTACCGGGAGTGTAAAAACAAACACAGTATGTGGATTTGTGTCCCCAGTAGTCATTACCGGGAGTGTAAAAACAAACACAGTATGTGGATTTGTGTCCCCAGTAGTCATTACCGGGAGTGTAAAAACAAACACAGTATGTGGATTTGTGTCCCCAGTAGTCATTACCGGGAGTGTAAAAACAAACACAGTATGTGGATTTGTGTCCCCAGTAGTCATTACCGGGAGTGTAAAAACAAACACAGTATGTGGATTTGTGTCCCCAGTAGTCATTACCGGGAGTGTAAAAACAAACACAGTATGTGGATTTGTGTCCCCAGTAGTCATTACCGGGAGTGTAAAAACAAACACAGTATGTGGATTTGTGTCCCCAGTAGTCATTACCGGGAGTGTAAAAACAAACACAGTATGTGGATTTGTGTCCCCAGTAGTCATTACCGGGAGTGTAAAAACAAACACAGTATGTGGATTTGTGTCCCCAGTAGTCATTACCGGGAGTGTAAAAACAAACACAGTATGTGGATTTGTGTCCCCAGTAGTCATTACCGGGAGTGTAAAAACAAACACAGTATGTGGATTTGTGTCCCCAGTAGTCATTACCGGGAGTGTAAAAACAAACACAGTATGTGGATTTGTGTCCCCAGTAGTCATTACCGGGAGTGTAAAAACAAACACAGTATGTGGATTTGTGTCCCCAGTAGTCATTACCGGGAGTGTAAAAACAAACACAGTATGTGGATTTGTGTCCCCAGTAGTCATTACCGGGAGTGTAAAAACAAACACAGTATGTGGATTTGTGTCCCCAGTAGTCATTACCGGGAGTGTAAAAACAAACACAGTATGTGGATTTGTGTCCCCAGTAGTCATTACCGGGAGTGTAAAAACAAACACAGTATGTGGATTTGTGTCCCCAGTAGTCATTACCGGGAGTGTAAAAACAAACACAGTATGTGGATTTGTGTCCCCAGTAGTCATTACCGGGAGTGTAAAAACAAACACAGTATGTGGATTTGTGTCCCCAGTAGTCATTACCGGGAGTGTAAAAACAAACACAGTATGTGGATTTGTGTCCCCAGTAGTCATTACCGGGAGTGTAAAAACAAACACAGTATGTGGATTTGTGTCCCCAGTAGTCATTACCGGGAGTGTAAAAACAAACACAGTATGTGGATTTGTGTCCCCAGTAGTCATTACCGGGAGTGTAAAAACAAACACAGTATGTGGATTTGTGTCCCCAGTAGTCATTACCGGGAGTGTAAAAACAAACACAGTATGTGGATTTGTGTCCCCAGTAGTCATTACCGGGAGTGTAAAAACAAACACAGTATGTGGATTTGTGTCCCCAGTAGTCATTACCGGGAGTGTAAAAACAAACACAGTATGTGGATTTGTGTCCCCAGTAGTCATTACCGGGAGTGTAAAAACAAACACAGTATGTGGATTTGTGTCCCCAGTAGTCATTACCGGGAGTGTAAAAACAAACACAGTATGTGGATTTGTGTCCCCAGTAGTCATTACCGGGAGTGTAAAAACAAACACAGTATGTGGATTTGTGTCCCCAGTAGTCATTACCGGGAGTGTAAAAACAAACACAGTATGTGGATTTGTGTCCCCAGTAGTCATTACCGGGAGTGTAAAAACAAACACAGTATGTGGATTTGTGTCCCCAGTAGTCATTACCGGGAGTGTAAAAACAAACACAGTATGTGGATTTGTGTCCCCAGTAGTCATTACCGGGAGTGTAAAAACAAACACAGTATGTGGATTTGTGTCCCCAGTAGTCATTACCGGGAGTGTAAAAACAAACACAGTATGTGGATTTGTGTCCCCAGTAGTCATTACCGGGAGTGTAAAAACAAACACAGTATGTGGATTTGTGTCCCCAGTAGTCATTACCGGGAGTGTAAAAACAAACACAGTATGTGGATTTGTGTCCCCAGTAGTCATTACCGGGAGTGTAAAAACAAACACAGTATGTGGATTTGTGTCCCCAGTAGTCATTACCGGGAGTGTAAAAACAAACACAGTATGTGGATTTGTGTCCCCAGTAGTCATTACCGGGAGTGTAAAAACAAACACAGTATGTGGATTTGTGTCCCCAGTAGTCATTACCGGGAGTGTAAAAACAAACACAGTATGTGGATTTGTGTCCCCAGTAGTCATTACCGGGAGTGTAAAAACAAACACAGTATGTGGATTTGTGTCCCCAGTAGTCATTACCGGGAGTGTAAAAACAAACACAGTATGTGGATTTGTGTCCCCAGTAGTCATTACCGGGAGTGTAAAAACAAACACAGTATGTGGATTTGTGTCCCCAGTAGTCATTACCGGGAGTGTAAAAACAAACACAGTATGTGGATTTGTGTCCCCAGTAGTCATTACCGGGAGTGTAAAAACAAACACAGTATGTGGATTTGTGTCCCCAGTAGTCATTACCGGGAGTGTAAAAACAAACACAGTATGTGGATTTGTGTCCCCAGTAGTCATTACCGGGAGTGTAAAAACAAACACAGTATGTGGATTTGTGTCCCCAGTAGTCATTACCGGGAGTGTAAAAACAAACACAGTATGTGGATTTGTGTCCCCAGTAGTCATTACCGGGAGTGTAAAAACAAACACAGTATGTGGATTTGTGTCCCCAGTAGTCATTACCGGGAGTGTAAAAACAAACACAGTATGTGGATTTGTGTCCCCAGTAGTCATTACCGGGAGTGTAAAAACAAACACAGTATGTGGATTTGTGTCCCCAGTAGTCATTACCGGGAGTGTAAAAACAAACACAGTATGTGGATTTGTGTCCCCAGTAGTCATTACCGGGAGTGTAAAAACAAACACAGTATGTGGATTTGTGTCCCCAGTAGTCATTACCGGGAGTGTAAAAACAAACACAGTATGTGGATTTGTGTCCCCAGTAGTCATTACCGGGAGTGTAAAAACAAACACAGTATGTGGATTTGTGTCCCCAGTAGTCATTACCGGGAGTGTAAAAACAAACACAGTATGTGGATTTGTGTCCCCAGTAGTCATTACCGGGAGTGTAAAAACAAACACAGTATGTGGATTTGTGTCCCCAGTAGTCATTACCGGGAGTGTAAAAACAAACACAGTATGTGGATTTGTGTCCCCAGTAGTCATTACCGGGAGTGTAAAAACAAACACAGTATGTGGATTTGTGTCCCCAGTAGTCATTACCGGGAGTGTAAAAACAAACACAGTATGTGGATTTGTGTCCCCAGTAGTCATTACCGGGAGTGTAAAAACAAACACAGTATGTGGATTTGTGTCCCCAGTAGTCATTACCGGGAGTGTAAAAACAAACACAGTATGTGGATTTGTGTCCCCAGTAGTCATTACCGGGAGTGTAAAAACAAACACAGTATGTGGATTTGTGTCCCCAGTAGTCATTACCGGGAGTGTAAAAACAAACACAGTATGTGGATTTGTGTCCCCAGTAGTCATTACCGGGAGTGTAAAAACAAACACAGTATGTGGATTTGTGTCCCCAGTAGTCATTACCGGGAGTGTAAAAACAAACACAGTATGTGGATTTGTGTCCCCAGTAGTCATTACCGGGAGTGTAAAAACAAACACAGTATGTGGATTTGTGTCCCCAGTAGTCATTACCGGGAGTGTAAAAACAAACACAGTATGTGGATTTGTGTCCCCAGTAGTCATTACCGGGAGTGTAAAAACAAACACAGTATGTGGATTTGTGTCCCCAGTAGTCATTACCGGGAGTGTAAAAACAAACACAGTATGTGGATTTGTGTCCCCAGTAGTCATTACCGGGAGTGTAAAAACAAACACAGTATGTGGATTTGTGTCCCCAGTAGTCATTACCGGGAGTGTAAAAACAAACACAGTATGTGGATTTGTGTCCCCAGTAGTCATTACCGGGAGTGTAAAAACAAACACAGTATGTGGATTTGTGTCCCCAGTAGTCATTACCGGGAGTGTAAAAACAAACACAGTATGTGGATTTGTGTCCCCAGTAGTCATTACCGGGAGTGTAAAAACAAACACAGTATGTGGATTTGTGTCCCCAGTAGTCATTACCGGGAGTGTAAAAACAAACACAGTATGTGGATTTGTGTCCCCAGTAGTCATTACCGGGAGTGTAAAAACAAACACAGTATGTGGATTTGTGTCCCCAGTAGTCATTACCGGGAGTGTAAAAACAAACACAGTATGTGGATTTGTGTCCCCAGTAGTCATTACCGGGAGTGTAAAAACAAACACAGTATGTGGATTTGTGTCCCCAGTAGTCATTACCGGGAGTGTAAAAACAAACACAGTATGTGGATTTGTGTCCCCAGTAGTCATTACCGGGAGTGTAAAAACAAACACAGTATGTGGATTTGTGTCCCCAGTAGTCATTACCGGGAGTGTAAAAACAAACACAGTATGTGGATTTGTGTCCCCAGTAGTCATTACCGGGAGTGTAAAAACAAACACAGTATGTGGATTTGTGTCCCCAGTAGTCATTACCGGGAGTGTAAAAACAAACACAGTATGTGGATTTGTGTCCCCAGTAGTCATTACCGGGAGTGTAAAAACAAACACAGTATGTGGATTTGTGTCCCCAGTAGTCATTACCGGGAGTGTAAAAACAAACACAGTATGTGGATTTGTGTCCCCAGTAGTCATTACCGGGAGTGTAAAAACAAACACAGTATGTGGATTTGTGTCCCCAGTAGTCATTACCGGGAGTGTAAAAACAAACACAGTATGTGGATTTGTGTCCCCAGTAGTCATTACCGGGAGTGTAAAAACAAACACAGTATGTGGATTTGTGTCCCCAGTAGTCATTACCGGGAGTGTAAAAACAAACACAGTATGTGGATTTGTGTCCCCAGTAGTCATTACCGGGAGTGTAAAAACAAACACAGTATGTGGATTTGTGTCCCCAGTAGTCATTACCGGGAGTGTAAAAACAAACACAGTATGTGGATTTGTGTCCCCAGTAGTCATTACCGGGAGTGTAAAAACAAACACAGTATGTGGATTTGTGTCCCCAGTAGTCATTACCGGGAGTGTAAAAACAAACACAGTATGTGGATTTGTGTCCCCAGTAGTCATTACCGGGAGTGTAAAAACAAACACAGTATGTGGATTTGTGTCCCCAGTAGTCATTACCGGGAGTGTAAAAACAAACACAGTATGTGGATTTGTGTCCCCAGTAGTCATTACCGGGAGTGTAAAAACAAACACAGTATGTGGATTTGTGTCCCCAGTAGTCATTACCGGGAGTGTAAAAACAAACACAGTATGTGGATTTGTGTCCCCAGTAGTCATTACCGGGAGTGTAAAAACAAACACAGTATGTGGATTTGTGTCCCCAGTAGTCATTACCGGGAGTGTAAAAACAAACACAGTATGTGGATTTGTGTCCCCAGTAGTCATTACCGGGAGTGTAAAAACAAACACAGTATGTGGATTTGTGTCCCCAGTAGTCATTACCGGGAGTGTAAAAACAAACACAGTATGTGGATTTGTGTCCCCAGTAGTCATTACCGGGAGTGTAAAAACAAACACAGTATGTGGATTTGTGTCCCCAGTAGTCATTACCGGGAGTGTAAAAACAAACACAGTATGTGGATTTGTGTCCCCAGTAGTCATTACCGGGAGTGTAAAAACAAACACAGTATGTGGATTTGTGTCCCCAGTAGTCATTACCGGGAGTGTAAAAACAAACACAGTATGTGGATTTGTGTCCCCAGTAGTCATTACCGGGAGTGTAAAAACAAACACAGTATGTGGATTTGTGTCCCCAGTAGTCATTACCGGGAGTGTAAAAACAAACACAGTATGTGGATTTGTGTCCCCAGTAGTCATTACCGGGAGTGTAAAAACAAACACAGTATGTGGATTTGTGTCCCCAGTAGTCATTACCGGGAGTGTAAAAACAAACACAGTATGTGGATTTGTGTCCCCAGTAGTCATTACCGGGAGTGTAAAAACAAACACAGTATGTGGATTTGTGTCCCCAGTAGTCATTACCGGGAGTGTAAAAACAAACACAGTATGTGGATTTGTGTCCCCAGTAGTCATTACCGGGAGTGTAAAAACAAACACAGTATGTGGATTTGTGTCCCCAGTAGTCATTACCGGGAGTGTAAAAACAAACACAGTATGTGGATTTGTGTCCCCAGTAGTCATTACCGGGAGTGTAAAAACAAACACAGTATGTGGATTTGTGTCCCCAGTAGTCATTACCGGGAGTGTAAAAACAAACACAGTATGTGGATTTGTGTCCCCAGTAGTCATTACCGGGAGTGTAAAAACAAACACAGTATGTGGATTTGTGTCCCCAGTAGTCATTACCGGGAGTGTAAAAACAAACACAGTATGTGGATTTGTGTCCCCAGTAGTCATTACCGGGAGTGTAAAAACAAACACAGTATGTGGATTTGTGTCCCCAGTAGTCATTACCGGGAGTGTAAAAACAAACACAGTATGTGGATTTGTGTCCCCAGTAGTCATTACCGGGAGTGTAAAAACAAACACAGTATGTGGATTTGTGTCCCCAGTAGTCATTACCGGGAGTGTAAAAACAAACACAGTATGTGGATTTGTGTCCCCAGTAGTCATTACCGGGAGTGTAAAAACAAACACAGTATGTGGATTTGTGTCCCCAGTAGTCATTACCGGGAGTGTAAAAACAAACACAGTATGTGGATTTGTGTCCCCAGTAGTCATTACCGGGAGTGTAAAAACAAACACAGTATGTGGATTTGTGTCCCCAGTAGTCATTACCGGGAGTGTAAAAACAAACACAGTATGTGGATTTGTGTCCCCAGTAGTCATTACCGGGAGTGTAAAAACAAACACAGTATGTGGATTTGTGTCCCCAGTAGTCATTACCGGGAGTGTAAAAACAAACACAGTATGTGGATTTGTGTCCCCAGTAGTCATTACCGGGAGTGTAAAAACAAACACAGTATGTGGATTTGTGTCCCCAGTAGTCATTACCGGGAGTGTAAAAACAAACACAGTATGTGGATTTGTGTCCCCAGTAGTCATTACCGGGAGTGTAAAAACAAACACAGTATGTGGATTTGTGTCCCCAGTAGTCATTACCGGGAGTGTAAAAACAAACACAGTATGTGGATTTGTGTCCCCAGTAGTCATTACCGGGAGTGTAAAAACAAACACAGTATGTGGATTTGTGTCCCCAGTAGTCATTACCGGGAGTGTAAAAACAAACACAGTATGTGGATTTGTGTCCCCAGTAGTCATTACCGGGAGTGTAAAAACAAACACAGTATGTGGATTTGTGTCCCCAGTAGTCATTACCGGGAGTGTAAAAACAAACACAGTATGTGGATTTGTGTCCCCAGTAGTCATTACCGGGAGTGTAAAAACAAACACAGTATGTGGATTTGTGTCCCCAGTAGTCATTACCGGGAGTGTAAAAACAAACACAGTATGTGGATTTGTGTCCCCAGTAGTCATTACCGGGAGTGTAAAAACAAACACAGTATGTGGATTTGTGTCCCCAGTAGTCATTACCGGGAGTGTAAAAACAAACACAGTATGTGGATTTGTGTCCCCAGTAGTCATTACCGGGAGTGTAAAAACAAACACAGTATGTGGATTTGTGTCCCCAGTAGTCATTACCGGGAGTGTAAAAACAAACACAGTATGTGGATTTGTGTCCCCAGTAGTCATTACCGGGAGTGTAAAAACAAACACAGTATGTGGATTTGTGTCCCCAGTAGTCATTACCGGGAGTGTAAAAACAAACACAGTATGTGGATTTGTGTCCCCAGTAGTCATTACCGGGAGTGTAAAAACAAACACAGTATGTGGATTTGTGTCCCCAGTAGTCATTACCGGGAGTGTAAAAACAAACACAGTATGTGGATTTGTGTCCCCAGTAGTCATTACCGGGAGTGTAAAAACAAACACAGTATGTGGATTTGTGTCCCCAGTAGTCATTACCGGGAGTGTAAAAACAAACACAGTATGTGGATTTGTGTCCCCAGTAGTCATTACCGGGAGTGTAAAAACAAACACAGTATGTGGATTTGTGTCCCCAGTAGTCATTACCGGGAGTGTAAAAACAATCACAGTATGTGGATTTGTGTCCCCAGTAGTCATTACCGGGAGTGTAAAAACAAACACAGTATGTGGATTTGTGTCCCCAGTAGTCATTACCGGGAGTGTAAAAACAAACACAGTATGTGGATTTGTGTCCCCAGTAGTCATTACCGGGAGTGTAAAAACAAACACAGTATGTGGATTTGTGTCCCCAGTAGTCATTACCGGGAGTGTAAAAACAAACACAGTATGTGGATTTGTGTCCCCAGTAGTCATTACCGGGAGTGTAAAAACAAACACAGTATGTGGATTTGTGTCCCCAGTAGTCATTACCGGGAGTGTAAAAACAAACACAGTATGTGGATTTGTGTCCCCAGTAGTCATTACCGGGAGTGTAAAAACAAACACAGTATGTGGATTTGTGTCCCCAGTAGTCATTACCGGGAGTGTAAAAACAAACACAGTATGTGGATTTGTGTCCCCAGTAGTCATTACCGGGAGTGTAAAAACAAACACAGTATGTGGATTTGTGTCCCCAGTAGTCATTACCGGGAGTGTAAAAACAAACACAGTATGTGGATTTCTGTCCCCAGTAGTCATTACCGGGAGTGTAAAAACAAACACAGTATGTGGATTTCTGTCCCCAGTAGTCATTACCGGGAGTGTAAAAACAAACACAGTATGTGGATTTGTGTCCCCAGTAGTCATTACCGGGAGTGTAAAAACAAACACAGTATGTGGATTTGTGTCCCCAGTAGTCATTACCGGGAGTGTAAAAACAAACACAGTATGTGGATTTCTGTCCCCAGTAGTCATTACCGGGAGTGTAAAAACAAACACAGTATGTGGATTTGTGTCCCCAGTAGTCATTACCGGGAGTGTAAAAACAAACACAGTATGTGGATTTGTGTCCCCAGTAGTCATTACCGGGAGTGTAAAAACAAACACAGTATGTGGATTTCTGTCCCCAGTAGTCATTACCGGGAGTGTAAAAACAAACACAGTATGTGGATTTGTGTCCCCAGTAGTCATTACCGGGAGTGTAAAAACAAACACAGTATGTGGATTTGTGTCCCCAGTAGTCATTACCGGGAGTGTAAAAACAAACACAGTATGTGGATTTGTGTCCCCAGTAGTCATTACCGGGAGTGTAAAAACAAACACAGTATGTGGATTTCTGTCCCCAGTAGTCATTACCGGGAGTGTAAAAACAAACACAGTATGTGGATTTGTGTCCCCAGTAGTCATTACCGGGAGTGTAAAAACAAACACAGTATGTGGATTTGTGTCCCCAGTAGTCATTACCGGGAGTGTAAAAACAAACACAGTATGTGGATTTCTGTCCCCAGTAGTCATTACCGGGAGTGTATAAACAAACACAGTATGTGGATTTGTGTCCCCAGTAGTCATTACCGGGAGTGTAAAAACAAACACAGTATGTGGATTTGTGTCCCCAGTAGTCATTACCGGGAGTGTAAAAACAAACACAGTATGTGGATTTGTGTCCCCAGTAGTCATTACCGGGAGTGTAAAAACAAACACAGTATGTGGATTTGTGTCCCCAGTAGTCATTACCGGGAGTGTAAAAACAAACACAGTATGTGGATTTGTGTCCCCAGTAGTCATTACCGGGAGTGTAAAAACAAACACAGTATGTGGATTTGTGTCCCCAGTAGTCATTACCGGGAGTGTAAAAACAAACACAGTATGTGGATTTGTGTCCCCAGTAGTCATTACCGGGAGTGTAAAAACAAACACAGTATGTGGATTTGTGTCCCCAGTAGTCATTACCGGGAGTGTAAAAACAAACACAGTATGTGGATTTGTGTCCCCAGTAGTCATTACCGGGAGTGTAAAAACAAACACAGTATGTGGATTTGTGTCCCCAGTAGTCATTACCGGGAGTGTAAAAACAAACACAGTATGTGGATTTGTGTCCCCAGTAGTCATTACCGGGAGTGTAAAAACAAACACAGTATGTGGATTTGTGTCCCCAGTAGTCATTACCGGGAGTGTAAAAACAAACACAGTATGTGGATTTGTGTCCCCAGTAGTCATTACCGGGAGTGTAAAAACAAACACAGTATGTGGATTTGTGTCCCCAGTAGTCATTACCGGGAGTGTAAAAACAAACACAGTATGTGGATTTGTGTCCCCAGTAGTCATTACCGGGAGTGTAAAAACAAACACAGTATGTGGATTTGTGTCCCCAGTAGTCATTACCGGGAGTGTAAAAACAAACACAGTATGTGGATTTGTGTCCCCAGTAGTCATTACCGGGAGTGTAAAAACAAACACACTATGTGGATTTGTGTCCCCAGTAGTCATTACCGGGAGCGTAAAAACAAACACACTATGTGGATTTGTGTCCCCAGTAGTCATTACCGGGAGCGTAAAAACAAACACACTATGTGGATTTGTGTCCCCAGTAGTCATTACCGGGAGCGTAAAAACAAACACACTATGTGGATTTGTGTCCCCAGTAGTCATTACCGGGAGCGTAAAAACAAACACACTATGTGGATTTGTGTCCCCAGTAGTCATTACCGGGAGCGTAAAAACAAACACACTATGTGGATTTGTGTCCCCAGTAGTCATTACCGGGAGCGTAAAAACAAACACACTATGTGGATTTGTGTCCCCAGTAGTCATTACCGGGAGCGTAAAAACAAACACACTATGTGGATTTGTGTCCCCAGTAGTCATTACCGGGAGCGTAAAAACAAACACAGTATGTGGATTTGTGTCCCCAGTAGTCATTACCGGGAGCGTAAAAACAAACACAGTATGTGGATTTGTGTCCCCAGTAGTCATTACCGGGAGCGTAAAAACAAACACAGTATGTGGATTTGTGTCCCCAGTAGTCATTACCGGGAGCGTAAAAACAAACACAGTATGTGGATTTGTGTCCCCAGTAGTCATTACCGGGAGCGTAAAAACAAACACAGTATGTGGATTTGTGTCCCCAGTAGTCATTACCGGGAGCGTAAAAACAAACACAGTATGTGGATTTGTGTCCCCAGTAGTCATTACCGGGAGCGTAAAAACAAACACAGTATGTGGATTTGTGTCCCCAGTAGTCATTACCGGGAGCGTAAAAACAAACACAGTATGTGGATTTGTGTCCCCAGTAGTCATTACCGGGAGCGTAAAAACAAACACAGTATGTGGATTTGTGTCCCCAGTAGTCATTACCGGGAGCGTAAAAACAAACACAGTATGTGGATTTGTGTCCCCAGTAGTCATTACCGGGAGCGTAAAAACAAACACAGTATGTGGATTTGTGTCCCCAGTAGTCATTACCGGGAGCGTAAAAACAAACACAGTATGTGGATTTGTGTCCCCAGTAGTCATTACCGGGAGCGTAAAAACAAACACAGTATGTGGATTTGTGTCCCCAGTAGTCATTACCGGGAGCGTAAAAACAAACACAGTATGTGGATTTGTGTCCCCAGTAGTCATTACCGGGAGCGTAAAAACAAACACAGTATGTGGATTTGTGTCCCCAGTAGTCATTACCGGGAGCGTAAAAACAAACACAGTATGTGGATTTGTGTCCCCAGTAGTCATTACCGGGAGCGTAAAAACAAACACAGTATGTGGATTTGTGTCCCCAGTAGTCATTACCGGGAGCGTAAAAACAAACACAGTATGTGGATTTGTGTCCCCAGTAGTCATTACCGGGAGCGTAAAAACAAACACAGTATGTGGATTTGTGTCCCCAGTAGTCATTACCGGGAGCGTAAAAACAAACACAGTATGTGGATTTGTGTCCCCAGTAGTCATTACCGGGAGCGTAAAAACAAACACAGTATGTGGATTTGTGTCCCCAGTAGTCATTACCGGGAGCGTAAAAACAAACACAGTATGTGGATTTGTGTCCCCAGTAGTCATTACCGGGAGCGTAAAAACAAACACAGTATGTGGATTTGTGTCCCCAGTAGTCATTACCGGGAGCGTAAAAACAAACACAGTATGTGGATTTGTGTCCCCAGTAGTCATTACCGGGAGCGTAAAAACAAACACAGTATGTGGATTTGTGTCCCCAGTAGTCATTACCGGGAGCGTAAAAACAAACACAGTATGTGGATTTGTGTCCCCAGTAGTCATTACCGGGAGCGTAAAAACAAACACAGTATGTGGATTTGTGTCCCCAGTAGTCATTACCGGGAGCGTAAAAACAAACACAGTATGTGGATTTGTGTCCCCAGTAGTCATTACCGGGAGCGTAAAAACAAACACAGTATGTGGATTTGTGTCCCCAGTAGTCATTACCGGGAGCGTAAAAACAAACACAGTATGTGGATTTGTGTCCCCAGTAGTCATTACCGGGAGCGTAAAAACAAACACAGTATGTGGATTTGTGTCCCCAGTAGTCATTACCGGGAGCGTAAAAACAAACACAGTATGTGGATTTGTGTCCCCAGTAGTCATTACCGGGAGCGTAAAAACAAACACAGTATGTGGATTTGTGTCCCCAGTAGTCATTACCGGGAGCGTAAAAACAAACACAGTATGTGGATTTGTGTCCCCAGTAGTCATTACCGGGAGCGTAAAAACAAACACAGTATGTGGATTTGTGTCCCCAGTAGTCATTACCGGGAGCGTAAAAACAAACACAGTATGTGGATTTGTGTCCCCAGTAGTCATTACCGGGAGCGTAAAAACAAACACAGTATGTGGATTTGTGTCCCCAGTAGTCATTACCGGGAGCGTAAAAACAAACACAGTATGTGGATTTGTGTCCCCAGTAGTCATTACCGGGAGCGTAAAAACAAACACAGTATGTGGATTTGTGTCCCCAGTAGTCATTACCGGGAGCGTAAAAACAAACACAGTATGTGGATTTGTGTCCCCAGTAGTCATTACCGGGAGCGTAAAAACAAACACAGTATGTGGATTTGTGTCCCCAGTAGTCATTACCGGGAGCGTAAAAACAAACACAGTATGTGGATTTGTGTCCCCAGTAGTCATTACCGGGAGCGTAAAAACAAACACAGTATGTGGATTTGTGTCCCCAGTAGTCATTACCGGGAGCGTAAAAACAAACACAGTATGTGGATTTGTGTCCCCAGTAGTCATTACCGGGAGCGTAAAAACAAACACAGTATGTGGATTTGTGTCCCCAGTAGTCATTACCGGGAGCGTAAAAACAAACACAGTATGTGGATTTGTGTCCCCAGTAGTCATTACCGGGAGCGTAAAAACAAACACAGTATGTGGATTTGTGTCCCCAGTAGTCATTACCGGGAGCGTAAAAACAAACACAGTATGTGGATTTGTGTCCCCAGTAGTCATTACCGGGAGCGTAAAAACAAACACAGTATGTGGATTTGTGTCCCCAGTAGTCATTACCGGGAGCGTAAAAACAAACACAGTATGTGGATTTGTGTCCCCAGTAGTCATTACCGGGAGCGTAAAAACAAACACAGTATGTGGATTTGTGTCCCCAGTAGTCATTACCGGGAGCGTAAAAACAAACACAGTATGTGGATTTGTGTCCCCAGTAGTCATTACCGGGAGCGTAAAAACAAACACAGTATGTGGATTTGTGTCCCCAGTAGTCATTACCGGGAGCGTAAAAACAAACACAGTATGTGGATTTGTGTCCCCAGTAGTCATTACCGGGAGCGTAAAAACAAACACAGTATGTGGATTTGTGTCCCCAGTAGTCATTACCGGGAGCGTAAAAACAAACACAGTATGTGGATTTGTGTCCCCAGTAGTCATTACCGGGAGCGTAAAAACAAACACAGTATGTGGATTTGTGTCCCCAGTAGTCATTACCGGGAGCGTAAAAACAAACACAGTATGTGGATTTGTGTCCCCAGTAGTCATTACCGGGAGCGTAAAAACAAACACAGTATGTGGATTTGTGTCCCCAGTAGTCATTACCGGGAGCGTAAAAACAAACACAGTATGTGGATTTGTGTCCCCAGTAGTCATTACCGGGAGCGTAAAAACAAACACAGTATGTGGATTTGTGTCCCCAGTAGTCATTACCGGGAGCGTAAAAACAAACACAGTATGTGGATTTGTGTCCCCAGTAGTCATTACCGGGAGCGTAAAAACAAACACAGTATGTGGATTTGTGTCCCCAGTAGTCATTACCGGGAGCGTAAAAACAAACACAGTATGTGGATTTGTGTCCCCAGTAGTCATTACCGGGAGCGTAAAAACAAACACAGTATGTGGATTTGTGTCCCCAGTAGTCATTACCGGGAGCGTAAAAACAAACACAGTATGTGGATTTGTGTCCCCAGTAGTCATTACCGGGAGCGTAAAAACAAACACAGTATGTGGATTTGTGTCCCCAGTAGTCATTACCGGGAGCGTAAAAACAAACACAGTATGTGGATTTGTGTCCCCAGTAGTCATTACCGGGAGCGTAAAAACAAACACAGTATGTGGATTTGTGTCCCCAGTAGTCATTACCGGGAGCGTAAAAACAAACACAGTATGTGGATTTGTGTCCCCAGTAGTCATTACCGGGAGCGTAAAAACAAACACAGTATGTGGATTTGTGTCCCCAGTAGTCATTACCGGGAGCGTAAAAACAAACACAGTATGTGGATTTGTGTCCCCAGTAGTCATTACCGGGAGCGTAAAAACAAACACAGTATGTGGATTTGTGTCCCCAGTAGTCATTACCGGGAGCGTAAAAACAAACACAGTATGTGGATTTGTGTCCCCAGTAGTCATTACCGGGAGCGTATAAACAAACACAGTATGTGGATTTGTGTCCCCAGTAGTCATTACCGGGAGCGTAAAAACAAACACAGTATGTGGATTTGTGTCCCCAGTAGTCATTACCGGGAGCGTATAAACAAACACAGTATGTGGATTTGTGTCCCCAGTAGTCATTACCGGGAGCGTAAAAACAAACACAGTATGTGGATTTGTGTCCCCAGTAGTCATTACCGGGAGCGTAAAAACAAACACAGTATGTGGATTTGTGTCCCCAGTAGTCATTACCGGGAGCGTAAAAACAAACACAGTATGTGGATTTGTGTCCCCAGTAGTCATTACCGGGAGCGTAAAAACAAACACAGTATGTGGATTTGTGTCCCCAGTAGTCATTACCGGGAGCGTAAAAACAAACACAGTATGTGGATTTGTGTCCCCAGTAGTCATTACCGGGAGCGTAAAAACAAACACAGTATGTGGATTTGTGTCCCCAGTAGTCATTACCGGGAGCGTAAAAACAAACACAGTATGTGGATTTGTGTCCCCAGTAGTCATTACCGGGAGCGTAAAAACAAACACAGTATGTGGATTTGTGTCCCCAGTAGTCATTACCGGGAGCGTAAAAACAAACACAGTATGTGGATTTGTGTCCCCAGTAGTCATTACCGGGAGCGTAAAAACAAACACAGTATGTGGATTTGTGTCCCCAGTAGTCATTACCGGGAGCGTAAAAACAAACACAGTATGTGGATTTGTGTCCCCAGTAGTCATTACCGGGAGCGTAAAAACAAACACAGTATGTGGATTTGTGTCCCCAGTAGTCATTAGCGGGAGCGTAAAAACAAACACAGTATGTGGATTTGTGTCCCCAGTAGTCATTAGCGGGAGCGTAAAAACAAACACAGTATGTGGATTTGTGTCCCCAGTAGTCATTAGCGGGAGCGTAAAAACAAACACAGTATGTGGATTTGTGTCCCCAGTAGTCATTACCGGGAGTGTAAAAACAAACACAGTATGTGGATTTGTGTCCCCAGTAGTCATTACCGGGAGCGTAAAAACAAACACACTATGTGGATTTGTGTCCCCAGTAGTCATTACCGGGAGCGTAAAAACAAACACACTATGTGGATTTGTGTCCCCAGTAGTCATTACCGGGAGCGTAAAAACAAACACACTATGTGGATTTGTGTCCCCAGTAGTCATTACCGGGAGCGTAAAAACAAACACACTATGTGGATTTGTGTCCCCAGTAGTCATTACCGGGAGCGTAAAAACAAACACAGTATGTGGATTTGTGTCCCCAGTAGTCATTACCGGGAGCGTAAAAACAAACACAGTATGTGGATTTGTGTCCCCAGTTGTCATTACCGGGAGCGTAAAAACAAACACAGTATGTGGATTTGTGTCCCCAGTAGTCATTACCGGGAGCGTAAAAACAAACACAGTATGTGGATTTGTGTCCCCAGTAGTCATTACCGGGAGCGTAAAAACAAACACAGTATGTGGATTTGTGTCCCCAGTAGTCATTACCGGGAGCGTAAAAACAAACACAGTATGTGGATTTGTGTCCCCAGTAGTCATTACCGGGAGCGTAAAAACAAACACAGTATGTGGATTTGTGTCCCCAGTAGTCATTACCGGGAGCGTAAAAACAAACACAGTATGTGGATTTGTGTCCCCAGTAGTCATTACCGGGAGCGTAAAAACAAACACAGTATGTGGATTTGTGTCCCCAGTAGTCATTACCGGGAGCGTAAAAACAAACACAGTATGTGGATTTGTGTCCCCAGTAGTCATTACCGGGAGCGTAAAAACAAACACAGTATGTGGATTTGTGTCCCCAGTAGTCATTACCGGGAGCGTAAAAACAAACACAGTATGTGGATTTGTGTCCCCAGTAGTCATTACCGGGAGCGTAAAAACAAACACAGTATGTGGATTTGTGTCCCCAGTAGTCATTACCGGGAGCGTAAAAACAAACACAGTATGTGGATTTGTGTCCCCAGTAGTCATTACCGGGAGCGTAAAAACAAACACAGTATGTGGATTTGTGTCCCCAGTAGTCATTACCGGGAGCGTAAAAACAAACACAGTATGTGGATTTGTGTCCCCAGTAGTCATTACCGGGAGCGTAAAAACAAACACAGTATGTGGATTTGTGTCCCCAGTAGTCATTACCGGGAGCGTAAAAACAAACACAGTATGTGGATTTGTGTCCCCAGTAGTCATTACCGGGAGCGTAAAAACAAACACAGTATGTGGATTTGTGTCCCCAGTAGTCATTACCGGGAGCGTAAAAACAAACACAGTATGTGGATTTGTGTCCCCAGTAGTCATTACCGGGAGCGTAAAAACAAACACAGTATGTGGATTTGTGTCCCCAGTAGTCATTACCGGGAGCGTAAAAACAAACACAGTATGTGGATTTGTGTCCCCAGTAGTCATTACCGGGAGCGTAAAAACAAACACAGTATGTGGATTTGTGTCCCCAGTAGTCATTACCGGGAGCGTAAAAACAAACACAGTATGTGGATTTGTGTCCCCAGTAGTCATTACCGGGAGCGTAAAAACAAACACAGTATGTGGATTTGTGTCCCCAGTAGTCATTACCGGGAGCGTAAAAACAAACACAGTATGTGGATTTGTGTCCCCAGTAGTCATTACCGGGAGCGTAAAAACAAACACAGTATGTGGATTTGTGTCCCCAGTAGTCATTACCGGGAGCGTAAAAACAAACACAGTATGTGGATTTGTGTCCCCAGTAGTCATTACCGGGAGCGTAAAAACAAACACAGTATGTGGATTTGTGTCCCCAGTAGTCATTACCGGGAGCGTAAAAACAAACACAGTATGTGGATTTGTGTCCCCAGTAGTCATTACCGGGAGCGTAAAAACAAACACAGTATGTGGATTTGTGTCCCCAGTAGTCATTACCGGGAGCGTAAAAACAAACACAGTATGTGGATTTGTGTCCCCAGTAGTCATTACCGGGAGCGTAAAAACAAACACAGTATGTGGATTTGTGTCCCCAGTAGTCATTACCGGGAGCGTAAAAACAAACACAGTATGTGGATTTGTGTCCCCAGTAGTCATTACCGGGAGCGTAAAAACAAACACAGTATGTGGATTTGTGTCCCCAGTAGTCATTACCGGGAGCGTAAAAACAAACACAGTATGTGGAT
This sequence comes from Salvelinus alpinus, assembly GCF_045679555.1. Classification (NCBI taxonomy): domain Eukaryota; kingdom Metazoa; phylum Chordata; class Actinopteri; order Salmoniformes; family Salmonidae; genus Salvelinus; species Salvelinus alpinus. Next base: position 18,384,985 of record NC_092092.1, on the reverse strand, counting down.
TTGTGTCCCCAGTAGTCATTACCGGGAGCGTAAAAACAAACACAGTATGTGGATTTGTGTCCCCAGTAGTCATTACCGGGAGCGTAAAAACAAACACAGTATGTGGATTTGTGTCCCCAGTAGTCATTACCGGGAGCGTAAAAACAAACACAGTATGTGGATTTGTGTCCCCAGTAGTCATTACCGGGAGCGTAAAAACAAACACAGTATGTGGATTTGTGTCCCCAGTAGTCATTACCGGGAGCGTAAAAACAAACACAGTATGTGGATTTGTGTCCCCAGTAGTCATTACCGGGAGCGTAAAAACAAACACAGTATGTGGATTTGTGTCCCCAGTAGTCATTACCGGGAGCGTAAAAACAAACACAGTATGTGGATTTGTGTCCCCAGTAGTCATTACCGGGAGCGTAAAAACAAACACAGTATGTGGATTTGTGTCCCCAGTAGTCATTACCGGGAGCGTAAAAACAAACACAGTATGTGGATTTGTGTCCCCAGTAGTCATTACCGGGAGCGTAAAAACAAACACAGTATGTGGATTTGTGTCCCCAGTAGTCATTACCGGGAGCGTAAAAACAAACACAGTATGTGGATTTGTGTCCCCAGTAGTCATTACCGGGAGCGTAAAAACAAACACAGTATGTGGATTTGTGTCCCCAGTAGTCATTACCGGGAGCGTAAAAACAAACACAGTATGTGGATTTGTGTCCCCAGTAGTCATTACCGGGAGCGTAAAAACAAACACAGTATGTGGATTTGTGTCCCCAGTAGTCATTACCGGGAGCGTAAAAACAAACACAGTATGTGGATTTGTGTCCCCAGTAGTCATTACCGGGAGCGTAAAAACAAACACAGTATGTGGATTTGTGTCCCCAGTAGTCATTACCGGGAGTGTAAAAACAAACACAGTATGTGGATTTGTGTCCCCAGTAGTCATTACCGGGAGTGTAAAAACAAACACAGTATGTGGATTTGTGTCCCCAGTAGTCATTACCGGGAGTGTAAAAACAAACACAGTATGTGGATTTGTGTCCCCAGTAGTCATTACCGGGAGTGTAAAAACAAACACAGTATGTGGATTTGTGTCCCCAGTAGTCATTACCGGGAGTGTAAAAACAAACACAGTATGTGGATTTGTGTCCCCAGTAGTCATTACCGGGAGTGTAAAAACAAACACAGTATGTGGATTTGTGTCCCCAGTAGTCATTACCGGGAGCGTAAAAACAAACACAGTATGTGGATTTGTGTCCCCAGTAGTCATTACCGGGAGCGTAAAAACAAACACAGTATGTGGATTTGTGTCCCCAGTAGTCATTACCGGGAGCGTAAAAACAAACACAGTATGTGGATTTGTGTCCCCAGTAGTCATTACCGGGAGCGTAAAAACAAACACAGTATGTGGATTTGTGTCCCCAGTAGTCATTACCGGGAGCGTAAAAACAAACACAGTATGTGGATTTGTGTCCCCAGTAGTCATTACCGGGAGCGTAAAAACAAACACAGTATGTGGATTTGTGTCCCCAGTAGTCATTACCGGGAGCGTAAAAACAAACACAGTATGTGGATTTGTGTCCCCAGTAGTCATTACCGGGAGTGTAAAAACAAACACAGTATGTGGATTTGTGTCCCCAGTAGTCATTACCGGGAGCGTAAAAACAAACACAGTATGTGGATTTGTGTCCCCAGTAGTCATTACCGGGAGCGTAAAAACAAACACAGTATGTGGATTTGTGTCCCCAGTAGTCATTACCGGGAGCGTAAAAACAAACACAGTATGTGGATTTGTGTCCCCAGTAGTCATTACCGGGAGCGTAAAAACAAACACAGTATGTGGATTTGTGTCCCCAGTAGTCATTACCGGGAGCGTAAAAACAAACACAGTATGTGGATTTGTGTCCCCAGTAGTCATTACCGGGAGCGTAAAAACAAACACAGTATGTGGATTTGTGTCCCCAGTAGTCATTACCGGGAGCGTAAAAACAAACACAGTATGTGGATTTGTGTCCCCAGTAGTCATTACCGGGAGCGTAAAAACAAACACAGTATGTGGATTTGTGTCCCCAGTAGTCATTACCGGGAGCGTAAAAACAAACACAGTATGTGGATTTGTGTCCCCAGTAGTCATTACCGGGAGCGTAAAAACAAACACAGTATGTGGATTTGTGTCCCCAGTAGTCATTACCGGGAGCGTAAAAACAAACACAGTATGTGGATTTGTGTCCCCAGTAGTCATTACCGGGAGCGTAAAAACAAACACAGTATGTGGATTTGTGTCCCCAGTAGTCATTACCGGGAGCGTAAAAACAAACACAGTATGTGGATTTGTGTCCCCAGTAGTCATTACCGGGAGCGTAAAAACAAACACAGTATGTGGATTTGTGTCCCCAGTAGTCATTACCGGGAGCGTAAAAACAAACACAGTATGTGGATTTGTGTCCCCAGTAGTCATTACCGGGAGCGTAAAAACAAACACAGTATGTGGATTTGTGTCCCCAGTAGTCATTACCGGGAGCGTAAAAACAAACACAGTATGTGGATTTGTGTCCCCAGTAGTCATTACCGGGAGCGTAAAAACAAACACAGTATGTGGATTTGTGTCCCCAGTAGTCATTACCGGGAGCGTAAAAACAAACACAGTATGTGGATTTGTGTCCCCAGTAGTCATTACCGGGAGCGTAAAAACAAACACAGTATGTGGATTTGTGTCCCCAGTAGTCATTACCGGGAGCGTAAAAACAAACACAGTATGTGGATTTGTGTCCCCAGTAGTCATTACCGGGAGCGTAAAAACAAACACAGTATGTGGATTTGTGTCCCCAGTAGTCATTACCGGGAGCGTAAAAACAAACACAGTATGTGGATTTGTGTCCCCAGTAGTCATTACCGGGAGCGTAAAAACAAACACAGTATGTGGATTTGTGTCCCCAGTAGTCATTACCGGGAGCGTAAAAACAAACACAGTATGTGGATTTGTGTCCCCAGTAGTCATTACCGGGAGCGTAAAAACAAACACAGTATGTGGATTTGTGTCCCCAGTAGTCATTACCGGGAGCGTAAAAACAAACACAGTATGTGGATTTGTGTCCCCAGTAGTCATTACCGGGAGCGTAAAAACAAACACAGTATGTGGATTTGTGTCCCCAGTAGTCATTACCGGGAGCGTAAAAACAAACACAGTATGTGGATTTGTGTCCCCAGTAGTCATTACCGGGAGCGTAAAAACAAACACAGTATGTGGATTTGTGTCCCCAGTAGTCATTACCGGGAGCGTAAAAACAAACACAGTATGTGGATTTGTGTCCCCAGTAGTCATTACCGGGAGCGTAAAAACAAACACAGTATGTGGATTTGTGTCCCCAGTAGTCATTACCGGGAGCGTAAAAACAAACACAGTATGTGGATTTGTGTCCCCAGTAGTCATTACCGGGAGCGTAAAAACAAACACAGTATGTGGATTTGTGTCCCCAGTAGTCATTACCGGGAGCGTAAAAACAAACACAGTATGTGGATTTGTGTCCCCAGTAGTCATTACCGGGAGCGTAAAAACAAACACAGTATGTGGATTTGTGTCCCCAGTAGTCATTACCGGGAGCGTAAAAACAAACACAGTATGTGGATTTGTGTCCCCAGTAGTCATTACCGGGAGCGTAAAAACAAACACAGTATGTGGATTTGTGTCCCCAGTAGTCATTACCGGGAGCGTAAAAACAAACACAGTATGTGGATTTGTGTCCCCAGTAGTCATTACCGGGAGCGTAAAAACAAACACAGTATGTGGATTTGTGTCCCCAGTAGTCATTACCGGGAGCGTAAAAACAAACACAGTATGTGGATTTGTGTCCCCAGTAGTCATTACCGGGAGCGTAAAAACAAACACAGTATGTGGATTTGTGTCCCCAGTAGTCATTACCGGGAGCGTAAAAACAAACACAGTATGTGGATTTGTGTCCCCAGTAGTCATTACCGGGAGCGTAAAAACAAACACAGTATGTGGATTTGTGTCCCCAGTAGTCATTACCGGGAGCGTAAAAACAAACACAGTATGTGGATTTGTGTCCCCAGTAGTCATTACCGGGAGCGTAAAAACAAACACAGTATGTGGATTTGTGTCCCCAGTAGTCATTACCGGGAGCGTAAAAACAAACACAGTATGTGGATTTGTGTCCCCAGTAGTCATTACCGGGAGCGTAAAAACAAACACAGTATGTGGATTTGTGTCCCCAGTAGTCATTACCGGGAGCGTAAAAACAAACACAGTATGTGGATTTGTGTCCCCAGTAGTCATTACCGGGAGCGTAAAAACAAACACAGTATGTGGATTTGTGTCCCCAGTAGTCATTACCGGGAGCGTAAAAACAAACACAGTATGTGGATTTGTGTCCCCAGTAGTCATTACCGGGAGCGTAAAAACAAACACAGTATGTGGATTTGTGTCCCCAGTAGTCATTACCGGGAGCGTAAAAACAAACACAGTATGTGGATTTGTGTCCCCAGTAGTCATTACCGGGAGCGTAAAAACAAACACAGTATGTGGATTTGTGTCCCCAGTAGTCATTACCGGGAGCGTAAAAACAAACACAGTATGTGGATTTGTGTCCCCAGTAGTCATTACCGGGAGCGTAAAAACAAACACAGTATGTGGATTTGTGTCCCCAGTAGTCATTACCGGGAGCGTAAAAACAAACACAGTATGTGGATTTGTGTCCCCAGTAGTCATTACCGGGAGCGTAAAAACAAACACAGTATGTGGATTTGTGTCCCCAGTAGTCATTACCGGGAGCGTAAAAACAAACACAGTATGTGGATTTGTGTCCCCAGTAGTCATTACCGGGAGCGTAAAAACAAACACAGTATGTGGATTTGTGTCCCCAGTAGTCATTACCGGGAGCGTAAAAACAAACACAGTATGTGGATTTGTGTCCCCAGTAGTCATTACCGGGAGCGTAAAAACAAACACAGTATGTGGATTTGTGTCCCCAGTAGTCATTACCGGGAGCGTAAAAACAAACACAGTATGTGGATTTGTGTCCCCAGTAGTCATTACCGGGAGCGTAAAAACAAACACAGTATGTGGATTTGTGTCCCCAGTAGTCATTACCGGGAGCGTAAAAACAAACACAGTATGTGGATTTGTGTCCCCAGTAGTCATTACCGGGAGCGTAAAAACAAACACAGTATGTGGATTTGTGTCCCCAGTAGTCATTACCGGGAGCGTAAAAACAAACACAGTATGTGGATTTGTGTCCCCAGTAGTCATTACCGGGAGCGTAAAAACAAACACAGTATGTGGATTTGTGTCCCCAGTAGTCATTACCGGGAGCGTAAAAACAAACACAGTATGTGGATTTGTGTCCCCAGTAGTCATTACCGGGAGCGTAAAAACAAACACAGTATGTGGATTTGTGTCCCCAGTAGTCATTACCGGGAGCGTAAAAACAAACACAGTATGTGGATTTGTGTCCCCAGTAGTCATTACCGGGAGCGTAAAAACAAACACAGTATGTGGATTTGTGTCCCCAGTAGTCATTACCGGGAGCGTAAAAACAAACACAGTATGTGGATTTGTGTCCCCAGTAGTCATTACCGGGAGCGTAAAAACAAACACAGTATGTGGATTTGTGTCCCCAGTAGTCATTACCGGGAGCGTAAAAACAAACACAGTATGTGGATTTGTGTCCCCAGTAGTCATTACCGGGAGCGTAAAAACAAACACAGTATGTGGATTTGTGTCCCCAGTAGTCATTACCGGGAGCGTAAAAACAAACACAGTATGTGGATTTGTGTCCCCAGTAGTCATTACCGGGAGCGTAAAAACAAACACAGTATGTGGATTTGTGTCCCCAGTAGTCATTACCGGGAGCGTAAAAACAAACACAGTATGTGGATTTGTGTCCCCAGTAGTCATTACCGGGAGCGTAAAAACAAACACAGTATGTGGATTTGTGTCCCCAGTAGTCATTACCGGGAGCGTAAAAACAAACACAGTATGTGGATTTGTGTCCCCAGTAGTCATTACCGGGAGCGTAAAAACAAACACAGTATGTGGATTTGTGTCCCCAGTAGTCATTACCGGGAGCGTAAAAACAAACACAGTATGTGGATTTGTGTCCCCAGTAGTCATTACCGGGAGCGTAAAAACAAACACAGTATGTGGATTTGTGTCCCCAGTAGTCATTACCGGGAGCGTAAAAACAAACACAGTATGTGGATTTGTGTCCCCAGTAGTCATTACCGGGAGCGTAAAAACAAACACAGTATGTGGATTTGTGTCCCCAGTAGTCATTACCGGGAGCGTAAAAACAAACACAGTATGTGGATTTGTGTCCCCAGTAGTCATTACCGGGAGCGTAAAAACAAACACAGTATGTGGATTTGTGTCCCCAGTAGTCATTACCGGGAGCGTAAAAACAAACACAGTATGTGGATTTGTGTCCCCAGTAGTCATTACCGGGAGCGTAAAAACAAACACAGTATGTGGATTTGTGTCCCCAGTAGTCATTACCGGGAGCGTAAAAACAAACACAGTATGTGGATTTGTGTCCCCAGTAGTCATTACCGGGAGCGTAAAAACAAACACAGTATGTGGATTTGTGTCCCCAGTAGTCATTACCGGGAGCGTAAAAACAAACACAGTATGTGGATTTGTGTCCCCAGTAGTCATTACCGGGAGCGTAAAAACAAACACAGTATGTGGATTTGTGTCCCCAGTAGTCATTACCGGGAGCGTAAAAACAAACACAGTATGTGGATTTGTGTCCCCAGTAGTCATTACCGGGAGCGTAAAAACAAACACAGTATGTGGATTTGTGTCCCCAGTAGTCATTACCGGGAGCGTAAAAACAAACACAGTATGTGGATTTGTGTCCCCAGTAGTCATTACCGGGAGCGTAAAAACAAACACAGTATGTGGATTTGTGTCCCCAGTAGTCATTACCGGGAGCGTAAAAACAAACACAGTATGTGGATTTGTGTCCCCAGTAGTCATTACCGGGAGCGTAAAAACAAACACAGTATGTGGATTTGTGTCCCCAGTAGTCATTACCGGGAGCGTAAAAACAAACACAGTATGTGGATTTGTGTCCCCAGTAGTCATTACCGGGAGCGTAAAAACAAACACAGTATGTGGATTTGTGTCCCCAGTAGTCATTACCGGGAGCGTAAAAACAAACACAGTATGTGGATTTGTGTCCCCAGTAGTCATTACCGGGAGCGTAAAAACAAACACAGTATGTGGATTTGTGTCCCCAGTAGTCATTACCGGGAGCGTAAAAACAAACACAGTATGTGGATTTGTGTCCCCAGTAGTCATTACCGGGAGCGTAAAAACAAACACAGTATGTGGATTTGTGTCCCCAGTAGTCATTACCGGGAGCGTAAAAACAAACACAGTATGTGGATTTGTGTCCCCAGTAGTCATTACCGGGAGCGTAAAAACAAACACAGTATGTGGATTTGTGTCCCCAGTAGTCATTACCGGGAGCGTAAAAACAAACACAGTATGTGGATTTGTGTCCCCAGTAGTCATTACCGGGAGCGTAAAAACAAACACAGTATGTGGATTTGTGTCCCCAGTAGTCATTACCGGGAGCGTAAAAACAAACACAGTATGTGGATTTGTGTCCCCAGTAGTCATTACCGGGAGCGTAAAAACAAACACAGTATGTGGATTTGTGTCCCCAGTAGTCATTACCGGGAGCGTAAAAACAAACACAGTATGTGGATTTGTGTCCCCAGTAGTCATTACCGGGAGCGTAAAAACAAACACAGTATGTGGATTTGTGTCCCCAGTAGTCATTACCGGGAGCGTAAAAACAAACACAGTATGTGGATTTGTGTCCCCAGTAGTCATTACCGGGAGCGTAAAAACAAACACAGTATGTGGATTTGTGTCCCCAGTAGTCATTACCGGGAGCGTAAAAACAAACACAGTATGTGGATTTGTGTCCCCAGTAGTCATTACCGGGAGCGTAAAAACAAACACAGTATGTGGATTTGTGTCCCCAGTAGTCATTACCGGGAGCGTAAAAACAAACACAGTATGTGGATTTGTGTCCCCAGTAGTCATTACCGGGAGCGTAAAAACAAACACAGTATGTGGATTTGTGTCCCCAGTAGTCATTACCGGGAGCGTAAAAACAAACACAGTATGTGGATTTGTGTCCCCAGTAGTCATTACCGGGAGCGTAAAAACAAACACAGTATGTGGATTTGTGTCCCCAGTAGTCATTACCGGGAGCGTAAAAACAAACACAGTATGTGGATTTGTGTCCCCAGTAGTCATTACCGGGAGCGTAAAAACAAACACAGTATGTGGATTTGTGTCCCCAGTAGTCATTACCGGGAGCGTAAAAACAAACACAGTATGTGGATTTGTGTCCCCAGTAGTCATTACCGGGAGCGTAAAAACAAACACAGTATGTGGATTTGTGTCCCCAGTAGTCATTACCGGGAGCGTAAAAACAAACACAGTATGTGGATTTGTGTCCCCAGTAGTCATTACCGGGAGCGTAAAAACAAACACAGTATGTGGATTTGTGTCCCCAGTAGTCATTACCGGGAGCGTAAAAACAAACACAGTATGTGGATTTGTGTCCCCAGTAGTCATTACCGGGAGCGTAAAAACAAACACAGTATGTGGATTTGTGTCCCCAGTAGTCATTACCGGGAGCGTAAAAACAAACACAGTATGTGGATTTGTGTCCCCAGTAGTCATTACCGGGAGCGTAAAAACAAACACAGTATGTGGATTTGTGTCCCCAGTAGTCATTACCGGGAGCGTAAAAACAAACACAGTATGTGGATTTGTGTCCCCAGTAGTCATTACCGGGAGCGTAAAAACAAACACAGTATGTGGATTTGTGTCCCCAGTAGTCATTACCGGGAGCGTAAAAACAAACACAGTATGTGGATTTGTGTCCCCAGTAGTCATTACCGGGAGCGTAAAAACAAACACAGTATGTGGATTTGTGTCCCCAGTAGTCATTACCGGGAGCGTAAAAACAAACACAGTATGTGGATTTGTGTCCCCAGTAGTCATTACCGGGAGCGTAAAAACAAACACAGTATGTGGATTTGTGTCCCCAGTAGTCATTACCGGGAGCGTAAAAACAAACACAGTATGTGGATTTGTGTCCCCAGTAGTCATTACCGGGAGCGTAAAAACAAACACAGTATGTGGATTTGTGTCCCCAGTAGTCATTACCGGGAGCGTAAAAACAAACACAGTATGTGGATTTGTGTCCCCAGTAGTCATTACCGGGAGCGTAAAAACAAACACAGTATGTGGATTTGTGTCCCCAGTAGTCATTACCGGGAGTGTAAAAACAAACACAGTATGTGGATTTGTGTCCCCAGTAGTCATTACCGGGAGTGTAAAAACAAACACAGTATGTGGATTTGTGTCCCCAGTAGTCATTACCGGGAGTGTAAAAACAAACACAGTATGTGGATTTGTGTCCCCAGTAGTCATTACCGGGAGTGTAAAAACAAACACAGTATGTGGATTTGTGTCCCCAGTAGTCATTACCGGGAGTGTAAAAACAAACACAGTATGTGGATTTGTGTCCCCAGTAGTCATTACCGGGAGTGTAAAAACAAACACAGTATGTGGATTTGTGTCCCCAGTAGTCATTACCGGGAGTGTAAAAACAAACACAGTATGTGGATTTGTGTCCCCAGTAGTCATTACCGGGAGTGTAAAAACAAACACAGTATGTGGATTTGTGTCCCCAGTAGTCATTACCGGGAGTGTAAAAACAAACACAGTATGTGGATTTGTGTCCCCAGTAGTCATTACCGGGAGTGTAAAAACAAACACAGTATGTGGATTTGTGTCCCCAGTAGTCATTACCGGGAGCGTAAAAACAAACACAGTATGTGGATTTGTGTCCCCAGTAGTCATTACCGGGAGCGTAAAAACAAACACAGTATGTGGATTTGTGTCCCCAGTAGTCATTCCCGGGAGCGTAAAAACAAACACAGTATGTGGATTTGTGTCCCCAGTAGTCATTCCCGGGAGCGTAAAAACAAACACAGTATGTGGATTTGTGTCCCCAGTAGTCATTACCGGGAGCGTAAAAACAAACACAGTATGTGGATTTGTGTCCCCAGTAGTCATTACCGGGAGTGTAAAAACAAACACAGTATGTGGATTTGTGTCCCCAGTAGTCATTACTGGGAGTGTAAAAACATCTCAATTATAGCTGCTACCGCATCGTGCTGTTTGGTGAGAATTAAATATCTCTCACTCCCTCTCTCTCGCTTTCTCTCTCTCTCTCATTGCTTCAAAGCCATGTGGATACTCCATCCCTTTTCATACCTCTTCCAGTCAACAGGCTCCTCCATTTAGGGGGATCAGATGAGATTTCTGCTGGAGTAATCGGTTCCTGAGGGGTAGTGATGTCACTCTTGGTCATTCGTTGCATCCCAAATGGCATCTTATTCCCTACATAGTGCACTTCTTTTGACCATAGCCCTATGGGCCCTAGTCAAAAGTAGTGCAGTAAATAGGGAAAAGGGTGCCATTTGGAACTAATCCATTGACTCACTAAGACCATCTGGAGGCTGAGTGATTAGTGCCTAGTAACCTCAGCAATCCTTCCCATTAGGATCTGTCCAGTTTGGCCTAGTAGGCCCTCATGGGACGTGTTTAAGTCATATGATAAGCTGAGTGCCAGCTGAGACATGTAGGCTGTCAGCAATAACTTACCCACAGGAAGTCAAGTGGGTAATGTCTTTAGAAAAAGACAGTGCTCTTAACACCCTCACTCCCTTCCTTCAAGGCAGTCACCACCCACAGCCCCTTCCTTCAAGGCAGTCACCACCCACAGCCCCTTCCTTCAAGGCAGTCACCACCCACAGCCCCTTCCTTCAACGCAGTCACCACCCACAACCCCGTCCTTCAAGACAGTCACCACCTACAGCCCCTTCCTTCAAGGCAGTCACCACCCACATCCCCTTCCTTCAAGGCAGTCACCACCCACAGCCCCTTCCTTCAAGGCAGTCACCACCCACATCCCCTTCCTTCAAGGCAGTCACCACCCACAGCCCCTTCCTTCAACACAGTCACCACCCACAGCCCCTTCCTTCAAGGCAGTCACCACCCACAGCTCCTTCCTTCAAGGCAGTCACCACCCACATCCCCTTCCTTCAAGGCAGTCACCACCCACAGCCCCTTCCTTCAAGGCAGTCACCACCCACAGCCCCGTCCTTCAAGACAGTCACCACCCACATCCCCTTCCTTCAAGGCAGCCACCACCCACAGCCCCTTCCTACAAGGCAGTCACCACCCACAACCCCTTCCTTCAAGGCAGTCACCACCCACAACAACTTCTTCAAGGCAGCCACCACCCTCACCCCCTTCTCAAGACAGTCACCACCCTCACCCCCTGATCAAGACAGTCACCAACCTCACCCCCTTTTAAGACAGTCCCCACACTCACCCCCTTCTCAAGACAGTGACAACCATCACCACCTTCTCAAGACAGTCACCAAGAAACAAGTGTAAGTTTAAGATGGTTGGAATGTTGCTGATAACCAAAACAGATGGCATAAAACAAGAACAATGTTAAAATGCAATTCAGAAGACTATGAGATCAGACTGTATAATGTATAATAGGACAATCAGTACAAAAGCCTTCAACAAACACAAACATAATCTATAATTATATCTATTTTACAGAGGAATCTCAAAACTTTCTGCACTTTGAATCTGATTTTAATTCTAAGTTAAGTAAACTAATTGTTGACTTCAACAGTGTGCACAAATTGAGAGAATTAGCTGTGTTAGCTACACGTGAACTCTGCAGCAAATATTACAGCTTCAACTTTCTGATGTCAGTTACTGATGTGAACCTACTAGTCAGCTGCAACTAAAACCTGTGTTATTAACTTCAGACCATCGCTGTAGTTGCAAAGCAAATTTGAACGGTGAAACTCCTGTCTTATCAGATCATATATGTGTGATTTTGATGGTTTAGTTATGAATTTTCACAGACACCTAAAATGCCTGCAGAGGGTAATTAAAGCAACAAATTGGTTGGAACGGCCTGCAGTCCATTCCACAGTCAGAATAAATACACCATCATCCTCCTACTATCTGGCCCAGCAATTACATCTCAAATGTCAGCCTTGTAAAACATGGGAATATGTAAATAAACACCGCTATCTGGACGAACTGGGGCCCTTCTTAGCTGAGAATGTTATATGTTACAGCTATCAATGAAGCCAGAAACACATGTTCAGCCAATGTGATATGTGGTGGCACTCAACATAACAGATAACCACAAGAGGAAAAATAATATCTTGCACATACACTAGCATGTCTTCTCTGGAAAACATCCCGTTGCTTGAACATGGGAAGTTAATCATTGCTACATTATCCAAGAGTGACCCAGCAAGTCTGCCCTCTCTCTCTGCTGCTCAGACCATGAGGGAGCCTCTCCTCGCTATCTTCCAGGTGTCAAGTTCTGGTCCATTTCACCCTGCCATTATTCTCTGGTGGTGAACCATTCACTCACTTACGTATGTCCCGTGTACTGTACCAGTCAAAAGTTTTTGACACACCTACTCATTCAAGGGTTTTTCTGTATTTTTACTATTTTCTACATTGTAGAATAATAGTGAAGACATCAAAACTATATAATAACACATATGGAATCATGTAGTATCCAAAAAAGTGTTAAACAAATCAAAATACATTTTATATTTGAGATTCTTCAAAGTAGCATCCACATCGACTGGACAGCAGTGGAGGAGGTGGAAAGTTTTAGGTTCCTTGGCATACACAACACGGACAAACTGAAATGGTCCACCCACACAGACAGTGTGGTGAAAAAGGTGCAACAGTAGGCTGAAGTAGGCAGAAGAAATTTGGCTTGTCACCAAAAACCCTCACAAACTTTTACAGATGCACAATTGAGAGCATCCTGTCGGGCTGCATCACCGCCTGATACGGTAACTGCACCACCCACAACCGCAAGGCTCTCCAGAGGGTGGTGGGGTTTACAAACTACCTGCCCTCCAGGTCACCTACAGCACCCGATGTCACAGGAAGGCCAAAAAGATCATCAAGGACAAAAAACACCCGAGCCACTGCCTGTTCACCCCGCTACCATCCAGAAGGCGAGGTCAGTACAGGTGCATCAAAGCTGGGACCAAGAGACTGAAAAACAGCGTCTATCTCAAGGCCATCAGACTGTTAATTAGGTATAGGGTCTAGTTTCCTGAATTTCTGCCTGACTGACGTGCCCAAAGTAAACTGCCTGTTACTCAGGCCCAGAAGCCAGGATATGCATATAATTGGTAGCATTGGATAGAAAACACTTAGAAGTTTCTGAAACTGTTACAATAATTTCTGAAACTATAACAGAATTTATATGGCAGGTGAAAATCAGAAGAAAATCCCACCCAATTATTTTTTTTAGGTCCCAGGCTCTTATAATGCAAACCTATTGTTCCTATGAAATTCCGTCTCCCAGATTGCAATTCCTTTGGCTTCCACTAGATGTCAACAGTCTTTGTTCAAGGTTTCAGGCTTGTTTTTTGAAAAACAAGCAAGAATTTGGAGTTTTGATTAGGAGAGCACCGGAACAACATCAGTCTTTCGGCGCGTGCGCTTACTAATTTTGCTTTCCTATTGAACATACTACTTTCCGTATGAAATATTATAGTTTATTTACATTCAGGAGTACCTGAGAATTGAATAGAAACATTGTTTGCCTTGTTTGGATGAAGTTTAGCGGCAGCTTTTTGGACTCCTTTGTCTGCATGTTGAACGAGTGGATTACTGAAATCTATGGCGCCAACTAAACAGACTTTTTGGGATATAAAGAAGGATTTAATCTAACAAAACTACACTACATGTTGTAGCTGGGACCCTTGGGATTGCAAACAGAGGAAGATTTTCAAAAGTAAATGATTTATTGAATCGCTATTTGTGATTTTATGAACCCTGTGCTGGTTGAAAAATATGTTGATGTGGGGTGCCGTCCTCAGACAATCGCATGGTATGCTTTCGCGGTAAAGCCTGTTGTAAATCGGACAATGCAATTAGATTAACAAGAATGTAATCTTTTAAATGATATAAGACACTTGTATGTTCATGGATGTTTAATATTACGATTCTATATTTGAATTGCGCGCCCTCCAATTTCACCGGATGTAGTCGGCTGGTGTCCCGCTAGCTGGACGCCTATCCCTAACACAGAGAGGCTGCTGCCTACATAGACTTGAAATCATTGGCCACTTTATTAAATGGATCACTAGTCACTTTAATAATGTTTACATGCCTTGCATTACTCATCTCATATGTATATAATGTATTTTATACCATTTATTGCATCTTGCCTATGCCACTCTTTCATTGCTCATGCATATATTTATTTAACCTTTATTTAACTAGGCAAGTCAGTTAAGAACAAATTCTTATTTACAATGACAGCCTAGGAACAGTCAGTTAACTGCCTTGTTCAGGGGGAGAACAACAGATTTTTACCATGTCAGCTTGGGGATTTGATCTAGCAACCTTTCGGTTACTGGCCCAGCACTCTAACCACTTGGCTACCTGCCACCCAAGCCTACCTGCTGCTGCTATATGTATATATTATATGTTTATATTCTTAATCCATTCCTTTACTTAGATTTGTGTGTATTAGGTTATTGTTGTGGAATTGTTAGATTATATGTTGTAAGGACCGACGCTGGAGATGAGAAGCAGGTACGGGGAGTCAAACATTTAATGAGGAACAGACATGGAACAAGACAGGAACAGCATCAGCACACGGGTAACACAACGAAATACTACAATTGATGTGGAAGCTGGGAACAGAGATGGGGGACAGACAGATATATTGAAGAAAATAACACAGGTGATTGAGTCCAGGTGAGTCCAAATGATCGCTGATGCGTGTGACGAGGGAAGCAGGTGTGCGTAATGATGGTGGCAGGAGTGCGTAATGCTGGGGAGCCTGGTGCCTTTGAGCGCCAGGGAGGGGGAGCGGGAGCAGTCATGAAAGATATTATAGATATTGCTGCACTGTCGGAACTAGAAGCACAAGCATTCCGCTACACTCGCAATAGCATCTGCTAACCATGTATATGTGACCAATAAAATATTATTGGATTTGATTCAGCGCGTACCAAGACTCAAACTCAGGACCTCTGTCTCATAAACACACATGGCCCATCGTACCACTAAAGCTCAAGGGGTGACACTTCAGGCCGAGGAATGAGTTTCACAGCTTCACATCTGCTACATTGTCATTGCTGTATGACATGTCCGTATTTAGTCAATTTCAAAGACACTATAACAGAACAGGGATATTTAGTATTCTAAAATACACATTGTGATTTGAAAGTGTGTTAAGATGTGAATATGCTAGTCCTGTTGTGGTTACTTCTCCCGATGACACAGAGACAGAGAACTAACTGCTCTTAGCTCTGGTGCAAAGCTTAGTACACAACGATTTGTCTTTCCTCACCACACTACTTCCTAACTTATTCTCTTGTTGATTGCATTTGTGTTGTGCCGGACAGCAGCAGCCGGCGGTGTGGATTACCTCAACGCATGACTCATCTATCTGCAGTCCATAATTGCTCTTTATTGATGCTTTTTGTTCTCATTCCCTATTTGTTAAACCTCCAGTTTCTAGTACAGACAGAATGTGGAGGAGGTTGTGAGCCATGGTGTTTATATGAGTGTATGGATGCAGTTCTTGTGAGCAGGGCCTGCCATCTGTGCTAGTGGTAGTGAGAGTGTGTTCCAGGCGGCAGCACAGTGTCTGGGGACGTGATCCAGAGGTCTTTGATGTGGCTCTCACTACATCTACACTTTCATCTCAACTATTGATGAAAAAACAGGAAAAAAAGAAAGGAAGAAAAGCATTTTGCTCTTGATTAAAAACCCCAGGGAGCTAACGTATTAGTCACAAAAACAAAATGTACATATTGTAAATAATATATGATGCAAAGTTTCCATGATTAGTTTTAATGAGGAATTAACAGGAAAGTGGAAGCATTACAATGTGAGTTTAACTAGCTGTTTTCAGCTTTTGCAGTTAGCAAAGGTTCTGGACTATATAACATATCATCTACACACACATACCATCCTGAGCTACAAAAATAATACAATTGTTTTAAGCTAGATATTCCTTATAAATGGATAAGGGCACAGTTGAGACAATATATGGTAACATATGAGCTCCAAAAGTACTGGGACAGGGATACATTTTTTGGTGTTTTGGCTCTGTACTCCAGCACTTTGTATTTGAAATGAGGTTAAAGCACAGACTGTCAGCTTTAATTTGAGGGTATTTTCATCCATATCAGGTAAACCATTTAGATATTACATCACTTTTTTTTTACTTTGCCCCCCCCATTTTAGGGGACCTAAAGTATTGGGACCAATTCACGCATACAGTGCATTCAAAGTATTCACACCCTTTCCATTTTTCTACATTTTGTTACTTTACAGATTTATTCCAAAAAATTGATGAATTTTCTTTCCCCCCTCATCAATCTACACACAATACCCATAATGACATTTTTGCAAATGTATAAAAAATTAAAACAGAATAATGACATTTACTTAAGTATTCAGACCCTTTGCTCAGTACTTTGTTGAAGCACCTTTTGCAGCATTTACAGCTTTGAGTCTTCTTGGGTATGACGCTACAAGCTTGGCACACCTGTATTTGGGGAGTTTCTCCCATTCTTCTCTGCAGAAACTCTCATGCTCGATCAGGTTGGATGGGGAGTTTTGCTGCGTAGCTATTTTAGGTCTCTCCAGAGATGCTCGATCGGGTTCAAGTTCGGACTCTGGCTGGGCCACTCAAAGACATTCAGAGACTTGTAGTGAAGCCACTCCTACGTTGTCTTGGCTGTGTGCTTTGGGTCATTGTCCTGTTGGAAGATGAACCTTCATCTTTGCCTCGATCCGGTCTAGTCTCCCAGTCCGTGCAGTTGAAAACCATCCCCAAAGCATGATGCTGCCACCACAATGATTCACCGTAGAGATTGTGCCAGATTTCCTCCAGACATGACGCTTGGCATTCAGGCCAAAGAGTTAATTCTGGGTTTCATCATACCAGAGAGTCTTGTTTCTCATGGTCTGAGTCCTTCAGGTGCCTTTTGGCAAGCTCCGAGCGCGCTGTCATGTGCCTTTACTGAGGAATGACTTCCGTCAGTCCAATCTACCTTAAAGGCTTGATTGGTGGAGTGCTGCAGAGATTGTTGTCCTTCTGGAAGGTTCTTCCATCTCCACAGAGGAACTCTGGAGCTCTGTCAGAGTGACCATCGGGTTCTTCGTCACCTCCCTTACCAAGTCCCTTCTCCCCCGATTGCTCAGTTTTGACAGGCGGCCAGCTCTAGGAAGAGTCTTGGTGGTTCGAAACTTCTTCCATTTAAGAATGATGGAGGCCACTGTGTTCTTGGGGACCTTCAATGCTGCAGAAATATGTTGGTACCCTTCCCCAGATCTGTGGCTTGACACAATCGTGTCTCGGAGCTCTATGGACAATTCCTTCGACCACATGGCTTGGTATTTGCTCTGACATGCACTGTCAACTGTGGGACCTTATATAGACAGGTGTGTACCTTTCCAAATCATGTCTAATCAATTAAATTTACCACAGGTGGACTCCAATCAAGTTGTAGAAATATCTCAATATCTTTGTAGATTAAATAAATGTTTTTCCTCATCAATCAATTTTAGAATAAGGCTGTAACATAACAAAATGTGGAAAAAGTCAAGGGTTTTGAAAACTTTACAAATGCACTGTATGTGCATTAAAGTAGTGAAAGATTAAGTATTTGGTCCCATATTTATAGCACACAATGACTACATCAAGCTTGTGACTCTACAAATTTGTTGAAAGCATTTGCTGTTCGTTTTGGTTGTGTTTCAAATTATTTAGTGCCCAATAGAAATGAATTGTAAATAATAGAGTATGTCATTTTGGAGTCACTTTTATTGTAAATTGTAAATAAGAATAGAATATGTTTCCAAACACTTCTACATTAATGTGGATGCTACCATGATTACCGGTAACCCTGAATTAATTGGGAATAATGATGCATACTGTAAATATCATACCCCCCCCCCAAAAAAATGCTATCCTCCGCTGTTATTATAATGGTGAGAGGTTAGCATGTCTTGGGCGTATAATATTTGTGCGTCTAACTTTCTCACTCATCGTTATTCACGATTCTTCATATCAGACCTTGTTGCTTTTCATTTGCATAATGATGTTGTTGCTTTAATTAATATAACATTTGTGCAACCCAACCACCCCACTAATTCTGTCTGGCAATCCTCGTGCTAATGATGGATGTTAGGGCTAATGACACTTGTAATTTATATCGCAATCACCCATTGTCAAGTCCTTTCTAATTCTGCCTGACGACAGAAGCCGGTGTCTTTCACAACAGATTAGTAATGTGCAGAGTAATGGGCATGCATCCCAAATGGCACCCTATTCCCTATGTAGTGTACTACTTTTAAACAGAGCCCTATGGGCCTTGGTCAAAAGTAGAGCACTAAGTAAGGAATAGGGTGCCATTTGGCATGCAGCCATGGACAAGGTCATGATGTAAAATGTTTAATGGCGCTATTTTCTGTTTGGGAAAAGACGAAGGGCTTAGGGCTAAGCCTTTGAGGGCATGCAGTAGGGATCTTCAAAGTCTACTGAGATACAGAGTGGAAATTACAATTCAAACCGTGCATTATCAAAATGTGCATCATGTGGGTGATTGAATTGCAGTGGATCACCTCCCTTCAGAAGCCTTTGGAAAGTAATGCCTCCCCAATTCAAACAGCAACTGTGAGTCATTGTCTGTCATTATACCTGATACCTAACCCTAACCCCTAACCCCTAACCCCTAACCCCTAACCCTAACCCTAACCCTAACCCAAACCCTAACCCAAACCCTAACCCTAACCCTAACCCAAACCCTAACCCAAACCCTAATCAAACTTGTTTCAAGGCATTTTAGCCAAGTTTACTGGCCCAAATTCATCCTAAACTAGTGATACTTTTCACTCTTATTTTTTATTTATTTTCATTCGGATGTAGTTGTAATATTTACTCTTCCTTTTATTCTTATTTTTTTATTTAAAAAACATTTCCACACCAAATACTAACATACTGTACACATACGAACAACAACTTACAGATTCACACAAACAACGACTATATCTCATCTGCCCAGACCTGCATGCTCACACCCCCATCCCTAGTGCCTGCATTATTGTTTGCACACGGCCTTAAATTGTACCAATTAGTTTGTTTTTTTCGGCGCCCATGCTATTTCAATATTTCAATAATAAATCATTTTATTTTTCTATTGTGTTAATGATGGTAGATTGATTTCCAAGTTTTTAGTTTACATTTTTTCAAGATGAGTGATGAGAAGAGAATCGTCCAGCCCATTGGGTCCTTCACTACACCCCCATATGCCATGTCTTGAAATATTGACCGTTCCTTTTATTCTGATGTAGTTGAACTTTTTTGTATTTACTTGACATTCACCATTATTCACCAAAATGAACTGAATTTTTTTTTTGTAACTATAAATTAAATTGTTCTTAGTGCTACCAAACAGGTGTAGGTGGAATCTAATGTTAAAGTGTAACCAACAAAATGTATATCTGTTTTAGTACATTCACCGTACATTCACAGTGTGACATGGTGCCAGACTTATGGGACTTCTCTTTCAGCACTCACACTGTACTGTAGCACAGCTATGGTCTTTGTAGAACTGTGGAGAGTGTCTGTGGGACTATTTGAGAAGTTATGGAACATTGGCCTAAGAACTGTCTGCAATGCATCCCAGCCATCCTCTGAGATGCTCTCCTTTTCCCCCTGAGATATATCATGCACTTCTAAAATCTGAAGTTGATGCGTCCATTTTACTAAAAACAGCCAGCTCCATGGCTACTATAGTAGGCTAACTTGTATCTTTGTTTACAGCTAATATAAGCAGCCTTTTGAGTCTCTCTCTTTTGCCGGTAAAGTGCTAACATCAAATATACTGTATGTCAATTTTACTCAAAACAGCTCGGTGTATACTATGTAAACCTTTGTTTACAACCGATATACTGTAGAAAGGCCTTTGAATCTCTTTCTCTTTCACCCCTTCCTTGGTATAATGCCAGTACATGTTTCGAGGTTCTGCACGTGCAAAATAAGTTTATTGATACAGACCAAAACATAGAAAACATACCCGTGTTATTATTCATTGAAAGTGGGGACATTTTCATGTAGCACGTGAATCTATAATCAAGGTCTATTTTAATTCCCGTGCCAAGTCAGTCCAAGCTTGAATAGTCCCAAAATGAATAATCTCAAAATGAATAGTCCCAAAAAGACTAGTCCCAAAATGAATAACCTCAAAATGAATAGTCCCAGAAAGAATAGTCCCAAAAAGAATAGTCCCAAAATGAATCATCTAAAAATGAATAATCTCAAAAAGAATAGTCCCAAAATGAATAATCTCAAAATGAATACTCTCAAAATGAATCATCTCCTTCCCTATGCCTTAGTTGAAACTCAAGCTACTATATTTGCAGATGATACTACAATTTATGCAGCAAGTCAATCGGTTCAATCGGTACAGCAAGCTTTACAAGGAGATTTGGAGAATATCACGGAGTGGGTTTGCCAAAACAAACTTGTTTTAAACAACAAGAAAACCAAAGTTATGTTGGTCTGTTCAGCATGGGATACAATTAAGTATGGGAGGAGTACAAATTGAAGAAGTGGTAGAAACCAAACTATTGGGAGTGCAGCTAGACAACTGCTTATCATGGTCGTCTCAAATAACTAATCTATGTAAAAAATAAAATAAAAACAGCATGCATAATCAGAAGGGTAGCTAAATATTTACGAAGAAAAATTATTCAGCAAATAACACAAGCATTAATTGAGAGTCAGGTGAACTACTGTTCTGTGGTCTGGGGAAATGCATCATCAAGTGAAGTTAGGAGGCTGCAGAATGCACAGAATAAAGCAGCAAGGATTGTTTTAAGGTGGAGATATGGTTCTTCTGTTGTAGTCATGCGCAATGTTCTTGGTTGGTCATCAATCGACAAGATAATTGAAAAAAACATGCTTATTTTATTTCATAATACACACCATTTAAAACGGCCAAGTACTATTCACAACGGTATTCAGTTGGTAAGAGACAGACATTCCGTAAATACTAGGAATAGATTGTCCACCATCTATGCGTTATCCAGACAGAAAAGAGAAATTAGGTAAAAGAACATTTCGATTTAGAGCAATAAAGAAATGGAATAAATTAACTGAGCAAACTAGAAACCTTTCAATATATACATTTAAACATTAATTTAAAACAATTTAAATATAATACATAGAAATGTTTTGGGACTATAGTAGATGAAGAATCAATATTTTTTAGATTGAGTATTTATTGGGTCATTATGTTAGTATATTATGTATGTTTGTAATAGTGTGTTATATGTGAAAATGTATTTGTATTATAAATTGTATTTTAATGTTTAAGGACTCTTGGAAGATTAGTCCAAATGGGGACTAAAAGAGATACAAATCAAAATCAAATCAAATCAAAATGAATAATCTCAAAATAAATAGTCCCAAATCGAACCCTACTCATATTTCTCCAGTGCTAGCTTCTCGACACTGGCTTTCTGTTAAGGCTAGGGATCATTAAGGTTTTACAGTTAACCTACAAAGCATTACACAGACTTGTTACTACTTATCTGTCCGACTTGGTCCTGCCGTACATATTGTACCTTCACGTACACTACGGTAACAAAACGCAGGCCTCCTTATTGTTACTAGAATTTCTAAGATAACAGCTGGAGGCAGGGTTTTCTCCTATAGAGATATATTTTCATGGAATGGTCTGCCTATCCATGTGAGAGACGCAGACTTGGTCTCAACCTTTAAGTCATAAGACTCATCTCTTATATAGGTCCTATGATTGAGTGTAGTCTGGCCCAGGGGTGTGAAGGTGAACGGCAAGGCACTGGAGTGAAAAACCACCCTTGCAGTCTCTGCCTGACCGGCTCCCATCTCTCCACTGGGATTCTCGCCTCTGACCCTGTTACAGGGGCTGAGTAACTGGCCTGCGCATGCTCTCCCATGCCATCCCTAGGAGGGTGCCTCACGTCATGCCCGACTTGAGTGGGTTGAGTCAATGATGTGATCTTCCTGTCCGATTGTGTGCCTCTCGAGCTCTTGCGGTGGGGGAGATGTTTATGGGATATACTGCCTAGTCTCAGGGTAGTAAGTTAATGGTCTGTTGACATCCCTTTGGTGGTGCGGGGACTGTGCTTTGGCAAAGTGTGTGTGGTTATATTCTGCCTGGTCGCTGTCTGAGGGTAACTTTAGACAGGGCCAGAATTTCCCTCAACCCCCCCCCCCCCTCCGTTTCAGTCCCCAGAATCTATGCTGCAATAGTTTATGTGCAAGAGGGCTAGGGTCAGTGTCTCTCTTTCTCTCTAGCCCTCTCTGTCTTCCCTCCCGGAGGACCTGAGCCCTAGGACCATGCCTCAGGACCAGCTGGCCTAACGACTCCTGGCTGTCCCCGTCCCCAGTCCACCTGGCCGTGCTGCTGATCCAGTTTCTGAAGTTCTGCCTGCGACTATGGAACCCTGACCTGTTCACCAGACGTGCTACCTTGCCCTGGACCTTCTGTTTTGACACCCTCTCTCTCTCCCCCTTGGCTATATTTCTCTCTCACCTGCTATCTCATCTTCTGAACACTCAGCTATGAAAAGTCAACTGACATTAACTCCTGAGGTGCTGACCTGTTGCACTCTCTATAACCACTGTGACTATTATTTGACATTGCTAATCATCTATGACATTTTGAACATCTTGAGGAATGATCTGGCCTTAATGGCAATGTACTCTATAATCTCCACCCATCACAGCCAGAAATGGACTGGCCACCCCTCAGAGCCTGGTTCCTCTTTAGGTTTCTTCTTACAGTATGTTCCTGCTTTTCTACTGACTTTTTCCTAGCCACTGTGCTTCTACATCTGCATTGCTTGCTCTTTGGTGTTTTAAGCTGGGTATCTGTATAAGCACTTTGTGACAACTGCTGAAGGTAAAAGGGTTGATTGATTGACTACTTTGACAAGGTTTGAATGGGAATCATAAGGCTCTGGTCAAAAGAAGTGCACGGGAAAGGGAATAGGGTGCCATTTGGGACGAAGCCACGATTCATCAAGACTTCATTGCTATTCAGTAGAGTGTTCTGCAGTGAAGTGACAAGGCATAACAATGAGCACAATTAAGTAGTCCATGTTTTCTCTAATCAAAGTGAATGCTTGCTGAGAGTACAGACGTCCTCACTTGAATGTAGAGGACCTGTTGACTCCGTACACTGTTTTAGCCAGATCTCTTTGTTTAATCATATTATATTATAGCCTGTGAGGTAAAACGTTCAAAAGGCATAGATTTATCTTTTTAAAGTATTCATCATGATTTATTTTCAATAAGCCTGTAAAAAAGTTGGCACGTTAGAGCCTTTTGTTTTTGCAGGTTCAGATACTGGGATATTCCAACACAACATCGGGCCTAACACCGGGTATAACAAATAACTATATTTCAATATTTATTTTCACAAGAATCAAGTATTCAAGTGGCCTGCATCATGGTGATATAAACAAAACAAATATGCAGTACATAATTACATGTCAAATCATGTAGTATAATGAGTAGTCACAATAATTTCTCTTCTTCTAGGTCCCATGTGCAAATATACATATGCACCCATACATACGGACCCATAACAAACATATTCCTGAGATTAATATATATTATATTTATACCCTCTCAAAGACTACTAATTTATACACCCTATAAAAGTTTGTCTACAGTCAAGGTAAAAAATGCATTTATCTATTTCTCTGGAGCAGTGGTTCCCAAACTTTTACAGTCCCGTACCCCTTCAAACATTCAACCTCCAGCTGTGTACCCCCTCTAGCACCAGGGTCAGCGTACTCTCAAATGTTGTTTTTTGCCATCTTTGTAAGCCTGCCACACACACAGGACTATACGATGCATTTACTAAACATAAGAATGAGTGTACGTTTTTGTCACAACCCGGCTCATGGGGAGTGACAAAGAGGTCTTATAGGACCAAGCCACAAATAATAATATTATAATAATCAATAATTTTGCTCTTTATTTAGCCATCTTACATATAAAACTGTAGTTGTTCATCAAAATTGTGACTAGCACACAACAGGTTAATGAGAAGGGTGTGCTTGAAAGGATGCACATAACTCTGCAATGTTGGGTTGTATTGGAGAGAGACTCAGTCTTGAATCATTTTCCACACACAGTCTGTGCCTGTATTTAGATTTCATGCTAGTGAGGGCTGAGAATCCACTCTCGTATAGATACGTGGTTGCAAAGGCATCAGTGTCTTAACAGCGCGATTCGCCAAGGCAGGATACTCTGAGCGCAGCCCAATCCAGAAATCTGGCAGTGGCTTCTGATTAAATTCAATTTTCACAGAACCGCTTGTTGCAAATTCGATGAGGCTCTCTCGTTCAGATATCGGTAAGTGGACTGGAGGCAGGGCATGAAAGGGATAACGAATCCAGTTGTTTGTGTCATCCATTTCGGGAAATTACCTGCGTAATTGCACACCTAACTCACTCAGGTGCTTCGCTATATCACATTTGACATTGTCTGTAAGCTTGAGTTCATTTGCATACAAAAAAACATACAATGATGGAAAGACCTGTGTGTTGTCCTTGTTAATGGAGACAGAGAAGAGCTCCAACTTCTTAATCATAGCCTCAATTTTGTACTGCACATTGAATATAGGTGTGGAGAGTCCCTGTAATCCTAGATTCAGATCATTCAGGCAAGAAAAATAATCTTTGATCTGAAGCCATTCTTGTGATTGTTGTGTTTGTTGTGACTTTGCCATTGTGGTTGTTTGTAGGCTTGTGTGGTCTTTAGTGAGTCTATGATCGTATGCTATCCATTTGTATTTATTGTATGTTGCTCTTTCTATGCCATTTTAATATGAGAAATTAACCAATGATATTAGGCCACTCTTGGCCATGATTACAGACACCTGTGTGTCTTGACACTATATATAAACGAGTCATCCCGCAGTGTCTGTGATTGTACCCTGATGAAGACAGCTTGCCTGTCGAAACGTTGGTAAATTAAATATTTTTGCATCTGAGCTCCTAGAGTGTGCGGCTCTCTTTTATTTTCAAGTTTTCTACTCCGCTAGCCAGCACCTCGCCTAAATAGGTGTGCGTTTATTTTTCTTCAAGAAAAATAATCACCCAGATAGGGCAGTCGTGTGAGAAACGCGTCATCATGCAAGCGGTCAGACAAGTGAAAATTATGGTCAGTAAACATACCCTCGTAGTAGCAGTACTACCAGTAGAGCTGGTATGTGTCTTTATGGACCCGGGCCTTACTTTTTTTAACGATTTATCAATTTTTGAACAAACGGAATAAGCAGGAGCTACATTTGTCTACATACGGACCGTTAGTGGAATTCCCGCGAGAGGGTAACGGTTAATGTGATTGGATGTGAATTATTTGACTAAGCTACCTGTATTTGACATTGTGTTGTTATTTCGCTGAATACTAAATGGTTTAATTTTATTTTTGGCAGTGAAACGAGGCTACTCAGGTGAGAAAAAAACCTCACCCAAATGTATATCCCGTTGGAAAATATAAATGGACTATTTTAAAATGTGAAGAATTTTTTATTATTAAATAAATAAATAAACAAACATTTATATCATCACATTTTTATTTGGCGTACACCCGACGACATTGATCTTACCCCATGGGGTTACCCCAGTTTGGGAATACATGCTCTAGAGCGTAGGGAAATGGCCTAGAATTAAGAATGTTACAGTTGTGGGTGGTTAATATCACAAAGAACAAGCTTTCTACGTTGAGGAAAATTGTCCATTTATTTTCTGTTGTGGGACTTTTAATACCTTTTTAAATATAAATTTAGGTGATTAATTTAACCATGCTAATGTTATATGGTAGCTAATGTGAAGTATTTATGATCATTACTCCCCATTGATTTAACATTATTCATAGTAATGGTATGCGTGTGGAAAATAAGTCTAAAGTGAATTAAGTAAATGAATGTTCTTTACAGGTTAAGTTGAAATATTGTCAATGAAATATCACATCTATTAATTGCATAGTTTTCCAGGGAATGAAGTGATGAAAAATAAAGATATTATAATGTAACATGCATTATTAATTTCAAGCTGAATTCGTTATTTGTTGATTTGAAAGATAAACTAGCCTGGCACACCACCAGCTACCACTCTTTCTTGGGTTGTAAATGACAAATCTGGGTTCAAATACAATTTTACATCTTTCAAATACTTTCAGAATTTGCTCTAGCCTGCCTAGAATGAAAGATGGAGTTAAGTGTTAAGTGTTGGGACTATTCTGTTGGTTCCATAAAGCCAGGCAAGCTCTGTCAAGCACAGCTAAAGTATTAAGGATTTTAAATCGTTTTGGTTGTATGTGCAGCAGCAAACTGCATCCCTACTAGACTAGACCAGTCAGAGAGGCCAGGCCAAGCAGAGCACAAAGAACTCTGTGCTGTGTGTCCCAAATGACACCCTATTTCCCTATATAGTGCACTACTTTTGACCAGAGCTCTATGAGCCCTTGTCAAAAGTAGTGCACTATATACAGTATAGGGTGTCATTTGGGACGGGCCAAGGGAAATAAATGCCAGAGCTGGCAGAGCCTCTAGCTGAAGGTCACCAATCCATCATCCGCTCGTTAAATAACCAAAATGGAAATCAAAGAACAATAAAACAGGGAATCAATAGAGGCTGCAGCCGAGGGATCAGATCCAAAGCTTTTACAGGGATTAGAGCAGCCCAGCTCATTGGCTTTTAAATGGCAAGCCAGCTACCGCACCATAGCCAGCACAACATCTCTCTGTCTGGTTCTCCTTTTTGTGCTCTCTCTCGCTCTCTCTTTCTGTCAGCTAGCAGCTAGCAGGCCTGAGTTCAAATAATAAAATAATTTTAAATACTGTTTCTGTGCTTGATTGAGTTTGCCCGACTCAATGTAACCAATGGAATAGTAGCAAATATGACATACTGGCTATCTGGCACTCCAGGGCAGACAGGCTAGAGAAAACGCAAGTTATCTGAACAATTTAAAATACTAACTGAACCGAGGTCTGCTAGCAGCTGGCACACAAAAACAGCTGCTCTCTGCTTTTTCTCTCACTTCTCTTTTCTTCCTATTTCAAGAAGCATTGACCTTCACAGTGATATTTCTTCCTGTCACGCTAATAATGGAACAGGCTGACATATTTGTATTGTTGTGGTGTCTTGTGTTTTAAATCAAGGGTTACATAACGGTGTGAGTGATTGAGGGTGTGTGTGTGCATGCCTGTGTGTGTGTTCATGAAAATGAATGTGTCTGAAATTTTTCAACCCTTCCCCTCGATTTGCATTAAATACAGTATAATGGTCTCCTTCCAGGCCGACTACATTGTAGACGTTGCATTGCATTAACCAATGGTTGTGTGCCACTTCTTGCACAGTCCGGCATCAGATTGCTATATGATGCAGTTAGCTGATATGTTAAACACATATCCAAGTGTTGTGAGATAAATAAGAATGTGTTCTCACTTGCCTAGTTAAATAAAGTGTAAAAAAAAATTTTATATACATGTGATGTGTCTGTAATGTAGTCAATGCAACCAAGGTCTAAACAGCTCCCAATTGCCCTAATGTGTTCTCAGTAAATAAGTCAATTTGAGTCAGAAAAAGATAGGCACCCTCATAGATATCATCCTGACCAACCTGCCCTCTAAAAACAGCTCTGCTTTCTTCAACCAGGATCTCAGCGATCACTGCCTCATTGACTGTGTCTGTAATGGGTCCGCAGTCAAACGATCACCCCTCATCACAGTCAAACGCTCCCTAAAACACTTCAGCGAGCAGGCCTTTTCTAATCGACCAGGCTAGGATATCCTGGAAAGATATTGACCTCATTCCGTCAGTAGAGGATGCCTGGTTATTCTTTAAAAGTGCTTTCCTCACCATCTTAAATAAGCATGCCCCATTCAAAAAGTTTAGAACCAGGAACAGATATAGCCCTTGGTTCACTCCAGACCTGACTGCCCTTGACCAGCACAAAAACATCCTGGGGCGTATTGCATTAGCATCGAATAGCCCCTGTGATATGTAACTTTTCAGGGAAGTTAGGAACCAATATACACAGGCATTTAGGAAAGCCAAGGCTAGCATTTTCAAACAGAAATGTGCATCCTGTAGCAAAAACTCCAAGAAGTTCTGGGACACTGTAAAGTCCATGGAGAATAAGAGCACCTCCTCCCAGCTGACCACTGCACTGAGGCTAGGAAACAATTTCATCACCGATAAATCTACGATAATCGAGAATTTCAACAAGCATTTTTCTAAGGCTGGCCATGCTTTCCACCTGGCTACCCCTACCCCGGTCAACAGCTCTGCACCCCCCCACAGCAACTTGCCCAAGCCACCCCATTTCTCCTTCACCCAAATCCAGATAGCTGATGGTCTGAAAGAGCTGCAAAATCTGGACCCCTACAAATCAGCTGGGCTAGACAATCTGGACCCTCTCTTTCTAAAATTATCCGCAGCAATTGTTGCAACCCCTATTACTAGCCTGTTCAACCTCTCTTTCGTATCGTCTGAGATTCCCAAAGATTGGAAAGCTGCCACGGTCATCCCCCTCTTCAAAGGGGGAGACCCTCTAGACCCAAACTGTTACAGACCTATATCTATCCTACCCTGCCT
The DNA here is from genome assembly GCF_045679555.1 of Salvelinus alpinus. Lineage (NCBI taxonomy): Eukaryota > Metazoa > Chordata > Actinopteri > Salmoniformes > Salmonidae > Salvelinus > Salvelinus alpinus. Next base: position 18,356,178 of record NC_092092.1, on the reverse strand, counting down.
TTCTAAGGTCTTCGAAAGCCAAGTTAACAAACAGATCACCTACCATTTCGAATCCCACAATACCTTCTCCGCTATGCAATCTGGTTTCAGAGCTGGTCATGGGTGCACCTCAGCCACGCTCAAGGCCACAGGGTTCAATTCTCGGGCCGACTCTTTTCTCTGTATACATCAAGGATGTCGCTCTTGCGGCTGGTGATTCTCTGATCCACCTCTACGCAGACGACACCATTCTGTATACTTCTGGACCTTCTTTGGACACTGTGTTAACTAACCTCCAGACGAGCTTCAATTCCATACAACTCTCCTTCCGTGGCCTCCAACTGCTCTTAAATGCAAGTAAAACTAAATGCATGCTCTTCAACCGATCGCTGCCCGAACCTGCCCACCCGCCTAGCATCACTACTCAGGACGGTTCTGACTTCGAATATGTGGACAACTACAAATACCTAGGTGTCTGGTTAGACTGTAAACTCTCCTTCCAGACTCATATTAAGCATCTCCAATCCAAAATTAAATCTAGAATCGGCATCCTATTTCGCAACAATTCATCCTTCACTCATGCTGCCAAACATACCCTCGTAAAACTGACTATCCTACTGATCCTTGACTTCGGGGATGTCATTTACAAAATAGCCTCCAACACTCTACTCAACAAACCGGATGCAGTCTATCATAGTGCCATCCGTTTCGTCACCAAAGCCCCGTATACTACCCACCACTGCGACCTGTATGCTCTCGTTGGCTGGCCCTCGCTTCATATTCGTCCCCAAACCCACCATCTATAAATCTTTGCTAGGTACAGCCCCGCCTTATCTCAGCTCGCTGGTCACCATAGCAGCACCCGCTCCAGCATAGTAGCACGCGCTCCAGCAGGTATATTTCACTGGTCACCCCTAATGCCAATTCCTTCTTCTGCCGCCTTTCCTTCCAGTTCTGTTTTTTTATTATTTTTATTTAACCTTTATTTAACCAGGAAGGGCTCATTGAGATTTCAAATCTCTTTTTCAAGAGTGTCCTGGCCAAGATAGGCAGCACCAAGTCATTACAAAAATTACAGACAAACAACATGAAAAACTACAAGTAATCTAGTAAAAACCATAGAATTCACAAGAGTATAACAAAATCAAAGCCCAGGCCTACCTGGTTAAATAAAGGTGAAATAAATAAAAATATATAACACCTTACAGAAAGCCTATCCACCTGACAATCTCTTATAAACTATTGTAACCAAAACTTTAAAATAACTGATATTGCCACAAAACGGAAGGAGTGTTGGAACAAAGCTAACAAAATTACAGTTAAAGAAAATGTATGCTTAATCCAGTATAAACTAATGTATAGAATGTATTATACAAGAGACAACAATCACAAATTCTGCAGCACAACGGCAATGTCATGTCTTAAGTGTAAAACGAACAATGACTGAATAATTCATGCCTTCTGGGAGTGCTATAAAGTCCACATTTTTGGGCAGATTTAGAAAGCTGGCTGTCAGAAGTTTTACAATGTAAGTTTACTTTTCATACATCTGCAGTATCGATATATTTCAACACGTGGCATGTGGTGGTCCAGTGAGATACCCAATGGGTTGGACAATATCATTTTTGTCACTTATATTGAAGAAGACGTAAATTAAATACTAGTGGTAAATTGATTCTCCAGTGTTAAGAGAATGGAAGAATCAAATGCTTAATTATAACTTTTTTAATTTGACTAAAAATCTGACAGACAGACACAATTTAAAATCATATGGGGTATGAGAAACAACATTGGGTGTAAATACAGCAGGAACACGTGGGTCTGAGCAAGTGTAATGTCATTAATGTTTGTGGAAATGTATTTACAATACCAGTTACCAGTTTTAGATTCTTCAAAGTAGCCACCCTTTGACTTGATGACAGCTTTGCACACTTGGCATTCTCTCAACCAGCTTCATGAGGTAGTCACCTGAAATGCATTTCTATTAATCAGCTTCTTGATATGCCACACCTGTCAGATGGAGGGATTATTTTGGTAAAGAGAAATTATCACCAACAAGGATGTAAAGGTATTTGTGCACCACATTTTTTGAGAAATACGTTTTTTGTGTGTATTTCAGCTCATGAAACACATTTTTGTTCAGTATGATGATATATTATATTTTTATTCTTAAAGGGCAATATTGAGAAGCATATAAGTACAAGGTACTTACTATGTAAATCCCTAGTCACCAGTGGAGGCATCTGAGGGGACGATGGCTCATAATAATGGCCGGAACGGAGTAAATGGAATGGCATCAAACACATTACCACAAGCCTGTCGTCCTCAATTAAGGTGCCACCAACCTCCTGTGTTAGTCACAATAGATGTTCATTTATTTACTACCACGTAGTAACCATATAAATAAATCAGCTGGGACCAAGAGACTGAAAAACAGCTTCTATCTCAAGGCCATCAGTCTGCTAAACAGCAATCATTAACTCAGAGAGGCTGCTGCCTACATTGGGACCCAATCACTGGCCACTTTAATAAATGGATCACTAGTCACTTTAAACAATGCAACTTTAAATAATATCACTTTAATAATGTTTACATATCTTACATTACTCATATCATATGTATATACTGTATTTTATACCATCTATTGCACCTTGCCTATGCTGCTCAGCCATCGCTCATGCATACATTTCACCCCTTTAGATTTGTGTGTATTAGGTAGTTGTTGTGGAATTGTTAGAGTACTTGTTAGATATTACTGCACTGTCGGAACTAGAAGCACAAGCATTTCGCTACACTCGCATTAACATCTGCTAACCATGTGTATGTGACCAATGAAATTTGATTTGATTTGAAAACATAGTCGGTTGTGAAATAACACCACATTGGATGACTCTGTCCAATAAAGACGACAGCAAATTTGGCTGTAATGTTACGTTGTTGTTTCATGGTACCACCTTCATACTTACAGGGTAGGTACAAGGTAAAAGGGCTGTAAAATTAAGCCGTTGCTAATACCATGTAAATATGAGATACTTGCAGATCAACTGACGCTCTTTATGATTTTGTCTAATTATTGTGTAGACATAATGTACCAAGTCATTTTTCTGTAGTTAACTAGGCATGTATGTTGTAACAAGGCTGTAAAATGAAGTGGTGTCTATTTCCAGGTAGATTCCAGGTAGATCCCATGAAGAGGACAGAAATCTGTTCTAGATCTTACACACAACCATGTGTTTCAATACTCCAGCAAAGATACGGTTTTGTCTCCTTTAAGGTGGTGGCAGCTCAGCAGTTTTAGTGTTACATAACACTTTGTTTTAAAGAATTTGATTCCATGAAGAGGACAGCAAATCTGTCCTTGATCTTACCCTGATGTTTCATGATACCAACTTCACACTTATAGGGTAGGTATGGGGTAAGAGAGCTGTAAAATTTAGCCATTGCTAGTACCATGTAAACACCAAATACTTTCAAGTTTACTGCAGTAATATAACAAAGTGATCCACTTGTCGAAGTGGAAACAAATCACAATTAAGACAAGTACACAACTCAGAGTGATTTATAAAAAAATTGATATATAAACCTGAGGTAAATAGAAGTATATTGTATTATTAGACTAGCATAACAACATTCATGAATTGACCCTTCGCTAAGCCCCGCCCAAAAATGTTGGGCTACCAATCGCAGCGCTCTAGTGGATAGCAACTGTCATCGAATCCTACGCCTCGGACAAGCTCACATTTCAAACACATGAAAGCCAGTGAGGGCAGTGGAAAAAACACTTCAAAAAGTGTATTATAAATAGCTAAATAATTTAACAGTGCACAAGGAGTACTTGTGCACTGTTATGCAGTGCTGTTATGATTCCTGAAATGCTGAGCCTGTTGGAGAATGTTTCAAATCTGAAATGTTACTTTTGTTTCATTGTTTGCTGGCTCAGCTGGTTAGCTAGACACCTCTGGCTCACTGATCACCAAACATTACTAACGCTAGCTAGCTAACCACTTAATATAACTTGTTTTCTGTCAATGTATGTTAGCTAGATAAGTTACCCATGTTATGAATATAACTCTCATCTGCTGTCGACATCAGGATACGATTTCAGAGCACTGATTAGCTCCACAAGTGGTTAGTAGCGTTGACTGCATGTTGTCACTGAATTCAGAGCCATTCAGTTGCTAGAAACACTACAATCTTCATTTTACCAAGTTCACGTGAAGCGACATACCCGAGAGTCTCCTGTTCAGGGTAGTCTGTGTTTAATTTCATTGTGTATTAAAAACACAATTTGAGATCATTGTGAGGGGATTTCACCAGTGCTTCCCGGGAAAATTGTGTCAGAGGTTGCAACAGTAACCATTGGGGGTGGGGCTTAGTGTAGTGTCAATTGCATACATTTCTGTGTGAAAAGTTTTTCACAAAATGTGTTCTTGTACATGAATATGAAGCATACAAAGAAGACTAGCATAGGCCTACATTCCAATCATGAGCTAGCATAGAAGATTGCTAGCCTTGTCTCACTTGACAACAACAAAAAATTCCACAAGCATACATGTCAAAAATGTAATTCTGACATAAATCACTGCTTCTACTAACGAAAGCATGTTGTTAACACTTGCTCCCCTCCCCTCTTATCTTGCCCTTCCTCTTCACTTTGTACCTCCAAACTGCCGGATAGTGTTAGAAACTGTTGCTGTCCTCAAACTTCCTTTTCTGCCTACTCTCTGCCTCTATAGACCTCTTGCTCCCCTTCAAACCCTTGCTTCCTTTCTCTCCTGCTTTCTTTTTCTCTTTCTTACTCCCTCCTTTATTTTTACTACTATGCTTCACTTTATTCTCCATCACTATGGAGGTAGTCTAGTGGTTAGAGTGCTGGGCAGTAACTGGAAGGTTGCTTGATCAAATCCCAGAGCTGATAAGGTAAACATCTGTTGTTCAGGCCCCTGAGCAAGGCAGCACCCACTGTACTTGCACCTCTCTGATTCAGAGTGGTTGGGTTGAATGTGGAAGACACATTCCAGTTGGACTAGATATCCACCATCTCTGGCACAGCTGTGCCAAACTGCCATCACACCAAGTAAAGTTTGATTGTTTGTTTATCGATGATTGATCGCTAGCCACAGCTTTCAGCCTCTCCCTCACTTCTCTCTGAGCTCAGGGTCAGCCATGGGAGGTGCCTGCAAACTTACCTGTTCTTTTACTTGACCATAGAGTTTACTAGAGGGCACACCTGCCACAAATGCCTTCTCTCCACCTCCTTGCCTCAGACTGGGGGAATTCTGAACAGTACAGCAGCACAATGTTGTAAGTTTACATTTTGTCTTTTGATTTGAAGGTATAAAAAAATAAAGGTGGAATTTCACAAAATCACTTTCCCCCTAATTAGGCCCTATTCAGTCTTGAGATAAGTTGATTTAACATGGACTTTAAAAAATGTAATTGAGCCCATGTTAAGTCTACATATCTCAAATCGAAATGGCCCATGTGCCCAGCGTATCAAGGGTGGTTCAGCACAACAGTTTAGTCCTGAAGACTAGCTGTGTGGACTAAGGCAGTGTTTTGACACACAGGAGACCTTGAGACCCAGGTTCAAATCCATCTTCTCACGTGAATTTTATTTTTATTTTTTATTTTATTTATCCGTTATTTTACCAGGTAAGTTGACTGAGAACACGTTCTCATTTGCAGCAACGACCTGGGGAATAGTTACAGGGGAGAGGAGGGGGATGAATGAGCCAATTGTAAACTGGGGATTATTAGGTGACCGTGATGGTTGAGGGCCAGATTGGGAATTTAGCCAGGACACCGGGGTTAACACCCCTACTCTTACGATAAGTGCCATGGGATCTTTAATGACCTCAGAGAGTCAGGACACCTGTTTAACGTCCCATCCGAAAGACGGCACCCTACACAGAGCAGTGTCCCCAATCACTGCCCTGGGGTATTGGGATCTTTGTTTAGACCAGAAGAAAGAGTGCCTCCTACTGGCCCTCCAACACCACTTCCAGCAGCATCTGGTCTCCCATCCAGGGCCTGACCAGGACCAACCCTGCTTAGCTTCAGAAGCAAGCCATCAGTGGTATGCAGGGTGGTATGCTGCTGGATAATACCAGTGATGAATGCCCACTTTATACATGTTACCTCTGCTATAACTTACATAGCCCTAAACATTTTGATTGTAACATTATTTATAATTTCACAAAGTTGCCAGACAACTGTAACCTTTAATTAGGACCAAAGTTAATTTCCCAATGTCTTCTTTAACATGTTAATGCAGAACATACAGAACATTCCATCAACATTTATAATCAATCAATATTTATACTATAAATCATTTGCAATTAAAAACCATTTGATTATATGAGAGACACAGTTTGCCAAAACATTATGTGTGTGTTTTGTTGCTGCCTTTTATATGCACTGAAACAGCAGAAAGTGTTTTCACAACACTCTGTTAATAAAAACACAATTATTTAGGCCCACAATTACTCAAACACTTTGGGTGTTTGAGTACTTCCATTCTGTTTTGAAACCAATTCAGTGTATCATAACACTTACATTCGGTTTACATTCAAACACCCTCCAAACACTAGATCTCCATTCAGGTACACTACTTTTCATTGTTTTACTACACAATGATGGTGTTTTGAGACATTCTATTTTAAAAATGCAGTGAAGAAATCTACCTGGAATGTACGTGGAAACAGACAACACTTAATTGTACAGCACTGTTACAGCATACATACCTAGTAACTGTAAGAAAATTACTTTGTACATTATGTCTTCACAATAATTAGACTAAATCATAAACAGGGTCAGTCGATCTGCACCTATCTCGTATTTACAGTTGAAGTCGGAAGTTTACATACACCTTAGCCAAATACATTTAAACTCAGTTTTTCAATTTCCTGACATTTAATCCTAGTAAAAATGCCCTGTTTTAGGTCAGTTAGGATCACCACTTAATTTTAAGAATGTGAAATGTCAGAATAATAGTAGAGAGAATTATGCACTCAATTAGTATTTGGTAGCATCACCTTTAAATTGTTTAACCTTTCTCGCCCAGGGGTTCCGCTAGCGGAACACCCACAACATTCCGCTGAAAAGGCAGCACGCGAAATTCAAAAATATTTTTTAGAAATATTTAACTTTCACACATTAACAAGTCCAATACAGCAAATGAAAGATAAACATCTTGTGAATCCAGCCAACGTGTCCGATTATTAAAATGTATTACAGCGAAAACACAACATATATTTATGTTAGCTCCACCAAATCCAAAAAAGCACAGACATTTTTTCACAGCAAATATAGCTTTCACAAAACCCACAAATAGAGATAAAATTAATCACTAACCTTTGAACATCTTCATCAGATGAGTCATATGACATCATGTTACACAATACATTTATGTTTTGTTCGATAATGTGCATATATATATATATATATATATAAAAAATCTCAGTTTACATTGGCGCGTTACGTGCAGTAATGTTTTGATTCCAAAACATCCGGTGATTTTGCAGAAATACTCATAATAAACATTGATAAAAGATGCAAGTGTTATTCACAAAATTTTAAGAGAAACTTATCCTCTATGCAACCGCTGTGTCAGATTTCAAAATAAACTTTACGGAAAAAGAATAATCTGAGAACGGCGCTCAGAGCACAATCCGGCCAAAGAAATAGTCGCCATTTTGGCGTCAACAGAAGCTACAAAAACACTATAAATATGCACTTACCTTCGAATAACTTCATCAGAAGGCACTCCCAGGATTCCCAGTTCGACAATAAATGACTGAAAAGTTCCATAAAGCCCATCATTTAGCCACTTGTTGTTAGTATGTTCAGCCCACGAATCCATTTTCATGACGCACGAGCAATCCCTCCAGACAAAAACTCAAAAAGTTCCGTTACAGGTCGTAGAAACAAGTCAAATGATGTATTCATCCATATTTAGGATGTGTTTAACATTAATCATCAATAAGGATCCAACCGGAGAATTTCATTGTCTGAAGAAAGAGCATTGGAATGAGAGCACTCTCTCTCGCTTGCGCGCAAAATGAGACTGAGATTTCTGAAGACCACTCAGTAAAATAGCTCCTATGAGCCCCTCCTTCATAGTAGAATCATATAACAAAAATCTAAAGACGGTGACATCTAGTGGAAGCCCTAGGAAGTGTTTGCTTATCCATAACTATATGGGGTATCATTTGGCACTGTTTTGAAAATCGAGTTCTCACTTCCTGTTTAGAAGTCTTCTCAGGTTTTTGTGTGCCAAATGAGTTCTGTTATACTTACAGACATAATTCAAACAGTTTTAGAAACTTGTTTTCTATACAATAGTAATAATAATATGCATGTATTACCTTCTGGGGGAGAGTAGGAGGAAATTCCGTTTGGGTACGCAATTCGTTCAAAGTGGAAACACTGCCCCCTGTCCATAACAGGTTTAACTTGGGTCAAACATTTCGGGTAGCCTTCCACAAGCTTCCCACAATAAGTTGGATGATCTTTGGCCCATTCCTCCTGACAGAGCTGGTGTAACTGAGTCAGGTTTGTAGGCCTCCTTGCTCGCACACGCTTTTCCAATTCTGCCCACAAATTTGTGGATTGAGGTCAGGGCTTTATGATGGCCACTCCAATACCTTCACTTTGGTGTCCTTAAGCCATTTTGCCACAACTTTGGAAGTATGCTTGGGGTCATTGTCCATTTGGAAGACCCATTTGCGACCAAGCTTTAACTTCCTGACTGATGTCTTGAGATGTTGCTTCAATATATCTGCATAATTTTCCATCCTCATGATGCCATCTATTTTGTGTACTGCACCAATCCCTCCTGCAGCAAAGCACCCCCACAACATGATGCTGCCACCCCATGCTTCACGGTTGGGATGGTGTTCTTCGGCTTGCAAGCATCCCCATTTTTCCTCCAAACATAACAATGGCTATTATGGCCAAACAGTTCTGTTTTTGTTTCATCAGACCAGAGGACATTTCTCCAAAAAGTACGATCTTTGTCCCCATGTGCAGTTGCAAACCGTAGTCTGGCTTTTTTATGGTGGTTTTGGAGCAGTGACTTCTTCCTTGCTGAGTGGCCTTTCAGTTTATGTCGATATAGGACTCGCTTTACTGTGGATATAGATACTTTTGTACCTGTTTCCTCCAGCATCTTCACAAGGTCCTTTGCTGTTGTTCTGGGATTGATTTGCACTTTTCACACCAAAGTACATTCATCTCCAGGAGACAGAATGCATCTGATTCCTGCGCGGTATGACGGCTGCGCGTCCCATGGTATTTATACTTGTGTACTATTGTTTGTACAGATGAACGTGGTACCTTCAGGCATTTAGAAATTGCTCCCAAGGATGAACCAGACTTGTGGAGGTCTACAATTTATTTTCTGAGGTCTTGGCTGATTTATTTTAGATTTTCCCATGATGTCAAGCAAAGAGGCGTTGAGTTTGAAGGTAGGCCTTGAAATACATCCACAGGTACACCTCCAATTGACTCAAATGTTGTCATTTAGCCTATCAGAAGCTTCTAAAGCCATGACATCATTTTATGGTATTTCTCCAAGCTGTTTAAATGCACAGTCAACTTAGTGTATGTAAACTTCTGACCCACTGGAATTGTGATACAGTGAATTATAAGTGAAATAATCTGTCTGTAAACAATTGTTGGAAAAATGACTTGTGTCATGTACAAAGTAGATGTCCTAACCGACTTGACAAAACTATAGTTTGTTAACAATACATTTGTGGAGTGGTTGAAAAAGGAGTTTTAATGACTCCATTCTAAGTGTATGTAAACTTCCGACTTCAACTGTATATGGTATTAACAACGGCTTTTTACAGCCCTCTTACCTTGTACCTACCCTGTAATTGTGAAGGTGGTAAGATCTGTGGTGGTTAATTTCTTTAGTTTCAAATGAGGAGAGTTAAATGTATCACATAAGTCAGAGTTATACTTGAACTACATTTTTTTTCACTCATTAATAAGGGAGCAGGTCAATACAACACACGTATATAAAGTGAATCGATTGAGTGCTCTACAATAATGATGGCTGGTTGACGAATCACCCTCAGATGATTCATTGAGAGCCCCGAGACAAAGATACAAAGGTATTTTATAACCAAGATACAACCCCTTCAGGCTATAAGACAAACAACAGATGTATGGAATGGGTCACAAGGTTAAGATTTGTATGAAAGATACTTATAATTCACAGCAGACAGTCTCTGCTGTAAAAACTGTTCTCATTGTGTAAAAACCATGGTCTGGCCTTGGGGTCATCTCTCCCTGGTACCATATAGAACAGAAACATTAACTCATGCTCTGGAATGTGGTCTCTTTAGGTTGTATCACCCAAAATACATCGTAAATCTCCTGTCAGTGTTAAATCTCCTAGAGGCCCACTTTCAGTTCACACAGACACATTAGAGTTATAAGAACACTCTATTCTGTTGCATAAAACAACCATTTGATGTAATAAAAGTATTATAACATAATCTTGCAATTTTGCTCTCACAGATCACAGGCAGATTTGCTGTCTTCTTTATGGGACAGTTATCTAATATAGTGGTATTTCACAATTAACTACGTTGTATCTACCTGGAAACAGACACCACTTAATTTTACAACCCTTTAATTACAAACATACTGTACATGGTAACTAAATACATACTGTAGAAACAACGTGAGAGAATAATAAAGTCAGGAGGATTGACTTACACGTATTTCTATGGTTACTACATGGTAATAAATAAATAATATCACATATATATTGTGATTAGGGATTTACATAGTAAGTACCTTGTACTTATAAGGTTCTCAATACTAACTTTGGGACAAAAAATATACTATATAATTACATTTTGTTACTTTGTAGTTGCTAAGATAGTATGTAGTACTTACTTGCTCTGTTGCTAGTAAATATGTTTGAGACTAAATAGTACCATGTATTTTTGTTACTAGGTATTTACCTAGGTATTACCTAGTAGTTACCCGGCTGTAAAATGAAGGGTTACCAGCTGGCCTATACTTTGCATTTCCTCTTTCTGACATTTTTCTCAAAACCAAGCATTACAACCTCCTTCTCAAAAAATGTCAACTCTCAAATCTCCTGAACTAAAACAAATTCCTTTTAACAATATTAATAATATACTGCCTGTGTCTCTGACTGTGTCTCAGTAAATCATGACAGAGAGCGGTGAAAAATGACTAGAGAACGCAGACATGAAAGGTTTAATAAAACAAAAGGTGATTACAGCAATTTTACGCTAGCAGCCTCCCGTTGGAGTGAGTACCCGGGGATCAAGGCCTAATCCATTAGATTGTGGGGGCATGATGGAGAAGATTAGGGCTGAGTCCCACATGGCACTCTATTCCCTTTATAGTGCACGACTTTTGACCAGTGCCTATTGAGCTCTGGTTAAAAGTTGTCTACTACATTATAGGGTGCAGGCAGACATTTGTGACACATGGTTTTGTCATTCCCATGTTTGATATTCCTTTCCTTTTAAATTTGAGATATCTTGCCTTGCAGAGTCAGCTAAATTGTTTAAGTTTTAGTTTAGCGGAGGAGGATGAGGGGGAGGAGACAAAGAAAAAGAAGAAAAAGAAGAACAAGATGTGAACAATTGTCAGATATTGTCAACCTTTAGATGGTTATAATGAAATGGGAATTTCCTGTCTTGTCTTGGCTTCATTTTTCTCTTACTGTAGTGGGCTAAGGACTTATAGTCAAAACGGTAGGCCTGTTATAGATCTCTCTAATTCTGTTTCATGTTTGTGCTGGTGTTGTCCTGCTAGATCTGTGCTTGATATTCACTTCGGAAATAACAAGTGTTATAGATGAGTTGTGGTATCATATGTTGCATACCAAATGAAACCCTATTGGGAATAGGGTGCAATTTGGGATGCAACTATACTGTCAGCCAAAATTACAAGGCTGAGGGATGGGAGACAGATCAGGGAAACAGGGAGTATCAATCATAAAGTAAACATGAAGGACTATCATTATATAAATTTAACAGAATCTTTATATACAATCACAACCTAAATTATTGTCACCTTTGATAAAGATGAGCAAAACATATTGTATAAAGTAAATAATACACATGCTTAGCTATATTGTATGCTCAAATAAATGGGACAATTATATCCTTTATACTAATAGTACTGGTCAAAGAAAAATATTTTATTTTTAAAAAATCTCAAAAAGATGTAGCTCAAAATGATTGGCACACCTGTTTTCAATACTCCGGCACCCTTCCTTTGCGAGGATAAGAACACTTAGCCTTTTTCTAACATGTTTTTATGAGATTGGAGAACACATTGGGTGGAATCTTAGACCATTCCTGATATTCTTGTCTGCGCTTACGGATTTTGTGGTCAATTAACCTTTTTTTGTGGACTTTGATGTGTGCTTGGGGTTATTCTCTTGCTGGAAGATCCACTACCGGCCAAGTTTCAGCCTCCTGGCTGAGGCTGACAGATTTTCTTGCTATAATATCCTTTTAATGGGTAAAGTTCACGATGCCGTTGACCTTAACAAGGCCCCAGGACCAGTGGAAGCAAAATAGCCACATATATCAACGATCCACCACCATATTTTACAGTAGGTATGGGGTTATTTTCTGTACATACATTGTTCTTTCGACGCCAAACCCCCCACTGGTGTGCGTGGCCAAAGAGCTCTATTTTCATGTCATCCAACAAATGTAAACGCATGGAGTTTGCTAAATGGCATTGACACTTGGATTAGAACTAATGCTATTGTCAGATGACATGAAAATATAGCTCTTTGGCCAATCACACAAGTGATTGGTTTGGCGTTGAAAGAACGGTGCATACAGTATGCAGAAAATAACCCCACACCTACTGTAAAATATGGTGGAGGATCTTTGATGTTATGAACATTGCTACTCATTCCATCATCCTCTAGTCTAGTATGTTCCATTGTTGAATCTGTCTTATTGAATTTCCTTTGATGAGACCTGGCAGCTCGAGGGGGGTGAGTGTCTGTGTCAATCTCAGGTATTTAGGGTCTGTGTGATGACTGTGCCTCGAAGCTCAAATGCTCTGTGCCTCAAAGGCTGTCTTTCATGTGTTTGGTTTTCAAAGGTGTCTCCTTCTCCTCCCTGCCAAAACTATCCCACATGGAGCCATGAGCTGGTAATGTCACATGTTTTAAACATAGACCTTTCAAATTACAAAGTCAAACCAGGTAAAGTGAGATATCGACCAGAATCAGAAAGCCTTTGGTCCTTGTGTAAAAGTGCATAGCTGGTCCCCATATCATGAAGTAGAGCAGCAATACAGGGCGGAATATCCGGATGGCCTTGAACTAAATATTGCTAACTATGGCTAATTGTGACAGCCTTGTGTCATGTCTTTTTCAGTCTTTCAAAATCTTTCCTTGTTGTGTGGCTGGATCCCTTTTTTTGTGGTCACAAATAATGTATTAATTGCCAGAAGCGACCACAAAGTGTCTGGATCCAATATGAGATTCTAGTGGAACTCCATTAGAAATCCAGGTTGTGCACTGATGGCTGATAGGACAAAGAGATTCACACCCTGAGTAAAGGTCTTTCTAAATAATAATAATACACTTAGCGGAGATGAATATGCAACTTTCTTTTTCATTCATAAGGACAAGGGGATTACAAATAAAGGTGCATGAACTATGACCTATTTATATGATTAATATATAAATATTTAGGCAAATAGCATCAAATCAGCTGATGCAATCAAATTCTATTCATCATCTTCTAAGAATTAGACAAACATTTGAATTTGCACCCTATCTTCAACCCTGTACTGTCAAATCCCTATGTTCCAGAATCCACCTCTCTGCCTCCCTTTAAGGGCATCACTGGAAATGTGCCCTGTTGCGTTTCATTACCGCATAAAAGGGAAAAAGAGACAACATAATAACCTTACCAGTAACAGATGATTGAGATGTTCAAAGGGACGTTCTGCCTCGCTGCGTTGCCTGCATGTCTGACCTGCAAAGGGAAGCTGGTCTGATCAAAGATATCTGAAACAGGATGGTGCTGGTGCAGCTCAGGTCTCATTGCCCACAGGTCAGAAAATAATATCCACATTGCTACACAAAGGTGCCACTAGCTAACTGACAGGTGGCACATCTAAAGGGGGATGCCCTTCACTCGCCCGTGATGGGACGTTGGTTGCCTACTGATCACAAATAAGCATCTGGCACTATGGGCTTGATTATGGGGCTTATTTTTTTAGGACGGGTTGTTCGGTGCACCCGCAATGTACTCACAATGCTTGAATCTGATGTACCATTGAATTGAATGACTCATCCGTCTGTCTGTTGTGTGCAAATCTCTGATGTAACAGTTGAACATATAAAGCTGTATTACACTTGGCCATGGCAGGAACACAATGCCTTGTTGTCCCAAAAGTGCAGACAGGGTCATTGTCACGTTCATCAATCCAATCCATGAGTGAAAGGATAAATATTTTGACAATACAGTTCATTTTTACTGTAATTTGATGCTAAGGGTATGTGATGGATGGACCTTTAAAGTATTCATGTGCTGCTTATTAACAATTTTGAAGTCTGAAATTACCACTTTGTAACCATAACAACAACTTATCTGTCAAACAAGGCTGTCCTTAATAGAACTCTGACATATGAAGACAAACTAATTTCAATGGTGGAGTCTTGAGTTCAAGTTCTTTCAAGTGATTTAATCATTTCCCTGATTTTTTTTTCTTAGATTAAAGCTAATCTTATTCACATCATAGACGTAGAGAATGACATCAAAGGTTGTTTTTTACTATGAACTCATCTGTCTGTCATTTACAGTGCCTTCAGAAAGTATTCATACCTGTTGACAACATTTTGTTGTGTTACATCCTGAATTAAAAATGGATTGAATAGATTTTTTCTTTCACCCGTTTACACACAATACCCCATAATGACAAAGTGAAAACATTTTTGTCGAATTTTTTTGCAAATGTATTGAAAATTAAATACAGAAATATCGAATTTACGTAAGTATTCACACACCTGAGTCAATACTTTGTAGAAGCACCTTTGTCAGCAATTACAGCTGTCAATCTTTCTGGGGAAGTTTCTAAGAGCTTTCCACACCTGGATTGTGCAACATTTGCCAATCTTTCATAGACAAACATTTTGAGGTCTTGCCATAGATTTTCAAGTAGATTTAAGTCAAAACTGTAACTAGCTCCATTCCGCCTCTTTTTTTTATCCTGAAATATATCACAGACAGTGTCACCAGTAAAGTACCCCCATACCATCACACCTCCTCCACCATGCTTCATGGACCATGATATTGTCCATTCACCTACTCCGCTTCTCACAAAGACACAGCGGTTGGAACCAAAAACCATTGCTTGTGTTTCTTGGCCCAAGCAAGTCTATTCTTCTTATTGGTGTCCTTTGCAGCAATTCGACCATGAAGGCCTGATTCACGCAGTCTCCTTTGAAAAGTTGATGTTGAGATGTGTCTGTTATTTGAACTGTGAAGCATTTATTTGCAATTTCTGAGGCTGGTAACTCTAATGAACTTATTCTCTGCAGCAGAGGTAACGCTGGGTCTTCCTTTTCTGTGGCGGGCCTCGTGAGAGCCAATTTCATCATAGCGCTTGATGGTTTTTGCGACTGCACTTTAAGAAACTTTCAAAGTTCTTTAAAAGTTCTGTATTGACTGACCTTCACATCTTAAAGAAATTATGGACTGTCGTTTCTCTTTGCTTATTTGAGCTGTTCTTGCCATAATATGGACTTGGAATTTTACCAAATAGGGCTATCTGTATACCACCCCTACCTTGTCACAACACAACTGATTGGCTCAAAGAGAAAGGGAAAGAAATTCCACAAATTAACTTTTAACAAGGTACACCTGATAATTGAAATGCATTCCAGGTGACTACCTCATGAAGCTGATTGAGAGAATTCCAAGAGTGTGCAGAGCTGTCATCAATGCAAAGGGTGGCTACTTTGAAGGATCTCAAATGTAAAATGTATTTTGATTTGTTTAACACTTTTTTGGTTGCTACATGATTCCATATGTTCATAGTTTTGATGTGTTCACTATTATTCTACAATGTAGAAAATAGTAAAAAATAAAGAAAAACCTTTGGTGTTTCCAAACTTTTAACTGGTACTATAATTCTACTTTGACGTTATGGGGGATTGTGGGTAGGCCAGTGAAACAAAACATCAATTTAATCGATTTTAAAGTAAGGCTGTAACTGTCACGCCCTGACCTTAGAGATCCTTTTAATGTCTCTATTTTGGTTTGGTCAGGGCGTGAGTTGGGGTGGGCATTCTATGTTTTGTGTTTCTATGATTTTCTATTTCTATGTTTTGGCCGGGTATGGTTCTCAATCAGGGACAGCTGTCTATCGTTGTCTCTGATTGGGAACCATACTTAGGTAGCTTTTTTCCCCACCGTTCTTGGTGGGAAGTTGACTTTGTTTAGGGCACATAGCCTTTGAGCTTCACGGTTTGCACTTCTGTTTATTTTGGTACTATTGTGCCAGACAAGATCAATGAAGCACAGCTTACGTTTTTTTAAATGATTTGAACCCAGGTCTCACAGCGGCTGGCTTTGAACATAAGACAACACAGTGGTAACAGTGACATAGCTGCCTCAGGGTTCCTACGTTGCTCCTCTTGTGTTACGTGTATTAATTCATGTGTGTGCATGTGCGTTTGTGTGTGCTTGTGTGCGTGTGTGAGTGTGTGTGTAACATGTGTTTAAAAATACATTCTATTGATTAGTGTGTGGAAGGAAGCCTCACTTGGGGTCCAAGGGTCTATGTTTTAGATGCAATAGATATAAATTCTTGAATGATATGTGTCATACCACAAATGCAGCAAGACATTGAAGTCCACTGAAAACATGGGTGTTTACTATATGTAACATCTGACACTATGTTCTTGGGGGAAATGGAGAACATTATATTGTATCTTATATTTCCATGATGTTCCAAACAAATGTAGATACAGAACATCAATCGATTCTTCACACAGTTTACCACCTCTGAAGAAACACGTTTGAGTCCATTGTAAATGTGGGCATTTATGTCACAACTGATAACATTTCCTTGGGGGGAGAAGGATAATCCTGTTAATGTAATGCAGCCTACAGGTACATTATGTTTGCATAATGTTCTGACTAACGTAGAAGCATGCAGCACTTCAAACAACTTGAAGTGTTCGATCATGATTTACTCTAGACTTGTTGTCCTCTCCATGGTGATTCTAACCATAAACAGTCTTCTCATCTCAACAAAATGTACAAGGGTCACTCATATAATTGACTCATATGCAACCTAAATGAGTTTTTGGGGTTGTTGACTTTTAATTACTTCAAAGAAGTTGGAGGTTGGTAGGGGGTATTGGTTTAAAAGTTCTTTGATCTTGAAATGAGAGAAGACCATCAGGAATCTGGTTTCCAATTGATTCCGCTCAAACACATATTTAATGATAACTAATGTATTTATAAATGAATAAATAACCATTAATAACCCTCTACAGGATCAGTGCCCCCCCGCGGGACGGTTGAGCTAACGTAGGCTAATGTGATTAGCATGAGGTTGTAAATAACAAGAACATTTCCCAGGACATAGGCATGTCTGATATGGGCAGAAAGCTTAAATTATTGTTAACCTAACTGCACTGCCTTATTTACAGTAGCTATTACACTGAAATAATACCATGCTATTGTTTGAAGAGAGTGCACAGTTACAGTGGCAAGAAAAAGTATGTGAACCCTTTTGGAATTACCTGGATTTCTGCATAAATTGGTCATCAAATTTGATCTGATCTTCATCTAAGTCACAACAATAGACAAACATGCTTGAACTAATAACACACAAATTATTGTATTTTTCTTGTCTTTATTGAATACATCATTTAAACATTCACAGTGTAGGTTGGAAAAATATGTGAACCCCTAGGCTAATGACCTCCAAAAGCTAATTGGAGTCAGGAGTCAGCTAACCTGGAGTCCAATCAATGAGACGAGATTGGAGATGTTGGTTAGAGCTGCCTTGCCTAATTCAAAACACTCACAAAATTTGAGTTTGCTATTCACAAGAAGCATTGCCTGATGTGAACCATGCCTCGAACAAAAGACATCTCAGAAGACCTAAGATTAAAAATAGCTGACTTGCATAAAGCTGGAAAGGGTTACAAAAGTATCTCTAAAAGCCTTGATGTTCATCAGTCCATGGTAAGTCAAATTGTCTATAAATGGAGAAAGTTCAGCACTGTTGCTACTCTCCCTAGGAGAGGCCGTCCTGCAAAGATGACTGCAAGAGCACAGCGCAGAATGCTGAATGAGGTTAAAAAGAATCCTAGAGTGTCAGCTAAAGACTTACAGAAATCTCAGGAACATGCTAACATCTCTGTTGAAGAGTTTACGATACGTAAAACACTAAACAAGAATGGTGTTCATGGGAGGACACCACGGAAGAAGCCACTGCTGTCCAAAAAAAACATTGCTGCACGTCTGAAGTTCGCAAAAGTGCACATGGATGTTCCACAGCTTCCTAGTAAAATATTATGTGGACAGATAAAACTACAGTTGAGTTGTTTGGAAGGAACACACAACACTATGTGTGGAGAAAAAAAGGCACAACACAGCAACATCAAACCTCATCCCAACTGTAAAGTACGGTGGAGGGAGCATCATGGTTTGGGCAGCTTTGCTGCCTCAGGGCCTGGACAGCTTGCTATCATCGACGGAAAAATGAATTCTCGAGTTTATCAAGACATTTTGCAGGAGAATGTTAGGTTATCTGTCCACCAATTGAAGCTCAACAGAAGTTTGATCTCAAGAGAGCAGTTCACACCAGACATCCCAAGAATATTGCTGAACTTAAACAGTTTTGTAAAGATGAATGATCCAAAATTCCTCCTGACCGTTGTGCAGGTCTGATCCAGAAAATGAACTACAGAAAATGTTTCGTTGAGGTTATGGCTGCCAAAGGAGGGTCAACCAGTTATTAAATCCAAGGGTTCACATACTTTTTCCACCCTGCACTGTGAATGTTTACACAATGTGTTAAATAAAAACATGAAAACATACAAGTTTTGTGTGTTATTAGTTTAAGCAGACTGTGTTTGTCTATTGTTGTGACCTAGATGAAGCTCAGATCAAATTTGATGACCAATTTATGCAGAAATGCAGGTATTTCCAAAGGGTTCTTGCCACTCTATGAACTTGAAAATGTATTAATAAACCAATTAGGAACATTGGGGCAGTCTGGATACCACATTTTGAACAAAAATGCATAGGTTCATTGGATCAGTCTAAAACTTTGCACATACACTGCTGCCATCTAGTGGCCAAAATCTAAATTGCGCTTGGGCTGGAATAATACATTATGGCCTTTCTCTTGCATTTCAAAGATGATGGTTCCATGTACAAAACGCATGTCTTTTACCAGATCTAATGTGTTATATTCTCCTACATTAATTTCACATTTCTTCAAACTTCAAAGTGTTTCCTTTTGAAATGGTATCAAGAATATGCATATCCTTGATTCAGGTCCTGAGCTACAGGCAGTTAGATTTGGGTATGTCGTTTTAGGCAAAAATAAATAAAAAAGGGTCCGACCTAATTATAAATGTGTTAAATATCCTTTATAAAGGTTTTGTATCATTTCAGTATTTTTGAAAGTAGTGCTGACGAGCCAAAACGGGTCACCGAAAATTGTGCAGAATTGTGTACAACTTCATCCATTTAGAATCATATGTTAATCCTGCAACAAAAAACAAAAATAATATCTGCAATTCATATGATATGTTACAAATTCTAATTCATACAATATATTACGAATTTGTAAGTGCTTAAGATCCTGATCAATCTCTTTAATAACCTAATTATGAACGGTAACGTTATTGTAAAGTGTTACATATTCTGTACATATGCTGCAAATTGGCCCATTTCTGGAGCTTGTATGCACCGCACTACGGTAGGTAGCATGTGTTTGTTTCTCATACACAGTGAATAATTAAGATTTTATTGTGCAAGACTGTGTGTGTGTACTGTGCTGTGCACACCCTTAATTTGATTCTGCATAACGGTATCAACTGCATCCCAAATGGTACCCTATTCCCAATAGTGCACTACTTTTCACAAGAGCCCTATGTGCCTTGTTCAAAAGCAGTGCAATATAAAGGGAATAGGGTGCCATTTGGGATGCACAGAGAAATATGCAGGCAGGACCTTTTCTTTCCCTTTTGTCTGTTTGTTGTGGAGCAGCGGTCGGCGTTAGTGTCAGACTCTGATGTTAACAACGAACCTTTAATGTCTCTGGCATGTCATTATTCCATGTGACGTCACAGCCTCCCTGCTCTCTCTTTCCTCCTCTCTCTCATCCTTTTTCTCGCTTTCTCTCTCTCCATTCTCTCTCTCTCTCTCTCTCCATTCTCTCTCTTTCTCTCTCCCTCTACATTATCACTCTCTCTCGCTCTCTCTCAATTCTCTCTCTTTCCCTCCATTCTCTCTCTCAATTCAATTCAAGGGTTTTTATTGGCATGGGAAACGTATGTTTACATTGCCAAAGCAAGTGAAATAGATAATAAACAAAAGTTAAATAAACAACAAAAAAAGGAACAGTAAACATAACACTCACAAAAGTTCCAAAAGAATAAAGACATTTCAAGTGTTATATTATGTGCAAATAGTACAAAAGGGAAAATAAATAAACATAAATATGGGTTGTATTTACAATGGTGTTTGTTCTTCACTGGTTGCCCTTTTCATGTTGCAATAGGTCACAAATCTTGCTGCTGTGATGGCACACTGTGATATTTCACACAATAGATATGGGAGTTTATCAAAATGTGATTTGTTTTTTAATTCTTTGTCGGTCTGTGTAATCTGTGGGAAATGTGTCTCTAATATGGTCATACATTTGGCAGGAGTTTAGGAAGTGCAGCACAGTTTCCACCGCATTTTGTGGCCAGTGTGCACATAGCCTGTCTTCTCTTGAGAGCCAGGTCTGCCTACAGCGGCCTTTCTCAATAGCAAGGCTATGGTCACTGAATCTGTACATAGTCAAAGCTTTCCCTAATTTTGGGTCAGTCACAGTGGTCAGGTATTCTGCCCCTGTCTACTCTCTGTTTAGGGCCAAATAGCATTATAGTTTGCTCTGTTTTTTTGTTAATTCTTTACACAATGTGTCAAGTAGTTATGTATTTGTTTTCTCCTGATATGGTTGTGTCTAATTGTGTTGCTGTCCTGGGTCTCTGTGGGGTCTGTTTGTGTTTGTGAACAGAGCCCCAGGACCAGCTTGCTTAGAGGACTCTCCTCCAGGTTAATCTCTCTGTAGTTGATGGCTTTGTTATGGAATGTTTGGGAATCGCTGCCTTTTAGGTGGTTGTAGAATTTAACGGCTCTTTTCTAGATTTTGATAATTAATGGGTATTGGCCTAATTCTGCTCTGCATGCATTATTTGACATTTTACATTGTACACAGAGGACATTTTTGCTGAATTTTGCATGCTGAGTCTCAATTTGGCGTTTGTCCCATTTTGTGAATTCTTGGTTGGTGAGTGGACCCCAGACCTCACAACCATGAAGGGAAATGGGTTCTATAACTGATTCAAGTATTTTTTGCCAGATCCTAATTGGTATGATGAATTTGATGTTCCTTTTGATGGCATAGAAGGCTCTTCTTGCCTTGTCTCTCAGATCATTCACAGCTTTGTGGAAGTTACCTGTAGTGCTGATGTTTAGGCCGAGGTATGTATAGTGTGTGTGCTATAGGACAACGGTGTCTAGATGGAATTTGTATTTGTGGTCCTGACAACTGGACCTTTTTTGGAACACCATTATTTTGGTCTTACTGAGATTTACTGTCAGGGCCCAGGTCTGACAGAATCTGTGCAGATGATCTAGGTGCTGCTGTAGGCCCTCCTTGATTGGTGACAGAAGAACCAGATCATCACCAAACAGTAGACATTTTACTTCAGATTCTAGTAGGGTGAGGCCGCGTGCTGCAGACTGTTCTAGTGCCCTCGCCAATTCTTTGATATGTATGTTGAAAAGGGTGGGGCTTAAGCTGCATCCCTGTCTCACCCCACGGCCTTGTGGAAAGAAATGTGTGTTTTTAGCCAATTTTAACTCCCCGTTACTGTTTGTGTACATGAATATCATAATTTTCCCCCGACACCACTTTCCATCAATTTGTATATCAAATGTAATGTATTTATATAGCCCTACTTACATCAGCTGATATCTCTAAGTGTTGTACAGAAACCCAGCCTAAAACCTCAAACAGCAAGCAATGCAGGTGTAGAAGCACGGTGGCTAGAAAAAACTCCCTAGAAAGGCCAAAAACCTAGGAAGAAACCTAGAGAGGAACCAGGCTATGAGGGGTGGCCAGTCCTCTTCTGGCTGTGCCGGGTGGAGATTATAACAGAACATGGCCAAGATGTTCAAATGTTCATAAATGACCAGTATGGACAAATAATAGTAATCACAGTGGTTGTCGAGGGTGCAATAGGTCAGCACGGCCAGGTGGACTGGGGACAGCAAGGAGTCATTATGCCAGGTAGTCCTGAGAAAGAGAGAATTAGAGAGAGCATACTTAAATTCACACAGGACACCGGATAAGACAAGAGAAATACTCCAGATATAACAGACTAACCCTAGCCCCCCGACACAAACTACTGCAGCATAAATACTGGAGGCTGAGACAGGAGGGGTCAGGAGACACTGTGGCCCCATCCGATGATATCCCCGGACAGGGCCAAACAGGCAGGATATAACCCCACCCACTTTGCCAAAGCACAGCCCCCACACCACTAGAGGGATATCTTCAACCACCAACTTACCATCCTGAGACAAGGCCGAGTATAGCCCACAAAGATCTCCACCACGGCAAAACCCAAGGGGGGCGCCAACCCAGACAGGGAGACCACGTCAGTGACTCAACCCACTCAAGTGACGCACCCCTCCTAGGGACGGCATGGAAGAGCACCAGTAGGCCAGTGACTCAGCCCCTGTAATACGGTCTCCCAGTGGAGAGAGGGAACCGGCCAGGCAGAGACAGCAAGGGTGGTTCGTTGCTCCAGTGCCTTTCCGTTCACCTTCACACTCCTGGGCCTGACTACACTCAATCATAGGACCTACTGAAGAGATGAGTCTTCAATAAAGACTTACGGGTTGAGACCGAGTCTGCTTCTCTCACATGGGTAGGCAGACCATTCCATAAAAATGGAGCTCTATAGGAGAAAGCCCTGCCTCCAGCTGTTTGCCTAGAATTTCTAGGGACAATTAGGAGACCTGCGTCGTGTGACCATAGCGTACGTGTAGGTATGTACGGCAGGACCAAATCGAAAAGATTGGTAGGAACAAGCCCATGTAATGCTTTGTAGGTTAGCAGTAAAACCTTGAAATCAGCCCTTGCCTTAAAAACCTGTTTGGGATATGCGTGCCGCTAGCGGGACACCTCAACAACATCCGGTGAAATTGCAGAGCGCCAAATTCAAATTCAATTACTATAAATATTTAACTTTCATAAAATCACAAGTGTAATACATCTAAATAAAGCTTAACTTTTTGTTAATCCAGCCGCCGTGTCAGATTTCAAAAAGGTTTACGACGAAAGCAAACCATGCAATTATCTGAGGACAGCGCCCTGCATACCAACACATGAAAAACATATTTCAACCAGGCAGGTGCGACACGAAAGTCAGAAATAGCGATATAAAAAATGCCTTACCTTTGATGATCTTCTTCTGTTGTAACTGGGACCTTTTGGAGTGCCATCACAAATGGTCCTTTTGTTCGATAATGTCCTTTATATCCATAAAAACTCAGTTTAGCTGGCACGCTTCAGTCAATAATCCATCCAGTTTCCCTCCATCAAACTGCATACAAAATTAATCCCAAACGTTACTAACATTACTAATAAACTTTTCCACACAAATCAAACAACGTTTATAATCAAACCTTAGGTATCCTAATACGCAAATAAACAATACAATTTATGATGGAGATTAGTATGTTCATTACCGGAGATAAATAAGAAAAAACGCACTTTCCTCCACGCACTTGGAAACACTAAAGCCAAAAAAGCATGCCCAAATTAAACTGCCTGCTTTTCGGGCCCAAACGATATGATATGCATATAACTGGTAGATTTGGATAGAAAACACTCTAAACTTTCCAAAACTGTTAAAATAGTGTCTGTGAGTATAACAGAACTGATTTGGCAGGCGAAAACCTGAGAAAAATCAAGTCGGGAAGTAGTTTTATTTTTGGTTTTGTAGTTTTCTATTCAATGCCATTACAGTATCCATTGACTTAGTACTCAAATTGCAGTTCCTATGCCTTCCACTAGATGTCAGCAGTCTTTAGAAATTGTTTCAGGCTTGTATTCTGAAAAAGGAGGAAGTAAGAGCAGTCTGAATGAGTGGACCCTAAAGTGTCACAGAGCTTTTTCATGTGCACGACCGAGAGAGTGCCTTTCTTGTTTACCTTTTATATTGACGACGTTATTGTCCGGTTGAAATATTATCGATTATTTAGGCTAAAAACAACCTGATGATTGAATATAAACATCGTTTGACATGTTTCTATGAACTTTACGGATACAATTTGGATTTTTAGCCGCGCAAACAAAACTGAGGTATTTGGATATAAAGAGATTTTATCGAACAAACGGAACATTTATTGAGTAAATGAATGTCTGCTGAGTGCAACCATATGAAGATAATCAAAGGTAAGGGATTCATTTTATCTCTATTTCTGACTTGTGTAACTCTTCTACTTGGCTGGTTACTGTTTGTAATGATTTGTCTGCTGGGCTATGTTCTCAAATAATCGTAAGGTATGCTTTCGCCGTAAAAGTGGTTGGATTCACAAGAAGTTAATCTTTAAACCTATGTAAAATATGTTTTCTGAATTTTTATAATGAGTATTTCTGTATTTGAATTTGGCGCCCAGCAGTTTCACTGGCTGTTGAAGAGGTGGGACGCTAACGTCTCACGTACACGAGAGAGGTTAAGATAGATAGGTTGGACTACCACATATCATCGTCACGGAGGCGCTCCGCACTGCTAAAGCTAACTCTCTCTCCTCTGCTCTCATCCTTCTAGACCTATCGGCTGCCTTTGATACTGTGAACCATCAGATCCTCCTCTCCACCCTCTCCGAGCTGGGCATCTCCGGCGCAGCCCTCGCTTGGATTGCGTCCTACCTGACAGGTCGCTCCTACCAGGTGGCGTGGCGAGAATCTGTCTCCGCACCACGCGCTCTCACCACTGGTGTCCCCCAGGGCTCTGTTCTAGGCCCTCTCCTATTCTCGCTATACACCAAGTCACTTGGCTCTGTCATATCCTCACATGGTCTCTCCTATCATTGCTATGCAGACGACACACAATTAATCTTCTCCTTTCCCCCCTCTGATAACCAGGTGGCGAATCGCATCTCTGCATGTCTGGCAGACATATCAGTGTGGATGACGGATCACCACCTCAAGCTGAACCTCGGCAAGACGGAGCTGCTCTTCCTCCCGGGGAAGGACTGCCCGTTCCATGATCTCGCCATCACGGTTGACAACTCCATTGTGTCCTCCTCCCAGAGTGCTAAGAACCTTGGCGTGATCCTGGACAACACCCTGTCGTTCTCAACTCACATCAAGGCGGTGACCCGTTCCTGTAGGTTCATGCTCTACAACATTCGCAGAGTATGACCCTGCCTCACACAGGAAGCGGCGCAGGTCCTAATCCAGGCACTTGTCATCTCCCGTCTGGATTACTGCAACTCGCTGTTGGCTGGGCTCCCTGCCTGTGCTATTAAACCCCTACAACTCATCCAGAACGCCGCAGCCCGTCTGGTGTTCAACCTTCCCAAGTTCTCTCACGTCACCCCGCTCCTCCGCTCTCTCCACTGGCTTCCAGTTGAAGCTCGCATCCGCTACAAGACCATGGTGCTTGCCTACGGAGCTGTGAGGGGAACGGCACCTCCGTACCTTCAGGCTCTGATCAGGCCCTACACCCAAACAAGGGCACTGCGTTCATCCACCTCTGGCCTGCTCGCCTCCCTACCTCTGAGGAAGTACAGTTCCCGCTCAGCCCAGTCAAAACTGTTCGCTGCTCTGGCACCCCAATGGTGGAACAAACTCCCTCACGACGCCAGGTCAGCGGAGTCAATCACCACCTTCCGGAGACACCTGAAACCCCACCTCTTTAAGGAATACCTAGGATAGGATAAAGTAATCCTTCTAACCCCCCCCTCCCCCTTAAAAGAGTTAGATGCACTATTGTAAAGTGGTTGTTCCACTGGATATCATAAGGTGAATGCACCAATTTGTAAGTCGCTCTGGATAAGAGCGTCTGCTAAATGACTTAAATGTAAATGTAAATGTAAATGTCATAGTAAGTACATTTTACCACAATAATGTAGCTATCAACAGAGTCATACCTAGTAAATGGAAAAAAGTCAAGTGTGATCGTTAGTTGACGAACCATCCACCATTGGATTGCCAGGACAGTGAAGAGCTTGGACTGTGCTGAACGAGAATTGCCCTCCCATAGGAGTGGGAAGGCCAAGAGACCTGAGGTGGTCTTATAGTGGATGTGAGCTTCGATGTGAACCTCGTGGAGTGTGCAGAAGAGCGGGGTGACATAGACTGCAGCATTCTGGATAAGTTGCAGGGGTTTGATGACACAGGCGGGGAACCCAGCCAACAGCGAGTTCCCACGGATGTTGTAGAGCATGAATCTGCAGAAGCAAGTCAATGCTTTGATGTTTGAAAAGAACAGGGTGATGTCTAGGGTCACGCCAAGATTCTTTGCACTCTGGAAGGAGGACACGTGGAGTTGTCAATCGTGATGAGGTCTTGGAGTGGGTAGGCCTTCCCCGGGAGGAAGAGCAGCTCCATCTTTGAGGTTGAGCTTGAGTGGGTGGAATGACATCCAAACAGATATCTGCCAGGCATGCATAGATGTGTGTTGCCACCTGAATGTCAGAAGGGCAGAAGGAGAAAAGTAGTAAAGTGTAATCTGCATAGCAATGATAGGCGAGACCATGTGAGGATATGACGGAGCCAAGTGACTTGGTGTATAGAGAGAAGAGGAGAGGGCCTAGAACCGAGCCCTGGGGGACACCAGTAGTGAGAGTATGTGGTGCAGACACAGATCCTCTCCACATCAGCTGGTAGGAGAGGCCTGCCAGGTAGGATGCAATCCAAGAGTGTGCAGAGCCTGAGATTCCCAGCCCTGAGAGGGTGGAAAGGAGGATCTGATAGATAATGGTGTCGAAGGCAGCGGATAGATCAAGGAGGATGAATGCAGAGGACAGAGAGTCAGCTTTGGCAGTGCGGAGAGCTTCTTGACACAGAGAAGAGCATTCTAGGTTGAGTGACCCATCTTGAAGCTTGACTGGTTAGGGTCGAGAAGATGGTTCTGAGAGAGATATCAAAAGAATTGGTCAGAGACAGCATGCTCAAGTGTTTCGGAAAGAAAAGGAGGGTCTGTAGTTTTTGACGTCAGGGGAGTCGAGAGTTGGTTTCTTGAGGAGGGGAGCAACCTGGGCCAATTTGAAGTCAGATGGGACACAGCCAGTAGTCAGGGATGAGTTCATGAGAGAAGTGAGAAATGGAAGAAGGTCTCTAAAGATGGTCTGGAGAATGGGGATGGGGTTGAACGGGTAGGTTGTCGGGTGGCCGACCTCACTAGTTGCAGTATTTCATCCTGAGAGAGAGTGAAGAAAGAGGTCAAGGCGTAGGGTAGTTCTGTGTGAGTGAGATTAGTGGACTCAATAGGCTGAGTGAATGAGGAGCGGATGTCGTCAACCTTCTTTTCAAAGTGGCTGACAAAGCCATCTGCAGAGAGGGAGGAGGGAGGGGTGGTGGTTTAAGGATGGAGGAGAAGGTGGAAAATAGTTTCCTAGGTGAAAATTAGAGTAATAGAAAGTGGTTTTAGCAGTGGATACAGAGAAAGATAAAGTAGAGGAGAGAGTTTAAGGATGATAGGTCCTACGAAAGTTAAGTATTCATCCGTTTTCGCTCAGCTGCCCATAGCCCTGTTCACTCAGCCACGGAGCAGGAGGGGAGGGTGGAGTCGAAGAGGCAGAATCGCGAGAGAGAGAGAGAGAGAGAGAGAGAGAGAGAGAGAGAGAGAGAGAGAGAGAGAGAGAGAGAGAGAGAGAGAGAGAGAGAGAGAGAGAGAGAGAGAGAGAGAGAGAGAGAGAGAGAGAGAGAGAGAGAGAGAGAGAGACAGAGAGACAGAGAGACAGAGAGACAGAAAAGGAAACAAAGTAGTGATCAGAGACCTGGAGGAGGGCTGCAGTGAGATTAGTAGGCGAACAGCCTCTAGTAAAGATGAGGTCAAGCGTATTACCTGCCTTGTGAGTGGGAGGGGGCTGGGAAAGGGTGAGGTCAAAAGAAGCAAGGAGGGGAAAGAAAAAGTTGTCAAGATATCGAAGGCAGACGTTGGGAGGTTGTAGTCACCAAGTAAGAAGAGCAGTGAGCCATCGTCAGGAAATTAGCTTATCATGGTGTCAAGCTCATGGAGGAACTCTAAGGAAACCTGGTGGGCAATAGATGACAACAATGTTAAGCCTGAGAGGACAAGTGACAGTAACAGCATGGAATTCAAATGAGGAGATGGACAGGTGAGTGAGAAAAAATAAAATCTCCACTACAGAAATGAGTAGCCCAGTGCCACCACCGCGATGACCAGATGCTCTCGGACTATGAGAGAATACGTAGTCAGAGGAGGAGAGAGCAGCTGGAGTAGCAGTGTTCTCTGGGGTGATCCATGTCTCCATCAGAACTCTGAGTTCTTGACTTCAGAGTGGCAGTTCCAAACACTGCCAGAGACCAGGAATTCCACATGGGTTGTGTGCGCAGGGTACACTAATTTAGAAAGGTTGCAGCCAAGGGGTGGGGTGTGTCTGTAAAGCCTACAGGGAGAGGAGAAAACAGTTATAGAAAAAACACATACAGTAGCTGCCAAAGCTACAAAAGAGCAAAATTAGATTATTTGAAAATAACTAGGTAAGATACTCACATGAGAGAGTGGTGTCGAGCCTTCCTCTCATAACACCACAGAACAACTCGGCAGAAGCGTCTTAGTTTTGTGACGAGAACATCGCTGACACGACCGCCACTGACACAGCCACCGCTGAAAAAACAGGGGAGACTGAAGTACTAACACTAATTGCTAATTGCCTTGTAGAGGTGAAGAGCACACCTCCCAGTACTAATAGCTGATTTCCTAGGAGAGGAGAAACCACTCCTCCTCCAATACAGCTCCTGATTACCAAAAACAACAACAGTCACAAATTGCTCTGCTCCTTAATCCTGGTTGATGTGTCAACAAACATCTGCAAGTTATGAGCAGTCAGCAGTTCACACACCAAGTAGGCTACTGGGAAGACAGCACTTAAAGTAGATGCCCAAGCTAGCAAAAAGACAGCACTAGACAACAACAGTTTAAGACAAAATGTATACTGGAGATATCAGGAGTCCTCTAGTTCAATGGTTACCAACCAGGAGTACTTGGCCTATCCATAGGGGGTACTTGAGAAGACTCATGAAACCATAGCCTTACTGGTAAAATGCAAATGAGGGGGTACTTCATTATTGCAATTCTTAATTGTAATAATGAAGCTGGTCAACGACCACACATCCGTATTTAACCTTTATTTAACTAGGCAAGCCAGTGAAGAACAAATTCCTATTTACAATGACGGCCTACACCGGCCAAACCCAGACGATCCTGGGCCAATTGTACACCGCCCTATGGGACTCCCAATCACGGCCGGTTGTGATACAGCCAGAATTCAAACCAGGGTGTCTGTAGTGATGCCTCTAGCACTGAGATGCAGTGCCTTAGACCACTGCGCCACTCGGGAGTCCATCGTTGAGAGCCCAACGAGCAGATTTGGGTTACAGCTCTTTATAGCCAAGTACATCCTCCTGAATGTTCATGACAAACAACAGACGTCTGGAATGGGTCAAAATGTTAGGATGTGTATGTGAGAAAGGAGTATCCCTCAGCCAGATAGCATTTGCTGTGTAGACTGTTCCAATTGTATAGAAACCAGGGTTTGGCCCCTAAGACAAGGCTCCTCCCATCAGCCGTTCACACCAGAGACATCTTCTCCCTGGTACCTCATAATGCACAACACCAACTCATTGTATGGAATGCCAGCTATAGGTTCTATCACCAAGCCATCATGAATCAATTGCCAGCGCCAAGCCCCAGAGGCCCAACTCAGTCCCACAAACACAGATGAGAGAGTACTTAGAAACCGTATTCGATGCATAAACAGTATTATAACATCATCTTGTAATTTTTCTACCATATGATACAGTAGCTGAAAAAGGTAGGAAATACTGCTCTAGCTTATTTCTACAACTAAGTCTTCTAATTCAGCATTTATTGCACAACGTTAAACTTGGTCATATTAATGTCTAATACAAAATGATTTGCATACATTTATCATCTTTCTCCCCACATACTGTACAAATGGGATCCCATTCATGGGGAACTGGATATACAGCCTCCCTGCTGATAGTGGGGAAGCCAGAGTTATGGAGTTATTTTCAACACACACACACACACACAAGAACAAGCACACGCATGCACATGCATGCGCTCCAGAGGTAGTGTGGATAGAAAGTAATTACATTGGCCCTCCCGAGAAGCTACTTCCACAATCTTCCAGGAAAGCACAAATAAAAAAATGTGAGATTCCATTTTGTTGGAATTTAATCAAATCTAATTGCTCTGTAAAATCTAAAAGACAGCCCCATACTAAAAAGGTCAGCCAGAGCAATACAAAGGTTACAGTTGTGTTAAAGTTTGCCTATGGTTTTATATTAATTGGCTTCACATCGAACTTGTCAATCAAAAATTGGCCAAGCACTAAAATTACTATGCGCAAAATCTGAACATGAGAAGCATATATGAAACATCCCACATATATTGATGTCAATGGTGAGATTGACAAGAAAAATTAAAGGTTAGAATAACTAATTGATTTACCATAGCACTTACGAAACAGACTAAACAGTTGTCCAACCAAAGCCCTTATCATGATTAATCTAGTTGGCTGCGTCTCAATCTACTTATGTGGCCCTTCTGCATCTGCGGTGGAAGGTGGCAGAGCTACAGCACTGCTTGTCAGACCAGGAGACATCCCGAAAGCGTTCTTCTCACGAAAGTGTCTGCAGTGTCTGAAAAGTTTGGGCTACAAACGAATAAAACCACTCTCACGAACTACGTTTTGCTCTACGACCCCCACAAATGTCATGGGACTCGTCTGAAGGTAACCCGGTACTGGTTTAAAAAATGAATAAATGAATAAAGGTATGGAAGTAGTTTTGTGTCAACAGAAAAAAGGATCAAATGTGTCAAATGTAAATATTTCCTGAGCTTTCCTCTATCTCCTATAAATAGGACAGACCCTTTTTTTGGACTGTCTGTTTTGCCATTAATTTGAATGTTATTCAATGCGTTTCTATGGGCTATAGCAGTAAAGGCCAAATTCAGTATTATAACAAATCATTTTTAAATAGACACAGCCTCCCTGCAGATAGTTCCTACATGGGTCCTAAAATTCTAAATCAAATAGCAAATTGATCCATGGTATGACCATTTTAAAACAATCCCTACCAAAGTCTTAGAATTAACTACCAGAGAATGCTGGCCTTGCCTTGATATTTGTTTTCAAAATGCTCTGAAACCCTGAGTCAGGCGTGCATTGAAATAGCTCCTTCAGAAAAAGACATTCTGTGGAGACTGAGACAGAATGCACCCCGGTCTGATTCTCAGACCTTTAAAGCCACCAACCTTCTCTCTCTCTTTCTGTATTTCTTTCTCTCTTTCTCTCTCTATCTCTCTCTCCCTCTCTATCTCTCTCTCTCCACTTCTCTCTACCCCCCCCCCCCCCCCCACACACACACACTCACACACATATAAGCACACACACAGAGAGAGAAAAAGAGACAGAGAGAGAGTGACATACACAGATGCCTCTCTCCTCTCTCCCAGTGCCTGTGTCCTCGCTTGGGATTTTATGACACAAATAACAAAACACAGGAACAGATTGGGGCCCTCTGAGTGCTGCACACACTCTGAGCACTGGAGCTATGGTAATTGGACAAACCCAGCTCTCCCTTCATTCACAATCGCTTTGTTTCAGATGCATGCGTTGTCTCTCTGTTGTTTCAGCTTTGTATGTGGTCTTCTTTTTTTTAAAGCTGTTTAATGTTCAGTATTTAGTGTTGTGGTTGTGTGTTATAGGTGAAGAATGTGTAGGTAGAGTGTGTGTGGGGGGGGTTGTGTGTGTGTGTGTGTGTGTGTGTGTGTGTGTATGTGTGTGTGTGTGTGTGTGTGTGTGTGTGTGTGTGTGTGTGTGTGTGTGTGTGTGTGTGTGTGTGTGTGCGTGCGTGCGTGCGTGCGTGCGTGCGTGCGTGCGTGCGTGCGTGCGTGCGTGCGTGTGTGTGTGATCAGTATGACATAAGGTTGCTTCATTTCTGCTCTGTTCCTCGATGTATTTACATGTCGTTTACATATGCACTCATATTAAGAGTAAAAATAAAATAGTGCTTGAGCACCACTGTAAAATTCAAGGCTACTCCCCCTGACACCCAGAAATAGAGGGTTTAGTTGGGTTCTGGGCTTGACACAGACATAATATGATACAACTGCCACTCTCCCTCTAATAATGACTAACATCTTGTCTGCTGTGGGATTCACTGCTGTGTTAGTTTGATGACTTTGCAGGAAACAACTGAAATAAAATGAGCAGAGAGATTGGCAGTAGTTGGTAGTTCTGTACCCTGACTTTCAGCCAACGAGGAGAATATAAATAAGATTGGTTCACTAATGAATCAGTTTAACCGCTGATGTTCCCTTGAGCAAGGAACTTAACCCCCTAAACTGCTCATTGGGCACTACAATGCAGCTACCCTCTGCTCCAACCTCTCCAACCTAATGGGTGTTGCTGTGTGTGTATGTCTGTGCATAATAGATGTTCATGAGCAGTTATTAGCTCTGTTAGCTCTATTAGCTCTATTAACTCTATAAACTCTGTTAGCTCTATTAACTCTATAAACTCTGTTAGCTCTATTAGCTCTATAAACTATATTAGCTCTACTAACTCTATAAACTCGGTTAGCTCTATTAGCTATATTAGCTATGTTAGCTATATTAGCTATATTAGCTATATTGGCTCTATAAGCTCTATTAGCTCTATTCGTTATATTAGCTCTATTAGCTCTATTAGCTATATTAGTTATATTAGCTATATTGGCTATGTTACCTCTATTAGCTCTATTAGCTCTATTAGTTATATTAGCTCTATTAGCTCTATTAGCTATATTAGTTATATTAGCTATATTAGCTCTTAGCTCTATTAGCTATATTAGTTATATTAGCTCTATTAGCTCTATTAAGCTATGTTAGCTCTATTAGTTATATTAGCTCTATTAGCTCTATTAGCTATATGAGTTAAATTAGCTCTATTAGCTCTACTAGCTCTTATGTTGTTTGGACCTGGATTTGGTCTGGAGAAGTCTGCATGCCAGTGCTAGACTATGTGGGCATTGCGTAAGATAAGGTGCATGGTCTGATACAGCACTGTGTCTCATTAGACTCCAGTGGGGAGAGATGTCTGCTGACAGGACAGGAGTCCTGAGGGGGGTGTGTGTGTGTGTGTGTGTGTGTGTGTGTGTGTGTGTGTGTGTGTGTGTGTGTGTGTGTGTGTGTGTGTGTGTGTGTGTGTGTGTGTGTGTGTGTGTGTGTGTGTGTGTGCGTGCGTGCGTGCGTGCGTGCGTGCGTGCGTGCGTGCGTGCGTGCGTGCGTGCGTGCGTGCGTGCGTGTGTGCGCGTGTGTGTGTGCGTGTGCATGCGTGGAAAAACTTGAGTAAAAGTAAGATACCTTAATCGAAAATAACTCAATTGAAAGTCACCCAGTAAAATACTACTTGAGTAACAGTCTAAAAGTATTTGGTTTTAAATATACTTAAGTATCATAAGTAAAAATGTAAATCATTTATGATTCCTAATATTAAGCAAACCAGACGGCTTCATTTTCTTATATATTTTTATTTATTTATGGATAGCCAGGGGCACACTGCAACACCCAGACATAATTTACAAACGAAGCATGTTTGCTTAGTGAGTCTGCCAGATCAGAGGCAATAGAGATGACCAGGGTTGTTCTCTTGATGAGAGTGTGAATTGGACCATTTTCCTATTCAAAATGTAAGGAGTACTTTTGGGTGTCAGGGAAAATGTATGGAGTCAAAGTAAAAGTTGTCTAAAATATAAATAGTAAAGTACAGATACCCCAAAAAACTACTTAAGTAGTACTTTAAAGTGTTTTTACTTAAGTACTTTACACCACTGTGAGTGTTGTCTCCGTTATGTATGTGGCCAGTGTAGCTGAGGCCTACCGTCCTAAATGCTCTCCTGCAGCCCCTTTCTCTGTGCATTAAGATCAACCTCACAAACCACCTCTGGGCTGGCGATGCAGAGGTTTGCCAGGTCTGTGTGTCTACTCTAGAGCACGAGAGAGTGGAGGGGGGGAAATAATGAGAGGAAGAAGAGAGAGGTTAAAGGAGGAGAGAAAACATGGGTTTTGTTTTTATCTATGTAAATAGCCTAATGCATGTCATTATCTAACAGCCCATCATTAATTGTACATTCTTCATCCCTTCCCTCCTCTTTCCTCACTTCCTCCTCTCCCTCAGTTCCCTACTCACCTCCCTCCCTTCCCTCCTTTTTCCTCTCTCCTCCTCTTCCTCTCTTCCAAACCATTTGATTCACAATAGTTCTCCTGGTGACCTGCTGATCAGGTTGAGAAAGGCCATAGCAGAAAGGTCCATATACATGCGGCTGCGTGTGGTGAGCAACAAACATTGCTGATTTTCGTCCTGATTGCCAATCAGATGTCCTTTGTGTCCTTTGGTTAAGACAGAATCTCAGTTCAGAGGTGCTTGGTTCTGCTAACCTCCCCCTGTTTTCATAGACTGTTCAGCAGTCCACAGGGGATGTATGTAATCCACTGAAAAACAATATATATATATACAGTATGTTTTTTTAATTTTATTAGTCCACTCTACAGTCACAAAAATGTTTGCATTATGATGTGGCATGCTACACTTTGCTTCTTGAAAGTGCTATATCTTTAAAACCTGGACATTTGGACTGTATCAACAGTGGACTAATTACATTTTTGGGGGGGATTATTCCTTTAAACAAAAGGAAACTTCAGCTGCTGTTAAGCAGCCCTTTGTATTCGATCATAAGGGCTTCAAGTACTTTATTTTACCATATGCTAGTGTCTCTGGTTGTCTTCCCTTTTATTGAGACACTGGGACAAGAAAAAAACTTTGACTAGGAATACTCTGTGACTGTGTGAATACAGGCCCTGGTTTTTGACTAGGTACAGGACAGGAATACTCTGTGACTGTGTGAATACAGGCCCTGGTCTTTGACTAGGTACAGGACAGGAATACTCTGTGACTGTGTGAATACAGGCCCTGGTCTTTGACTAGGTACAGGACAGGAATACTCTGTGACTGTGCGAATACAGGCCCTGGTCTTTGACTAGGTACAGGACAGGAATACTCTGTGACTGTCTGAATACAGGCCCTGGTCTTTGACTAGGTACAGGACAGGAATACTCTGTGACTGTGTGAATACAGGCCCTGGTCTTTGACTAGGTACAGGACAGGAATACTCCGTGACTGTGTGAATACAGGCCCTGGTCTTTGACTAGGTACAGGACAGGAATACTCTGTGACTGTGTGAATACAGGCCCTGGTCTTTGACTAGGTACAGGACAGGAATACTCCGTGACTGTGTGAATACAGGCCCTGGTCTTTGACTAGGTACAGGACAGGAATACTCCGTGACTGTGTGAATACAGGCCCTGGTGTAAGAGGCTGAGCAGATGCTCCATGTTGGAGTTGGGTTCACACCATTGACTCTGTTAATGTTAATGTACTCACTGTAATGTAAGTCTCTTTGGATAAAAAAATATGAACTATTTTACTAGTATTAACATAGTATTATAATAACAGTAAGGGGTGGCAGGTAGCCTAGTGGTTAAGAGTGTTGGGCCAGTAACTGGAAGGTTGCTGGTTTGAATCCCCAAGATGACTAGGTGAAGAACCTGTTGATGTCCCCTTGAGCAAGGCACTGGATCAGAGCATCTGCTAAATGACTCAAATGTAGAAGAAGCTAACACCTGTAGAGTGTGTTGTAGTAATAGGGTGCTGTCTATTAACGATGAGTGTCCAGGATCAATCAAACAGGTAGAGGTGGCCACTGGTATTCTAGGCTACATCTTCAAATAGACACTCTGAGACTCTTGGTTATTATCACTGAAGCAGGTGCATTATATTTACCATCACAGTTTATAGAATAACTGTAAGAGTTACAAACATAATCTGAACTACTGAAGTGAATAAAAAGTAGAAGCCTAATTTACTGTATTTAAAAAAAATTACAATATATATTTCCTCAAACCATCCCTCTCTGATCACGACACACGTACAAGACACCATGAAGTCAAATCAGCATGTTCTTAGTGGCCTCCTGTGCATTGAGGCCTCCTCCTGTGTGTTGAGGACTCCTCCTGTGCGTTGAGGCCTCCTCCTGTGCGTTGAGGACTCCTCCTGTGCATTGAGGCCTCCTCCTGTGCGTTGAGGCCTCCTCCTGTGCGTTGAGGCCTCCTCCTGTGCGTTGAGGACTCCTCCTGTGCGTTGAGGCCTCCTCCTGTGCGTTGAGGCCTCCTCCTGTGTGTTGAGGACTCCTCCTGTGCGTTGAGGACTCCTCCTGTGCGTTGAGGACTACTCCTGTGCGTTGAGGACTCCTCCTGTGCGTTGAGGCCTCCTCCTGTGCGTTGAGGCCTCCTCCTGTGCGTTGAGGACTCCTCCTGTGCGTTGAGGCCTCCTCCTGTGCGTTGAGGCCTCCTCCTGTGTGTTGAGGACTCCTCCTGTGCGTTGAGGACTACTCCTGTGCGTTGAGGCCTCCTCCTGTGCGTTGAGGCCTCCTCCTGTGCGTTGAGGCCTCCTCCTGTGCGTTGAGGACTCCTCCTGTGCGTTGCCCTAGGCACCAAGGCTGGATTTGACAGGGAGGTCCTGAGTTTATGCAGCGTGGCATTGGGGTTGGCACACACCATTACACACAGGCCCCGAGTCCCTGCACGCAGGAGCATCACACACACACACATAGACACACACGGACACATACACACAGAGAAACACAAACACACGTATGAAGAGGCGCATAAAAACACACACATACTGATAGCTTCCTGCATGGCCAGTGCAGCCAATGAGTTAGCTGGTTGTCCCCCTTTCCTTTCCGAACCTCATTGAGTCCGGAGGTTGGAGGCTCTCCATCAATTAAATATCTATGGGAATAGTTCAGACCTCACTGGGTCCAATCTCTGAAAGCAAAACAGCAACAGATGGTGGAAGTTCCCCTGAATGCTCTCTCTCTAGCGCTCTCTCTCTCTCTCTCTCTCTCTCTCTCTCTCTCTCTCTCTCTCTCTCTCTCTCTCTCTCTCTCTCTCTCTCTCTCTCTCTCTCTCTCTCTCTCTCTCTCTCTCTCTCTCTCTCTCTCTCTGTCTCTTTTCTCTTTCTCTTCTCTCTCTGTCTTTTCCTGCTGTAGCAAACTGTCTCAAATTAAGATCCTACATCTGTAGTAAAGAGATATGGAAGCAAGATACATTTTCTGTTTTCAATGCAGTATTTCCTGCCAATATGACACACTCATGAGTCCTATGCAGTGGCGGCCGCTGATTGGCTGAATACCCGTGGTGCGGGTGGTGGTGGTGTCACAAAGCATTATCTAACTGGCGATAGCTAACATAATGTCACAAAGCATTATCTAACTGGTGATAGCTAACATAATGTCACAAAGCATTATCCAACTGGCGATAGGTAACATAATGTCACAAAGCATTATCTAACTGGCGATAGCTAACAGCATTATCTAACTGGGGATAGCTAACATAATGTCACAAAGCCTGGTCATTCTAAGATAACGTATTATTTCCCAGTAAGTCAGATATTAGTTTAGATAGACTTGAAATTGCCATGGGAGATAACTAGTTAGCAAGCTACCAGCTAGCTACCAGCTAGCTATATCTAGCTGCTTATCAAAGGTGAAGGTCAAAGATAGCTGGTTAATTTAACCAAAAAATTTACCAAACTATTTCTCAATGTTTCTCAAAATTACTGTAACTAATTAATTTGATAATGTTTTGTGATACACGCGGTTTTATGCTGTTTTAGTCAACACAACATGTTGTCCTGTCACCTACAGTAGAACCTGATTAACACCATGGGGGGAAGCAATACAATTGGCCAGCCACAGCATTTTTGTCCGACCAGATCTACCATGACAAGGTTCTAGCTAGTGTATCCCTCTGTCCTTTGACTCTTGTTGGATGTAGATGTTTATCAGGTCCTAGGCTGCAATGACTGTTATGATTATTTAACATTTCCATTTTGCTTTAGCGCCATCTGTACCTGATAGAGCAGATCTAGTCTCACTTGTGGAAGTAAGCCGTCTGGCGCGAGAGACTCATTGGGAGAGAGACTAGAACAGACCCAGAAGCTCTGACTGAACACACCTTTGGGCACCCCAGGACAGTCCAATTATAATCTATGCTATGAAGTCTTGGGGTTCATTGGGGTAATTCACCCTCATAGCAAATAGCAGGCAAAACAATCCAAGCAATGTTCGCAAGGCCTATGCCCCCGTGGAGGAGGAGCTGCTGCTGCTGGCAGAGTAGTAAGTAACTGAACTGCTTGTTTTGAACAATATATTTTTGAAACAGGAACATGTACACATTTACCACACTTTACATAGTCCATGAATGAATGGTCCAATATTCCTATGGATCCTTTTTCAAACCTTATTGTAAACACTTTTATACATTTTTCAAACCTTATTGTAAACACTTTTATACCTTTTTCAAACCTTATTGTAAACACCTGTATACCTTTTTCAAACCTTATTGTAAACACTTTTATACATTTTTCAAACCTTATTGTAAACACTTTTATACCTTTTTCAAACCTTATTGTAAACACTTTTATACCTTTTTCAACCTTATTGTAAACACTTTTATACCTTTTTCAAACCTTATTGTAAACACTTTTATACATTTTTCTAACCTTACTGTATACACCTTTATTCCTTTTCCAAACCTTATTGTAAACACTTTTATACCTTTTTCAAACCTTATTGTAAACACTTTTATACATTTTTCAAACCTTATTGTAAACACTTTTATACATCTTTCAAACCTTATTGTAAACACTTTTATACATTTTTCAAACCTTACTGTATACACCTTTATTCCTTTTTCAAACCTTATTGTAAACCCTTTTATACATTTTTCAAATCTTACTTTATACACTTTTATACGTTTTATACATGTATATATATTGTTGTACCTTTTTCATAATTATTTTATACCTCTTTTATTCCTTTTTATACTGCTATCTACTGCAGTGATACAGGTTGTTTAAAACGGACGAACGCTGTACATACTATTGTTCAGTCTGGTTTAACCAGGCTAGCTCTGATGCAGTGCTGTAAATCATCAACCGTTGTTTTCCATCACGATAAACACTCAACACTGACATCAGCAATGTTTAGATGGTGTTAATTGCTTGACTACAAGATATAATTTAGAAAATTGAGAGGGTACCGCAATTTAGTCATTAGCGTTCCATCACACTAATTATCATGTTAGTCGTATAATCAAGATATTGACCCTGTTCTCTCAATTCAACAGTGGCTTGACAGCAGCTATGGTTTAACAACATAACCTAGCTGCTGTTGTTATCCAACCCAAAATACTGTATGTAGTTTCCCTTTATATTTCTGTTACTTTGGCTTGCTATTACTCTTTTATTACTGTGTTATTACCATATAGAACCTATTAGTGTATTATAATTCCAAATTATATGGTTATTACATTGTAATAATGATAGCTGGCTTATCAAGTCAACCTGATAACACACAGACGTAAAACGTTCTATTCCACAACATATGTCCATGTTTCCTAAGTTAAATGTCCAATGCAACTGTTTTGTCTCAATAACAAATCATTTCTGGGTAACAATTAAGTACCTTACTGTGATTGTTTTCAATCAAAATGGACAAAAATAAACAAAAATAGATTCTTAGCAAAAAGCAATGTCTCAAGCAAGAATTTTGCTAGGCCTGTATAGTGGTCTGAGTGGGGAGGGGAAAACTGAAAACTAACTGTTATTGGCAAAGAGGTTTGGAACTCTCTTTCTTATTAGTCGATGAACTAATTTACATCCTGGTGATGTCAACAGGCAGGTCAAAACCCCATCCCACCAAAACAGGCTGAAATTTCAGCCCGTCTTTTCAAAAAAGCTCTTAAACTAAAAGGGCATTATCATAATTTTCACTATTTCACAGTATTATTCCAACCTTATAGTGTGGAAATATATATAAGTCACAAGCAAATCACGCTTTTGACTGCACTGGGCCTTTAAGTCCTTGGTTGGCACCAGAAAAATGCTGATACTCTTTCTATTTGGCATAGGCATTCTCCCCACAACTAAGTGCGGATAAGTACAAAGATACAACACGACCATCAGAAAGACAGAGGAGTTGTGCCCCATTTAGCATAATAGGTAATATAAAGATGATTGCACAACATATATATACTTCCTCTCACATGATATTCTCACATGCTATTCTCACATGCTACTCTACCATAAGTACTCTTTGTTTGCATGAGTGTGTCCTACCATACAGTGTGATCTACAGTACATGGTATACAGTAACAGTCCTACCATACCGTATGATCTACAGTACATGGTATACAGTAACAGTCCTACCATACCGTATGATCTACAGTACATGGTATACAGTAACAGTCCTACCATACCGTATGATCTACAGTACATGGTATACAGTAACAGTCCTACCATACCGTATGATCTACAGTACATGGTATACAGTAACAGTCCTACCATACCGTATGATCTACAGTACATGGTATACAGTAACAGTCCTACCATACCGTGTGATCTACAGTACATGGTATACAGTAACAGTCCTACCATACCGTGAGATCTACAGTACATGGAATACAGTAACAGTCCTACCATACCGTATGATCTACAGTACATGGTATACAGTAACAGTCCTACCATACCATGTGATCTACAGTACATGGTATACAGTAACAGTCCTACCATACCGTATGATCTACAGTACATGGTATACAGTAACAGTCCTACCATACCATGTGATCTACAGTACATGGTAAACAGTAACACTCCTACCATACCGTATGATCTACAGTACATGGTATACAGTGAAAGCTGGAGCTCCATTCACTGATTCCACTGATACAGTAAAAATACACATGTATACAGAGTGATGGATTATTCATGTAACACACACACGTCTGCTCTGGGGCAATCTGTTGGAGAAAATGTCATGTTGAATTGCAGAGAGATGACACATGCATTCCCTTGGCAGATGGAGACTGCAACAGGCAATCTGGCCAAGACAGTATATTCACATATTGTAGAGCAGGTATTCCCAAACTGGGGTACGCGTACCGTCTGGGGTATGCTCGGGTACGCGTATCGCCAGGGGTACGCGCAATACCATCGGGTGTACGCCAACTAAAAATGTGATTCACATGTTAAAAAATATATATTTTTACGATTAAATATTTTTACATTTACACATTTTCAAACAGTCCATTTATATTTTCCAATGGGGCTATACATTTGGGTGAGGTTTTTTTCTCGCCTGAGTAGCCTTGAGTCACTGCCAAAAATAAAATGTATCCATCTAGTGTTCAGCGAAAGAACAACACAATGTCAAATACAGGTAGTCAAGTAATTAACATCCAATCACATTAACCGTTAAGGCCTGCGTCCATAGAGACACATACCAGCTCTACTGGTAGTACTGCTACTACCAGCAGTACTACACCTGCACCTGTCGACGACACAAGTTGTTCTGCTTCCATGAGCACATCCAATGCTAGCATCAGTAATTCTACATTTGTTGTTAGCCCAGCTAGCATGGACACTGACAGTTGTCAATCTGATGCAGCCGAAGAGCTACTGCCTCAAAGAACAGACAGGGATGTTGGACCATCGAAAAGGTGCAAATATGATGAGAACTACATTGATTTGGGGTTCTCTTACAGTGCCTTGCAAAAGCATTCACCCCCCTTGGCATTTTTTCTATTTTATTGCATTACAACCTGTAATTTAAATAGATTTTTATTTGGATTTCATGTAATGGACATACACAAAATAGTCCAAATTGGTGAAATGAAATTAAAAAAGGGAACGTGGTGTGTGCATATGTATTTACCCCCTTTACTGTGAAGCCCCTAAAGAAGATCTGGTGCTACCAATTACCTTCAGATGTCACATAATTTGTTAAATAAAGTCCACCTGTGTGCAATCTAAGTGTCACATGACCTGTCACATGATCTCAGTATATATACACCTGTTCTGAAAGGCCCAGAGTCTGCAACACCACTAAGCAAGGGGCACCATGAAGACCAAGGAGCTCTCCAAACAGGTCAGGGAAAAAGTTGTGGAGAAGTACAGATCAGGGTTGGGTTATAAAAAAATATCAGAAACATCCCACGGAGCACCATTAAATACATTATTTTCAAAAAAGAAAGAATATGGCATCACAGCAAACCTGCCAAGAGAGGGCCGCCCACCAAAACTCACGGAACAGGCTAGGAGGCCATTAATCAGAAAGGCAACAAAGAGACCAAAGATAACCCTGAAGGAGCTGCAAAGCTCCACAGCGGAGATAGGAGTATCTGTCCATAGGACCACTTTAAGCAATACACTCCACATAGCTGAGCTTTACGGAAGAGTGGACAGAAAATAAGCCATTGCTTAAAGAAAAAATTAAGCAAATACATTTGGTGTTCGCCAAAATGCATGTGGGTGACTCCCCAAACATATGGAACATACTCTGGTTTGATGAGACAAAAATGTAGCTTTCTGGCCATCAAGGCGCAAACCCAACACCTCTCATCATCCCGAGAAAACCATCCCCATGTTTTTCATCGGTAAGGACTGGGAAACTGGTCAGAATTGAAGGAATGATGGATGGCGCTAAATACAGGGAAATTCTTGAGGGAAACCTGTTTCAATCTTCAAGAGATTTGAGACTGGGACGGAGGTTCTCCTTCCAGCAGGACAATGACCCTAAGCATACTGCTAAAGCAACACTTGAGTGGTTTAAGGGGAAACATTTAAATGTTTTGGAATGGCCTAGTCAAAGCCCAGACCTCAATCCAATTGAGAATCTGTGGTATGACTTAAAGATTGCTGTAAACCAGTGGACCCCATCCAACTTGAAGGAGCTGGAGCAGTTCTGCCTTGAAGAATGGTCAACAATCCTAGTGGCTAGATGTGCCAAACTTATAGAGGCATACTCCAAGAGCCTTGTCGCTGTAATTGCTGAAAAAAGTGTTCTGTTTTTTTGTCTCATTTTTTGTTTGTTTCACAATAAAAAAATATTTTGCATCTTCAAAGTGGAAGGCATGTTGTGTAAATCAAATGATACAAACCCCCAACAAATCCATTTTAATTCCAGGTTGTAAGGCAACAAAATAGGAAAAATGCCAAGGGGGGTGAATACTTTTGCAAGCCACTCTTTACTGGGAGTATTGCCTTTCCTCGGCCACAGTGTGTTATATGTGCAAAAGTACTATCTCACAACTCGATGAAACATTCACTCTTGCACAGACATTTAGAAACAAAACATGCCAATTTGAAAAATAAGCCACGGGAGGTTTTGAGCGAGAATTAAAACAACTTTTGAGTAGTAAGACATGAATAAAAACAAAAGATACCATTCATAAGAAGAGGCTAGAAGCGTCTTATATGGTGAGATACCGAGTGGCTAGGACAGGCAAGCCCCATGCTATTATGGAGGACTTAATTCTTCCTGCTGCCGTGAATATAGCTGGGACAATACTA
Source organism: Salvelinus alpinus (assembly GCF_045679555.1). Lineage (NCBI taxonomy): Eukaryota > Metazoa > Chordata > Actinopteri > Salmoniformes > Salmonidae > Salvelinus > Salvelinus alpinus. The sequence continues at coordinate 18,312,166 of NC_092092.1, read as the reverse complement.
TGGGAAAAGGCCCCAAAAACTATACAGAAAATGCCTTCATCAAACAACACTGTTTCACGACGCATCAGTGACATGGCAGGAGAAGTTTTGAAACAATTACTGCTTCGCATACAAGCCAGTGAATTCTTTGCTTTACAGCTGGATGAGTCAACAGACGTGGGGGGCCTGGCACAGCTCCTGTCCGTTATGTTTATGGGGGGTCAAAGACATCCTCTTCTGCAAACCACTGGAAACCAGGACAACAGGAGAGGATATTTTTAAAGCACTGGACAGCTTTGTGACATAAAATGGATTTTGGTGTTCAAGATGTGTTGGTATCTGTACTGATGGCGCAAAAGCCATGACAGGGAGACATAGTGGAGTGGTAACACACGTGCAAGCAGTTACTCCTCAGGCTACTTGGGTACACCGCAGCATCCACCGAGAGGCTCTTGCTGCCAAAGAAATGCCTGACAGCTTGAAAGACGTTTTGGACACTGCAGTGAACATGGTTAACTTTGTTAAAGCAAGGCCCCTGAACTCTCGTGTATTTTCTGCACTATGCAATGATATGGAAAGCAACCATGTAATGCTTTTATGTAATGTAATGTTTTTTTGATTAAGAAGTTGGAGCTGTTCTCTGTCTGCATTAACAAGGACAACACACAGGTCTTTCCATCATTGTATGATTTGTTTGTGTGCAAATGAACTCAAGCTTACGGACAATGTCAAATGTGATATAGCAAAGCACCTGAGTGAGTTGGGTGCACAATTACGCAGGTACTTTCCTGAAACGGATGACACAAACAACTAGATTCATTATCCCTTTCATGCCCTGCCTCCAGTCCACTTACCGATATCTGAACAAGAGAGCCTCATCGAAATTGCAGCAAGCGGTTCTGTGAAAATTGAATTTAATCAGAAGCCACTGCCAGATTTCCTGCCTTAGCAAATCGCACTGTTAATAAGACACTGATGCCCTTTGCAACCACGTACCTATGTGAGAGTGGATTCTCAGCCCTCACTAGCATGGAAACTAAATACAGACACAGACTGTTTGTGGAAAATTCTCCAATTCTCCAATCTCCAATACATCCCAACATTGCAGAGTTATGTCCACCCTTTCAAGCACACCCTTCACATTAACCTGTGGTGAGTTATTCACAATGAACAAGTAAAGTTGTATATGTAAGATGGCTAAATAAAGAGCACAATTATTTCTTATTATAATATTATTATTTTTGCCCTGGTCCAATAAGACCTCTTTGTCACTTCCCACGAGCTGGGTTGTGACAAAAACTTACACTCATTCTTATGTTTAGTAAATGTATCGTATAGTGTATGTGTGTGTGTGTGTGTGTGTGTGTGTAGCAGGCTTACAATGATGGCAAAAAACAACATTTGAGAGTGCGCTGACCCTGGTGCTAGAGTGGGTACGCAGCTGGAGGTTGAATGTTCGAAGGGGTACGGGACTGTAAACAGTTTGGGAACCACTGGTGTAGAGTATTCACACACAGGAACTTTTGCTCCTCTAGAAGCTGAAAGGAATAAGTCCAGTAAGTCTTATTCCTGTCATTGACGTTGCCTCGTCTTGGAGCTCCAGAATGAGAATGGAGAGTAGAGGTGTTGATAGGAGGAAGTCCCGTAGGTACCGAAGATGACTCAAGACAGTGCCATTCAGTTTATTCCAAATCTCAGAGCTCCAAACTGAGCGAAGAAGGGGTGTCGCTGGCTAGGTAGCAAGAGGACTGGTCCCCAACACAACACAAATGACTATAATTACTACAACGCCCAATGCCCCGCACACCGCAGCAATTTCACTGCAGCCTCATGGGTACCCTCAATATGGCCACCAGCCGGCCGGACCGTCACAGAACATTGACTTGAATAGGGATACTCCGGTCTAGTGATTCTATTTCTATGACCAAACATGAATCTTGATAGGAGGTTAATCTGTGGGATAACCCTGCTGCTGCCAGTCTGTCTTCTAGCTGTAGAATGCATATCAACCAGCACGACCGGATGGTTCACACACACATCACAGGAGGTTGCTGAGGGGAGGACGGCTCATAATAATGGCTGGAACTGAGCGAATGGAATGACATCAAACACATGGAAACTATGTGTTTGATGTATTTGCAACAAGCTCTCACAGTCTCACACTGCAGAATTAGACGTTCATCTACATTTTCCAAACATTGAATTTCAAAATGTTTTTATAACCCTTAACTTTATTGCAAAGTTAAGGGTTAAGTTTAGTCATTCATTCTGAATGGGTTAAGGTTTGGGATAGGGTTTAAACATTAAGTTCAGGCACTCATTCTGAATGGTTAAGGTAAGGGTTAAGGTTTGGGATAGGGTTTAAACATTAAGTTCAGGCACCCATTCTGAATGGTTATGGTAAGGGTTAAGGTTTGGGATAGGGTTTAAACATTACGTTTAGGCACTCATTCTGAATGGTTATGGTAAGGGTTAAGGTTTGGGATAGGGTTAAACATTACGTTTAGGCACTCATTCTGAATGGTTAAAGTAACGGTTAAGGTTTGGGATAGGGTTAAACATTACGTTTAGGCACTCATTCTGAATGGTTAAAGTAACGGTTAAGGTTTGGGATAGGGTTAAACATTACGTTTAGGCACTCATTCTGAATGGTTAGGGTAACAATAAAAAAACGACTGGGATTGAACCTTCTCATCCAGAGTTATGGAACTACATCCATCCACCACCCCGTCCCAAAAAACCTACCAAAACCAAAGCCTACTTAATGGTATAGTGCTCACTGTTGCCCCTAGTGGCCCGAATTCTGAAGGCATTTCCCCACGTCTTCAGGAAATGGATAGTTGTCCAATTTCGAGGTCAATCTTGAATGATCTCCCTGGTAATGGATACCATTCCTCAGATTCCGCTCCAGCCAATACCACAAGCCCATCCTCCTGACTTAAGGTACCACCAACCTCCTGTGATGCAGGGGCTCCCAAGTGGCACAGCGGTCTATGGCACTGCATCTCAGGGCTAGAGGTGTCACTACAGACCCTGGTTTGACTCCAGTCTGTTTCACAACTGGCTGTGATTGGGAGTCCCATAGGCTGGCGCACAATTGGCCCAGTGTGGTCCGGGTTAGGGTTTGGCTGGTGTACGCCGTCATTGTAAATAAGATTTTTTTCTTAACTGGTTTGACTACTTAAATAAATGTTAATGAAAGTACACTCTTGATTGAATCCCTGAGCTGACAAGGTAAAAATCTGATTTGGAGGGGTTGGGTTAAATGCAGAAGAGACATTTAAGTTAAACTAGGTATATCCCTTTCCCCAAGGTGTATTGGAGAAGAGAGAAGGCAACTTGACGGATCAAGGAGTGATTGATTGGGGGTTAATGTTGAATGGGGGTTAATGCTGGTGAAGACCAGAGGGCCCTAAAGACCAGACCCCTGCAGGCACAGAAAACTGCACCCCTTGTTCCCATGCAGAGACAAACTGCCTGTGGTTTAAAGATTTTGCTCTTATGAAGTTGACCACTTTAGTGACTGTATCCACAACATGGCTCATTTTCAGAACACATTTACAGAGCACCTCCTGATGAATAATGCAGTGCAGGAAAATCATTTTCTGATCTGGGTTCAGCTCAGCTACTTGATCTTGTATTATTTCCTACTTGATCTTGTATTTTTTACTGTCAAGTTTGGACACCCGTTAGTGGTCACACTGGATAACTTTTCAAAACTCAGTCCCAGCTTTGCCACACACGTACTTATTAACCTCCACCAATAAATCTTTCCCTGTGGTTGTGCTCTTCATTGACTGCACAGAAGCAAGCTCCTCTGTAATTTCAACGTCTGGGGTTATGCCTCGTAAGAATATCAACAACTGTGCAGTGTCACGTGCATCACCGCTCTCATCCAGGACCAAGGATAAATAGGTGAAATCCTTCACCTTGTCTTTCAACTGTTGTTCCATATTCTCTGCGATTTCCTCAACACGCCGTGTCACTGTTCGTCTTGAGAGGGAAACATTTTCAAACAGCTCTTTCTTGTCGGGGCAAAGTATTGCTGCAGAGTCAATGAAACATTCTTTAAAGAATTCGCTCTCAGTGAATGGCTTACTATGTTTAGCAATTTTGTGGGACAGTACATAGCTAGCTCTCGCAATTCTGTTGTTTTCTGAATGCAGTTTTGAGAAAGTTCCTTGCTGCTTTTGCAACTGAAAAAGCAACTCTTTCGATGTACTTTCCCTCTGCTCAGAAGACATATTCCTATATTTCTCTGCATGCTTTGTCTGGAAGTATTGGGACAAGTTGTAGTCTTTCAAGACAGCGATGCTCTCTTTACACCCTAAGCACACAGCTTTCCCTGACACCTCAGTAAAGATATATGTTGATGTCCACTCTTGCTGGAACACCCTACATTCATTGTCTACCTTCCTTTTCTTTGAAATCTTTGAAAAACACATTTTTGCACAATTTCTAGCTAGCTACTATTTGTAACTGTGACGTGTGTGTCACTGTCTGTCCTCGTGAAGTTATTTATGCGTGCCTTCAAAATAAATGTCCCACAAGCAGTGGGAGTTAAATCATTACACAAAGGCGAGTATTCATTGGGCTTTTAATTTGAATAACAAATATGTTTTTCAAAACTTTACTATCACAAATTCTTTATGTGATCTGAGCATGATTCCGCGAGCCGTATTGATTCAGGTCGCGGGCTGCATTGGGCCCGCTGGCCGGCCTTTTCCCAGGCCTGGTGTAGACTAAGGTAACTAGTTGACAAAGTCAGTTTTGATGTGACCAATGGTATGACCTGCCAAGTCTCCTACAGCATATTCACACAGAAGCCATATACTTTCTCTTCTATCTTAGTGTGTCCGTGGAGAACAGTCTTTGGTCCTGGGAGTATAAAGGAGGAAGAGGGAACAGCATGAGAAAGGATGGAACATTACCTCCTCTCCTCACCCTTGGATGGGCTAGGGAGTGGTGACAGACAGAGGGAGGTGCCCTGCCCAGAGCTCCTGCCACAGAATGGCAGGGCTGTAGCAACCCAACAGATATTTCTCCATAAGGATCAGTATCTGGCAGTGTGGCAGGGCTGTAGCATACGTACACCCTCACTGATATACGTATCTCAGTATCTGGCAGTGAGACCTTGGCCATGGCTTACCCACATGCCATATGTGTCTGGGCAGGCATGGATTCACCAGGTAGTCCCATCCAAAATATCACACGGTGTGAGTAAGATCCATATGTGCTATCAGTGTTACAGTATGTCGGTGTGGACAGACTACACCAGGGATGATTCAAAAAAATTATAAAAATGTGATTCTATGTATTTCATGGCTCTCTCTTCGCCTACAAACCCCCTCACCACTAACCCACTCCTCCTCCTCCTCCTCCTCCTCCTCCTCCTCCTCCTCCTCCTCCTCCTCCTCCTCCTCCTCCTCCTCCTGCTCCCCCTCCCCCTCTACCTCTCTCTTTCCCTCTCTCTCGACCTCTCCCTCTCTCCTTCTCCCACCCGCTCCTCTACAAAGTTCAGTCACTTCGTGTTCCATTAGCCAGTCAGACAAGACCCAGCCCTGATTGGTTCAGACAGCTTGGTGTTGGTGAAGAGGCAACCCAGCAGCATGTCTTCTACACAATCACCAGACAACACTGCCAGGGTGTGTGTGTGTGTGTGTGTGTGTGTGTGTGTGTGTGTGTGTGTGTGTGTGTGTGTGTGTGTGTGTGTGTGTGTGTGTGTGTGTGTGTGTGTGTGTGTGTGTGTGTGTGTGTGTGTGTGTGTGTGTGTGTGTGTGTGTGTGTGTGTGTGTGTGTGTGTGTGTGTGTGTGTGTGTGTGTGTGTGTGTGTGTGTGTGTGTGGTGGTAAAGAGGCAGCATGTCTTTTACACAATCACAAGACAACACTGCCAGCGTCTCCATCCCTCTCTCTCCTTTTCACTCTCATATGCTTCTTTCTCTCTGTTTGCCCTGCCTCTCTCTCTCTCAATCACCAGTAAACACTGCCAGGGTGAGAGTTCAGGGGTCTTAACTCTCTTTCTCGCTTCCTCTCCCTGCCTCTGTGTCTCTCTTGTCTGTCTCTCTCTTGTCTCTCTCTCTGTCTCTCTCGCCTCTTTGTCTCTCTCTGTCTCTCTCTTGTCTCTGTCTTGTCTCTCTCTTGTCTCTCATCTCTCTCTGTCTCTCTCGTCTCTCTCTGTCTCTCTCTTGTCTCTCTGTCTCTCTCTTGTCTCAGTCTCTCTCTTGTCTCTCTCTGTCCCTCTCTCGTCTCTCTCTGTTTCTCTCTGTTTCTCTCTTGTCTCTATCTGTCTCTCTCTCTCTGTGTGTCTGTCTCTGATCCACTCTCTTTGTCTCTGACCCTCTCTCTCTCTCTGTCTCTCTCTCTCTCTGACCATCTCTCGCTCTCTCTCTCACTCACTAACTCTCAATTCAATTTCAATTTAAGGGCTTTATTGGCATGGGAAACATGTTAACATTGCTAAAGCAAGTGAAGTAGATAATAAACAAAAGTGAAATAAACAATAACATTTAACAGTAAACATTACACTCACAAAATTTCCAAAAGAATAAAGACATTTCAAATGTCATATTATGTGCAAATAGTTCAAGTTCAAAAGGGAAAATAAATAAACAAAGATATGGGTTGTATTTACAATGGTGTTTGTTCTTCATTGGTTGCTGTGATGGCACACTGTGGTATTTCACCCAATAGATATGGGAGTTTATCAAAATTGGGTTTGTTTTCAAATTCTTTGTGGATCTGTGTAATCTGAGGGAAAAATGTGTCTCTAATATGGTCACACGTTTGGTAGGAGGTTAGGAAGTGCAGCTCAGCTTCCACCTCATTTTGTGGGCAGTGTGCGGCCTTTCTCAATAGCAAGGCTATGCTCATTGAGTCTGTACACAGACAAAGCTTTCCACTCTCTCTCCTTCTCTCCCTCCCTCTCTCCGTTTCACTCCCTCCCTCATCTCTCTTTCCCCCTCTATATTCTGGAGAGTTTATACCAGCTCTGAGCTATTGTTGTGTTTTATTTAACGTGTCCTGTTCTTACCCAGGCTCTCACTCACTCAAAGACATTGTGCTCTCATTCCAATTTAAAAAAATATCTTTATCTCTGTTTTTTTGTCTTGTTGCAGTGTATTTATTTGGCACTCTGTTCCTCTCGGAGACCTATCTAGTATGGACCCTCATCACTTGGCAGAGAAAGACTGCATCTCAAATGGCATCCTATTCCTTTTATAGTGAACTACCTTTTAGCAAGGCCAATAGGGCTCTGGTCAAAAGTAGTACACTTTTAGGGAATAGGGTGTCATTTGGGACTTAGGTAAAAAAAAAAAGAAGCCTTCGTTTTCATTTCATTCTGTTGCTTTGCTTTGAATGAACTATTTTGACCCAGTTGCTGTCTTAGGGCTGTCCTTGTTTGGTTGCTGTCTTAGGGCTGTCCGTGTTTGGTTGCTGTCTTAGGGCTGTCCTTGTTTGGTTGCTGTCTTAGGGCTGTCCTTGTTTGGTTGCTGTCTTAGGGCTGTCCTTGTTTGGTTGCTGTCTTAGGGCTGTCCTTGTTTGGTTGCTGTCTTAGGGTTGTCCTTGTTTGGTTGCTGTCTTAGCGCTGTCCTTGTTTGGTTGCTGTCTTAGGGCTGTCCTGGTTTGGTTGCTGTCTTAGGGCTGTCCTGGTTTGGTTGCTGTCTTAGGGCTGTCCTGGTTTGGTTGCTGTCTTAGGGCTGTCCTTGTTTGGTTGCTGTCTTAGGGCTGTCCTGGTTTGGTTGCTGTCTTAGGGCTGTCCTGGTTTGGTTGCTGTCTTAGGGCTGTCCTTGTTTGGTTGCTGTCTTAGGGCTGTCCTGGTTTGGTTGCTGTCTTAGGGCTGTCCTGGTTTGGTTGCTGTCTTAGCGCTGTCCTTGTTTGGTTGCTGTCTTAGGGCTGTCCTGGTTTGGTTGCTGTCTTAGGGCTGTCCTGGTTTGGTTGCTGTCTTAGGGCTGTCCTGGTTTTGTTGCTGTCTTAGGGCTGTCCTTGTTTGGTTGCTGTCTTAGCGCTGTCCTTGTTTGGTTGCTGTCTTAGGGCTGTCCTTGTTTGGTTGCTGTCTTAGGGCTGTCCTTGTTTGGTTGCTGTCTTAGGGCTGTCCTTGTTTGGTTGCTGTCTTAGCGCTGTCCTTGTTTGGTTGCTGTCTTAGGGCTGTCCTTGTTTGGTTGCTGTCTTAGGGCTGTCCTGGTTTGGTTGCTGTCTTAGGGCTGTCCTTGTTTGGTTGCTGTCTTAGGGCTGTCCTTGTTTGGTTGCTGTCTTAGGGCTGTCCTGGTTTGGTTGCTGTCTTAGGGCTGTCCTTGTTTGGTTGCTGTCTTAGGGCTGTCCTTGTTTGGTTGCTGTCTTAGGGCTGTCCTGGTTTGGTTGCTGTCTTAGGGCTGTCCTGGTTTGGTTGCTGTCTTAGGGCTGTCCTGGTTTGGTTGCTGTCTTAGGGCTGTCCTGGTTTGGTTGCTGTCTTAGGGCTGTCCTGGTTTGGTTGCTGTCTTAGGGCTGTCCTGGTTTTGTTGCTGGGTGACATGACAGTACTGCTCAACTAGGAGAGAATTCCTCTGGTAAAAAGAGGTTGGGGAATAGTGTTCATTGTACATTTTTGTAATTATTTTTTGGCTTGTTTGTTTGCTCTCAATCCACCTAATCGAACATGTCACCTTCTATGAGCAGAGGGAACACTAAAATGGTCCCTTGTGAGAAGGAACTTTACACCCACACACACACTTTTCCTACTGAAAGAGGATGCATTAGGTTACGCATCCTCCCTGGTTGTTGATAAGAATAGGATAGCGCTCTTACATTCCCTGATAGAGATGAAATGGTGAATAGATATGTGACAGGGCAGAGGCAGCCTCTCATCCTCTGTGGCACCTCGCACATCAAGAAATAGGTGACAAAGCATTTATGATAAACTTACAAGGTCTCAAAATCTCCATTGTGGATACTGGGCTATAGATGAATCTACTTTTTTCCCCCACTGCAAACACAGACACCACTTCACGTTAATAGTTTTACAACTTTATTCAGTCACCCTCAGACTTGTATAGCAGACTGAAAGTTTAACCCCCTAAATCAGTTAGAGACCCTGTTTATCCCAAATGGCACCCTATTGCGTAAATAGTGCACCACTTTTGATCAGGGCCCTATTTGGGATACGCAATAGAGACACAGGAGAGAAATGTATTTGTATGGAGAACGCAAAATGATTTACAACATCACAAACTCTCCCATGTGAATATATGGAGAGAGGAGAACAATGAGACAATGGAGATAAGACTCGCTGAGAGCAGTTTATAATAAATTGATCGCCACCCCAGGAAAGAAGAGGCAAAGTCTCAATCAGATATACAGCCATGATGCTTTCTTCACGGCCGGCTACGAGTATAAGGGATCAGGGCCAGACCCAGATGCAGACACGGGAGGCAGATGGTTTGAAATGTAATAGTTCCAAAAGGGGTAGGCAAGAAAATGGTTGTGGACATGCAAAAGGTCAAAACCAGATCAGAGTCCAGGAGGTCAGGGCAGGCAGACTGGTCAGGCAGGCAGGTACAGAATCCAGAAAACAGGCAAGGGTCAAAACTGGGAGGACTAGTAAAAGAGAGAATAGCAAAAGCATGCGCACGGTGAAAAACACACTGGTTGACTTGAAACAGACAAGACGAACTGGCACAGAGAGACAGGAAACACAGGGATAAATACACTGGGGGAAATAAGCAACACCTGGAGGGTGTTGCAAGGACAGGTGAAACAGATCAGGGCGTGACAACGAGCTTGCAGCTTGCATCAACCCAGGCACTGCTAAGGGAGGTACACCTCTACCATTATCTATTTGATCATTATACAGTATTAGCCTTGGAGTATAAGAAGTTAGGGTAGTAACAGATGTGGATTGAGAATGGGCATGATAAAAGCTAGGTAAATGAGGTTGGATTTGATATTCATCGTCATTGCAGGCAGGGAAAAATACATACTCTACTGTAGTATCTCTATGCATTTCAGATTGCAGTACAAGGGAATAACAATAATCCAAAAAACCCTCTCTCTGATTTTGATATGTTTGTTCCACCCACCTAATGCTGAGAGCGCTTTCTATACGTTTTTGAAGTGGATCGACATATTCCTTCTTTGTCTTGTAAAATAAATGTCTAAAGAAAATAATTCAAAAGAGAGCTGGGTCATTGCTGCCCCCCTAAACTCAAAGGTCACCATTTTAAAATGGAAGGCTCCAGGGTAGGCTCAATGTGCCGTTTCTCTAGTCGGCCACAGTTCTGGATGCCCCGGGCAGCTAGCTGTCATCGGCCCGACACACACACACACACACACACACACACACACACACACACACACACACACACACACACACACACACACACACACACACACACACACACACACACACACACACACACACACACACACACACACACACACCACACACACACACATCCTCTCTCTTTCTCTGCCTCTCTCTGTGTCTCGCTTCCTCTCTCACACACTCTGTGTCTCTCTCCTTCTCTAAAACTATCTCTCTCTCTATCCCCTCTTCTCGGCTTTACCTTTGTTCTTCTGTAAGGTGAATGTTACCTTGGAGGATATGAAACGGACCATATGTAAAAAGGGGCCACGCTTTTAACAATGTCTGACTCTCCGGGTGAAACTTGGGTGAACTTTGTTCATGGTGTTAATAATTTATGCTTACAGCATGTTGGTATGCAATCCAATCACACGACAAGTCTAGCACTCAACAGAATTATGTCAGAACTCTGAATAACGAATACATTTTCGGAATCCCACCTAAAAACAAAGTTAAGCAAATGAATATGGGTTTTGAGTCAAATGTGATTTTTGGCACAAAACTCCAACTTCTACTTCATGCCCGATAAGAATGTATTCACCTTCTGACTAGAGGTAGCTAAAGACCTGAGGGAACCCTGAGGGAGTGTTCCAGAATGTTGCTGATTGTTACATAACTTCAGCAGTCACTAGTCTAGGAAATGACTTGTGATAGTTGTACAGTAGAAATGTTTGGTGCCAGGATATAAACTCAGCAATAAAAGAAACGCCCCTTTTTCAGGATCCTGTCTTTCAAAGACAATTCGTAGAAATCCAAATAACTTCACAGATCTTCATTGTAAAGGGTTTAAACACTGTTTCCCAACCATAAACAATCAATGAACATGCACCTGTGGAACGGTCGTTAAGACACTAACAGCTTACAGACAGTAGGCAATAAAGGTCACAGTTATGAAAACTTAGGTCACTAAAGAGGCCTTTCTACTGACTCTGAAAAACACCAAAAGAAAGATGCCCAGGGTCCCTGCTCATTTGCGTGAACGTTCCTTAGGCATGCTGCAAGGAGGCATGAGGACTGCAGACGTGGCCAGGGCAATAAATTGCCATGTCCGTACTGTGAGATGCCTAAGACAGCGCTACAGGGAGACAGGACGGACAGCTGATCGTCCTCGCAGTGGCAGACCACGTGTAACAACACCTGCACAGGATCGGTACATCTGAACATCACACCTGCGGGACAGGTACAGGATGGCAACAACAACTGCCCGAGTTACACCAGGAATGCACAATCCCTCCATCAGTGCTCAGACTGTCCGCAATAGGCTGAGAGAGGCTGGACTGAGGGCTTGTAGGCCTGTTGTAAGGCAGGTCCTCACCAGACATCACCGGCAACAATGTTGCCTATGGGCACAAACCCACCGTTGCTGGACCAGACAGGACTGGCAAAAATTGCTCTTCACTGATGAGTCACGGTTTTGTCTCACCAGGAGTGATGGTCAGATTTGCGTTTATCGTCGAAGGAATGAGCGTTACACCGAGGCCTGTACTCTGGAGCGGGATCGATTTTGAGGTGGAGGGTCCGTCATGGTCTGGGGCGGTGTGTCACAGCATCATCGGACTGAGCTTGTTGTCATTGCAGGCAATCTCAACGCTGTGCATTACAGGGAAGACGTCCTCCTCCCTCATATGGTACCCTTCCTGCAGTCTCATCCTGACATGACCCTCCAGCATGACAATGCCACCAGCCATACTGCTCGTTCTGTGCTTGATTTCCTGCAAGACAGGAATGTCAGTGTTCTGCCATGGCCAGCGAAGAGCCCGGATCTCAATCCCATTGAGCACGTCTTGGACCTGTTGGATCGGAGGGTGAGGGCTAGGGTTATTACCCCCAGAAGTGTCAGGGAACTTGCAGGTGCCTTGGTGGAAGAGTGGGGTAACATCTCACAGCAAGAACTGGCAAATCTGGTGCAGTCCATGAGAAGGAGATGCACTGCAGTGCTTAATGCAGCTGGTGGCCACACCAGATACTGACTGTTACTTTTGATTTTGACCCCCCCCTTCCCTTTTGTTCAGGGACACATTATTCCATTTCTGCTAGTCACATGTCTGTGGAATTTGTTCAGTTTATGTCTCAGTTGTTGAATCTTGTTATGTTCATACAAATATTTACACGTTAAGTTTGCTGAAAATAAACGCATTTGACAGTGAAAGGACGTTTCTTTTTTTGCTGAGTTTATTTGGATTTAGTTTACTGGTTTGTATCAACAGGGCCCTTCCCTCCCCTTCTCCTCTCCCCTCCTCTCCCCCATCCCTTATCCCTCCATCCTTTCCTCCGTCCCCCAGCCTAGTGGGCTGGCATCCGGGCATTTGACATTTACTCTGCTACCACTTCCTAGCTTGCTGCCTTGCCCCTTCCTCCTCCATCCCTCCTCCATCCCTCCCTCCCTCCCCTCCTCCCTCCTTCACTTTTTCTCATTGAGAAGATAAATCACATATTTGGTACAGACTACTGAGTGAGCACAGACGGAGCCATTTTCAAGTAAAATAAGAGAAGTGAAGGAAAGATATTTAGGCCTAGATAGTACTAATGCAGGGTGCATAGGGAGGCAGGCAGTCCCATGCATTCTTTCCTGGAGCCTTTATACCTCTTATTTGACCTTTAATAACAGTGTTTTTTGTGTAACGGATGTGATCTTTACTCTCTCTTAAGTTGTGTAATAAAGAAAAAAAGGCCAGCCAATGGTCCCAGTTGATCTGTAGCTTATTCTGGGACAATAGACAAAGGGCAGCACATCAGATGTGCATTGCTCGATGATGTTGATGGCTGTAGATTCTAACATGGAATCAACTTTAAGCTAATGCGACCATTACAATTCGAACTTGCTCATACAGCAATAAAATACATACAAAAGCACATCACTGGAAGCCCCCAATATCTAACGGGTACCGTACACATATACACTGAGTATACAAAAAATGCTCTTTCCATGACATAGACTGACCAGGTGATTCCAGGTCAAAGCTATGATCCCCTATTGATGTCCCTTTTTAAATCCACTTCAATCAGTGTAGATGAAGGGGAGGAGACAGGCTAAAGAAGGATTTTTAAGCCTTGGGACAATTGAGACACGGATTGTATAAGACAAAAGATTTGAGTGCCTTTGAACGAGTTATGGTAGTGGGTGCCAGGCCCACCGGTTTGTGTCAAGAACTGCAACGCTCCTCCTCTTTCCCGTGTGTATTAAGAATGGTCCATCACCCAAAGAACATCGAGCCAACTTGACACAACTGCGGGAAGCATTGGAGTCAACATGGGCCAGCATCAATGTTCCCTCAAATTTTTGGGCCACTGAGCAAATTTCAGGTCTGCTGAGTGCAAACTTTCAACATGATGAAAATCCTGTGCAACTTCCAGCGCACGTTTACTGTGAATACTGAAGCTGTAATCGCTTTAAGTTACAGTTTCAGACAGTAGTCAAGTAGGCTATTGTGGCAATTTGATCATATTGTAGGTCTACCAGAGTGGCCTACCATCAAAAACAATGGAGAAATGCATCCCATAATATTTTAACATGGGACTAGCTTTACTATCATTCAGAATACAGTAGCAGCCCATGTGTGGTGTTCAACGTAGGCCTACATTCCAGAGACTTTTGGGAAAAAAACATGCAGGGCTGTTAACCTGTTTAACCACATGTTGTTCAGACAAGGAGGTGACTGAACATTTTGTTGTGTTTTTTGACACAAGAAACCACTTTACAAAATGAAATGCATTATTATTCCCATACCATTATTACAGAGAATCAGACAAATAATGCTACGCTCTGTCTATTAGCTACTTAGCTTATTCAAGCCTGTCTCAAAATACAACACTGCCCCTTTAAGACAAACAAAACTCTTTACCCAACTTACTTTTTCTAGAAATGTACACGTTTTGTGCACTTATAGAAAGAAATCACTCCCCCATTGCAGACCAAAAACTCACTAACTAGCAAAGGATATGAACGAATGTGCACATGGCTGCATGCAGCTCTCGCTTTGATCTCAAAACAAGCGCATCTACTTACTACCGTTCATGCTGTAAACACAGTCCAGTTCAAAGTAAATGGCACAGAATCATATATGGCAATGGTCTATTTGCATATAGTCCTACTGCAGTTCTGATTGGTTATGCCACACCAGTCTGTGTAGAGTACGGGCTGCGATGTGCAGGTCAATGCAACAGAATCCTACTCCGATGCGTTCTGCCTACAAAATCTTGCATAGTTTGTTTTGTTTTGGTATGTTGCATTGAAAGTGGCTAATATTGCGTTGATTTGATCACAATTCCCACAGTAAAGGGAAACATTGATTGTGTTAACTCTAGAAATTAAATCTTGTGCTTCTCTACGTGGGATGATATTTCTTCTGCAAGGCAGTCCCGGGGGAGCTGCATACCCACATTGGCCAGCATCCCTGTGGAATGGTTTTGACAGCTTGTAGAGTCCATACCCTGACAAATTGAGGCTGTTCTGAGGGAAAAGGGGGTGGGGGTGCAACTCAATATTAGGAAGGTGTTCCTAATGTTTGGTATACCCAATCTATATACACATCAGGAAATGTACATAGTGAACTCGTACACAAATACTTCATTATAACCTGGGTGGTTCGAGCCCTAAATGCTGATTGGCTGACAGCCGTGGTATATCAGACCGTATACCACAGGTATGGCGAAAGTTATTTTTACTGCTCTAATTACATTGGTAACCAGTTTATAATAGCAATAAGGCACCTCGGGGGGGTTTGGTATATGGCCAATATACCACGGCTAAGGGCTGTGTCCAGGCAGTCTGCGTTGTGTCGTGCGTAAGAACAGACCTTAGCCGTGGTATACTGGCCATATACCACACCTCCTCGGCCCTTATTTCTTAAATAGAACACATGATTTAACCTTTTACTGCAGTGGGCTAAATTATGGTCATTTACTTTGAAACAAAAGTATACACCTCACACACGGTTAAGGGCTTACATAAAAGAAGACACCTGTACCATGTCAGTTGTAGAGTTGCAATGTATTAAATTTGCATCCCAATATTACACATTATATACATCACAGAAGACTGAAATATAACAAACCTGTTTGACATAGAAACACCAAATACTAATAACATTCCACCCATGAGGCAACTAGGTCATTTGACTGCAGGAAAGGGCTACAAACGTGACCTACCGCTTGAATGTCAATATCAGACAGGGCAGAATTTACGTTTGCGATCTCCAAACGTAGCGAATTACATTACACCTTATTGACATCTGACTTGAACCAACCAATTAAAATACATAAACATTAAATACCCATTTATGCAGTGGCAAGTGGAAACATAACTAATCACGTTGCATTTGCAATACATGTGTTTGGTATTGCAGAGCTGCTATTGATGCTTGTGTCTTGGTTTCTTATTGTAAATACAGTCAAGACAGCACAGCACAGGGAGAAAGGTTTGCATACGTTCTGTTCTTGTCAAAATAATTGGCATATAATATGTAGACAACAAGAAAACAAAAGTTTCAGAATACACTTATGTGTTCCTGGCTTCTGCACATACATTTTCAAGCTGTAGAATGTGTAAACCATAGAGTTAAATATAAACTATGGAAGTTCAGTTTCTAATTAGGTTTGGCTGAGAGGCACCCCCAGAGGCAAAAGTCTGATAAGCAGTCTGATGAATATACTGTAAGGAAAAATCATTGCATCACTATAGGGCAGGTTTCCCCAACTGGCCAATTTTTTAAAACTGTATTTTTATTGTTGGACATAAAAGACTGAAAAAACACCCGGAACTCAGCTCCAAGTGACTTTAATTTTGGAAATCTGTTCCCATGTATTCCCGCGCATAATAGAGAGATGTGATCATATACAAATGTAAGCAAGGTTTGGAATTATTATGTTCTAGTTAAATGTATCTGTTTGGGCATCTTTCGGTCAATTTGCAGTCTATAAATGATTTATAATTCTGTTTCTGGCCCCCAGACCATCAGTTAAAGGAAAATTGATCAGCTGAATCTAGCTGATCATCCCTGCTATAGGGTGAATCTAGCTGATGATCCCTGCTATAGGGTGAATCTAGCTGATGATCCCTGCTATAGGGTGAATCTAGCTGATGATCCCTGCTATAGGGTGAATCTAGCTGATGATCCCTGCTATAGGGTGAATCTAGCTGATGATCCCTGCTATAGGGTGAATCTGTTGATTAACCCTGCTATAGGGTGAATCTAGCTGATGATCCCTGCTATAGGGTGAATCTAGTTGATGAACCCTGCTATAGGGTGAATCTAGTTGATGATCCCTGCTATAGGGTGAATCTAGTTGATGATCCCTGCTATAGGGTGAATCTAGTTGATGATCCCTGCTATAGGGTGAATCTAGCTGATGATCCCTGCTATAGGGTGAATCTAGCTGATGATCCCTGCTATAGGGTGAATCTAGTTGATGATCCCTGCTATAGGGTGAATCTAGTTGATGATCCCTGCTATAGGGTGAATCTAGCTGATGATCCCTGCTATAGGGTGAATCTAGCTGATGATCCCTGCTATAGGGTGAATCTAGTTGATGATCCCTGCTATAGGGTGAATCTAGTTGATGATCCCTGCTATAGACTGAATCTCCTCTGGCAGAGAGCCACACACACACACACACACACATACACACACACACACACACAGGATGCTAAATAACAGTGGCTCAAGGTGTATATTTGAGATGCCTTCACTTGGATAGCGGAGTTGTTGGATATAGGAGTTGTCAAGACAAAGGAGATGATTGTGGACTACAGGAAAAAAGAGGACCGAGCACGCCCCGATTCTCATCGACGAGTGGAGCAGGTTGAGAACTTCAAGTTCCTTGGTGTCCAACATCACCAACAAACTAACATGGTCCAAGCACACCATGACAGTCATGAAGAGGGCACGTCAAAACCTATTCCCCCTCAGGACACTGAAAAGATTTGGCATGGGTCTTCAGATCATCAAAATGTTCTACAGCTGCACCATCGAGAGCATCTTGACTGGTTGCATCACTGCCTGGTATGACAACTGCTCGGCATCCGACCGTAAGGCACTACAGAGGGTAGTGCGAACGGCCCAGTACATCACTGGGGCCAAGCTTCCTGCCATCCAGGACCCCTATACCAGGCAGCGTCAGAGGAAGGCCCTAAAAATTGTCAAAGACTCCAGCCATCCTAGTCATAGACTGTTCTCTCTGCTACCACACGGCAAACGGTACTGGAGTGCCAAGTCTAGGTCTAAGAGGGTTCTAAACAGCTTCTACCCCCAAGCCATAATCCTCCTGGTCATCTAGTCAAATGGCTACCCAGACTATTTGCATTGCCCCCCCCCCCCCCCCCTCCCCTCCACTGCCACTCTCTGTTGTTATCTATGCATAGTCACTTTAGTAACTCTACCTACATGTACATACTACCTCAACTAACCGGTGCCCCTGCACATTGACTCTGTACCGGCACCCCCCTGTATATATTGTTATTTTTTACTGCTGCTCTTTAATTACTTGTATCTCTTATTCTTAGCCGTATTTTTTGAAACTGCACTGTTGGTTAGGGGCTCGTAAGTAAGCATTTCACTGTAAGGTCTGTTGTATTCTGCGCATGTAACTAATAAAATTTGATTTGATTTGTTATTGATCTTAGCTGGACTTTGATCAATTGACTGTATTTCAGGAGAATACACACACTGTGGATTGTAGCGTAAAATATATGGTGGCTAGCCAGGTAATTCGGGTGGCTGTGATTTTAGAAGCGAAAACTATACATTTAAGGCAGCAATCTTTTCTGAGTGCCTTGCAGACTGGGTGGTGTGGTGTTGTGGAATGGAATTTAATAATGTCACATTTGGTTTTTCAAACACAAATCAGCCCAGTCAGCATTTGTGTTGAAAGTTGTTAAAAAACTGCATTTTGTTTAAATAAGGTCGTTATGTGAAAAACCAAACAAAGCGACCGCTACAGAATTAGACCATTCGCTCTAGATAGTTGGCTTTGTTTGAAGGTTTAAACATTTCCAACCTCTCACCCAGAGTTTTCAGCTAGGTGGCCCTTTTCCTTTAGATTGTCAAGTGGAGTCTGCATGTAGGTAAATTCCCCGTGGTGGTAGAGACACAACCAACTCAGCCTACTGAGGTAAATGCCACAGACAAGACCGGTTGGCATGGAAACCAAGGTGTGTGTGTGTGTGTGTGTGTGTGTGTGTGTGTGTGTGTGTGTGTGTGTGTGTGTGTGTGTGTGTGTGTGTGTGTGTGTGTGTGTGTGTGTGTGTGTGTGTGTGTGTGTGTGTGTGTGTGTGTGTGTGTGTGTGTGTGTGTGTGTGTGTGTGTGTGTGTGTGTGTCTGTGTGTGTGCCTCGTGTATCTCAGGACTGTATGATATTTTAACACCTAGTAAGGTGTGCCTTGTGTTGCCATGACCCCCTATACTTGTTATGTTAAAGGTCAAATGCAAAATTTAGAGCTTCACATTCACTTCATAAAGAGATGCTTCAATTAGATTTAACATACAGTATAGTGTAACTTCTTATGAAGATAGATCTGAAGTGCATAATCTCAAAAGCCCAAAATGTTTTTCTCCTATTAAGAGAATATGTTTTTTATAGCAACACAAGTATTTAGGTGTATGTGTGTGTATAACATGCCAGTACTGGACTTAGAGTTTGCATTATTTTATCCAGTATTTATGTTGTTTGTGTTTCTCTATATTTCAAAGCAACTGCGTGACAAATCTCTGAGTTGCATACTTCTGTCTTGACTTCAGAGTCAGTCTGCAGTTAGCGAGTGAGGTCAGAGTCTGCCTTGGGTAGCTCAGTGCCCTTGGAGACATTGGAACAGAATACAGCCAAGTGGAAACACCTTTTCTGCTAAACAACAAAAGCTCTGGAGCCAGTTTATAGTGCAATGTCATACAACTCCAGCAGAAAAGGAACATTACACAGTCAATGTCCCATATGGCACCCTATTCCTTATATACTGTAGTGCACTCTGATCAAAAGTAGTACACTACATAGGGAATAGGGTGCCATTTGGGACAAAGCCACAGATTGCACCTTGGATAACAAACATCAGGCTGCCAGTTGGCCAATCCACCGGCTATGGCGGCAAGTCTGGCAGGGCTAAATTGGACCAAGACAGATGCTGTCACTGAGCCCTGGCTGGCTGCATCCCCAACTCGCAATGTAATGGGGGCGTTCCAGGTCATCTTTTTTGCAGTCGTGCTGTGCAAGCAGAGTGGGATGTGCAGCTGAAGCGACTGTAAACGACACAACCTGGGTTGAGTTACTCTGATATGTGTGTAAGGATTCTCCTCATATCATATAGAACATGATTTATTGAAGGGATTCTCATTTCAGGAAAAAGAAGACCAGAAGAAGACCATGCAATAACTAGTTCTCACAATCTCACGTCAGAATGAGACGTTTATCCATGTTTCTCAAATGTCAAATTTCATTGTTTTTTTAAATATCACATTTTGACGTGTTTAAAGGTACGTTTAGGCATTAAATCCGATATCGTAAGGTTATGCATTCACTCTGAATTGTTACGGTAAGGGTTAAGGTTTGGGATAGGCTTAAAACAAAAATCTCAAAACTTTCTATTGCTGTATTCAAACTTTTAACCTTTGGAATCAGAGAAAGACGCTTACGGCCATCCACCATCCCCGTCCACAACACCCTAGCAAAACCAGAACCTACTTGAAGGTAACAGCACTCACTGTTGTCCCTAGTGGCCGGTTTCCACGTCATATAAGTTTAAGTTTAAGTTTAAGTCATTTAGCAGACGCTCTTATCCAGAGCGACTTACAAATTGGAAAGTTCATACATATTCATCCTGGCCCCCCCGTGGGGAATGAACCCACAACCCTGGCGTTGCAAGCGCCATGCTCTACCAACTGAGCCATCCCGATGGATGGATGGATGGATGGACGTCGAATACTGACTTGTAACACAGATGACCTGGCTGGATCACTTCCAAACCATAGAAAATCCCACCCAGTTGATCACCTCAAAATGGTGAAAGCTCTCCATGACACTGCCCCTACAATCACAGTATTTTGTGACAAGTACACCCTCTATTCATCTCTATGGATTCTCCTCACACGGGGTGCCATCTCTCCACTCATGCATTATGGATGGAACCAGAGCACAATCACCTCCTCTGGATCAAGTTGAAACGTTCCACTTGGTATCAGCAGCAGTGTCAGTGAGGATGCCACTGTTGGTCAAGTGATATTAAAGACATGCTCATGAACTCTGGCGACTACTAAGTACTTTTTTAAACCTCCCGCTTTGGGCTGGATGTGTCAATGTGTAGTTCATACATGCATAATCTATGATCACAATTACTGTTTTACCACAGTTAGCCACAAAATTCCTAGTTTGAAAGTGACTGTTTTTCTGGAAGCTGTGCTGCGTTATATTCCCAAAATGTTCCCTCACTTGGGCCAGGCCCCTAGCAATTCGAGTTTTAGCCAACAAGTTTCAGCCCCTCGCCATTTGAGTGACAGCTAGCAAAATGCACACACAGCAGAGCGAGACAGAGAGCAATGACGTGGTGCACATACCTGCACATATGTGAAGTAGTATGCAATTTCCGGGGACCACTTTTGGCTAGTAAGCGCGACTTTTAGAACTACTCGCTAAAAAGTATACAAAAGTACCAGAGAATCTCTTTAATACCGAGGTAGGCTTTACACTGAGACTCAGTATAAAGGCTAGCACATTTCCTCCGGCTCTATCCGAAATTGGCATCCTATTCCCTATATAGTGAATTACTTTTGACCAGAGCAGTGCATTATATAGGGAATAAGTTCCAATTTGGGACGCACACGTCTTTGCTTAGAACTATCGGAGGACAAGGTTTGGTCTCAGGGGGTCTGTCGAACTCTGTAGATATAAAATATTTAGGAACTCTGCAAATGACTGTGGCACAGAACAAATATAAATTTTGAGTGGGTTTTAAATAATACAGATCCTTGCTTCTTGGTTGATTTAAAATGTTAGATTTTATAACAAACACACACACACATACACACACACACACACATACACACACACACACATACACACACACACACACACACACACACACACACACACACACACACACACACACACACACACACACACACACACACACACACACACACACACACACACACACACACACATACACACACATACACACACACACACACACACACACACACACACACACACACACACACACACACACACACACACACACACACACACACACACACACACACATACACACACACCAGTGGAGGTCGGTGCCATTTAAGATGAAGAATCACAATTTTTTCATGAGCATGGCCTTATTTCTATTACAGCAGGGATCATCAACCAGATTCAACCGCGGGACGAGTTTTTCATGAGCATGGCCTTATTTCTATTACAGCAGGGATCATCAACTAGATTCAACCGCGGGACGAGTTTTTCATGAGCATGGCCTTATTTCTATTACAGCAGGGATCATCAACTAGATTCAACCGCGGGACGAGTTTTTCATGAGCATGGCCTTATTTCTATTACAGCAGGGATCATCAACTAGATTCAACCGCGGGACGAGTTTTTCATGAGCATGGCCTTATTTCTATTACAGCAGGGATCATCAACTAGATTCAACCGCCGGACGAGTTTTTCATGAGCGGATGGTCAGAACATAATTATTAAGCAATAAGGGCCAAGGCGGTGTGGTTTGTAGCCAATATACCACGGCTAAAGGCTGCTCTTATGGATACAGCCCTTAGCCATGGTATGTTGGTCATATACCACAAACCCATGAGGTGCCTTATTGCTTTTTCTAAACTGGTTACCAATGTAGTTAGAGCAGTAAAAAGAAAGGTTTTGTCATACCTGTGGTAAACGGTCTGATATACCATGGCTGTCAGCCAATCAGCATTCAGGGCTCGAACCACCTAGTTTATAATTACAAATAATTTGTAGACTGCAAATTGACTGTAAGAAGCCCAAACAGATGTAATGTTTGACTAAAACATAATAATTTCAAACCTTGCTTACATTTGTATCTCTATTATCCATGGGAATACATGGGAACACATTTCTTCAATTAAATCACTTGGAGCTGATTTCCTGATGTTTTTACAGTCTTTTATGTCCAACAATGAAAATAATAAATTTAAAATAATAATAATATGTTTTTGCTCAGAAAACTTGGGGTGGCTGCCAGTTGAGGAACCCTGTATTACAGCATATTGGATGACTGTCATTCATATTCCATTCACCAGTTCAATGTAACAGCGATAGGTTTAGGCTGCTACATGATACTCTAATTTTCCATAGACCCATCATGAGGTTGCTACAACCTAGCCCATGAATGAAAGTTTACAATGTAGGTGCACACAGGTCGAGAGAAAAATGCAAGGATGACAGATAGTGAGACATTCAATACCACCTTGCACACTCTTTCCTGCGCCGAGCTGATCTATGGTGTAATCATTAGTCCAACAGTTGTTCCTATTGGATAAATTCAGGAATGTTTATCCCCGTTTCGTTCTGTTTGCTTCCGTTCAAGAAATGGTTTTCAACAGAATCCGCAGAATGAATACACTCTTGATCACGCGTAAACACAGTTCACTTTCATAGCAGCCACATTGTATTCCTTCTTGCATCTATGCGCTCTCCTCCTCTCACCTTTTCCCTTCGCTTGTGGACTTCAATGCACAACACATCAGCTGTATGTGACAAGGTGAAAAAATCTTTCCAAGCCAAACCACTACACACAGCCTACATCGTTGTGACCATATTAGCTAAAGTATTGTCATAGTCAACATAGGTAATAAAACTAACGCGTTAGTAAACCTGCTACAATCATGCAGTAACGTTACAAGCAGTTTAGAACTTACACCGGAGGGCCCCGGTGGCAATACATTAGTAAAATTAAACGCTTACCTTGACTTGGAAGAGTTCCAGTGTTGTGTTGGATAGTCATAGCCAGCTAGCTAACTTAGTATCCCTTTCTATTTGAATAGGGTGTTTGAGTAGACTAAACTAGCTAACTGGATTTGCTAGCTAAGTAAGTGAAACTGAAAGTGAAGAAAAATTACGAAATTTCTCTCTGTCTAGCTCTCTCTTGCTTCTTCTTCATTTTGGAAGAAAAATGTGTTCGTTTAAAACTGTTCAACTATTGTATTTCTTTATTTTTGAGTCAACTACTCACCACATGTTATGCACTGCAGAGCTAGCTAGCTGTAGCTTAAGCTTTTAGTACTAGATTAATTATCTGATCCTTTGATTGGATGGACAACATTTCAGTTCATGCTGCAAGAGCTCTGATAGGTTGGAGGACGTCCTCCGGAAGTTGTCAAAATTACTGTGTAAGTCTATGTAAGGTGGTGAGAACCATGAGCCTCCTAGGTTTTGTATTGAAGTCAATGTAGCCAGAGGAGAACGAAAGCTAGCTGTCCTCCAACTACACCATGTTGCTACCCAACAGAGTGCTGCTGAGGCTATTGTAGACCTTCATTGCAAAACAGTGTGTATTTGGTGACGTGAATATAGTTTGTATAGTTTTATCTGAAAAGGATAACTTTTTTAATGTTTTACAATGTGTATTTTTATTAAATTCACTCAGGAGGATGGTCCTCCCCTTCCTCCACTGATGAGCCTCCACTGACACACACACACACACACACACACACACACACACACACACACACACACACACACACACACACACACACACACACACACACACACACACACACACACACACACACACACACACACACACACACACACACACACACACTGCACCACTCATTGAATCAAATGTACTATTAAATGGGACTATCAAGATAATTGTGTGGTAAGTTATTATTTTTCTCAAGGACCCAATTAATAAACCATCAGCCGTCCATCCACTCCGGGATGAGAGAGTGAGACATTTTGCACCACTCTCCGGCTGATGACTGGCTATTTCTGCAAGCAGTTGTTTTCAAGAGAGGCGACAAGGAGGTAGGTTACATCCCAAATGGCAGCCTATTCCCTATGTAGTGCACTACTTTTGACCAGCGTTCTATGGTTCCTGGTCAAAAGTAATGCACTACATAGGAAATAGGGTGCCATTTGGGATGTAGCCGTAGAGATGTGGGGATGAATACAAAACAATATGGGCTGGAGGACAACAGGACAGTGAACGGCCAAATCGTCTCACAGATTGCAGGGCATTGAGACATGAATGGACAAAGAGGAGGAAATAGTGAAGAATGAAATTGCACTTGACAAAAAAATCTGCAGTATACACTACAGAGCACTGCAACATGAGCTGCTATGTTTTCACCATGGATGGATGTTGTCGGCATGATACCATAGAGATATACCATTTTAATATCAGTATGAATATGGTGGCAAATGTGAAAAAGGGGTTACAGAAGGTTTATACTTCCAGGTTATATAGTATACCTAACTATGGATATATGCATTTATTGTTTACCCAAAATGGGTAATAGTCATTGTCTCATTGACTGATATTGTGTGATCTATCATCATTTTGATGCTTTGACAGATGTGTCCGCTGGCACACTCCTTCAATTAACGTTGTCTACTTCTTCATCTATCCATCACAGACTGCTTACAGGGAGCTTCCCAGAACATTTCCACTATTCTGCCACCACGTATAACTGATACCAGGCTGGCCATCACCTACAAACACTGCCTCCACAGCATTTACTTTAACATTTTTGTAATTTAGCACAGTGGCTCTCAAACCCTGGTCCTGGGGACCCAAAGGGATTCACACTTCTGTTGTTGCCCTAGCACTACATAGCTGATTCCAATGATCAACTCATCATCAAGCATTGATGATTTGAATCAGGTGTGTAGTGCTAGGGCAAAAAGAGAAGTGTGCACCCCTTTGGGTCCCCAGGACCAGGATCGACAACCACTGATTTAGCAGACGCTCTTATCCAGAGCGACTTACAATTACTGCATTCATCTTAGGATAGCTAAGTGAGACAACCACATATCACAGTCATAGCAAGTACATTTTCCGCTACATTTTCCCTCAATAAGTAGTTATCAGCAATGTCAGTGCTAGTAAGTAAAGGTAAATATATAAAGTTGCTGCATCATTGCGATGTACGACGACCATGCTTTCTTTTTATTTGCTATTTCTGTATTGAAATGGTGACAAGTTCAAAACACTAACGGGTAAAACCCTAAAGTATTTTTATCAGAGTGAACAGGAAGAGGGAAGAAAAAAGCTAAGCGTTGTATTTTTACCAGTGCTCTGACAGTATGATTAAACTCAAAGGGACTTCCATACCTCAGGCTAGTATTTAGTGAGATCCCTTCCCTCCACCACCACCTTGCTTTTGGAGGTATTAAATGGTGAATGCTAACAGAGACATTTGTCACAAAGTGATGATGGCTTTTCTTAGGGCCTCAGGGCACTGGCAGATGTTGACTGGTGTGTCTGCCATGGCAGGTACAAGAGAGGAGGAGATGAAAGAGACACACACACACAGGAACGCATGTACATATACACACTGGTGGTTCTGTAGAAGACATGCTGCCTTTTTACCATACACACACACAAACACACACACCACTGCTGTCTCATACCATGAAATTATAATGATAATACAACAACGAAGCATGCCATACTGAGAACCCGCAAATTGCAAGTGGAGTAATGAATTGTGGGTTTAAAAAAAACATTTGATCTCTCTCTGCCGCATTGTTTGTGGAAGCCTATAGATAAAGGCCTTAAATGCCAATTTCCCCTTCCTTCCTTCCTCTCTCCCTTCTCTCTCTCTCTGTCTCTCTGTCTCCCTCTCTCTTTCGTCTCTCTCTCTCTCCTTCTCTCTCTTCCTTCCCCTCTATCTCTCTCGCCCCCCCTTCTCTTTCTCTCCTCATCAGACCCTCCTGCAAATTTCACCATCACCAGGAGAAGTGTGATGAGTTCCCCCTTAAAAATATTCTGGTTTGAAGGGCACCTGAGATGATATAGTATATATGGAGAAAGTCTACTGAGAAAACAAGATAATTTATATGGAGAAAGTCTACTGAGGAAACAAGATAATAGATATGGAGAACATCTACTGAGGAAACAAGATAATATATATGGAGAAAGTCTACTGAGCAAACAAGGACATATGGAGTCTCAAGGCATAAAATTAGAGAGAATTCCTTAGAGCTTCCTGAGAGACAGAGAGAGAGAGAGAGAGATAAGGGGAAGGGTGGAGGAGAGGGAGAGTGTGGAAGAGGGGGGAGAGGGAAGGAGAGAGAGAGGGGTGGAAAAGAAGGAGAGTGGTTGGATGGGGGTGGGGGGAAGAGAGGAAGAAAGAGAAAGGGAGGGAGGAGATGGAAGAGAAGGAGTGCTCTAGGCCTGTCTGTGAAATTTACATTACAGCACAAAGAGTATTTATTATTTATCCATCTTTTAATGTCAGAGCCCAGGTTCAGTATAAAGAGGGAGGGCATTCTTGACCACTACGACCGCGTGCGGTCTCTTTGGTATCCCTTATTTATGAACGTTCCCCTGTGTTAGTCTTGGGCAAAGAGAAGAGGGAGAGTGGGAAAGGATCAGTGGGAAAGAAGGAAAGTCTTGAGAAAGAATCTAGAGAATTACCTGGGTAAGCACACCACTTCTGATTCAGCCATTGCTTTACTTTATCCCATGAAAATGAGCTATTTTGTTAACTCCGCCATATTTAAATTGGTGTTGATTAATTTGCACTGTCCCTGTCAATCTTACTTGTACAGTCTTACTCTAAGTAGGGTGATATTGTTCATATGGCAGGTATGACACACACACACACACACACACACACACACACACACACACACTGGAAAAGGTTCAACATAATCCAGGTGCGACATGAATGAATAACTGAATTCCAAGAATCGCAGTAGAGGTTGGAGAGATGGTTGCCAAGGGGGCTACAGTTTCTGTGCTTGTCTAGTCTAATAGGTGAAGAGGTTGGAGAGATGGTTGCCAAGGGGGCTACAGTTTCTGTGCTTGTCTAGTCTAATAGGTGAAGAGGTTGGAGAGATGGTTGCCAAGGGGGCTACAGTTTCTGTGCTTGTCTAGTCTAATAGGTGAAGAGGTTGACGTTGCAGCAACATGTTGAAATCTTTTATCACACACATACAGTATATTAATTGAGGAATCATTTGATGGCGCTTGCAGAGCATGGCGCTTGCAACGCTAGGATTGTGCAATCAATTCCCGGGGCCACCCATACGAAAACTGCATGCACAAATGACTGTACATTGCTTTGAATAAAAGTGTCTGCTAATTGTCATATATTATAAAACTGGAGCAGTATCCTCCAGTGATTTTTGTGTAATTAAAATGACAAATATTATAACAATTCAGGTAAGGATTTTATGTGTCTTTCATGTAGCTTTGAAATGCTGTTTCACTTGTAGTTTTTTAGTGCTTGAGAATAGTTCAAATATATTTGATTGACAATAGTTGGAATATGGCAACCTTCACTATCCCATGAAATATGTTCCCTGTTACCAAGAGGTGATGCCAGCATTGTGATAACTGTATCAGACAGACACATCTCATTCAATAGATGGTATTTCCATTGAATCTAGCTCTCAGTCACGGATGGAGGTTCTAGCCTTGACTGAATAAAGCAGACCTTTTTTCTACCACTTCTTTCAGTGTGTCCCAAATGGCACCCTATTCCCTAGTGTACTATCTTTGACCAGGACCCATAGGGCTGGTCAAAACTAGTACACTAGTAGTGTACTATATAGGGAATAGGGTTCCATTTGGGATGCAGGCTTTCTTTGAAGAACTGTAAAAATAGCTTTGTTGTGTAGTGAGGGAGTGTATAGACTTTATCAGTGACTTTCAAAATGGAGGGTACAAAAACACTCTCAAAGCTCGATATGCAGAGATATGTTTCTGACAGGCTACTGCATATCCATCAAAGGGTGACCTTTCCCTGCTTCTAATAAATTGCCTTGTCCCCTTTCCTCATCTTTGTGTTGGGGGAGCTTTCGGTCAGAGTGGATAGTGCGGTGTTTTCTTTCTTTTGGTCACCTCTAAGAAAAGTTACGGTGTTTTCGGTGGGTAACGTTAGTATATAAATATTCTAATGTGCAGGCTACCTTAGATTTCTGTGCTGTTCTCTGTCTCTTCATGACAAGTTTCAGATGGTGTTTTCTGTTTTTTTGGTCACTTTTTTCCCCCGTGTGAAGATAAGATTTCTGTTTCTTTCTGGCCCTTTGGTCACGTCTAAGGAAAGTTACGTTTTTTGGGGGTAGTAGATAAAGATTCTAGTGTGCCTCCCTGATATTTGTGCTGCTGTTTTCTGTCCCTTATCTCTTCATGACAAGTTTAGTAAATTTCCTCTGCGTCTCCTTGGTACATGAGGCTATTACACAGAGATTAGAGTGTCGGGTCACTGCAGTAAGCTGCTTTAGAGGGCAGAAAATGCTAAAATGTAGCCAACATACATTAGGTATAGAGAGTTTAAATGATTATTTGCCTACATAAGGGCTTCATAATGCATTTATAAGCCTGGCATAATGCATTTATAAGAAATTAGAGTGTCAATCACTGCAGTCAACCTTTGTAGAGGGTAGATAACTCTCTTTATCTCCTGTTTGGCTGCAGTAAAAAACATCCTCTGATTATATTTGATCAAATCAAATTTTATTTGTCACATGCACAGAATACAACAGGTGTAGACCTTACAGCGAAATGCTTACTTACAAGCCCTTAACCAACAATACAGCACAGAGTCAATGTGCGGGGGCACCGGTTAGTCGAGGTAATTTAGGTAATATGTACATGTAGGTAGAGGTAGTAAAGCGACTATGCATAGATAATAACAAAGAGTAGCAGCAGCATTCGGTGGGGGGCGGGGGGGGGCAATGCGAATAGTCTGGGTAGCCATTTGATTAGCTGTTCAGGAGTCTTATGGCTTGGAGGTAGAAGCTATTTAGGAGCCTTTTGGACCTAGACTTGGCTCTCCGGTACCTGCTTGCCGTGCGGTAGCAGAGAGAACCGTCTATGACTAGGGTGGCAGGAGTATTTGACAATTTTATGGGCCTTCCTCTGACACCGCCTGGTATAGAGATCCTGGATGGCAGGAAGCTTGGCCCGTACACACTACCCCCTGCAGTGCCTTCTGGTCGGAGGCCGAGCAGTTGCCATACCAGGCAGTGATGCAACCCGTCAGGATGCACTCGATGGTGCAGCTGTAAAACCTTTTGAAGATCTGAGGACCCATGCCAAATATTTTCAGTCTCCTGAGGGGGAATAGGTTTTGTCGTGCCCTCTTCACAACTGTCCTTGTGTGCTTGGACCATGTTTGTTTGTTGGTGATGTGGACGCCAAGGAACTCTCAACCTGCTCCACTACAGATGACAATGGGGGCATGTTCAGTTCTCCTTTTCCTGTAGTCTACAATCATCTCTTTTATCTTGATCACATTGAGGAAGAGATTGTTGTCCTAGCACCACATGGTCAGGTCTCTGACCTCCTCCCTATAGGCTGTCTCATCGTTGTTGGTGATCAGGCCTACGACTGTTGTGTCATTAGGAACAACAAGAAAATTATCTTGTTGGAGTCGTGTCTGGCCGTGCAGTCATGAGTGAACAGGAAGTACAGGAGGGGACTGAGCACGCACCCCTGTGCGGCCCCCATGTTGAGGATCAGCGTGGCGGATGTGTTGTTACCTACCCTTACCACCTGAGGGCAGCCCGTCAGGAAGTCCAGGATCCAGTTCCAGAGGGAGTTGTTTGGTCCCAGGGTCCTTAGCTTAGTGATGAGCTTTGAGGGCACTATGGTGTTGAACGTTGAGCTGTAGTTAATGAATAGCATTCTCACCTAGGTGTTCCTTTTGTCCAGATGTGAAAGGGCAGTGTGGAGTGCAATAGAGATTGCATCTGCTGTGGATCTGTTGGTGCGGTATGCAAATTGGAGTGGGTCTAGGGTTTCTGGAATAATGATGTTGATGTGAGCCATAACCAGCCTTTCAAAGCATTTCATGGCTACAGACGTGAGTGCTACGGGTCGGTAGTCATTTGGGTAGGTTACCTTAGTGTTCTTGGGTACAGTGACTATGGTGGTCTGCATCACATCGGCTGCGGAGAACATGATCACACAGTCATCCGGAACAGCTGATGCTCTGATACATGTTTCAATGTTACTTGCCTCGAAGCGAGCATAGAAGTTATTTAGCTCATCTGGTAGGCTTGTGTCACTGATCAGCTCTCGGCCGTACTTCCCTTTGTAGTCTGTAATAGTTTGCAGGCCCTGCCACATCCGACGAGCGTCGGAGCCAGTGTAGTATGATTAGATCTTAGTCCTGTATTGACACTTTGCCTGTTTGATGGTTCGTCAGAGGGCATAGCAGGATTTATTATAAACTTCCGAATTAGAGTCCCACTCCTTGAAAGCAGCAGCTCTACGCTTTAGCTCAGTGAGAATGGTTCCTATAATCCATGGCTTCTATTTGGGGTATGTACATACAGTCACTGTGGGGACGACGTCCTCGATGCAGTTATTGATAAAGCCAGTGACTGATGTGGTGTACTCAATGCCATCAGAAAAATCCCGGAACATATTCCAGTCTGTGCTAGCAAAACAGTCCTGTAGTTTAACATCTGCTTCATCTGACCACCTTTTTATAGACCGAGTCACTGGTGCTTCCTGCTTTCATTTTAGCTTGTAAGCAGGAATCGGGAGGATAGAATTCTGGTCAGATTTGCGAAGTGGAGGGCGAGGGAGAGCTTTGTACACATCTCTGTGTGTGGAGTAAAGGTGGTCTAGAATTTTTTTCCCTCTGCACATTTAACATGCTGATAGATGCTGACTCTCTAGGTAGATAATGTGATCTACAGCTTTTCATGAGATACTCTACCTCAGGCGATCAAAACCTTGAGACTTTCTTAGATATCGTGCACCAGCTGTTTATTACAAAAATGCACAGGCCCCCACCCCGTGTTTTACCTGAGGCTGCTGTTCTATCCTGCCAATAGAGTGTATAACCCGCCAGCTATACTGGCGGGTTATACACCCGCCAGTATAGTATACACCCGCTATAGTATAGCTGTAGATCACTCATCGCCTGATCCTCACAAGGCACCCTGATCTCTTTCCGCGAAATCTTGTGTTTCCTTCTCCAGCGAATAACGGGGTTCTGGGCCTGGTCGGGTGTCTGTATTATATCCCTCCCGTCCGACTCGTTGAAGAAGAACTCTTCGTCCAGTTTGAGGTGAGCAATCGCAGTTCTGATGCCCAGAAGCTCAGAACTTCGGTCATAATAGACGGTAGCAGCAACATTATGTACAGAACAAGTTACGAACAATAAAAAATATATATAATAATAGCATGGTTGGTTAAGACCCGATAAGGCATACCCTCCGGCGCCATGATGGGTACCTACTTAAGAGCTTCATAACACATTCGTAAGCCCAACTAAACCCATTCATAAGGGATTAAAGTATTGAGTCACTGCAGTGAGCTCCTTTGGACGACAGGGAGTCTTTATCAGCCATTAGGCTGCATTTCAGGGTGCAATAATGTAGTTAACATAGAGAAGGGTGCCTACATAAGGACTTCATAACACATTCAAAGGCCTGACTCTAAGCATTCAAAATCACTTCTCTTTGTCAGCTGTTTGGTGGTACATTAGGCTCCCACAAAGGATATGTCAACACACATTAGGTGGCTTAGATGATTAATCATCATTATTTAGATATTGTGGTGAAGCAAACGCTGATGCAAACATTGAGTTAATACCTTCCCCTGGGGCAACATGTTCACCTTCTGTATGTATGATCTAAACATAGACATATTCATGAATAATGGAGTACAATGGTTGTTGTTGTTGTTGTTGTTGTGCAGGAGGAAAAGCTCAATGGTATGCCTTGTCATTCAGATGGAACATATTTTATTCAGTGTCAACAAATTGTAATGTTTACAGTATTTTAGCACGCACAGCTTGAAATCTCTCTTAGAGAATCTCTCTGTGTTTGTATTCAACTCTCTGTCTCTCTGGTATTGTTCTATGGTCATTTAATTAAGCGTATTCTTTGGAGTCAGAAAACTTTGAGGTTCTTATCAACAGTCCTCTTGCAAAACGTCTCCAAAATTTAAATGAAAAATGTGTCACCTCAACAACAACAAAAAACACACCTTGAAAAACAGTTTTCATTGAGGTAGTAGAAAACTGAAATCAACAAGCCACAATGGCGTACCACAGGGGTAATTTGTAATGTCCCAATCAATCCAGTCTAGTGTAGACGCACAGAGACATAACAACTGTCAATCAATCACGCTAGCGACGGTAATAAACAACACAGTTGTCTTTCTCCTCTCTCTGTCACACACACACACAATCACACACACACACCAGTCAGTCTGTCACCTGTCTATTCCTCTGGATTGGATCTGAGTGGAGTATGGATGATCTGTCAGCCTCCGTTGATTGAAAATCTATATCATTTGCTGTTTTCCTAAACAAATCAGCCACGTCAATCAAGGGTTTTGTGCTGAAATGGGTCCTATAGTGTACTAACACAAGTTAGCTAATAGAAAACTCTGGCACTTAAGTTTGTTTTTCCTTTCACCCTTCCATAGCTATTACAAATTGTAACCCTAAAAATACATGGTACCACAAAAAGTCTTACACTGTGGACATGAGAAACACAATGTCACAGACTGACTGGTCTATGAACTTATTCATATTTTCCTCCAAACACCTCCAGGCTTCAACCACATAGCTGCTCCAACAGAATATATTTGAGGGGTGGATCGAAGAGAATAATGCCACATCACATTTTACAGCTTCAAGGAAATCTCTCTGTACAACATCATCACTTGAAGAGGGAATTTCTTTGGTTGTGCGGCCCTTATGATGCTGTCCTCCTCCTTCTTCTTGTTCTCCCCCTCCTTAAACTCAGATGCAGAACCTCTGCACACAGTGTGTTCGTCCCAAATGGCACCCTATTCATTACTTTTGACCAGCCCCCATAGGGCTCTGGTCGAAATTAGTGCACTATGCAGGGGACACAGTGACATTTGAGACTTAGACAGTTTTACATGTTAGTCATTTAGAAGACGCTCTTATCCAGAGCGACTTACAAGAGCAATTAGGGTTAAGTGCCTTGCTCAAAGGGACATCGACAGATTTGTCCCCTAGTCAGCTTGAAACCAGTGACATTTCAGTTATTGTCCCAATGCTCCTAACCAGCTAGGGTACCTGCTGACAATATTTCATCAACATTTTTCTGGTCCCTTAATTCAGTCACTGACTGTCAGTTATAACTGTGGTGTTATCTCTTAGCCTGCGTCAATACACTTTCTAAACCGACTTAAGTCATGTTTGCTTACAGCTAAGGAGCACGTCCCAAATGTTACACTATTCCCTATATAGTGCACTACTTTTGGCAAGGGCCTGTAGAGCACTATGTAGGAAATAGGGTGCCATTTGGGATAAAACATGGGCCTTTCAGACGGCATTCTGCACACACTCCCTTTAATGCAACTGAGTGGTCTAATTTTGGCTGCACTTTAGGTTGACAGGTACTCTGCAAACGCCTGACACCATGTTTTGGATGGTGATGGCACTTGACTAAGGAGGGGTTTGAACCAGGAGACTGCTAAACCGTGTACCAAATGGTACCCTATTCCCTGTATAGTGCACTACATTACCAAAATGTAGTGCACTATATAGAGAAGAGGGTGCCATTTGGAATGAAGACCATGACTGCAGCCACCTTTGGAAAATATAGGTTCTGCTTTCATAGAAGATGGAGGTCAAGTAGTGTTATTGTTGGCACTCTCTCCCGCCATCTATAATGCCTTCAGAAAGTATTCATACCCTTTGACTTATTCCACATTTTGTTATCTTACAGCCCAAATTCAAAATTGATTAAAAAAAAATAATTCTCTCACCCATCTACACACAACACCCGTAATGACAAAGCGAAAACCGTTTCTTTAAAAAAAAAAAAGCACAATAATTGAAAATTAAATACATGAATATCTCAATTGCAGAATTGAGCTAAAGTGCCTCCAATTTTCTCTGATCATCCAGGAGATGTCGCTACAACACTGCAATGGCGCCGGAGAAGATGGCTGCCATTTTATTGGCTCTTAATTAAGCATATCACTGTAAGCATTTCGCAAACCCTCCAGGTTTGGCCGAGGTAGGCCGTCATTGTAAATAAGAATTTGTTCTTAACTGACTTTCCTAGTTAAATAAAGGTTAAATAACTACAAATAAAACAAAAGCAAGGTCTACACCTGTTGTATTCGGCGCATGTGACAAATAAAATTTGATTTGATTTGAGTTCACCTGTGGCTAGGGCTGTTATGGTGACCGTATTCCCGCCACTCCAGCAGTCACAAGTCATGATGGCAGTCGAATTCCGCGTGACTGTTTAGTCATGGTAATTAGGCTTCTCCAAGCTCTGATGCTGCTGATGGTCATTAGTAGCCTACCAAACTTGCTAACTGCCTGGTACTCAGCACTCTATTGTCCCTTTAATAACTCTGAAATCAATGGAAATGTATTCAAATCTAATCAAACACTTCATGAGTGCCCATGGGCTCATGTTGCGCAGCATTTCTATAGGCTTTGCAATTTCATGAGAAAACAGAGTGATGGCTTCTATTAAAAAGAGGAGGATCCCATCAGCTTTCTATAGGCTAGGCCTACTACAGTATATTTATTTCTCAACTTTCCTAATATTAAGCACATTGCTTATCTTTACAACAGGAGTAAAGCCTACCTGTCTGGGATGAAAATAAACCACAGGGAAAAAAGCGTCCTCCATTTGCTATTTAAGCGCATAGATGACATTTTTTCCCCTTCCGCTGTTTCGAGACAGGCGCATGATAATGGTCCATTCTAAATCAAAACAAATTTCACACATATATTATTTAGTATATGTAAAGACAAGATTAAATCAAGAATAGTGTGATGGGTGACAATATTAGCCTATCACTTGAATGATGTGAATGATACCCACCCTAAGGCTTTTCTTTTGTGCGACTTTTTCAAATTATAGTGCACACCTCATGTAGACTAGCCCATAGGTTTGTATCACAACTAAAGTGTCCAAATAACTTAAAATTAAGCACATTAAATGACTTTACAGCGGGTGTAGAGCCTAACTGGCATACATATGCAGCGCGTGAGTTTCCAGTTTGGGGAAGACAGTTTTCACCATAAAAATGCACCTTTATAATAAATGCATTGCATGCATATTCACATTTGTTGTCACTTTTGAGAATGGTGTTTCCTGCTAAAGGAACATAGCGCTTATAGCCTACTGCCATGTGCGCATTGCTGCGCTTATAATGTGAAGAAATAGCCTAATAGTTTATTAACATTTTAACTAAACATTCTCATCTGTTGAGTCAGCTCATTGCTTAAAACAGGTTTTTTGATGCTAGTGGTTGTATTAATTTGGGATCTATCGCATCCCACAAATGTTTGGACCATTCATTTCTTGCACAGAATAAAATAGATACACTTTTGTACTATGGGGGATAGTAGATTGACATAGGCTAGTGGTTTTGCTGTTCATTAGGCCTACTCATCTTGTTGGCTGATGAAAAGTAAATGTGGATAGTTCTTCCAATATCTTCAATATGCGCCTCGGAATTGGATAAGGACTTGCGCAATTGCGTCCCCAATGTATCCGTCTTCACTTGTAGCCTGTGAGAAAGACCCGATCACGTGACTGAGAGTCATGTGAGTGAGAGGTGCTTTGGCATGCAGCCGGGAGAAGGGAATTATAATTATTATATTCAGCCCAAGGGTTCAACGGCCACTGGCATGAATTTTCTTTAGGGGGCATTAAGGCCACACAAAGGGGATGCAGCCAGGAAATTTAATGCATTATCCTTGTGCTTGTCAAATTGTGAATGAGAGACTGATGAAGTGTGTACAGCCTGCGCAAAAACAAAAAGCAGAGCTCAAAACATATAACCCAACATTTGTATCACAACTAAAGTGACATAAAAACTCTAAGCACGTAGGAGTACCTGTTTCTTTGTTATAGCTGTATGTGCACACTCCGTCAAATCTTTTGGATAAAACATCCATTCTATTTTATTCAGCTATGTTCAATTGTATTCTTCATACTATAAAATAATGTAAAATAATGCCACGGAATTCTAAGCAAATCTTGTCTGCTAAATGAACTAGTGTAGCCCACAGCCATATGGCATATTCAGATCAGAGCCTAACATAAGGACAACTCAGAGTATGCCATTCTTTTCTTCTGAAATAGACTACATTTTCTTCATATGCTTACAATATTTAGACCTGTTTAAAATAATTAATGTATTTATTGTGATGGTGTAGGCTATATTATACTTTTTTGAAATGTAGATGTTCCAAAGGTCTGCATCAGTGGCTTGTAGGCTGTGTGTGGAAGCCAGGAGATGATAAATGTGTTTATGTTAATTAACGGTCAATTACCATGAGACTGGCAGTTATTTACAGCCCTACCTGTGGCCAATTCAATTGTTTGTACATGATTTAGAAGGGAACACACCTGTCCATATACAGTGAGGGAAAAAAGTATTTGATCCCCTGCTGATTTTGTACGTTTGCCCACTGACAAAGAAATTATCAGTCTATAATTTTAATGGTAGGTTTATTTGAACAGTGAGAGACAGAATATCAACAAAAAAATCCAGAAAAACGCATGTCAAAAATGTTATGAATTGATTTGCATTTTAATGAGGGAAATAAGTATTTGACCCCTTCTCAATCAAAAAGATTTCTGGCTCCCAGGTGTCTTTCATACAGGTAACGAACGGAGATTAGGAGCACACTCTTAAAAGGAGTGCTCCTAATCTCAGTTTCTTACCTGTATAAAAGATACCTGTCCACAGAAGCAATCAATCAATCAGATTCCAAACTCTCCACCATGGCCAAGACCAAAGAGCTCTCCAAGGATGTCAGGGACAAGATTGTAGACCTACACAAGGCTGGAATGGGCTACAAGACCATCGCCAAGCAGCTTGGTGAGAAGGTGACAACAGTTTCTGTGATTATTCGCAAATGGAAGAAACACAAAAGAACTGTCAATCTCCCTCAGCCTGGGGCTCCATGCAAGATCTCACCTCGTGGAGTTGCAATGATCATGAGAACGGTGAGGAATCAGCCCAGAACTACACAGGAGGATCTTGTCAATGATCTCAAGGCAGCTGGGACCATAGTCATCAAGAAAACAATTGGTAACACACTATGCCGTGAAGGACTGAAATCCTGCAGCGCCCGCAAGGTCCCCCTGCTCAAGAAAGCACATATACATGCCCGTCTGAAGTTTGCCAATGAACATCTGAATGATTCAGAGGACAACTGGGTGAACGTGTTGTGGTCAGATGAGACCAACATGGAGTTCTTTGGCATCAACCCAACTTGCCGTGTTTGGAGGAGGAGGAATGCTGCCTATGACCCCAAGAAACCATCCCCACCGTCAAACATGGAGGTGGAAACATTATGCTTTGGGGGTGTTTTTCTGCTAAAGGGACAGGACAACTTCACCGCATCAAAGGGACGATGGACGGGGCCATGTACCGTCAAATGTACCGTCAAACCCTCAGCCAGGGTATTGAAAATGGGTCGTGGATGGGTATTCCAGCATGACAATGACCCAAAACACACGGCCAAGGCAACAAAGGAGTGGCTCAAGAAGAAGCACATTAAGGTCCTGGAGTGGCCTAGCCAGTCTCCAGACCTTAATCCCATAGAAAATCTGTGGAGGGAGCTGAAGGTTCGAGTTGCCAAACGTCAGCCTAGAAACCTTAATGACTTGAAGAAGATCTGCAAAGAGGAGTGGGACAAAATCCCTCCTGAGATGTGTGCAAACCTGGTGGCCAACTACAAGAAACGTCTGACCTCTGTGATTGCCAACAAGGGTTTTGCCACCAAGTACTAAGTCATGTTTTGCAGAGGGGTCAAATACTTATTTCCCTCATTAAAATGCAAATCAATTTATAACATTTTTGACATGCATTTTTCTGGATATTTTTGTTGTTATTCTGTCTCTCACTGTTCAAATAAACCTACCATTAAAATTATAGACTGATCATTTCTTTGTCAGTGGGCAAACGTACAAAATCAGCAGGGGATCAAATACTTTTTTCCCTCACTGTAAGATCCCACAGTTGACAGTGCATGTCAGAGCAGAAACTATACCATAAAGTCCAAGGAACTGTCCGTAGATCTCCTAGATAGATTTGGGATGAGGCATATTTCTGGCGAAGGTTATAAAACATATATCTGGGGAAGAGAGTGTTGAAAGTTTCCAAGACACCAGTGGTCCCCATCATTGGGAAATGAAAAAAATATGGAACTACTCAGACTCTGCCTAGAGCTGGCTGTCCGACCAAACTGAGAAACCAGGCAAGAAGGACCTTGGTCTGAGAGGTGACCAAGAACCCAATGACCACTCTCACAGAACTACAGCCAGGTGGAGATACAATATATATACAAAATCATTCGCAAGGAGATTCCTTCAAAAATATTATTTGAAGATTTGAAGATTAACCTGCTAGTAGGAACGGTCTCTACAGTACTTCACCAATCTGGGCTTTATGGGATAGTGGCCAGACCGAAGCCACTTCTGAGAAAAAGGGTGTGAATACTTGTGTAAATTAGATAATTCCATATATCAATTTCAATACATTTGATGAAGGCACTGTATGGGATCCTTTATCTAGATATTATCAATGTACCTTCTCTCCACCTCACCGGAGCCCTACAGGAGCTGGCAGACACAGCAACACTATCTGGAAGACAGGCATCAATGTTGTGATTCCACATATCAATCACAAATGAAGGAGTTTTGGTAACCATTGGCTCACCTCTCACGATAGTGCAGTATGTTGCCAGATTTCATGACAGTTGAAAATTGTCATACACAAAGCATTGTGTAAAGCTATTCTCCACTACAATGAAAAGGTAATCTAAAGTTGATCATTTATGAGGTCGGTCAAAACGTTCAATATCATTTCAAGTGAAAATGTTCATTTTAAAAGAAAAGGGTAAGGATAGCACTTTAGAGTTTGGTTAGTAGGTTCTGTAGTCTTGCCAACTCCTATGGTCATTGTAACATCAAACACAAGGCTGTACAGCAAAAACCGATCTGGGACCAGGCTAGGGTAATAGATGACAGGGGGTGGGGTTAAAGGTCAGTTCTAAAAGTATCCAGTCAGCAGGTCTTCTGTCAGGAGACAGCCAATCAGAACAGAGCCAGCTGGCGTGGTTTGGGATGCCAGAGGAACCGACAGGCAGGTTACAGGATGGTCCTCCCTCCCCCTGTGTCCGTGAGTGTGTGCATGCTTATATCAGCATATCCCACGTGTGTGTGTATGTGTTTGTGTGGATTCCCATATAGGACAATCTGGTTTATTTTGCAGTCATATCTTAAAGGAATTTTCTCCTTCTTGCTAGAGAAATTAGAAATTACAATTAGAACTAGAAGTCACTGTTAAACACCACACCTTCAAGGAACCAATGATTAAACTCTCAAAGTTGGCCTTTCTTTACATTTTCCAACTGTAGATCCACCATGCATCCATCCCCTGAATCATAACACTCTTATTCAGACTACACATTATTGTATTGTACCCTAACTTCAAAAAATTGTCACAGCATTCTAAATCTGATTGATGCTGTGTACTGGGGACTGGCAGGAGGTTTGTGTGTTTTGTTGAACTTTTTGTTTGGCCAGGCCACATTGGCCATATGGCTAATAAGGCTGAACTGGGCCAAAGGGATGGTCTCTGTGTGCATTTTGGTTGAATATGAGTTTCATAAAATGATTAACTGTGTTGAGACATTTCAGGAGGTATGGGGGCTCAGCGGGGCTGTCTGTACGTCTGGAGAGGATGAACAGTTGTAATGTGGGGCTGGAGGGTGCAGGTAGCCTAGCGGTTAGAGCAGGTAGCCTAGCGGTTAGAGCAGGTAGCCTAGCGGTTAGAGCGTTGGGCCAGTAACTGAAAGGTTGATGGTTCACATCCCTAATTGCTCCTATAAGTTGCTCTGGATAAGAGTGTCTGCTAAATGTATTGTAATGTGATTTTGTGGAGGTTGTAGTGGCATGCTATGCGTTTTGATGGGGGTGGTGGTTTTAGTGTAATGAAGATGTCTGATTAAAGTAAGACAAGAAGTCAAGTCTCTCTCTCCCTTTCTCTATGTTGTGGAGGTGAGAGTTCAGGTTGGCAACAAGCCTCCTTCTATCCCAGCTGCACTGAAATGAGGAGCCAAACGGCCCATCAGTTCAGCCACTGTGGGAGACAGAGTTAAAAACCGCGAATGCATCG
This sequence comes from Salvelinus alpinus, assembly GCF_045679555.1. Lineage (NCBI taxonomy): Eukaryota > Metazoa > Chordata > Actinopteri > Salmoniformes > Salmonidae > Salvelinus > Salvelinus alpinus. The sequence goes on along the minus strand of NC_092092.1, from coordinate 18,271,564 downwards.
TTAATTACTTGGGTTTGGTTTGTGGGTTAAAGACTTCAGAGCTCCCCTTTGTGTACCTTGTGTGTGACCTCCCTCTTCTCTCCTCCATCCTCTTTCCTCCCTGCTTCCTCCTCCATCCATCCCAACCCATCCCCATTGTGAAGAGTTCTGCAGCCAGGTGGAGGTGTGTGGGTATGGGGGAAGGAGAGAAGCATGGCTTCTGTCACTCAGACCAGACCGTGTGTGTGTGCGACCGTGTGTGTGGGTCCGGCAGGCCCCGCTAGGACCAAGTGACAGATGGCTGCTCCAGGATAATGAACCTGTGACATCTGAAGCGCCTTAGAGCCAACTTGCCAACGGCCCGACAGGCTAACAAACTCACCTGGATCCTCCGGGGAACCAGTCCACTCTTCTCCTCTCTTCTTCTCCCTCTCCTCTCTTTGCCTCCTCTCCACCTCCTCTCCTCCCCCTCCACCAGCTAAAATAACTTAAGAACTAGAAGCAGAAGTGAATTGATTCTCCTCCTCCACATGCAGGATAAGAAGTTAAAGGTCTGGAGGATAAAAGCATAGACAGAATTTAGGTGGGTGTTTTAGTGGAAGAATAGTGCTGTCTTGGATTGAATTTTCTGTCATTCACTGGAAGAGAGACAAATCAATTCTGGCGATGTCTTTATTTGTTAAGTGCTGCTGAATTGGATTAGGTTAGGTTTTTGTTTTGTGTTGGTTCATGCTATATTCGAAGTTCAGCTGCCTGCCGTAACCAATGGGCAGCATGTGAGGCAGATATAAACATATTCATGTTCATGTTTATAGCAAGTTATAAAACATGTTAACTGCAGGCTTTAAAGGGACATTCAGCAGTGGGCTACATCCACTTTTGGACTAAATTATTTATATGTACCCATTTGATTCTTGAAGAATAGACCTTGCCTCATGAGCTTAGTTTAAATGTCGTACCCCATCCGAACCCAATATATAAGTGTGTTTTACTCCAATGTTGTAAACAAAGTAAATGTAAACAAACACTGTATATCCTCAAAATATGGTCTTGCTTTAATGGCCATGTACTCTCTTAATCTCCACCCAGCACAGCCAGAAGAGGACTGGCCACCCTTCGGAGCCTGGTTCCTCTCTAGGTTTTCCCTAGGTTCCTACTGTTCTACAGAGTTTTTTCTAGCCACTGTGCTTCTATATCTACATTGCTTGCTCTTTGGCTGGATATCTGTAGAAGCACTTTGTGACAACTGCTGATGTAAGAAGGGCTTTATAAAATAAATGTGATTGATGGATTAAAGCCCCAATGCAGTCTTTGTAATGTTATTTTTAAATCATCATTGTATGGCTGATAGGATGGTTTAGAGCCCACCTCCTTACCCAGATGAACAGTCACTGGTCTATTATAATCAGATCACATTGTAAAAATAGTGATAATGCAATTTTTTCAAACAGCTCTTACACAAAAAGAGCATTATCATTATTTTCACAATTTCAGAGTGTAATTTCGACCTCATAGTGTGGAAATATCCTAAAAGAAAAAACTTTTTTTTTAGCCCTTTTTTTTGTGGTATCCAATTGGTAGTTACAGTCTTGTCTCATCGTTGCAACTCCCGTACAGACTCGGGAGAGGCGAAGGTCGAGAGCCGTGCGTCCTCCAAAACATAACCCAAACAAGCCGCACTGCTTCTTGTCACAATGCCCGCTTAACCCAAAAGCCAGCCACACCAATGTGTCGGGGGAAACACCGTACACCTGGCAACCATGTCAGCGTGTATGCGCCAGGCCCACCACAGAAGTCACTAGAGCGCGATGGGACAAAGACATCCCTGCCGGCCAAACACTCCCCTAACCCGGACGACGCTGGGCCAATTGTGCGCCGTCCCATGGCTCCCCCGGTCGCGGCCGGCTGCGACAGAGCCTGGACTCAAACCAGGATCTCTAGTGACACAGCTAGCACTGCGATCTATTTATTTATTTATTTCACCTTTATTTAACCAGGTAGGCAAATTGAGAACAAGTTCTCATTTACAATTGCGACCTGGCCAAGATAAAGCAAAGCAGTTCGACACATACAACAACACAGAGTTTCACATGGAATAAAACAAACATACAGTCAATAATACAGTAGAAAAATAAGTCTATATACAATGTGAGCAAATAAGGTGAGATAAGGGAGGTAAAGGCAAAAAAAGGCCATGGTGGCAAAGTAAATACAATATAGCAAGTAAAACACTGGAATGGTAGATTTGCAGTGGAAGAATATGCAAAGTAGAAATAGAATAATGGGGTGCAAAGGAGCAAAATAAATAAATAAATAAATACAGTAGGGGGAGAGGTAGTTGTTTGGGCTAAATTATAGACGGGCTATGTACAGGTGCAGTAATCTGTGAGCTGCTCTGACAGCTGGTGCTTAAAGCTAGTGAGGGAGTTAAGTGTTTCCAGTTTCAGAGATTTTTGTAGTTCGTTCCAGTCATTGGCAGCAGAGAACTGGAAGGAGAGGCGGCCAAAGGAAGAATTGGTTTTGGGGGTGACCAGACAGATATACCTGCTGGAGCGCGTGCTACAGGTGGGTGCTGCTATGGTGACCAGCGAGCTGAGATAAGGGGGGACTTTATCTAGCAGGGTCTTGTAGATGACCTGGAGCCAGTGGGTTTGGCAACGAGTATGAAGCGAGGTACAGCCAACGAGAGCATACCGGTCGCAGTGGTGGGTAGTATATGGGGCTTTGGTGACAAAACGGATGGCACTGTGATAGACTGCATCCAATTTATTAAGTATGGTATTGGAGGCTATTTTTTAAATCGCCGAAGTCGAGGATCGGTAGGATGGTTAGTTTTACGAGGGTATGTTTGGCAGCATGAGTGAAGGATGCTTTGTTGTGAAATAGGAAGCCAATTCTAGATTTAACTTTGGATTGGAGATGTTTGATGTGAATCTGGAAGGAGAGTTTACAGTCTAACCAGAAACCTAGGTATTTCTAGTTGTCTACATATTCTAAGTCAGAACCGTCCAGAGTAGTGATGCTGGATGGGCGGGCAGGTGCAGGCAGCGATCGGTTGAAGAGCATGCATTTAGTTTTACTTGTATTTAAGAGCAGTTGGAGGCCACGGAAGGAGAGTTGTATGGCATTGAAGCTCGTCTGGAGGGTTGTTAACACAGTGTCCAAAGAAGGGCCAGAAGTATACAGAATGGTGTCGTCTGCGTAGAGGTGGATCAGAGACTCACCAGCAGCAAGAGCGACATCATTGATGTATACAGAGAAGAGAGTCGGCCCAAGAATTGAACCCTGTGGCACCCCCATAGAGACTGCCAGAGGCCCGGACAACAGGCCCTCCGATTTGACACACTGAACTCTATCAGAGAAGTAGTTGGTGAACCAGGCGAGGCAATCATTTGAGAAACCAAGGCTATCGAGTCTGCCGATGAGGATGTGGTGATTGACAGAGTCGAAAGCCTTGGCCAGGTCAATGAATACGGCTGCACAGTATTGTTTCTTATCGATGGCGGTTAAGATATCGTTTAGGACCTTGGCTGAGGTGCACCCATGACCAGCTCTGAAACCAGATTGCATAGCGGAGAAGGTGCGGTGGGATTCGAAATGGTCGGTAATCTGTTTGTTGACTTGGCTTTCGAAGACCTGAGAAAGGCAGGGTAGGATAGATATAGGTCTGTAGCAGTTTGGGTCAAGAGTGTCTCCCCCTTTGAAGAGGGGGATGACCGCAGCTGCTTTCCAATCTTTGGGAATCTCAGACGACATGAAAGAGAGGTTGAACAGGCTAGTAATAGAGGTTGCAACAATTTCTGCAGATAGTTTTAGAAAGAAAGGGTCCAGATTGTCTAGCCCGGCTGATTTGTAGGGGTCCAGATTTTGCAGCTCTTTCAGAACATCAGCTGACTGGATTTGGGAGAAGGAGAAATGGGGAAGGCTTGGGCGAGTTGCTGTGGGGGGTGCAGTGCTGTTGACCGGGGTTGGGGTAGCCAGGTGGAAAGCATGGCCAGCCGTAGAAAAATGCTTATTGAAATTCTCAATTATAGTGGATTTATCGGTGGTGACAGAGTTTCCTATCCTCAGTGCAGTGGGCAGCTGGGAGGAGGTGTTCTTATTCTCCATGGACTTTACAGTGTCCCAGAACTTTTTTGAGTTTGTGTTACAGGAAGCAAATTTGTGCTTGAAAAAGCTAGCCTTGGCTTTTCTAACTGCCTGTGTATATTGGTTTTTAACTTCCCTGAAAAGTTACATATCACGGGGGCTGTTCGATGCTAATGCAGAATGCCATAGGATGTTTTTGTGTTGGTTAAGGGCAGTCAGGTCTGGAGAGAACCAAGGGCTATATCTGTTCCTGGTTCTACATTTCTTGAATGGGGCATGCTTATTTAAGATGGTGAGGAAGGCATTTAAAAAAATAACCAGGCATCCTCTACTTACGGGATGATGTCAATATCCTTTCAGGATACCCGGGCCAGGTGTTTCAGGGAGCGTTTGACAGTGAGTGGAGGTCGTTTGACCGCTGACCCATTACTGATGCAGGCAAAGGCAGTGATCGCTGAGATCTTGGTTGAAAACAGCAGAGGTGTATTTAGAGGGCAAGTTGGTTAGGATGATATCTATGAGGGAGCCCGTGTTTACGGCTTTGGGGTGGTACCTGGTTGGTTCATTGATAATTTGTGTGAGATTGAGGGCATCAAGCTTAGATTGTAGGACGCCTGGGGTGTTAAGCATGTCCCAGTTTAGGTCACCTAGCAGCACGAGCTCTGAAGATAGATGGGGGGCAATCAGTTCACATAGGGTGTCCAGAGCACAGCTGGTGGTAGACGGCATTCCCAGCCGCGTCCTCAGAGCATGCGCAGACCAGCTGGCTGGTGTGTTTATGGACATATTCAATCAATCCTTATCCCAGTCTGCTGTTCCCACATGCTTCAAGACGGCCACCATTGTTCCTGTTCCCAAGAAAGCTAAGGTAACTGAGCTAAACGACTACCGCCCCGTAGCACTCACTTCCGTCATCATGAAGTGCTTTGAGAGACTAGTCAAGGACCATATCACCTCCACCCTACCGGACACCCTAGACCCACTCCAATTTGCTTACCGACCCAATAGGTCCACAGACGACGCAATCGCAACCACACTGCACACTGCCCTGACCCATCTGGACAAGAGGAATACCTATGTGAGAATGCTGTTCATCGACTACAGCTCAGCATTTAACACCATAGTACCCTCCAAACTCGTCATCAAGCTCGAGACCCTGGGTCTCGACCCCGCCCTGTGCAACTGGGTCCTGGACTTCCTGACGGGCCGCCCCCAGGTGGTGAGGGTAGGTAACAACATCTCCACCCTGCTGATCCTCAACACTGGGGCCCCACAAGGGTGCGTTCTGAGCCCTCTCCTGTACTCCCTGTTCACCCACGACTGCGTGGCCATGCACGCCTCCAACTCAATCATCAAGTTTGCGGATGACACTACAGTGGTAGGCTTGATTACCACCAACACCCTCGGACTGTGGTGTCAGGAAAATAACCTCATACTCAACGTCAACAAAACAAAGGAGATGATTGTGGACTTCAGGAAACAGCAGAGGGAGCACCCCCCTATCCACATCGACGGGACAGTAGTGGAGAAGATGGAAAGTTTTAAGTTCCTCGGTGTACACATCACGGACAAACTGAATTGGTCCACCCACACAGACAGCGTTGTGAAGAAGGCGCAGCAGCGCCTCTTCAACCTCAGGAGGCTGAAGAAATTCGGCTTGTCACCAAAAGCACTCACAAACTTCTACAGATGCACAATCGAGAGCATCCTGTCGGGCTGTATCACCGCCTGGTACGGCAACTGCTCCGCCCACAACCGTAAGGCTCTCCAGAGGGTAGTGAGGTCTGCACAACGCATCACCGGGGGGCAAACTACCTGCCCTCCAGGACACCTACACCACCCGATGTCACAGGAAGGCCATAAAGATCATCAAGGATAACAACCACCCAAGCCACTGCCTGTTCACCCCGCTATCATCCAGAAGGCGAGGTCAGTACAGGTGCATCAAAGCAGGGACCAAGAGACTGAAAAACAGCTTCTATCTCAAGGCCATCAGACTGTTAAACAGCCACCACTAACATTTAGCGGCCGCTGCCAACATACTGACTCAACTCCAGCCACTTTAATAATGGGAATTGATGGAAATTATGTAAAAATGTACCACTAGCCACTTTAAACAATGCCACTTAATATAATGTTTACATACCCTACATTACTCATCTCATATGTATATGTATATACTGTACTCTATACCATCTACTGCATCTTGCCTATGCCGTTCTGTACCATCACTCATTCATATATCTTTATGTACATATTCTTTATCCCTTTACACTTGTGTGTATAAGGTAGTAGTTGTGGAATTGTTAGGTTAGATTACTTGTTGGTTATTACTGCATTGTCGGAACTAGAAGCACAAGCATTTCGCTACACTCGCATTAACATCTGCTAACCATGTGTATGTGACAAATAAAATTTGATTTGATTAGATTTTTTGATTTGATTTGAGGGTGGTCTATAGCAGGCGGCAACAGTGAGAGACTTGTTTTTAGAGAGGTGGATTTTTAAAAGTAGAAGTTCAAATTGTTTGGGTACAGACCTGGATAGTAGGACAGAACTCTGCAGGCTATATCTGCAGTAGATTGCAACACCGCCCCCTTTGGTCGTTCTATCTTGTCTGAAAATGTTGTAGTTAGGGATGGAGATTTCAGAGTTTTTGGTGGTCTTCCTAAGCCAGAATTCAGACACGGCTAGGACATCCGGGTTGGCAGAGTGTGCTAAAGCAGGGAATAAAACAAACTTAGGGAGGAGGCTTCTAATGTTAACATGCATGAAACCAAGGCTATTACGGTTACAGAAGTCATCAAAAGAGAGCGCCTGGGGAATAGGAGTGGAGCTAGGCACTGCAGGGCCTGGATTCACCTCTACATCACCAGAGGAACAGAGGAGGAGTAGGATAAGAGTACGGCTAAAAGCTATGAGAATTGGTCGTCTAGGACGTCTGGAACAGAGAGTAAAAGGAGCAGGTTTCTGGGGGCGATAAAATAGCTTCAAGGTATAATGTACAGACAAAGGTATGGTAGGATGTGAATACAGTGGAGGTAAACCTAGGCATTGAGTGATGATGAGAGAGATATTGTCTCTAGAAACATAATTGAAACCAGGTGATGGCATCGCATGTGTGGGTGGTGGAACTGAAATGTTGGATAAGGTATAATGAGCAGGGCTAGAGGCTCTACAGTGAAATAAGCCAATAAACACTAACCAGAACAGCAATGGACAAGGCATATTGACATTAAGGAGAGGCATGCTTAGTCGAGTGATCATAAGGGTCAGTGAGTAGTGAGGTTGGTTGGGGTCACGGCAATTCAGACAGCTAGCCGGGCCATGGGTAGCAAGCTGGCAGAGGATGGTCTGTTTTTAGCCACCTCGTGCGTTTCCATCGGTAGATTAGTGGGGTTCCGTGTGGTAGAGGGGACCAATCCAATTGGCAAAATAGATATAGTTATAGTGACCCAAGAAAATTGTCCGATAGACCTATTCAGATAGTAGCCGATAAGACAGCTAACGATTAGCGGGCCGCAGATGGGTGTTCAGGTTACGTCGCGACGGAGGGGCCAGTTGGATAACTCGCTCGGGCAGATAACGTCGGTAGTCCAGTCGTGAAGGCCCAGTGGGGCTCCGTATCGGCAGTAAAACGGGTCCGGATAGGTGATTGTAGCTCAGGAGTGGCTGATGGAACTCTTTCAGCTGGCTAGCTCCGGAATAATTGATGTTTGCTCCGGGACCGACGTGAGCCAATAGTCACTCGGATAGCAGCTAGCTAGCTGCAAGATCCAGGTGTAAATGTCCAGAGCTTGCGGTAGAAATCCGGGGATATGGAGAGAAAATAGGTCCGGTATGCTTTGGTCTGAGTCGCGTTGTACAAAACTGGCAACAGCTTTTCGAGCTAAAGGATAGCTGATGACCGCCAACCGTGGTTAGCTGAATACTAACGTTAGCCAGTGAACTGGCTAGCTTCTGGCTAGCTTCTGTTGTTGAATTCAGATTTGAGGTGAATAATACTTTTTTTTTATATTGGTGAGGCGGGTTGCAGGAGAGTGTTTTGAAGTTGAGTTTTTAGAAGAAAAAATATATAAATATAAAAAGATATGCGAAGAAAATATGTAAATATATATACAGTGGGGAGAACAAGTATTTGATACACTGCCGATTTTGCAGGTTTTCCTACTTACAAAGCATGTAGAGGTCTGTAATTTTTATCATAGGTACACTTCAACTATGAGAGACGGAATCTAAAACAAAAATCCAGAAAATCACATTGTATGATTTTTAAGTAATTAATTTGCATTTTATTGCATGACATAAGTATTTGATACATCAGAAAAGCAGAACTTAATATTTGGTACAGAAACCTTTGTTTGCAATTACAGAGATCATACGTTTCCTGTAGTTCTTGACTAGGTTTGCACACACTGCAGCAGGGATTTTGGCCCACTCCTCCCTACAGATCTTCTCCAGATCCTTCAGGTTTCGGGGCTGTCGCTGGGCAATACGGACTTTCAGCTCCCTCCAAAGATTTTCTATTGGGTTCAGGTCTGGAGACTGGGTAGGCCACTCCAGGACCTTGAGATGCTTCTTACGGAGCAACTCCTTAGTTGCCCTGGCTGTGTGTTTCGGGTCGTTGTCATGCTGGAAGACCCAGCCACGACCCATCTCAATGCTCTTACTGAGGGAAGGAGGTTGTTGGCCAAGATCTCGCGATACATGGCCCCATCCATCCTCCCCTCAATACAGTGCAGCCGCCCTGTGCCCTTTGCAGAAAAGCATCCCCAAAGAATGATGTTTCCACCTCCATGCCTCACGGTTGGGATGGTGTTCTTGGGGTTGTACTCATCCTTCTTCTTCCTCCAAACACGGCGAGTGGAGTTTAGACCAAAAAGCTCTATTTTTGTCACATCAAACCACATGACCTTCTCCCATTCCTCCTCTGGATCATCCAGATGGTCATTGGCAAACTTCAGATGAACCTGGACATGCGCTGGCTTGAGCAGGGGGACCTTGCGTGCGCTGCAGGATTTTAATCCATGGCGGCGTAGTGTGTTACTAATGGTTTTCTTTGAGACTGTGGTCCCAGCTCTCTTCAGGTCATTGACCAGGTCCTGCCGTGTAGTTCTGGGCTGATCCCTCACCTTCCTCATGATCATTGATTCCCCACGAGGTGAGATCTTGCATGGAGCCCCAGACCGAGGGTGATTGACCATCATCTTGAACTTCTTCCATTTTTTTATAATTGCACCAACAGCTGTTGCCTTCTCACCAAGCTGCTTGCCTATTATCCTGTAGCCCATCCCAGCCTTGTGCAGGTCTACAATTTCATCCCTGATGTCCTTACACAGCTCTCTGGTCTTGGCCATTGTGGAGAGGTTGGAGTCTGTTTGATTGAGTGTGTGGACAGGTGTCTTTTATACAGGTAACGAGTTCAAACATGTGCAGTTAATACAGGTAATGAGTGGAGAACAGGAGGGCTTCTTAAAGAAAAACTAACAGGTCTGTGAGAGCCGGAATTCTTACTGGTTGGTAGGTGATCAAATACTTATGTCATGCAATAAAATGCAAATTAATTACTTAAAAATCATACAATGTGATTTTCTGGATTTTTGTTTTAGATTCCGTCTCTCACAGTTGAAGTGTACCTATGATAAAAATGACAGACCTCTACATGCTTTGTAAGTAGGAAAACCTGCAAAATCGGCAGTGTATCAAATACTTGTTCTCCCCACTGTATACACAGGACACGACAAGACGAGGACAAAGGACGTCTGACTGCTATGCCATCTTGGAAAAGCAGTGCCTTAGACCACTGCGCCACTCGGGAGGCCAGAAATCACATTTTTAACTGCACTGCCCCTTTATCAAATCAAATGTTATTGGTCACATACACACGATTAGCAGATGATATTGTGAGTGTAGCAAAAACAGTATATCCATATGAGATGAAGAAATGCAAGATATGTAAGCATAATTATGTGAATGAGATACTGTAGAATAGTATAGAAAAGAGTATATACACATGAGATGAGTAATGCAAGATATGTAAACATTATTAAAATGACTAGTGTTCCATTCCTTAAAGTGGCCAGTGATTCCTTTAAGCCCCATCCCTCAGCTTTTGACCAAAACAGTGGCAGGAACAGAACTTTGGTATTGTTTCAACTGGTGATTGGCCCTTTAAGTAAAGCTTACCAAACTTCTTTTAGAGTTTATTTCGTGATTTATTAACCTTTATCATTGTTACAGCAACTCTGAATCATCCGAGCCATAAACTGACCCATTTTAACCAATTTTCTTATGATTTTGCTCACAGCTTGGCTTTCAATGTTGAGTTGTTTGAGAAGTGAGTGAGTTTTTAGAGGTTTTAACCTAGACTGCACTACATGGGATCTATTCCAAAAAGGGCATTCTCTGACAGCATAGGGATCATTGAAAGGGCAAACTCCCTGTCTGTGCCATTTGGAAGAGAGGCAGACCGATGCCAAACTGTCAATACCCAATCAGCTTTCCTCTTTTCAAGTTGAAACTCAATAACTCCTAAAATTATGTATGAATCTCATTTCATTTATTGAGTATTAAATTACAAAACTTTACTAGACTAGAAGAAAACAACCCTTTACGTTTCTCTCCTATCATACATTTAACATGGTGTTAAAACATTTAAACGTCAACTAACAGAGACCATAAAGACACAATCAAGGGTGCATGGTGGGATGTTTGTAGCCTAACAGACTGGAAGGGTGAGGGGAGAAGGTTCAATCATTCAATTTCCGTCAAGATGGCTTTGATTAATGTTCAATTTAAATTTGCCATGACAGGACTCCAAATTGACTGGCAAAGGTTAATTTCTATACTCACCAGTATGAAAAGATAATGAGGCAAGCCAGCTGTGAAGGAGCATCACTGTAATTTGTTTCAATGTATTTATATTGTGTTTATATATCTAGGATCCTAAAATGTCAATGTATTATCACATCCGGTTAATTTATATTTTCCAATCAGCTCAGTCTTTACCTGTTTGTTTCAATGTTAGATTGAGTGGAATGCCCCTTTAATTGTTAGAGGGCCACTTTCAAGCATTGCTAAATAGCTGATTGAACACAACTGTGGCCTTCTGCCTCAAGTGCTTCAGCTTGTTTAAAATGGAGGATGTTATTCAGTGTGTGAAGGTTACTGCTGGTATGTCATGCAAGTTTTAATAAAAATATTACCTATTTATTATGATATCACCGTCTCATCAATGTGAGATGGCATCGGCCAGCTATCTCACACCCGGCTAGCATACCGTCAGCACTGATTCTGTGGGAAGTCAGTGGAAGAGAAGACAGTCCAGAGATATAAGTTGAATGGACATTTTAATCTAGAGAGGTGGAAATCTGTTGTATTAAAACACTGAATTAGGTAAGGAGGCACTGCATCTTTTACCTAACTACTCATACCTACAGTGCATTTGGAAAGTATTCAGACCACTTGACTTTTTTCACATTTTGTTATGTTACAGCCTTATTCTAAAATGTATTAAATAGTTTTTGTCCCTCATCAATCTACACACAATACCCAATAATGACAAAGCAAAAATAGGTTTTTAGAAATTTTAGCAAATGTATCAAATAAAAAAAAATGAAATATCACATTTAAATACGTAATCAGACCCTTTACTCAGTACTTTGTTCAAGCACCTATGGCAGTAATTACAGCCTCGAGTCTTCTTGGGTATGACGCTACAAGCTTGGCACACCTGTATTTGGATAGTTTCACCCATTCTTCACTGTAGATCCTCTCAAGCTCTGTCAGGTTAGATGGGGAGCGTTGCTGCACAGCTATTTTCAGGTCTCTCCAGAGATGTTAGATCGGGTTCAAGTCCGGGCTCTGGATGGGCCACATTCAGAGACTTGTCCCGAAGCCACTCCTGCGTTGTCTTGGTTGTGTGCTTAGGGTCGTTGTCCTGTTGGAAGGTGAACCTTCACCCCAATGATCTCTCTGTACATTGCTCCGTTCATCTTTCCCGTGATCCTGACGAGTCTCCCAGTCCCTGTCACTGAAAAACATCCCCACAGCATGATGCTGCCACCACCATGCTTCACCATAGGCATGGTGCCAGGTTTCCTCCAGACGTGATGCTTGGCATTCAGGCAAAATAGTTAAATCTTGGTTTCATCAGATCAGAGAATCTTGTTTCTCATGGTCTGAGAGTCTTTAGGTGCCTTTTGGCAAACTCCAAGTGGGCAGTCATGTGCCTTTTATTGAGGAGTGGCTTCCGTCTGGCCACTCAACCATAAAGGCCTGATTGGTGGAGTGCTACAGAGATGGGAGAACCTTCCAGAAGGACAACCATCTCCACAGAGCAACTCTGGAGCTATGTCAGAGTGACCATCAGGTTCTTGATCACCTCCCTGACCAAGGCACTTCTCCCCCGATGGTTCAGTTTGGCCGGGTGGCCAGCTCTAGGAAGAGTCTTAGTGGTTCCAAACTTCATCCATTTAAGAATAATGGAGGCCACTGTGTTCTTGGGGACCTTCAATGCAGAATAAATGTTTTGATCCTGCCTCTGAGCTCTGCGGACATTTCCTTCGACCTCATGGCTTGGTTTTTGCTCTGACATGCACTGTCAACTGTGGGACCTTACATAGACAGGTGTGTGCCTTTCCAAATCATGTCCAATCAATTGAATTTGCCACAGGTGGACTCCAATCAAGTTGTAGAAACATCTCAAGAATTATCAATGGAAGTAGGTGCGGCAGGTAGCCTAGTGGTTAGCGAATTGGGCCAGTAACCGAAAGGTTGCTAGATCAAATCTCCGAGCTGACAAGGTAAACATCTGCCGTTCTACCCCTGAACAAGGCAGCTAACCCACTGTTCCTAGGCTATCATTGTAAATAAGAATTTGTTCTTAACTGACTTGCCTAGTTAAATAAATAAAAAAACAGGATGCACCTGAGCTCAATGTTGAGTCTAATAGCAAAAGGGTCTGTATACTTATGTAAGTAAGGTATTTCTGTTTTTGTTATATATATAAATTAGCAAAATGGTAAAAAAAATTTTTTCGCTTTGTCATTATGGGGTAGTGTGTAGATTAATGAGGGAAAAAAATATTTTATCAATTTTGAAATAAGGCTGTAATGTAATAAAATGTGGAAAAAGTGAAAGGTTCTGATTACTTTCCAAATGCACTGTAATTGAATATAGCCTCTGCAGTCTCATAATACTGTACGCTTTTAAATCATTTCCAAGATTACTGAGTGGCGTGAGGGATACTGTTAATGTAAATAGAAAAACTGACAACAAATCTAACCATATTGATAAGGCATTGCTGCTGATCAGTAGATAACCAGAGGCGGGCGGAGAAGAGGGGGACAACGTGGGACTACCTGGAGATGAACTGCACCTACCTGTGTAATATAAGTATTGTACATATACTTCAGTAAAGTTTCTTCTCTGCATTATACAGGCCTCTTCTTTTGTCTTCTTTGACCGCTGGAGACTTGGCTGGAGGAAAGGATCTTGGGTTGTGCCCTAGGGTGGGGGTTGAACGTGGGCATTGACCACAGGGAGAGGACAAGGCTGGAAAAAGTAGAAACATAAGCCTTGACTTAAGGCTATATGTAGGCTATATAGAAATAACGACACTTGAATTGAAATCATTAAACAAAATAATAAGGATTTATATCAGCCTAATCGAGGTGTAAATTACAACACACATTCCAACTTGTAACAATGCTGCATGGGATTATTACTAATGTGAGTCGGCGCATCCAATGGCCAGGTTCTTGATGGGTATAATGCTGGGAGACATTTACTGATTTCAAGGCTCTAACACCTCCGACGCTGTCTAAATAAAAACAATGGAACTGCTCTGCAGTTGCCGGTTATCCCCAAAGCCATTTGCTGATTTGACAGCTCTAACGCAGGTCAAATCAAACCAAATAAAATGTTATTTGTCACATGAGACGAATACAAGAGGTGTAGACTTTGTGGTGAAATGCTTACTTAGGAGCACTTTCCCAACGATGCAGAGTTAAAAAGTAATAAAAGATTAGCAAAAAAATTAATAAAATAGTAACAAGATAAAACAATAACAAGGCTATATACAAGGAGGACCGGAACCGAGTCAATGTGCAGTAGTATGAGGTAGTTGAGGTGATTGAGGTAATATGTAGATGGGGGTAACAGTCACTAGGCAATCAGGATTAACAGAGTGTGAAAGTGTGTGTGAATGTGTGTGTGACGTCAATGTGTGTGTGTGTGTGTGTGTTGGAATGTCAATGTAGTGTGTGTGAGAGTTTGGGTGAGTCCAGTGAAAGAATGTCAGTGCAAAAAAAAGGGGGGTCAATGCAAATAGCCATTTTAATGAGCTTCTGGTTATCATATATCATGTGTGTGTGTGTGTGTGTGTGTGTGTGTGTGTGTGTGTGTGTGTGTGTGTGTGTGTGTGTGTGTGTGTGTGTGTGTGTGTGTGTGTGTGTGTGTGTGTGTGTGTGTGTGTGTGTGTCAGGGCCCACTGAGATGGATACTCCCAGTCATGCCAACTAGGGCTATATGCCAATAAATAAGAGGTTTTTAGAAATATCTAATCGTTTGGGTGTTGAGTCAATTATTCTCTAATCGTACAGCAATACCAAACAGTTCTCTTCCACTATAATATCAAACTGTTCCATTAATGGTACAATCACTTTGATTCCATAGACACGTGGCTTAATTATAAAATAATTAGAAGAAAGAAATGTATATACACACAAAGGCATATAAAATAAATCTGAGATGTCATAAATGTATTGAATCTCCTTGATGCATGTACAGTATGTTTGGAGCATGTTCACATTTTCCAGATAGCACGTGTAACCCTATGGCCCCTGGTCAAATGTAGTACACTATAGTGAACAGGGTGCCATTTGAGACACAGTCGATAAGTCCACACACACACACACACACACACACACACACACACACACACACACACACACACACACACACACACACACACACACACACACACACACACACACACACACACACACACACACACACACACACACACACACACACACACACACACACACACACACACCAGTAGTTTTAATTAGGTGCAGCTTCTCAGTGAAGAAGTCATAAAGCTGTCTCGGCTTCAGTGGTGCAGAACAGACAGAACAAGAAAAAGATTCAGACTCCATTTCGACTCCCTTTTGTTCTCTGAAAACCCTTTTTTGTAGTGTTGTTACCTCGTCCACAGGTTAATTACTACCACATGTAAAGAGAGATGGTTGGTGGACAAGACTACATCTATATTCCCTAGTTAACTTATTCTCTCAGGTCCAATGTTTTACTATACTGAACAAAAATATAAAAAGCAACACGCTGTACAAGACTGTGTGTGAAGGCCCTCTGAGATGGATACTCCCAGCCACGCCAACTAGGCTTTTCTCTGAATACATTTGACTATGACCATCATGCTCTGTGTGGGTGTATGCATACAGTAAGAAGTGTTTAAAAATATCTTATTATGTGGGTGTTGTTGAGTCAATTACTCTCTATTTGTACAGCAATAACAAACCACTCGCTTCCCACTATAATATAAAACTGTTGCATTAATGATAAAATCATATTGTGATTCAAGTAAAACCATACACGTGGCTTAATTATAAAATAATTAAATAATTATACAAAAGTACAACTATACACAGGAGGCATTCTTAAGAAATCTGAGATGCAATCAAATTAATTGAATCACATTGATGTAGCCCATGAATGGATGATTCATATGTACGAAATGACACGTTTCACCCTACGCACGCACGCACAAACACACTTTTGTCTATATTTTTCTTGTCTAATTAAAAGGTATTAGTTATGCATGGTCAAAGGCAAGGAGCTCAAATCCACACACACACACACACAGCAGACTCCAGTAGTTTTAATTAGGTGCAGCTTCTCAGTGAAGAAGTCATAAAGCTGTCTCGGCTTCAGTGGTGCAGAACAGACAGAACAAGAAAAAGATTCAGACTCCATTTCGACTCCCTTTTGTTCTCTGAAAACCCTTTTTTGTAGTGTTGTTACCTCGTCCACAGGTTAATTACTACCACATGTAAAGAGAGATGGTTGGTGGACAAGACTACATCTATATTCCCTAGTTAACTTAGTTTCTCAGGTTCACTGTTTTACTATATTAATGTATCCATTTACTATATTAATGTATCCATTTACTGAACAAAAATATAAAACGCAACACGCAACAATTTCAAAGATTTTACTGAGTTACAGTTCACATCTATCAATTGAAATAACTTAATTGGGCCCTAATCTATGAATTTCACATGACTGGAAATACAGACATGCATCTGTTAGTTAATTACTACCACATATAAAGAGAGACTACATCTATATTCCCTAGATAACTTAGTTTCTCAGGTCCACTGTTTTACTATATTAATGTATCCATTTACTCTTTGTCTAGAGGTGTATTAGGTTTTTATCTTTCTCACTTTTTTATTTATTTATGTACACTTTATGGAACAAATTCACTCTACTAATGAATTGCATCCATATCATATTTATGAACGGCCGAGCCTGATGTCCTTTGCCTCACAAGTCCTCAACTGGCAGCTTCATTAAATAGTACCCGCAAAACACCAGTCTCAACGTCAACAGTGAAGAGGCGACCCCGGGATGCTGGCCTTCTGTTGTTTTTTCAGAACAAGAATAGACTGACGAGTTTCAGAAGAAAGTTATTTGTTTCTGGCCATTTTGAGCCTGTAATCGAATCCACAAATTCTGATGCTCCAGATACTCAACTAGTCTAAAGGAGGCCAGTTTTCAGCTGTGCTAACATAATTGCAAAAGGGTTTTCTAATGATCAATTAGCCTTTTAAAATTATGAAATTGCATTAGCGAACACAATGTGCCATTGGAACACAGGAGTGATGGTTGCTGATAACGGGCCTCTGTGCGCCTATGTAGATATTCCATTGTAAAAAATCAGCCGTTTCCAGCTACAATACTCATTTACAACATTAACAATGTCTACACTGTATTTCTGATCAATTTGATCTTATTTTAATGGACAAAAAATGTGCTTTTCTTTCAAAAACAAGGACATTTCTAAGTGGCCCCAAACTTTTGAACTGTAGTGTATAATGAATATAGATATTGGGGTCAATGGAGGGTGGATTAGGGGGAGCGCAGAAAGTTTACATTCTGTCAGAACATGTTATTGTTAAATCTCATGGCTCCTAATGAGAGAGGCAAAGGGCAACAGTTTGGTTTCAGTCACTGATAAGGTTGGATAGCCGTGGATTAGGCAGGAGTGAGGAATTTGGCTCGAGATCAGGTCAGATGAAGTGAGAAGGAACAGTCCTGTGACATACACACATAGGAGGCAGGGCCATGACAACACCAATGAGAGGAACCAATTAAGTTCCTGCCTAGCAACAGATATGTATTGGCTGTCTACTAGATGTGCAAGGAGGAAACTCCGCCTAGAAGGAGGGTATAGTATATGTGCTTGTGCAAACATGTCTTGTCCTCTCAGCTGTTTGACCCAGTGAATAAAGTTGTTTTGAGCTTTGACTAGTTCTCCCTTAGTTTTTCACTCTGTTTGTCAGAACCTAACATCATAAAACAAATAATCATCCTCCCTCATCATACACGGCACTGACCGCCACTGTTTTAGAAATAAGTCAAATCCCAAAGGCACTTGATGTGTCTGAGTTGAATTGAGGAGAAACCTCTCTAAAGAGAGAGAGAGTGACATTTCATTTTCCAGCATATTGGATGGTCATGGCTCTGGGTTTATAACAGCATTTAAAACTTTTTGTTCTACAATGACTTCCGCTCGCTGACATCACCACACCAATCCACACAGCACTTCTAACAATTCACTTTCTGCATTGGAAACACTGAACGACTTTCACTCTCTCTGAAAAGTCTCTCCATCCTCCCTAAGCTCTTCCAGCTTATGCACACTGCTTAGGCTGCATTTTCAAGGCGGTTAACCCACTTTCCATTCTAGTTTAAAGACAAAATGTACTTCTGGGGGTTTCAGCAATTTTTCACTCAAGTGCAGCTATTCAAGGAGTTTGTTCATAGTTCCCTGAAACAGCCTACATAGCCTCAGTGGAATGCAACATATAACCTACAACACTTATGTACCTAAATGGGCAACACATTCCAAGAGTGTGTTCTGTTCTTTATTTGAGTTCTAATTCTAACTAAATTTGTAAAACATAAGTCCTCTAGAAATGACCTGAAATGTTGAGCGTGTGAGAGCAAGATATTTATTGATGAGTGTTTTCTACCTAGTTCCGATTGTATTAAGTATCAAGGGAGGCAAGCCTGGAACCTCAGTAGTGCAGTCTGCCTAGAAAAAAAAATGAAATGCCTATAGGCCTAAAATGACCATAAGCTACTCAATTTAACATGAAATTGCAGACATAGCAACACTATATCCAAAGTGTGTGTGTCTTGATTTTCATCAAGGGTGGCCCAAATAGACTGGATGACAAAGGCAGAATTCTGGAGAAACACACACACTACTCCTCCCACTCATGTAATTATAAAGACCTTGGAGGTTTACATGGTGGGGTTGACAAGACTCAATGTCCTCACGTTGCATCATCTCCTCTGTGGGTGGTGTCTGAGTCAGTCTCAGCAGTATTGGTGTTCCCACACAGCTGACCCCCCCCTCTACTTTTTCTGGTAGGTTACTTAGGCTCTCTGTACAGAAGCAACCACTTAGCCCTGACTCACCTTCCCCTCTAGCCCCTTCCCTCCTAGCCCCTAATCCTTCCCTCCTAGCCCCTAATCCTTCCCTCCTAGCCCCTAGTCCTTCTTCCCTAGCACCTAGCCCTTCCCCCCTGGTGCCCTAGCACATAGCCCCCTATCCCTTCCTCCCTGGTGCCCTAGCACATAGCCCCCTATCCCTTCCCCCCTGGTGCCCTAGCACATAGCCCCCTATCCCTTCCTCCCTGGTGCCCTAGCACATAGCCCCCTATCCCTTCCTCCCTGGTGCCCTAGCACATAGCCCCCTATCCCTTCCTCCCTGGTGCCCTAGCACATAGCCCCCTATCCCTTCCTCCCTGGTGCCCTAGCACATAGCCCCCTATCCCTTCCTCCCTGGTGCCCTAGCACATAGCCCCCTATCCCTTCTCCCCTGGTGCCCTAGCACATAGCCCCCTAGCCCTTCCCCCCTGGTGCCCTAGCCCTTCTCCCCTGGTGCCCTAGCACATAGCCCCCTAGCCCTTCCCCCCTGGTGCCCTAGCACATAGCCCCCTATCCCTTCCTCCCTGGTGCCCTAGCCCTTCTCCCCTGGTGCCCTAGCCCTTCCTCCCTGGTGCCCTAGCCCTTCTCCCCTGGTGCCCTAGCACATAGCCCCCTAGCCCTCCCCCCTGGTGCCCTAGCACATAGCCCCCTATCCCTTCCTCCCTGGTGCCCTAGCACATAGCCCCCTATCCCTTCCTCCCTGGTGCCCTAGCACATAGCCCCCTATCCCTTCCTCCCTGGTGCCCTAGCACATAGCCCCCTATCCCTTCCTCCCTGGTGCCCTAGCCCTTCCCCCCTGGTGCCCTAGCACATAGCCCCCTATCCCTTCCTCCCTGGTGCCCTAGCCCTTCCCCCCTGGTGCCCTAGCACATAGCCCCCTAGCCCTTCCCCCCTGGTGCCCTAGCACATTACCCCCTATCCCTTCCCCTCTGGTGCCCTAGCACATAGCCCCCTATCCCTTCCCCTCTGGTGCCCTAGCACATAGCCCCCTAGCCCTTCCCCCCTGGTGCCCTATCCCTTCCTCCCTGGTGCCCTAGCACATAGCCCCCTATCCCTTCCTCCCTGGTGCCCTAGCACATAGCCCCCTATCCCTTCCCCTCTGGTGCCCTAGCACATAGCCCCCTAGCCCTTCCCCCCTGGTGCCCTAGCACATAGCCCCCTATCCCTTCCCCCCTGGTGCCCTAGCACATAGCCCCCTATCCCTTCCCCTCTGGTGCCCTAGCACATAGCCCCCTATCCCTTCCCCCCTGGTGCCCTAGCACATAGCCCCCTATCCCTTCCCCTCTGGTGCCCTAGCACATAGCCCCCTAGCCCTTCCCCTCTGGTGCCCTAGCACATAGCCCCCTAGCCCTTCCCCCCTGGTGCCCTAGCCCTTCCTCCCTGGTGCCCTAGCACATAGCCCCCTATCCCTTCCTCCCTGGTGCCCTAGCACATAGCCCCCTAGCCCTTCCCCCCTGGTGCCCTAGCACATAGCCCCCTATCCCTTCCCCTCTGGTGCCCTAGCACATAGCCCCCTATCCCTTCCCCCCTGGTGCCCTATCCCTTCCCCCCTGGTGCCCTATCCCTTCCCCCCTGGTGCCCTAGCACATAGCCCCCTATCCCTTCCCCCCTGGTGCCCTAGCACATAGCCCCCTATCCCTTCCCCCCTGGTGCCCTATCCCTTCCCCCCTGGTGCCCTATCCCTTCCCCCCTGGTGCCCTATCCCTTCCCCCCTGGTGCCCTAGCACATAGCCCCCTATCCCTTCCCCCCTGGTGCCCTATCCCTTCCCCCCTGGTGCCCTATCCCTTCCCCCCTGGTGCCCTAGCACATAGCCCCCTAGCCCTTCCCCCCTGGTGCCCTAGCACATAGCCCCCTATCCCTTCCCCCCTGGTGCCCTAGCACATAGCCCCCTAGCCCTTCCCCCCTGGTGCCCTAGCACATAGCCCCCTATCCCTTCCCCCCTGGTGCCCTAGCACATAGCCCCCTAGCCCTTCCCCCCTGGTGCCCTAGCACATAGCCCCCTAGCCCTTCCCCCCTGGTGCCCTATCCCTTCCCCCCTGGTGCCCTATCCCTTCCCCCCTGGTGCCCTAGCACATAGCCCCCTATCCCTTCCCCCCTGGTGCCCTATCCCTTCCCCCCTGGTGCCCTATCCCTTCCCCCCTGGTGCCATAGCACATAGCCCCCTATCCCTTCCCCCCTGGTGCCCTAGCACATAGCCCCCTATCCCTTCCCCCCTGGTGCCCTATCCCTTCCCCCCTGGTGCCCTATCCCTTCCCCCCTGGTGCCCTAGCACATAGCCCCCTAGCCCTTCCCCCCTGGTGCCCTAGCACATAGCCCCCTAGCCCTTCCCCCCTGGTGCCCTAGCACATAGCCCCCTAGCCCTTCCCCCCTGGTGCCCTAGCACATAGCCCCCTAGCCCTTCCCCCCTGGTGCCCTAGCACATAGCCCCCTATCCCTTCCTCCCTGGTGCCCTAGCACATAGCCCCCTATCCCTTCCCCCCTGGTGCCCTAGCACATAGCCCCCTAGCCCTTCCTCCCTGGTGCCCTAGCACATAGCCCCCTATCCCTTCCCCCCTGGTGCCCTAGCACATAGCCCCCTATCCCTTCCTCCCTGGTGCCCTAGCACATAGCCCCCTATCCCTTCCCCCCTGGTGCCCTAGCCCTTCCTCCCTGGTGCCCTAGCACATAGCCCCCTATCCCTTCCCCCCTGGTGCCCTAGCCCTTCCTCCCTGGTGCCCTAGCACATAGCCCCCTATCCCTTCCTCCCTGGTGCCCTAGCACATAGCCCCCTATCCCTTCCCCCCTGGTGCCCTAGCCCTTCCTCCCTGGTGCCCTAGCACATAGCCCCCTATCCCTTCCTCCCTGGTGCCCTAGCACATAGCCCCCTATCCCTTCCCCCCTGGTGCCCTAGCACATAGCCCCCTATCCCTTCCTCCCTGGTGCCCTAGCACATAGCCCCCTATCCCTTCCTCCCTGGTGCCCTAGCACATAGCCCCCTATCCCTTACCCCCTGGTGCCCTAGCCCTTCCTCCCTGGTGCCCTAGCACATAGCCCCCTATCCCTTCCCCCCTGGTGCCCTAGCCCTTCCTCCCTGGTGCCCTAGCACATAGCCCCCTATCCCTTCCTCCCTGGTGCCCTAGCACATAGCCCCCTATCCCTTCCCCCCTGGTGCCCTAGCACATAGCCCCCTATCCCTTCCTCCCTGGTGCCCTAGCACATAGCCCCCTATCCCTTCCTCCCTGGTGCCCTAGCACATAGCCCCCTATCCCTTCCCCCCTGGTGCCCTAGCCCTTCCTCCCTGGTGCCCTAGCACATAGCCCCCTATCCCTTCCTCCCTGGTGCCCTAGCACATAGCCCCCTAGCCCTTCCCCCCTGGTGCCCTAGCACATAGCCCCCTAGCCACGACTCTTAGATCAGTATATCAGAAAGGACAAGCGATATGCAAAATGTCTACCTTGCCTATCAGGTGACAATATCAAACTACTAGATTACTTATACCTAGGGGGAAGGGGCTAGAGATTGTTTCTGAGTCAGTTTCAGAAACAAAAGCTTTTCTCATTACTCTCTCAGTAGAGGTGTGTAAAGCCGCTACAGTACAGTATTACACACACGCACACACACACAGTAGCCTAGCTCTATCTCTGATCAGGCTGGCAAAGTTTCTCTCTGTTAAACCCTCCAGCTCTTATCGCTTTCATGTCCCACAGTTCCACTGATTGGTTTTGTTGCTTGACGTCTAATGTTGTTAAAGAATGAACTGGTTCCCTGACTTTATGTGGTTACAGACAGACTCATTTGCAATATGGTGGAGTGTGGTTAAACTAACAGGTGCTCGAGTTACGGTAACAAATGTGTAGTTTCATAGCTGTTGTTCAAGGTGCAGTGGTAAATTACACAATGAAGAAAGATTAAATTGCAATGCTGGGGATTCTCTTTCAGAATGTGGTGGTTAAGTGGAACAACAGGTGGTTGAGTTAAAGGTGTGGTTTCATAGCTTCATGACGAAAGGGTTTGTGAAAAGAGGATTTTGAGATACATGAATCGTGTAACATGACATGGTTTGTGCATCTCAGTATTCTAAGCTTGATGAAGCTTTGTAAGTGTATGCTACTGATTGCTTTGAATTAAGTGTATCTTTGTTGGCATGATGCAATTTTATATTAATTGGAAGCTAGTGGAGTGCCAGACAGCCATACAATTGATCTCAATGTTTAACTTCTAATTTATTTCCGTCTTGTGCAGGAGGGATTCAATCAGCCTATCTCTCTGAGGAACAGAAAAACATTATCCCTTTCCACCCACTTTAACTGCACACGCACACGCCTACACACACAGAGAGAGAGACACAGACACACATACACACACACACATAAACACACAGACACGCACAAATAGATACACAGAGACAGACACAGAAACACACACAGAGACATACACACTTTATCTACTCAAGAGAAAATGTGGGAACTGCCTGAGATTTCTAAACAAAATCTAATAAATGTCTGTGTTTTGAGCAGTGTGCTGGTTTCTCTTTTCTTTGAAGTAATCACATTCCCACGCACCGGAAACATGATTACTCAGATGTGCGTGTGCTTTAAAAAATTATAATTATAAACAAAATCAAGAAAATTAATTATGTGAATCTCATCACTCTGCGTGGTGGAATATGGGCACAGTTACTATGGAAACATGGAATAAGAAACATAATATAATTGCTTACTGTAAGTCTCCAAAATAAAGGAAGGTACTTGAGTATAAATAGAAGACACTAAAGCAATAAAGGTACGAAAAATAAATTATCCGGTTTCTGTTGATTGGAGTTGACGTGCTTGTGTGTGAGTGAGTGTGTGTGTGTTTGCTATACGGTTCACGACTTCAAGAAAAGAGGAAAAAGAACAGTGAACAATGTGAGTGAGACAGAAATAGAGAGGGAGCATCCAGGATGGGAGTAGGAGTGTGTGGGTGAGTAGCATGGAGACATGATACGTGTATGTGAGTATGTATGCAAGGGAGGTGTGAAAGAGGGAGGGAGGGAGGGAGGGAGGGAGGGAGGGAGGGAGAAGACTCTCTCCTGTGTTCCTCTCTCTATATGTATCCTACCCTGTTCCTCCGTATCACTTTCTCATCCTAAGCCTCTCACTCTTTGTCTCTAAATCTCTGCTGTAATCTCTCCTCCTGCCTCCTGTTCTCTCTCTTTTCCTCTTCCTCCCTTTCTCAGCCATGTCAACAGCTCCACCAAGAGGTAGAGAAAGCTTCCTCACATGCATCTCTCTCTCCATCATAACCCTCAATCTGCCCACTGACATCTCCCAACATAAAACACTGTTTCTCTAAGATACCTAATTGGGCTTTTCCCCCCATATAAATACATATACAGAATAAATCTTAAATGCATGCAAATACTATCCAATAAGTACTTTCTTCAGGTTTTAAATATATAAAATTGGTTAGCAATAGACAAACAAACAATTAAGACATACTGATGATCATGTAAGCTGTGGAAAAGTTTGTTCGACTTCCTCATCTTGTCTGTATTTACAGTATGTGTTCTGTCTTCCAGTCAATGCGTCCATTTATAGTAAATACTCCCTTTCCTGTGGTTTCGTCCCAAATGGCATCACATTCCCTACATAGTGCCCTCGTTTTGACCAGAGCACTACGGCCCTGGTCAAAAGTAGTGCACTATGTGGGGAATAGGGTGCCATTTGGGACACAATATCTGCCTCCTCCTTGGCTCATCTCTGACATTTATCTCTTGCTCTGGAAGGGCCGAGCCAGAAGATGCTGACCAAGCAGAATATGAACGACATGAATAGCTGCACAATTGAGAAAACAAGGACGGTAATAAATGCCTATAGAGACGTGAAATATGATATGATCTTACAGCAGCCATGCAGATAGTCTCTCTGTCGGTGCAGTTTTTGTGTGGCTGAGATGAGATCTTCTGTTTGTAATGATGTGTCCCAAATGGAACCCTATTCTCTATATAGTAGACTAATTTTGACCAGATCCCATACAGCTCTGGTCAAAAGTAGTGCACTAAATAGGAAATAAAGTGCCATTTGGGAAGTACTCTAAGTCGCTGCTCTGTCTGCACAATTGATATTGGCTGCAGCGCCACTCAACGCCTCAATCTGCTGTTCTAAAACATGTCCACTGGGGGCAGAGTTGAGGCATAGTCTGGCAAGGTATCGTGCCTGAAGGTGTGTCCATTCTCCACAAGACATAAATGATGCAGGACAGTCAAAAAACACCTCAAGCAGAAAGTGGACTGCACAGAATGTTTTATAAAAAAGGCAGAAGAGTAAGTATATATTTGTCTGACAAACATTCTTTCAGGGTTTTAGTAAGAAGGGTAGAATGGTATGTACAAAATATAATCTTGTCTGTAACACTGGTTTGCTGTATCTATTTTTAATAAGTTAAGTTCACTAAAAGTATTTATACTATAACTTAAGTTGAATATGATCTTATTCTTTTTTGGCCTACATTTTTTTGATAAAGCAATAGCGTAAGAGGCTGGATGGAAAATCACTAAAATAGGCCTATGTCCCACATATAGGTTATGCCTTTCCAACATCATTAAATACATCCAATGTCAAAGCAGACCAGACCAGAAAAAGTAGTTGAACAACAGCACGATTGAGGAAGTTCAGCCATTGAGAACAGCCATTTAAATGAGCCCTCACTTACCTCTACCTTCTCCTCTTCTCCCCTCTGCTCAGTCTTTATTCCAGCAGGATTTCTCAAATTACAGTAAGAGCTTGTGGAGGAGACCGACCCATTCCTCTGTGGCTGTCGTAACATGAATGTGTCCCGTCCCCTAGAGACACATACACACTCAGAGAGCGAAACACACACACTGTCCCCATCCCCCAGAGACAGGACCATCAGAGTACATCGTCTGTGTGTCTGTGGAACGGAGAACCTGCCTGCCTGCTGGGGGAAGAGGAATCCTAATGAGCACAGTGCACCTGCCTGGCTGGAGTCTCTCTCTCTCTCAGCATGAATGACAAAGCCACTGTTGCTAAAGGGAAGTGAGATAATGACTCTCTCTCTCTCTATCACTCTCTCTGTGTTTTAGAATGGAACTGACATTGCACAGATGGTTCCACCACCTTCAATTAAAATGTCTTTAATATAATGGCAGATTGTTTTTCACACATCTACACACACATATACAGTATACGTTCATGATGCTACACACACATATACAGTATACGTTCATGATGCTACACACACATATACAGTATACGTTCATGATGCTACACACACATATACAGTATACGTTCATGATGCTACACACACATATACAGTATACGTTCATGATGCTACACACACATATACAGTATACGTTCATGATGCTACACACACATATACAGTATACGTTCATGATGCTACACACACATATACAGTATACGTTCATGATGCTACACACACATATACAGTATACGTTCATGATGCTACACACACATATACAGTATACGTTCATGATGCTACACACACATATACAGTATACGTTCATGATGCTACACACACATATACAGTATACGTTCATGATGCTACACACACATATACAGTATACGTTCATGATGCTACACACACATATACAGTATACGTTCATGATGCTACACACACATATACAGTATACGTTCATGATGCTACACACACATATACAGTATACGTTCATGATGCTACACACACATATACAGTATACGTTCATGATGCTACACACACATCACAACTGCTGCTACCAGACTTGCAAAATACTGCACAATTTAAACACTTGCCCCCCAATGCCCCCTTCCCCACAACACGTGTAAATATTGGACAATAAATTGTACCTTCCTGTATTATACGTATGCTAAAAAATGTATTCTATTCTACTGAGCCATTTACTTTACGTTCGTATTTGTATATTTTATTATTTCTTATTGCTGTTGCATTTTCGAGAAGGAACCTGTAAGTAAGCATTTCATTGGACGGTGTACTGTGTGCCATGTATATCCTGTGCATATGACTAATAAAACTTGAAACAGTTTTCTGCACACCAAGTTCAAGTCAAATGCAGGTACAAAAGCATGTTATTTTTCATAAAATATTTTGGAGAAATTGTACAATTCATTACTTTTCTTCACAGTATCTAGCTTCCAAATATCAATATTTGTATTGACATTTTCCATTTTGTGAACATTAGAAAGGTTGCTAGAAAAAAGCCAGTTTAGAGAAAACCCTGAGTTTCCAAATGGTGTCACCAGGGGGCACTCTTCTGCTTGACATAGACTGACCAGGTGAATCGAGGTGAAACCTATGATCCCTTATTGATGTCACTTATTAAATCCTCTTCAATCAGTGTAGATGAAGGACAGGAGACAGGTTAAATAATGATTTTTAAGCATTGAGACATTTGGTACATGGATTGTGTATGTGTGCCATTCAGAGGTGAATTGGCAAGACAAAAGATTTAAGTGCCTTTGAACGGGGTATGGTAGTAGGTGCCAGGCGCACCGATGTGTGTCAAGAACCGCAACGCTGCTCAACAGTTTCCCGTGTGTATTAAGAATGGTCCACCACCCAAAGGACATCCAGACAATTTGACACAACTGTGGGACAATACACAACTATACATTTCTGTGTCACCAGAGGATTTTAGCTCCACAAATAAATGATTACTGTATTAGTGATTTAAATACCTGGATGGCTCACAACTTCCTCCCCCTAAATTAGGACAAGACCGAGGTACTTTATTGTTGGAGCCTAAGCACAGAGAATCTGTCCGCACATTTTAATTCAGTCAATAAAGATAAAACACCAGGTAAAAAACCTAGGTATTATTTTAGATTCTGAACTCTATTTCGAATCGCACATTAGGAATGTGACCAAAATAGCTTTTTACCACTTGAGGAACATTGCCAAGGTGCTGCTGTTTCGCTCTCAGGCTGATAAAGAGAGACTCATCCACGCTTTTATTACAAGCAGGCTTGACTGTAATGCTCTCCTGTCTGGTCGACCCAAGAAAGCCATTTGCCAACTGCAAAACATACAGAATGCTGAAGCATGCGTACTGACCAAGACCAGATGGAGAGCACACATTACACCGGTTTTAAGGTCTCTGCACTGGCTTCCTGTACGTTTAAGAATTGATTTTAAGGTTATTCTATTGGTTTTTAAATCAATCCACGAATGTGCACCCCAATACATGTCAGACATGCTTTTAACTATCCCAAAGCATAGGACCAAGAGGCATTGAGGCATCCTTTGGTTACTAGTCCCACGCTCTAACCACTAGGCTACCTCCCGCCCCAAAAATGAGATCATGGATAAAAACCAGAATATTTGTCAAACAGCAATCACCAGAATATGACCCTCGATGTTTATTGGAAAGGAGCATCACATTTATAGCGTGCGCTTTCAACACCCTGTGAAGTTAATTCATCATAATTTACTTAATATGTATCCTAAAGAACGGCATGGTTTCCCGAGTCATCGTGGGAGGAACACACACCATATTATTGCGTGACTCCAAGTTTGCTTCGATATGATTGTTATTATATCAGTATTTGCGCATAAAGGCGTTTCCACCGCCATTTATCGCATAATACATTTTACCCACATAATGTCGAATGAACAAATTATATGTCGCATGTTTTACAATTTACCGAAACTTCCTGTTTCCGTCACAACGGTCGTAACATGTTTGTATACGGTATGACTTTACACGCATGGAAACGTGGTTAGTGAAGCCGATATGTCAGATCTGCTTCAAACTGAACTATAACCAGACAACTGGGTAATATATTTTGACTTACTTTTCAGTTTCAGTAAATGCTAACACGGATGTACCGGAAATACACGTGGCAAGCGACGAGCTACTTCCTGGTTGCTGTGTTGACAAACGAAAGAGACACCCAGATGGATTCATAATTGTACAATTACCCGGAAACTAAACCAGTTTTAACTGTGGTTAGCTATCTTTGACAGGCACCATAGAAGGTAGTTAGCGAACCAGCCTTGCAGAGGCAATGGACCGGACTAGGCTGCTGTTCGTGTTGTTTGGGGGTTTGTTGGAGTTGTGTTGTCATGTGTCGGCTAACAGAGGGGGATCTCCTTCGTTTACTGATGAAATCCCATTCAAAATCAACTGGCCCGGGGACGAATTCACCTTGGTGAGTGTTGTGTGTGTGTGTGTGTGTGTGTGTGTGTGTGTGTGTTAAATCATGGCTTTTAAAAATAATATTATTTATTGACAAAGGTTTGTTGTTTTAAATGGTGATAAAGCATGTTAAGCCTACCTAGCTAGTTAGGTATTCCTTGTTATGGCTGTTGACATATGATTGTCAATGAAAAGCTGATAATACATAGTCTCTGTCATTGCCTGTTATGACTCCTGTAAAGGGTTGCACCTCCACAACATTTACAATCTGAGATGATGTAGCTAGTAAACATGCATGCTTTCAGTACAGTATTATTAACTGACCCAAAATATGTCCTTCCATAGCCAACCTCCGGTGCCCTCTACAAAGATGATGACTTTGTCATCATGACAACAACAGAGAAGGAGAAATACAAATGTCTCCTGCCTTCCTTGTCAAATGGAGACGACGTGAGTATAAAGATTAGACTAGCTAGATAAAGAATTATGTTTCGCTCCTTTTTTCAATTATTGCTTCTCACTTATCCTCCGTCTCTCACTCTCTCCCCCCTTCTCTCTCTCTCTCCCCCTTCTCTCTCTCTCCCCCCTTCTCTCTCTCTCTCTCTCTCTCTCTCTCTCTCTCTCTCTCTCTCTCTCTCGCCCTCTCTCTCTCTCTCTCTCGCCGTCTCTCCATCTCTCTCTTGCTGTCTCTCCATCTCTCTCTTTCTCCCCTCTGTCTCTCTTCTCCCTCTATTTCTATCTCTCAGGATGATGTCAAGGAGTATGCTGGTCCCACTCCAGGTGATCTACTGGACCCACTGTTCAAACAGAGCAGCTGCTCCTACAGAGTGAGAACCGTCCAGTTTCACTTCTACTTCTGTCTAAATATAGACTATCTTGAGTACCACTGCAATACTAGCAACACCAATGTCATGGGTTTAACCCCCTTAGGTAGTGTTGCACTGTACACCGGTACAATGGTAATATCACGGTACCAAAAGGTCATGATACTTATGATACCAACATTTTAGCGTACCGTTTCATATGATACTACCAAGTTTTTCGGCTGGCTCCTGTTATGAAGTGTTGTTCATAAATTCCGTTGAATTTAAGAAACAGCCATTAGTATGCACTGGTTCAATGATATCCACATCACTTTCATGTGCATATCACGCGTGGCAGCTGTAATCAACCAGCCTCATCCTCTACCAGCCCTCACTCACCTGCTTCTCTCAGCATCCTCTACCAGCCCTCACTCACCTGCTTCTCTCAATATCCCCTACCAGCCCTCACTCACCTGCTTCTCTCAACATCCCCTACCAGCCCTCACTCACCTGCTTCTCTCAACATCCCCTACCAGCCCTCACTCACCTGCTTCTCTCAACATCCCCTACCAGCCCTCACTCACCTGCTTCTCTTTGAGCAGAGCTTCACGACAGCCATGCTTGCAGCTTTACAGCAGAGAAAACGGCTTGTCTCTAGCCTAAACGGTTGAAAATACAGTATATGACCCATATTACCAATATACCTTTTTTCTTTCCATCGGGATTTGTGCTCATTTGATATAATTTCACAATCCATATCGCAGGCTGTTTTGAACTAATCCCTGGTCGCTTATTATTGGTTTGATAACAAACAACGTTGTTCAGTCATGTTACCTTGCTAGCTAACAACCCGGTAAATTGAGAGTAGGTTTAGGCAAATTCGATTGGCACAGGAAGAAAGAAAACGAGTCTGCTACTCATGAGATGTGCTTCAGAGATAGGATTCATGTAGGACTAATTGAAACCTAAACTATATCATAAATAAAATCTCTTTCTGGTGATCCTTGAATTCGGTTTGGTGCCTAACATTTTAAAAGTTGGTAGCAGTGTGTGTTTGTGGGAGAGAGAGAGGGAGTGAGAGAGAGAGAGGTGTGTGTGTGTTTGAGGGAGGGAGACAGTGTGTGTGAGGAAGGGAGGGAGGTATGTGTCTGTGTTAACTGAAGAGTAAAGGTTTCATGCAGTGTTTTCCCTTACTGCCACAATGACATGCAGATCATTATGCATGTATACTCCTTCCTCCCATTCCTCCAGCCAAATCACAGCTAGGCATTTGAAAATATGAGCAAATCGGCCCTTCTATTATACGCTGAACCGTGTGAAGTTAGTCAGTGTGTTGTATTGAGTAGAAGTGTGAATTTCAGTGACAGGTTTTTGCGTAGCACATGTGCAGAACATTTAGAAAATGGGGAAAAACGTCCGGGGTACGGGGCAAAAAGGACGCTAGGCCACTGAATTGTTTCCCCCTTGGTATCGTGATACTAGGCATCATATCGTTAGTAACGTTTTGGCATCGTGACAACACTACCCTTAATGTACTCACTGTGCTGTCAGTCACTTTGGATAGGCTAACCACTCTCTTCTGGCATGTGTTGTGGTGTTAATTGTAGATCGAGTCATACTGGACGTATGAGGTGTGTCATGGGAAGCATGTGAGACAATACCATGAAGAGAAGGAGACGGGACAGGTCAGTGGGAAATTGTTACTTTCACCATAATTAAATTGTCTACCATTTAAGTATGTTGCAACACATAGAAAAAAAGCAATCAATGTGAAAGGTGAAATAATTTATTGCTGTTTTATTTAGCAGATCAAACTTCAGGAGTACGTCTTGGGAAGCATGACCAAGAAGACTGAGTCTTCAACCACTTCAGGAACAGAGACTACAGAGGCAGAGAAAGTTGAGGAGACGAATCCTAAGTCAGAACCGGAGAAAGAGGTTTGTTGTTTGACATTGACCCAGCAGTTTGGCTCATATACATTTGAAAAAACACCTGATAAGACTTCTTTGAATCTTTTGTCTTATTTTCATTTAATTTCTCTTTCTAATCATTGGTCTCTACCTTACTTGCTGTGATCTGGTTAGTTTATCTACCTAGATTGAATACACCGATTATCTCTGTTAAAAGACACATATAAATGTCTGTAGGTTCCCACTAAGAACGTGGAGGGCCAGCTCGCTCCATACTACCCGGTGTTGATGGGCCACGGGACGGCCTGCGTCCTGAAACAGGACACGCCACGCTCCACCAACGTGCTGTATGTCTGCCACCCCGAAGCAAAGCATGAGATCCTCTCTATCGCTGAGGTCACTACCTGCGAGTACGAAGTAGTGGTGCTGACCCATCTGATCTGTGCACACCCCAAATACAGGTGTGTGTGTGTACAAGTATGAGGTGCACACCCCAAATACAGGTGTGTGTGTGTACAAGTATGAGGTGCACACCCCAAATACAGGTGTGTGTGTGTACAAGTATGAGGTGCACACCCCAAATGCAGGTAGCAGCAGATCTACCCAATCAGTTTCCCTTGTTTGATCTATTTCAGAACTAGCATAGCTGATTTAACTCATTTACAGAATGACATAGTGAATAGTCTCGTAGTTAGTATAAGTTAAGCAGTGGTATTCAAACTTTTGGGACCCCATGTTTTCCTCCAGAATTTCTGGGGAACCCATTTTTGTTTGCAATAATTTCTCAATACCCCAATATGACAACCTTAAAATCTGTATATTTATTTGCATCAACAAATAACCTAAAATTTAATGAATTTTCTTATCAAAAATGAAAATAAACCAATAAATAATTGTGCTCAATTTTTATTTTTACAATTATCTTTCTCAAAAACATTAGTATATTGTCCCGTGTTTGAGATCTATTGGAGTCATATCTTTATCCCATGGTGTGTTAGGTTCAAGTCGTCCCCAGTGAATGCCATCTTCTGCCAGGCCCTGTCTGGTTCTCCCCTGCAGCCTCACAGTCTCTCTCAGATGAACCAGGAGCAGGAACAGCTACTGAAACCTCCCTTCACTGCTCCTACTGCCCCGGAGATGGAGAGAGAGGTGAGAGGGAAGGAGAGGGAGAGATGAAACTGGTGGAAGATGGGAAGAGGCAGTGGTAGTGGAGGACTAGTAGGCCACACCATGGTAAAGCGTTTTGCATTCCTCCCTACTCTACTGAACAAGACTCAGGTTTAGAAGCCAACCACCTCCCCTCCCTTTTTTTCTCCAGGAGGAGAGTATGTCCCCGGTGAGAGAGGAGGCATTCTCCTCTACCCATAAGCCCCTGGTGGTGGGCGGGCAGACTCATATTACAGTTGGAACCACCCACATCTCCCGCCTGACGGACGAGCAGCTGATCAAAGAGTTCCTGAGTGGCTCCTACTGTCTCCATGGGGTTAGTATGAGGCATGCTGATTGGCTGGCTGTTGAAGAAGACATCCGATCATTGGCTACAGTCCCGTATTGGCTACTGCTCATTGGCTGCTGTTGTTTATTCAGTTCAATTGAATATAACATTATTGTTCCCTGATGTATTACATGTATACATACCAAAAGGGGAACTGACAGAGGAGGTTAGAAGAGGTGCTCAAGTAACACACCTCTTCCGTAGCTCATACTGTAGCATACTATAGCATCTGTCTGATGTCTGGAATCTGTGTTCCAGGGAGTGGGATGGTG
Source organism: Salvelinus alpinus (assembly GCF_045679555.1). Classification (NCBI taxonomy): domain Eukaryota; kingdom Metazoa; phylum Chordata; class Actinopteri; order Salmoniformes; family Salmonidae; genus Salvelinus; species Salvelinus alpinus. The sequence continues at coordinate 18,238,138 of NC_092092.1, read as the reverse complement.
GAAGTATGAGTTCTGCTATGGGAAGCATGTGCATCAGTACCATGAGGTAAGTGTTCTCTAATGTGTATCAAACTTATGGAAACAACGTGTTTGACTCCATTCCATTGATTCCATCCCAGCCCTTATAATGAGCCTGTCCTTCTATAGCCCCCCCAACAGCCTCCCCTGTTCGCTACTTAGTAGCTTGGTAATGTTAAAATGCTTAAAGCTAAATATTTCCTGTACTTTGGGTGCATCATGTATTTTTTGGTATGTTCAAAATATCTACACTGAACAAAAATAAACACAATATGCAACAATTTAAAAGATTTTACTAAGTTACAGTTCATATTAGGGCTCCCGAGTGGCACCTCAGTGCTAGAGGCGTAACTACAGACCCTGGTTCGATTCCAGGCTGTATCACAATTGACCCAGCGTCGTCCGGGTTAGGGTTTGGCCGGTGTAGGTCGTCATTGTAAATAAGAATTTGTTCTTAACTGGCTTGCCTAGTTAAATAAAGGTTAAATAAAAATAAGGAAATGGATCAGACAACCAGTCAGTATCTGGTGTGACCACCATTTGTCTAATGCATCTCCTTCACATGGAGTTGATTGTGGCCTGTGGAATGTTGTCCCACTCCTCTTCAATGGCTGTGCGATGTAGCTGGATATTGACGGGAGCTGGAACACTGTCATACACGTCGGTCCAGAGCATCCCAAACATGCTCAATGGGTGACATGTCTGGTGAGTATGCGGGCCATGGAAGAACTGGGACATTTTCAGCTTCCAGGAATTGTCTACAGATCCTTGCGACATGGGGCCGTGCATTATCATGCTGAAACATAAGGTGATGGCGGCAGATTAATGGCACGACAATGGGCATCAGGATCTCGTTACGGTATCTCTGTGCATTCAAATTGCCATCGATAAAATTCAATTGTGTTCGATGTCCATAGCTCATACCATAACCTCACAACCACCATGGGGCACTCTGTTCACAACGTTGACATCTGCAAACTGCTCGCCCACACGACGCCATCTGCCCGGTACAGTTGAAACCGGGATTCATCCATGAAGAGCACACTTCTCCAGCGTGCCAGTGGTCATCGAAGGTGAGCATTTGCCCACTGAAGTCAGTTATGACACCGAACTGCAGTCAGGTCAAGCCCCTGGTGAGGATGACGAGCATGCAGATGAGCTTCCCTGAGATGGTTTCTGACAGGTTGTGCAAACCGGGTGGCTGGTCTCAGATGATCCCGCAGGTGAAGAAGCTGGATGTTGAGGTCCTGGACTGGCGTGGTTACACGTGGTCTGTGAGGCCGGTTGGACGTAATGCCAAATTCTTTAAAAAAATTATGTTGGGGGTGGCTTATGGTAAAGAAATTAATGTTCAATTCTCTGGCAACAGCTCTGGTGGACATTCCTGCAATCAGCATGCCAACTGCACACTTCCTCAAAACTTGACACATTTGTGGCATTGTGTTGTGTGTGACAACTGCACATTTTAGTGTGGCCTTTTACTGTCCCCAGCATAAGGTGCACCTGTGTATTCATCATGCTATTTAATCAGCTTCTTGATATGCCACACCTGTCAGGTGGATGGATTATCTTGGCGAAGGAGAAATAATCACTAATAGAGATGTAAACAAATTTGTGCACATTTGAGAGAAATAAGCTTTTTGAGCTTATGGAACATTTCTGGGATCTTTTATTTCAGTTCATGAAACATGGGATTAACACTTGCATTTTATATTTTTGTTCAGTATAATATAGGACGGTTGATTGATGTATGTGTTCTCTCTCAGGATAAGGAGCAGGGGAAGAACATGGTGGTAGTGGGCAGTTGGAACACTGAGGAACACCTGGAGTGGGCCCAGAAGAACGTGGCCCGGTCCTACCAGCTCAAACACGATGGGGTGCAGAAAGTCAAGTATGTCAGCCAGCTCTACAATCAGTTTATTAAAAGATCACACTGTTCTACAGTATGTTGATAATGAATGTACCACTATTTTAGAAATAGGGCATTAGAGGCTGGTGTCCGGGACAAGGATTAAGCCTACCTCTGGACTAAAAAGCATGCTCGATGGAGAATATCCATTGAAAGGGCCTTTTAATTCAGTAATAGAATCCACCTGTTTCCAGGAAACCTAAACATGTTTAATGAGAACAACACATTTGTGATTGATAATGAGGATTTCATGGTTGTTGTACTTTCTTCTCCCCAGACTGGTGTCTCACTTCTACGGCCACGGGGATATGTGTGACATGACGGGGAAACCAAGACAGGTCATCGTCAAGCTCAAGTGGGTCATCATTAGTGTTTCCACTCTCTTCCTGAGAGAAGCGTGGTCTAGTATTGACACACTTAAAGCTGCAACATGTCATTTTTTGGGGCGACCCGACCAAATTCACATAGAAATCTAAGTTATAGATCTGTCATTCTCATTGAAAGTGGGATATTTATTCTATGTGCATATTTCTATGCTTTCCCGTCTAAAAGTGTTGTTATTGCGTCTTTTACTTTCAGCTTGGTACACCAGATTCAAACAGCTGAAAAGAAAAGATTTTTGGTTATGGAAAATATATTTCACAGCGGTTTAGATGGTACAATGATTCTCTACACTATACTTGCTTGTTTTGTCACGAACTGAAATTAGAATTTTAGCAACCAGGAAATGGCGAAGTGATTGCTGCATAGTGCATCTTCAATATACTCTACATGTATATTGTGGAGAACCTGCTCATCGAACATCTCATTCATAAGTCATGGGGATTAATATGGAGTTGGAACATTACTGCGGGGACTTGCTTCCATTCAGCCACGAGCATTAGTGAGGTCGGGCACTGATGTTGGGCAATTAGGCATGGCTCGAAGTTGGCGTTCCAATTAATCCCAAAGGTGTTCGATGGGGTTGAGATCAGGGCTCTGCAGGTCAGTCAAGTTCTTCCACACCGATCTCGGCAAACCATTTCTGTATAGACCTCGCTTTGTGCACGGGGCATTGTCATACTGAAACAGGAAAGGGCCTTCCCCAAACTGTTGCCACAACGTTGGAAGCACCGAATCGTCTAGAATATCATTGTATGCTGTAGCGTTAAGATTTCCTTTCACTGGAACTGAGGGGCCTAGCCCGAACCATGAAAAACAGGCCCAGACCATTATTCCCCCTCCACCAAACTTTAGAGTTGGCACTATGCTTTGGGCAGGTACCATTCTCCTGGCATCCACCAAACCCAGATTCGTCCGTCAGACTGCCAGATGGTGAAGTGTCATTTATCACTCCAGAGAACACGTTTCCACTGCTCCAGAGTCTAATGGCTGCGAGCTTTACACCACTCCAGCCGACGCTTGGCATTGCGATCTTAGGCTTGTGCGCGACTGCCATGGAAACCCATTTCATGAAGCTTCCAACAAACAGTTCTTGTGCTGACGTTGCTCGGTAGTGAGTGTTTTAACCGAGGACAGACTTTTGTTTTGCGTTTCAGCTGTCCCGTTCTATGAGCTAGTGTGTCCTACCACTTCTTGGCTGAGCTGTTGTTGCTCCTAGACGTTTTAATTTCATAATAACAGCACTTACAGTTGACCGGGGCAGTTCTATCAGGGTAGAAATTTGACAAACTGACTTGTTGGAAAGGTGGCATCCTATGACGATGCCACAGTGACTCACTGAGCTCTTCAGTAAGGCCATTCTACTGCCAATGTTTGTCTATGGAGATTGCATGGCTGCTTGCTCAATTTCATATCCCGGTTAGCAACGGGTGTGGCTGAAATAGCCAAATACACTAATTTGAAGGGGTGTCCATATACTTTTATATATGCCATTTAGCAGACGCTTTTATCCAAAGCAACTTAGTCATGCGTGCATGCATTTTACGTACGGTTGGTCGCGGGAATCAAACTCACTATCCTGACATTGCAAGCGCCATGCTCTACCAACTGAGCTACAGAGGACCACTTCTCCATTGGAGTGACATGCGGAGCTTATAAGCTCATCAGATAGAACTGTATGGTGTAGAACAGGGAATCTTGTCAGCTCTACTGATTCTATTTCTATCTGCAACGTTCAGAACGTTTCGCATCACTGAATACACCGCGAGTCTCTGATTCAAGTCTTTTTCCTTTCCTCTGCCTCAGGTGTAAGGAGTCTGAGTCTCCCCATGCCGTCACTGTGTACATGCTGGAGCCTCAGACCTGTCAGTACGTCCTTGGGGTAAGACTGCATACACACATCACTGTCGCATCGTCTTATGGTTCAACACTTGAACACATTGTTGCAGATTTCCAATGTATTCACTACAAATGGCAAATAAACTCAACCCTGTTATTTTTTCTCAATCAGGTTGAGTCTCCAGTCATATGTCAGATCCTGGACACAGCTGATGAGAAAGGCCTTCTATCTGTCTCCAGCTAACAGAACAGGAGGACGGAGAAGAGGAGGGATGAACAGAGGGGAATAAGAAGCGCAATAGAAAAGGACATGGATTAAGGCTGCATAAAATGGACAACTGAAGAATGGATGCACCAAGGCCCATGGCACTGCTCAGGAGGTTCAGACAGACATGGAGAAAGTGTTGATCCTGGAACGGCCCCTGGAAGCCAGGACCACAGTCCCTCGCTAATGCCCTGGCTTAGACCTCCTCTATGGACTGTACCAGACCCATTCTGCTTCAAAAGCCTTATGATAAAAGCATATGGAAATCCTATTCTAAATGGGACAGAGACTCACAGAATGTGACCCTGCTGACTCCATATCTTCCTTGTGTGCTTTATCTTCATCACATTAGTTCTAGTGTCTTCTGGCCATATGCCAGGACAGAGAACCGCCAATCATTCAGATAACCTCATCAGGAGAAGCAGCTTCCATGTTGTAGTTGGTTTTATTGTCAACATTCTAAATTATCTTCATTTATTTCAGTTTGATTTGATGCTTGTCCGTGACACTTTGGTTTTGTAGATAGTTCGTTTGAATTTTAAAATGTGCAGACAAACTAACTGTGGGGTTCTGGTGTCATGGTTGGGATCAATTCCATTTCGATTCAGGAAGTAAACTGAAATTCCAAGTGCTACAGTATTTCCTCATTCAAAAGCAATAAGTTAAATTGGGATTTGAATTTCAGTGTACTTCCTGAATTGACCCCAACCATGGTTGTTATGTTACAGGGTGAGTGAGAGTAACTTGATGTGCTGTGAATTCAAATCCCCCGATGTAATTGACGAGTTCTGATGAACATTTGTTATGTAATGCATCAGATGTTTCCTGTGGATTTCTAAATCTGGTGTGTTCTATGGTTAAAATGAGGGATACACTGAAATAAGAAATAATTCAATAAAAATATCACAAAAATGATTGATAATCATACTCTGTTGTCTGGGAGAGCTAGCCACAATATAATACAGCTCTTGTTTAACTAGCATTCAGTCTGAACCATTATACATTTAGTAAAAGGCCAACTGAACAGAAAATTCTGTTTGATACCACAGACTTAGTTAGACGACTCATCTTTGTATCTGTCCCATTATGGTCGTCTGAGAGCATGGGCAGCGCCATGAAGGCTCTCTATTTTGAAGTGGTCCAAAAACGGGTTATTTCCAAGTAGAGAGCTCTATGGATAGACACATGCACTGTGCATAACTGTCATATGACAAAAGCTTGAGATGCAGGTTGATTAGCTGACCACCAGAGGGCTCTGATATTTTCCTTCATAAAAGGTGCTGTTCACCTTTATGGATCTTCAGTTTGACCTGAAAATCAGAGGAGTAATTCCATAACTCCTGCTGCTAGTTGTCTAATCTTGAGGAATTTATATGATTATTTACGTTATACAATGTAATATAGCATCTGTACATAGAACACTATAAAATGAAGAATTTCTAATATACTGTATGTTCTTTGGCAGGAGCGCACTAGACACATTGCACTTGCAAAATATTTATTGATATCATAGAAAATGTATGAGACTCACAAATACTGTATTATTATGAAGAGAAAGACGGCATGTCAGTGTAAAAAAAAGATTCCAGTCAATTCAACAATGTCAATAACGCTTTGGGATCAGTACTGTTACGTATCTCTCTATTCTAAACGCTTTCCCCTCTGGACTAGGATACTTATCTTTATATTCCAGGGTATATTATTCTATACCTTAACTTTTTTTCCACCTCAAAAAAAACTGTTCAATACCACATGATATTCAGAAAATGAGCATCTGTTCACTCTCTGGTGTCTTGTAGTAACATTAATGGTGGTATAACAATATAGTGACCCCTTAGTATCACTGACCTATATGCCCAAACCCTCTCCAGGTTAGACTGAAGGTGCAGTAGCTGATCAATTAACCAATCAATTAATCTATACATCAAGGTGGTAAGTTAGTCTGAAGGTATGGGGATCTGATGCACTGAGGTGCTCTCAAAGTCTGGCAGAACCGCAAGAACCACTTCTAAGGGACTGTGACCAACTTTCTTTTTTTTTTAACATTAGGTTAAAAAAAAATCATTAATTTTTCAATATTAAATTATTAATCTAACATCATTAATAGAATATTTTATTTACAATGTACTAATAAAACTAACGATTTATTTTTCTTTCCTAGTTTTTGGTAAAAAGTAATCATCCAGAGAGTCTCTGTACTGAATTGGATAGAAACCACTCTGAACTTTCTAAAACTGTTTGAATGATGTCTGTGAGTATAACAGAACTCATATGCCAGGCAATAACCTGAGAAAAAATCCAACCAGGAAGTGGGAAATCTGAGGTTTGTAGTTTTTCAACTCATTCCCTATCGAATATACAGTGTCTATGGGGTCATATTGCACTTCCTAAGGCTTCCACTAGATGTCAACAGTCTTTAGAACCTTGTTTGAGGCTTCTACTGTGAAGTGGGGGCGAATGAGAGGGGATTGAGTAAGGTCTCTCCCAGAGTGCCATGAGCTGACGACGCGCGTTCAAGTGAGAGTTAGCTTGCGTTCCATTGCATTTCTAAAGACAAAGGAATTCTCCGGTTGGAACATTATTGAAGATTTATGTTTAAAAAATCCTAAAGATTGATTCTATACATCGTTTGACATGTTTCTACGGACTGTAACGGAACTTTTTGACTTTTCGTCTGCACCTAGTGATCGTGCCTCATGAATTCTGATGACTGGGCTAAACGCGCGTACAAAAGGAGGTATTTGCACATAACAATAAACAAACATTTATTGTGGAACTGGGATTCCTGGGAGTGCATTCTGATAAAGATCATCAAAGGTAAGTGAATATTTATAATGCTATTTCTGACTTCTGTTGACCACACAACATGGCGGATATCTGTATGGCTTGGTTTTGTGTCTGAGCTCTGTACTCAGATTATCGCATGGTGTGCTTTTTCCGTAAAGTTTATTTGAAATCTGACACAGCGGTTGCATTAAGGAGAAGTGGATCTAAAATTCCATGCATAACAGTTTTATCTTTTAGCAATGTTTATTATGAGTATTTCTGTAAATTGATGTGACTCTCTGCAAAATCACCGGATGTTTTGGAATTACTGAACATAACACGCCAATGTAAACTGAGATTTTTTAATATAAATATGAACTTTACCGAACAAAACAGACATGTATTGTGTAACATGAAGTCCTATGAGTGTCATCTGATGAAGATCATCAAAGGTTAGTGATTCATTTTATCTCTATTTCTGCTTTTTGTGACTCCTCTCTTTGGCTGGAAAAATGGCTGTGTTTTTCTGTGACTTGGCTCTGACCTAACATAATTGTTTGGTGTGTTTTCGTCGTAAAGCCTTTTTGAAATCGGACACTGTGGCTGGATTTAGAACAAGTGTATCTTTAAAATGGTGTAAAATACTTGTATGTTTGAGGAATTTTAATTATGCGATTTCTATTGTTTTGAATTTGGCGCCCTGCAGTTTCACTGGCTGTTGACGAGGTGGGACACTAGCGTCCCACATACCCTAGTGAGGTTAATATCTTCACAGAAAATTCAGAGTGTTTACATTTCGATCCTCTTTCAAACTTTTAGCAAGATATTCATACTAAATCAGTTGTCCCTACCCCTGCCTGGTGCCAGGCCCAACAGATGCCGCTTCAGGCTCAGCAGCCCCGTCTCCCCGTCTCCCCATCCCCATAACCCTGAACCAGCCCTTCTCCCAACTGAAGAAGGAGGTGAGCAGCATTGTGTTGAATGACATTTCAGTTGGCATAATTGCAGGTACTGCAATGCACTGAGGATAGGAAAAATCTCACTTGACACAGAGGCAACCAATATCAGAGCCTTAAAGGAAGAGATGCAGACTCTTAGAGATGGAAGTCTCTCCTGTCTGAGGCAACACTGATTGCTACACCAGCCGCCAGAGGAAAATGAAGAGATTCCATGATGAGACCTCTCAAGAGGAGACAGCTCAGGACAGTGCAGCAACGGGGTTTCGGAACACAGTGTTTTTTACTGCTATGGACAACATCATAAGTGACTTGGACACTAGGTTCCACACCACTGCAAACATTGTAGAATAATCTTCTGCTGTTCTGAAAGTTGGGCAGATTAGTGAGGATAAAGTCCCTTCTGTGTGCCAACCACTGATCATGAAGTATTCCAGAGATCTTACACCTGAGTTTCAAAATGAAGACACCTGAACACTGTATATGCTGCCACTTTCCCCCCTAACTTGTCCCCTCTTGGTCTCCAGAATGCAAATTGTAAGATGCAGCTGCAAAGCATTTTTGGAGAAGTGTGCTTTGCTTTAAGTATATTTTGCACACTGCCTGTGACTGTTGCTGGTGGCGAGAGAGCTTTCAGTAAGCTAAAACTATTTGAGGTCTGCTATGGACAGGCTTTGCAGTCTTGTCATGCTGTCCATTGAAAGTCAGTTAGCTAGAAAGCTGGACTTCAAAGACTTGATCAGTGACTTTGCTAGCAAGAAGGCTCGGCACTGGGCTCTTGGTGAGTAAGGCTGAGCAAGGGTCAGTGATAACTGTTAAATGGCAAGGCTATGGATATTGGATCACTACACACGATGCCCACAGGCTGAGAACAAGATGGAGAACAAGATATATCTCAAAGTAATGGTTGGATTGCCATAATATGTGTTGTGCACAATCAAGACCCCAAGTGGAAGAAACCTATTGATTTGGTGACCACTTGACCTTTCCTCTAGCGCCACCATCAGGCCTTTTCATTTCCATTTTGTTTTCCATTTTCCATGTCCACTTTTACAGCTGCTGATTTTCTACTTGGCATGTACAGTTGAAGTCGGAAGTTTACATACACTTAGGTTGGAGTCATTAAAACTCGTTTTTCAACCACTCCACAAATTTCTTGTTAAGAAACTATAGTTTTGGCAAGTCGGGTTAGGACATCTACTTTGTGCATAAAACAAGTAATTTTTCCAACAATTGTTTACAGACAGATTATTTCACTTGTAATTCACTGTATCACAATTCCAGTGGTTTAGAAGTTTACATACACTAAGTTCACTGTGCCTTTAAACAGCTTGGAAAATTTCAGAAAATGTAATGGCTTTAGAAGCTTCTGATAGGCTAATTGACATCATTTGAGTCAATTGTAGGTGTACCTGTGGGTGTATTTCAAGGCCTACCTTCAAACTCAGTGCCTCTTTGCTTGACATCATGGGAAAATCAAAAGAAATCAGCCAAGACCTCAGAAAACAATTGTAGACCTCCAGATGTCTGGTTCATCCTTGGGAACAATTTCCAAACGCCTGAAGGTACCACGTTCATCTGTACAAACAATAGTATGCAAGTATAAACACCATGGGACCATGCAGCAGGCTTACCTCTCAGGAAGGAGACTCGTTCTATCTCCTAGAGATGAACGTACTTTGGTGTGAGAAATGCAAATCAATCTCAGAACAACAGCAAATGACCTCGTGAAGATGCTGGAGGAAACAGGTACAAAAGTATCTATATCCACAGTAAAACGAGTCCTAACCTGAAAGGCCACTCAGCAAGGAAGAAGCCACTGCTCCAAAACCGCCATAAAAAAAGCCAGACTACGGTTTGCAACTGCACATGGGGACAAAGATCGTACTTTTTGGAGAAATGATGGTCTGATGAAACAAAAATAGAACTGTTTGGCCATAATGACCATCGTTATGTTTGGAGGAAAAAGGGGGAGGCTTGCAAGCCGAAGAACACCATCCCAACCGTGAAACACGGGGGTGGCAGCATCATGTTAATAAGTAACGTAAGTGAGTGAATTACACTCTAGTTTCATGCATAGGACTCTATGTCAGAATGCAAATGTACATTACGGCAGGCCTACTTGTAATTGCAAGGGCTTTATCATGTGAGCACTAATTTAAGCATCTTATTTATGGTAATGCTCTTTTTCTGACAGGTGAAAGGTGATGGAAATCCTTTGGAGATGTTGTTGATGATTGTCCCTATCCTATACCTGTCTTGTGAAAGTGTTTCTCCTCTATAATATCACTGAAAAAGCATGTTCAATCCTCACAGGATTTTCACAAATTCTCATGTTCTATAGTCGGTGGTATGATTCAGTGGTTAGAGCAGAAGATGCACAAAGTAAGAAGTACAAATCCTGTTGAGAATTGGAATGAGAGACTATCTGATGCATTGTTTGTTCAGCACTAGCTCACGCTGTCTTCAGGTGCCCTCAGACAGAGTATTAAAATGCATAGACAGACACCCAGCATGTTTTAAATGAAGGTGTTGTTTTAAAACAAGGGTGAAAGAAAGTTTTGTGCAGCCGTGTGGTGGACACACAGCATCACAGGGGCCCAGCTGCTATTTGAGGAATGACAATGGTGGTGAAGTATTGGGCACATATCATCCTGGTTGGTGGTCCCGTGTGGCTCAGTTGGTAGAGCATGGCGTTTGCAACGCCAGGGTTGTGGGTTCATTCCCCACGGGGGGACCAGGATGAATATGTATGAACTTTCCAATTTGTAAGTCGCTCTGGATAAGAGCGTCTGCTAAATGACTTAAATGTAAATGTAATGTTGTGAGGGTGCTTTGCTGCAGGAGGGAGTGGTGCACTTCACAAAATAGATGGCATCATGAGGATGGAAAATTATGTGGATATATTGAAGCACCATCCCAAGACATCAGTCAGGACGTTAAAGCTTGGTCACAAATGGGTCTTCCAAATGGACAATGACCCCAAGCATACTTCCAAAGTTGTGGCAAAATGGCTTAAGGACAACAAAGTCAAGGTATTGGAGTGGCCATCACAAAGCCCTGACCTCAATCTGTCAGGAGGAATGGGCCAAAATTCACCCAACTTATTGTGGGAAGCTTGTGGGAGGCTACCTGAAACGTTTGATCCAAGTTAAACAATTTAAAGGCAATGCTACCAAATACTAATTGAGTGTATGTAGACTTCTGACCCACTGGGAATGTGATGAAAGAAATAAAAGCTGAAATAAATCATTCTCTCAACTATTATTCTGACATTTCACATTCTTAAAATAAAGTGGTGATCCTAACTGACCTAAGACAGGGAATTTTTACTCTGATTAAATGTCAGGAATTGTGAAAAACTGAGTTTAAATGTAGTTGGCTAAGGTGTATGTAAACTTCTGACTTCAACTGTATACTTAGTTCAAACATCTGCTGCTGATTTTATTATTTTGTTTGTTATATCATTCTATAGATGATAATGTTCATTGATTTGAATGGAAGAGGTTAATGTTATTTTTATTTTCAGTTATTCATTAATGTTAAGATAATTTTCCATTCAAGAATTGTACCACTAAAATTACATTTAGACTGTAAAAGATGGCCTTTAGCACATTTCTTAGAGGGTATCTGTCTTGCATCAAATAATTAATTTCACTGTATGCAGAATGTTGCATGCATGTCTGCACAGTGTTATATTTTCACAGCTCACGTCAGTAAATATCGTACAGTAAATATTGGACTACAAGAGAGTTGCAAGCCTGCAAAGGTAGAGTTATTTAAAGCTTTGAATGGGTCGATTGGGTTCTGGAGGTGTGGTTACAGCAATTACGCAGGGTTGGTGTGGCCTGTGGTGGTGCGGCCCAATGTGATATCTTTTCATGGGGCCCAAAATCCCTGGCGGCACCCTGCCTACCGCATTTGCATGTATCAGTTTGTTCGTGTGAATGCTCTGTGACGTAAAAGCATTTCAATGTCAAGAGAGTAAATGGGTCATCATGGTCATTTAATTACGTATGATGAAAACCAATACAATAGCCTACTGAAGGTTTCCTCTCTCCATCCATGCCTCATCCCAGCTACAGGCATTACAAAGGAAAAAGTATTCCTTCACAGGTGATGATCAGAAGCAATAATAGACCATATAGCCTATCTATTCTGAATGCAACCTAATATTGCGGGTTACTTGAAAAAGCGCATCTAGAAAAATGATAGACATTGGCATATTGATGTGTAGGCTAGAGAAAACAATATGCGAAAATGTACATCGTCGATATATAACCCGTACATTTCCATATTTGGAATTGGAAACTTACCGTCCGCCTCCATAATAACCACACACATTTTAATTCACACTATATCATTAAAAAAATGTATGTTTCTTATCTTCTTGTTAATGTGATCCCCCAAAAATATCCTGGAGAAGACGGCGGCGCGCTGTACATCGACAAGAAGTGGGAGATGAGTGTGTGTAGTCATGGGAGATGTGCGGCACGTGAGGGTACCAGGTACCACCTCGGGATGTCCACCTCTCTAGCTTGAACGTCTCACTCTAATGCACAAATCAAAATTTACTGGGGGGAGGGTGGTGTCCTAAAAAACACCCTGTGTTTATGAACGTGAATATGGACTTAGCCAATTAGCATGCTTTTGTGGCACAGCTGATGCCAAGCAGGGCTATCTATGGGGGTTGGCTGACCACCACGAACAAGCCCACTCTCCCTGCTTGTTCCATTAGGCCTACACTATGATCATAGACAGCTGCAGACAATGATCAGCTAGGGGGGAAATCAGATTGAACATTTTGATGCTATATTTGTAAGTATATCAAATATATGCAACACATTTTCCACCAACAAGTTTCTGTGCCAATGCAACACACAACCAATAAACAAAGCATACCAACTTCAGGCACTTCAATATCATGGTTTGCGTTTTCAACACCACAATAAATAGACAATGTCAATCTCAACAAAAAGAAAATACACCCTCCCTACCTTGTAGGACTACCCAGTATGGAATCCTGGGCTTGACAATCTCCACATCATTAAACTTTTTGGTGTTTTGTAACAGATATCTTTATATCTATCAAATGTCAAATGGCCGCTGCAAAGTTTGCGATTGATTTTATTTGTCAGTTAAAAAAAATATACACACAGTACAAATATTTGTTTAAGTGACTGGGATTGGGATTGTACAATAAAGTCGAACAGACTATATATCCATTGTTGTCCCTACTTTTTACATAAATAAATATACAATTGCATAGATACAGACACATTACAGGGTTAATGTGAAATTAATATGGTTGATTTTTAAGGTTAGGGAGAAGTGCAGTGAATAGTGACACTTTTTAGGATGTCAATATAAATAAATGTATTTATGGTTGCTCGTAATTTTGTCTTGCCTTTTAATCATTATATGTGTTGTTATTATATGTTTGCAGTGGTGTGGAACCTAGTGTCCAAGTCACTTATGATGTTGTCCATAGCAGTAAAAAACACTGTGTTCCGAGACCACTTTGGAAACAAGCGTTTTAAAGAATACTTTCAAGTGATATCCTCTGGGTCCATATTTTACATTTTGTTGTATATGCCTGTTACCCAAAATAAATTCAATTCAATAGACAAAAATAGTTTTTACTGTTCACACACTAGCAATCTTTTGACATTCTTTTAAAAAGTGGTTATGGTTGCTATGGCTTTGAGTTGCTGTGGTAGTTTGTTCCACTCAACAGCACCGATATATACACATGTTCTTACCAGATAAGACTCATATTTCGAACAGTGAATATTAGAGTCTCTGGCATTATGCTGGTGGACATCTAACAAATGAAAAATATTTGGATAGATATCTGGGGGCTGAGTCTGTGATAATTCTGTGGACCAGACCTAAATTAATACTACTCTTTTTCCCCCACAGATAGCCATCCTACCTTAAAATGTTCTACCTCCAGATAAGTATGAAGGGTGAGTTTAAGTACACTTGTTACAAGCTTGTTCTGACTTACTCTTTATATGTTTGTGGCTGCTGGTGAACCATAATCTGCAGGCATAATCAAAGTAACACTGGACTAGGGCACTTGCCAGAGTCTTTAGGGTGTCTATAGCTAGGTTCCCATCCAACTGGTAAATATTTAAAAAAATCTGCATAGTGTTTCCATCAAATTGACTTGAGGATAAAAGTCTGTGATTAAATACGTAGTGCACGTCAACATAACTTTTGCGGTTAAATTCCCATGTACTGAATAAAAAATACAAGTTAAATGGGTTTCCATCACATTATCAAATCTAGGTCTACTGATGGTTCCGTCACTAGAAATGTTGATTAGGTATAGCCAATGTGCCCACTCTGGTATTGGCACATGCGCTCTAGCAAACAGCTCGCAGATACAGTGCAGGTATAGCCTATATGAGATTTTTATTTGTCAAACGGCAGCCAAGCATCGATCATCATGTCACCAGAATAAGACCCTCAATATTTATTGAAAGGAGCATCAAGTTCATCACTGTGCACTTTCACCACCCTATGAAGTTAAACATGTATTTAATCTAGCCTAATAAACTGCATTTTGTGACAATTCCATGTACAGATAAATATTTAAGCAGTTAGGTTAAACAACTCCACTGTAAGATCAATGTTTTAAAATGAAACATGTATGGAAACAGGTGAATTAACACTCAGTTAGCAGGCTCAAGCAAGCTAAAACCCACATGGTAGCAAAACCTAACTAGTAGAAATTGTTAACAAGTTAGACATGATTTAAACACTTTGCTGTAGGCTACTATTTACTAGTTAACAAAAAATAATGTGTCATATAAAATATATTCACCTCACCCAGTATTGTAATCAAAACTTACCAAAAAGCATGTAGTCCTTGGCTCAGACAGTGTAGTGGTGTGGGCTCAATAGCATCTGTGTGCAAGATCTTGAGAATCAGCTGTACATGTGATGGAAGAATGCACTGTGCATGCAGAGGGTTGCAATTCCATTGAATTGGGGATAGTTTAACCAAAATATGCCACAAGACCTTGAATTGCCTTGTGTATCCCACAAAAAGGTTCCCTTTTATAAGCTAACTTTTTTGATGAATTTAATCAAAATTCTCAGGCTTACTATTATGGAAAAATTCTGGAAATTTAGCGACCCTTTGCAACCCTAATGTCAGGCCATTTTGAGGATGCTGGAATTATATTTTGGACACACGGACGCATGCCTACAGGAGACCTTTGAAGTAGCCTAATCAGATTAAAACTATGTGACTGGTTGTGTTTATGCCACATATAAAAGTTACATTTTAAAAGTGAAATGACAAATATTTAGGCTATATTGAAGCACTAGGTTCTAGGTGCGTAAAGAATAGCTGCTCAGATTGGAGAAGAGGCAGTGCACATTAAGCTTTCCTGAATAACTGGGCCTGCCAGGAGCATGTGTGGCCACATTACTATAGGACGACTTGGGAGAATGATGATCTGCAACAGATTACGCATATCAGTTCTAGAAGTAAAAATACAGCCAGACTGGCCTGCTACTGTCCCTTTCTAAACCTTAAACTGTCGAGATGACCCACAACTGATTCAAATGGAGTGAAAAATTCAAATCAAAGGGTTTTTGCGCCATTATGTACATTAACTGCAGCTTAGAGTACAATTTTGTACTCACTTGAAAACAATACAATTGTTCATTGCATTGTGGTGTTAGTCTAGGTAGGATAATTGTATTGTCCCATAACAAGATCAATAGGGGAGCTTTTTGAGCTACGTGTCATGTCTTCACTGTTCCTTCATGAGCAATGATGAGCCTGGCCTCTCCGGTGCCTATCAGCTATTTGTATTTGTTCTTGTGGATTCAAATAGAAAATTGGTGTAGCTTTGAATGTTTGTATGTGTGGTATGATTGCTAGTTAGCCTATTGCAGATCTGACAAACGATCCACCTACCACTAATGTCACGATGAATGGTGGATAGAGGGCAGGATGGACAGACTATTTTGACCTGTGGTATTGTAAAAGTTTGCACGTGTAAAAGCGTAGTGCATAAGGGAAGTACCAAAACACCTTGATATAGAGGTGTATTCAAGCAAATTAAAACATTTGTCAAGGATGGAAGAAATTATATAGGAAAACATGCAAAATAGTGAATGTAAACCAGGGAAAAACGCACTACACTCCCCTGTACCCAATAATAACCTAACACTCCCCTATTTTGGACCCCCTCCCCCAAAGTAAATTTCCAACTGTCCCTAATGAAATCAAAAGAATAACAAACCCATTCTCATGGGAGAATAAGTCACACCATTTTAGTCGAGAAATGGGGTCCGACTCATTCTTGAATCCCCTCTGTAGGTTAGTGGCTTTGTTATATAGGCTACCACCTGTACATTGAGACCCAACTCCTAGACCTTGGTGTAAGATAAAAGGACCCTCTCGACATGGTACAGTTAAACCAGTCAAAGTGCTACTTTATATTGCACTGCATATCCAAGACGTTTCTACTTGATATGTATGGGCACTGTACCATATTTTCTAATGTCAATTGCTGCCCTATTCATGAGGATGCATATGGCCACAGCTGTGACTAACTTCAATATGAGTCATCTCAAAACCAACTGGCACAGACACACACTACAAATGTGTTACAAGCAACCCATTTATTTATTTATTTTATTTATTCTTCATTAAATATAAGCAAACAGTACATCTAAAATAAAAAAAAATCTATGCAGTTTTGGCACTACACTATACATGAGTGAAGTACTAAACTGAACCGGTGCTTCAATGAGACTAGCTTTTCAAGTCTTCATGGATGAACAAAAAATAACTCACTAGGTTTTTTTTTAAAAAAAGAATGGAGAATAATATTGTATTGTAGAGTAGAGGAAGGGGTGTGATGCTAAGGTGGTAGACAGGAGGTTTGGTTATTCCTTGGGCCTGTTTCCCGGACACAGATTTAGCCTAGTCCTGGACTTTGGCTTTTTTGTCCTGGAAAAGCCTTGTTTCAATGGAGACTCTCCAATTATCTGTGTCAAGGAATTACCAGTCCCTTGTGGTTCTGAGAGGTGTTTAGACAGATGCCATGACGATAAAACTGCACTCATCAGCTCAACACAGCACACACATAAAGCCTTGGGGAATGAACACACACAATCACTCCATCTACTGCATATATACCATTGCCAATGAGAGAGCAGGATGAAATCAAAAGCTCTGTCACTAAAAAGATGAACAACCTATTTACTCACAAACCAAAATCTTTCATTACCAGCAACTCTTAGAATAATAATATCAGCACTTCAAACCAATAAATAAATAAATACATGTTTGTGCATTTATGTTATATACATATGCTATATACACATTATAAAATATGCACATATCATATATAGATTAAACAATGTACACAAACGTCATGTACGTAAATGTGTTTGGAAGGTTCAAATCTATTCTAAGTCCCAAATGGCACCCTATTCCCTATATAGTGCACTACTTTTGACCAGAGCCCTGTGGGCCGTAGTCAAAAGTAGTGCACTAAACAAATAGGCTACCATTTGGGATACATTCTCAATCTAAATGCATACAGACTGTGGCTAAGAACACTTCACTATAGGAGAACTGGGACAGTACGGTTTCTACCCTCTACTGGGATAATACAGTTAGTTGGCTCAGAGTTGATAACATTGAGGGGATTTTGTGCTGAGAGCAATAGTACAGGGGGACAGGGACTAGCTCTGGTCCAGGGCGTAGCGTGCACTCCTCCACAAGTGGTGGTGAATTAGTGGAGGAAGGCACACTACACCTTGGACCAGAGGTAGGGTATCATCAAGCATTCCACATAAACACACGCAAGCAAATAAAGAAAATAAAAATTTAAGAAAAACTGTACAGTAGTATTACAAACCGCAGGACAATCATCCCTGCTATGGTTTATCCTTAAATATTAAGTGTAGTAAAAATGTAAATCAGCGCTAAATACACAACTTTTATTCCATCCATTCAACCATTACGCATTCGTGTTCCCCACGTCCCCCCTTTTCAGGGTCCTCAGGGTACATCATTAAAAAAAAGAGAGAAAAAAGGACCCCCCCCACAAAAAACAAGCGGTTCTTAATGGACAAGTCCCAGGTAGTTCCTCCCTGTTTTTCATTCTATTGTCTTCCGTTTGATGCCTAATGAATACGACCCAGATGTTGTCCGTTGGTCTGGCCAGAGTGCAGGGTCCTGGATGTGAGGGCTCGGTCTACCCTCATGCAGGCTGGTGTGTTCTGTTCTGGGCCTGTATTCACACAGTGTCTCAGAGTAGTGGTGCTGATCGAGAATCAGGCCACCCTGTCCATTTAATGGTATTCAATATGATCTGAAAGGCAAATCCTACTCTAAACCGCTTTTTGTTCAGTCTGAGGCCTTCCCAGTCTAATGCCAGAGTGAGGAATTGTCAAGTGGCTCAAAGAGGGCATCGAGGGTGACGTTCCTCCGTTAAGAAAACATAAAAATCTCCTGAAAGTTGCACCAGGGCCCTAAAGAGAGACAGAATGCATAGCAGAATTAATGCTTGGCCCTAAAAAGAGGCAGAATTAATGCTTGGCCCTAAAAAGAGACAGAATGCATAGTGGAATTAATGCTTGGCTCTAAAGAGACAGAATGAATAGTGGGATTAATGCTTGGCCCTAAAGAGAGACAGAATGGATAATGGGATTAATGCTTGGCCCTAAAGAGAGACAGAATGGATAATGGGATTAATGCTTGGCCCTAAAGAGAGACAGAATGGATAATGGGATTAATGCTTGGTGCCTTGTATTGTTTATAAGGTACTGTAATTTGTGTTGGGATTTTTCCACCCAAGCATACGTTTGAATTGTGTGTGTGCGTATGTACCAGGTATCTAGGTTTAGTATCAGGGAGAGACCAGCAGGTGTGTGGGTGTTACTGTTAGCTGCTGTGTGTGTACGTACCAGGGATCTAGGTTTAGTATCAGGGAGAGACCAGCAGGTGTGTGGGTGTTACTGTTAGCTGCTGTGTGTGTACGTACCAGGGATCTAGGTTTAGTATCAGGGAGAGACCAGCAGGTGTGTGGGTGTTACTGTTAGCTGCTGTGTGTGTACGTACCAGGTATCCAGGTTTAGTATCAGGGAGAGACCAGCAGGTGTGTGGGTGTTACTGTTAGCTGCTGTGTGTGTACGTACCAGGGATCTAGGCGTAATAGCAGGGAGAGACCAGCAGGTCGGTCAGAACCAGCAGCTGGTCGTCAGTGAACTGCTGTTTATGCTCCTGCCAGTTGTCATGATGAGTCCGCCTAAAGTTAGACAGGGTCTTCTTCACCGTCATCTGCAGGAGTAGACGCAAGACGCATTCAGGAACAAGATGACCGGGAATGGGGAGAGAGAGACGTGTGTTTGGGGTCCCCCTCATCTCTATAGGCTGTGTGTCGTTGAGGTGTGTGTGTTTGTGTGAGAGAGCAGTGTGTGTGTGTGTGTGTGTGTGTGTGAGAGTCCTGTTCACCTCAATGGGCTGTGTGTCATTGAGGTGGGCACTGAGGTTCATCAGTAGTTGGGGCATCCAGGTGGGAACATCGTAGGGGCTGGACAGGATACAGGCACTCAGACCTAACACTCCAGCATGACGCCGCACCAGATCTACACACACAGGGAGGAAAAGACTGAAAAGGAGCATTGAAAAGCTGAGGTATAACAGGTTTAGTAAGGTCAAGGAAACTACAATCTAGAAGACCATCTAACACAATCATGGTAACTGTGTTCCAGGTAAGGCAATGGACCGTTGCATGTTGACCAGGGTTTCCCAAACCCGGTCCTCAGGACCCCAAGGGGTGCACGTTCTGGCTTTTGCGCTAGCACTACACAGCTGATTCAAATAATCAACTATTCATCAAGCTTTGATCATTTGAATCAGATGTGTAGTGTTAAGGCAAAATCAAAGACATGTACCTCCTGGGGTCCCGAGGACCGAGTTTGGGAAACGCTGATGTAGACAGTGGTTGTTCCAATATCCACACTAGCAATAGCACTTAGAATGAAGCTATGCATTGGCCATTCTAGTGTGGATATTGGAACCGAGCCAGTATGCTTGTAGCGCTACCAGGAACAGTATGCATTCTAAGTAAAGCATTGGAAAGTTGTGTTAGTAGCTACCTCCGGAGGGGATGGTGTCCACCACGGAGCCCAGCTCCCTCTTCCTCTTCTTGGGCAGGCGGGTCTTGCAGAGGGCCTCGAAGTGGCTCTGCATGGGGCCCTCTATGGACAGGAAGTTACACTGGAGGAAACCGCTCAGCGTGGTGGCAGCCATCTCCCTCACCTGGGGGACAGAGGGAGAACAGAGGTAGAGAAGGAAAGGGGGAAAGAGTTCATTATTTACACAATGTGACAGTGTGTGTGTGTGTCCATATACAGTTGAAGTCAGAAGTTTACATACACCTTAGCCAAATACATTTAAACTCAGTTTTTCACAATTCCTGACATTTAGTAGAATGTGAAATGTCAGAATAATAGTAGAGAGAATGATTTATTTCAGCTTTTATTTCTTTCAGCACATTCAGGTCAGAAGTTTACATACACTCAATTAGTGTTTGGTAGCATTGCCTTTAAATTGTTTAACTTGGGTCAAGCATTTCAGGTAACTTCCCACAATAAGTTGGGTGAATTTTGGCCCATTCCTCCTGACAGAGCTGGTGTAACTGAGTCAGGTTAGTAGGCCTCCTTGCTCGCACACACCTTTTCAGTTCTGCACACACATTTTCTATAGGATTAAGGTCAGGGCTTTGTGATGGCCACTCCAATAACTTGACTTTGTTGTCCTTAAGCCATTTTGCCACAACTTTGAAAGTATGCTTGGGGTCATTGTCCATTTGGAAGACCCATTTGCGACCAATCTTTAACTTCCTGACTGATGTCTTGAGATGTTGCTTCCATCCTCATGATCTATTTTGTGAAGTGCACCAATCCCTCCTGCAGCAAAGCACCCGCACAACATGATGCTGCCACCCCAGTGCTTCAAGGTTGGGATGGTGTTCTTCGGCTTGCAAGCCTCCCCCTTTTTCCTCCAAACATAACGATGGTCATTATGGCCAAACAGTTCTATTTTTGTTTAATAAGACCAGAGGAGATTTCTCCAAAAAGTACGATCTTTGTGTCCATGTGCAGTTGCAAACCGTAGTCTGGCTTTTTTTATGGCGGTTTTGGAGCAGTGGCTTCTTCCTTGCTGAGCGGCCTTTCAGGTTATGTCGATATAGGACTTGTTTTACTGTGGATATAGATACTTTTGTACCCGTTTCCTCCAGCATCTTCACAGGGTCCTTTGCTGTTGTTCTGGGATTGCACTTTTCGCACGAAAGTACGTTCATCTCTAGGAGACAGAGTGCGTCTCCTTCCTGAGCGGTATGACGGCTGCGTGGTCCCATATACTTGCGTACTATTGTTTGTACAGATGAACGCGGTACCTTCAGGCATTTGGAAATTGCTCCCAAGGATGAACCAGACTTGTGGAGGTAAAAAAAATAATATTCTGAGGTCTTGGCTGATTTCTTTTGATTTTCCCATGATGTCAAGCAAAGAGGCACTGAGTTTGAAGGTAGGCCTTGAAATACATCCACAGGTACACCTCCAATTGACTCAAATTATGTCAATTAGCCTATCAGAAGCTTCTAAAGCCATTACATAATTTTCTGGAATTTTCCAAGCTGTTTAAAGGCACAGTCAACTTAGTGTATGTAAACTTCTGAACCACTGGAATTGTGATAGATTATTTCACTTATAATTCACTGTCTGTAAACAATTGTTGGAAAAATGACTTGTGTCATGCACAAAGTAGATGTCCTAACCTACTTGCCAAAACTATAGTTGGTTAACAAGAAATTTGTGGAGTGGTTGAAAAATGAGTTTTAATGACTCCAACCTAAGTGTATGTAAACTTCCGACTTCAACTGTACGGAGCTGGGTGGCTCAGTCTGTACTGACTAACTCGGCTCAACTCAGAAGCTCTATCCAAATTCTCCTCCTCGCCGCCTCCTCAAAATGCATTGGAGAAGGTCTTAGGGGGAGTGACCTTGGACCTTCAACAACACTGATGGGAAGCGAGGAATCACAGAAGGACTAATTTAGATGGAGCTAGAGAGAGAAAAGAGGAGAAAACAGAACAGAGAGACTGGAGTTCATTGAGTGATTCAGTCTCACCATTGAGCGCACAAAGGCTCAGGACTGTTTTGTAGCTAGGCTGTGTACTGTATGGTAGGCTGGTGAAGAGGTCAGAGGCTGTATACTGTACGGTGGGCTGGGGAAGAGGTCGTTAGAGGCTGTGTACTGTACGGTGGGCTGGTGAAGAGGTCGTTAGAGGCTGTGTACTGTACGGTGGGCTGGTGAAGAGGTCAGAGGCTGTATACTGTACGGTGGGCTGGGGAAGAGGTTAGAGGCTGTGTACTATACGGTGGGCTGGGGAGGAGGTCGTTAGAGGCTGTGTACTGTACGGTGGGCTGGTGAAGAGGTCGTTAGAGGCTGTGTACTGTACGGTGGGCTGGTGAAGAGGTCAGAGGCTGTGTACTGTACGGTGGGCTGGGGAAGAGGTTAGAGGCTGTGTACTATACGGTGGGCTGGGGAAGAGGTCGTTAGAGGCTGTGTACTGTACGGTAGGCTGGTGAAGAGGTTAGAGGCTGTGTACTGTACGGTGGGCTGGTGAAGAGGTCAGAGGCTGTGTACTGTACGGTGGGCTGGTGAAGAGGTTAGAGGCTGTGTACTGTACGGTGGGCTGGGGGAGAGGAGGTCAGAGACTGTGTACTGTACGGTGGGCTGGGGGAGAGGAGGTTAGAGGCTGTGTACTGTACGGTGGGCTGGGGGAGAGGTTAGAGGCTGTGTACTGTACGGTGGGCTGGGGGAGAGGTTAGAGGCTGTGTACTGTACGGTGGGCTGGGGGAGAGGAGGTTAGAGGCTGTGTACTGTACGGTGGGCTGGGGGAGAGGTTAGAGGCTGTGTACTGTACGGTGGGCTGGTGAAGAGGTCAGAGGCTGTGTACTGTACGGTGGGCTGGGGGAGAGGTTAGAGGCTGTGTACTGTACGGTGGGCTGGGGGAGAGGTTAGAGGCTGTGTACTGTACGGTGGGCTGGGGGAGAGGTTAGAGGCTGTGTACTGTACGGTGGGCTGGTGAAGAAGTCAGAGACTGTGTACTGTACGGTGGGCTGCGGGAGAGGTCGTTAGAGGCTGTGTACTGTACGGTGGGCTGGGGGAGAGGTTAGAGGCTGTGTACTATACGGTGGGCTGGGGAAGAGGTCGTTAGAGGCTGTGTACTGTACGGTGGGCTGGTGAAGAGGTCGTTAGAGGCTGTATACTGTACGGTGGGCTGGGGAAGAGGTTAGAGGCTGTGTACTATACGGTGGGCTGGGGAAGAGGTCGTTAGAGGCTGTGTACTGTACGGTGGGCTGGTGAAGAGGTCATTAGAGGCTGTGTACTGTACGGTGGGCTGGTGAAGAGGTCAGAGGCTGTATACTGTACGGTGGGCTGGGGAAGAGGTTAGAGGCTGTGTACTATACGGTGGGCTGGGGAAGAGGTCGTTAGAGGCTGTGTACTGTACGGTGGGCTGGTGAAGAGGTCGTTAGAGGCTGTGTACTGTACGGTGGGCTGGTGAAGAGGTCAGAGGCTGTGTACTGTACGGTGGGCTGGGGAAGAGGTTATAGGCTGTGTACTATACGGTGGGCTGGGGAAGAGGTCGTTAGAGGCTGTGTACTGTACGGTGGGCTGGTGAAGAGGTCGTTAGAGGCTGTGTACTGTACGGTGGGCTGGTGAAGAGGTCAGAGGCTGTATACTGTACGGTGGGCTGGGGAAGAGGTTAGAGGCTGTGTACTATACGGTGGGCTGGGGAAGAGGTCGTTAGAGGCTGTGTACTGTACGGTGGGCTGGTGAAGAGGTCGTTAGAGGCTGTGTACTGTACGGTGGGCTGGGGAAGAGGTCGTTAGAGGCTGTGTACTGTACGGTAGGCTGGTGAAGAGGTTAGAGGCTGTGTACTGTACGGTGGGCTGGTGAAGAGGTCAGAGGCTGTGTACTGTACGGTGGGCTGGTGAAGAGGTTAGAGGCTGTGTACTGTACGGTGGGCTGGGGGAGAGGAGGTCAGAGGCTGTGTACTGTACGGTGGGCTGGGGAAGAGGTTAGAGGCTGTGTACTATACGGTGGGCTGGGGAAGAGTTCGTTAGAGGCTGTGTACTGTACGGTGGGCTGGTGAAGAGGTCGTTAGAGGCTGTGTACTGTACGGTGGGCTGGTGAAGAGGTCAGAGGCTGTATACTGTACGGTGGGCTGGGGAAGAGGTTAGAGGCTGTGTACTATACGGTGGGCTGGGGAAGAGGTCGTTAGAGGCTGTGTACTGTACGGTGGGCTGGTGAAGAGGTCGTTAGAGGCTGTGTACTGTACGGTGGGCTGGTGAAGAGGTCGTTAGAGGCTGTGTACTGTACGGTGGGCTGGTGAAGAGGTCAGAGGCTGTATACTGTACGGTGGGCTGGGGAAGAGGTTAGAGGCTGTGTACTATACGGTGGGCTGGGGAAGAGGTCGTTAGAGGCTGTGTACTGTACGGTGGGCTGGTGAAGAGGTCGTTAGAGGCTGTGTACTGTACGGTGGGCTGGGGAAGAGGTCGTTAGAGGCTGTGTACTGTACGGTAGGCTGGTGAAGAGGTTAGAGGCTGTGTACTGTACGGTGGGCTGGTGAAGAGGTCAGAGGCTGTGTACTGTACGGTGGGCTGGTGAAGAGGTTAGAGGCTGTGTACTGTACGGTGGGCTGGGGGAGAGGAGGTCAGAGGCTGTGTACTGTACGGTGGGCTGGGGAAGAGGTTAGAGGCTGTGTACTATACGGTGGGCTGGGGAAGAGTTCGTTAGAGGCTGTGTACTGTACGGTGGGCTGGTGAAGAGGTCGTTAGAGGCTGTGTACTGTACGGTGGGCTGGTGAAGAGGTCAGAGGCTGTATACTGTACGGTGGGCTGGGGAAGAGGTTAGAGGCTGTGTACTATACGGTGGGCTGGGGAAGAGGTCGTTAGAGGCTGTGTACTGTACGGTGGGCTGGTGAAGAGGTCGTTAGAGGCTGTGTACTGTACGGTGGGCTGGGGAAGAGGTCGTTAGAGGCTGTGTACTGTACGGTAGGCTGGTGAAGAGGTTAGAGGCTGTGTACTGTACGGTGGGCTGGTGAAGAGGTCAGAGGCTGTGTACTGTACGGTGGGCTGGGGAAGAGGTTAGAGGCTGTGTACTATACGGTGGGCTGGGGAAGAGGTCGTTAGAGGCTGTGTACTGTACGGTAGGCTGGTGAAGAGGTTAGAGGCTGTGTACTGTACGGTGGGCTGGTGAAGAGGTCAGAGGCTGTGTACTGTACGGTGGGCTGGTGAAGAGGTTAGAGGCTGTGTACTGTACGGTGGGCTGGGGGAGAGGAGGTCAGAGGCTGTGTACTGTACGGTGGGCTGGGGGAGAGGAGGTCAGAGGCTGTGTACTGTACGGTGGGCTGGGGGAGAGGAGGTTAGAGGCTGTGTACTGTACGGTGGGCTGGGGGAGAGGTTAGAGGCTGTGTACTGTACGGTGGGCTGGGGGAGAGGAGGTTAGAGGCTGTGTACTGTACGGTGGGCTGGGGGAGAGGAGGTTAGAGGCTGTGTACTGTACGGTGGGCTGGGGGAGAGGTTAGAGGCTGTGTACTGTACGGTGGGCTGGTGAAGAGGTCAGAGGCTGTGTACTGTACGGTGGGCTGGGGGAGAGGTTAGAGGCTGTGTACTGTACGGTGGGCTGGGGGAGAGGTTAGAGGCTGTGTACTGTACGGTGGGCTGGGGGAGAGGTTAGAGGCTGTGTACTGTACGGTGGGCTGGTGAAGAGGTCAGAGACTGTGTACTGTACGGTGGGCTGGGGGAGAGGTTAGAGGCTGTGTACTATACGGTGGGCTGGGGAAGAGGTCGTTAGAGGCTGTGTACTGTACGGTGGGCTGGGGGAGAGGTTAGAGGCTGTGTACTATACGGTGGGCTGGGGAAGAGGTCGTTAGAGGCTGTGTACTGTACGGTGGGCTGGTGAAGAGGTCGTTAGAGGCTGTATACTGTACGGTGGGCTGGGGAAGAGGTTAGAGGCTGTGTACTATACGGTGGGCTGGGGAAGAGGTCGTTAGAGGCTGTGTACTGTACGGTGGGCTGGTGAAGAGGTCGTTAGAGGCTGTGTACTGTACGGTGGGCTGGTGAAGAGGTCAGAGGCTGTATACTGTACGGTGGGCTGGGGAAGAGGTTAGAGGCTGTGTACTATACGGTGGGCTGGGGAAGAGGTCGTTAGAGGCTGTGTACTGTACGGTGGGCTGGTGAAGAGGTCGTTAGAGGCTGTGTACTGTACGGTGGGCTGGTGAAGAGGTCAGAGGCTGTGTACTGTACGGTGGGCTGGTGAAGAGGTCAGAGGCTGTGTACTGTACGGTGGGCTGGGGAAGAGGTTAGAGGCTGTGTACTATACGGTGGGCTGGGGAAGAGGTCGTTAGAGGCTGTGTACTGTATGGTAGGCTGGTGAAGAGGTTAGAGGCTGTGTACTGTACGGTGGGCTGGTGAAGAGGTCAGAGGCTGTGTACTGTACGGTGGGCTGGTGAAGAGGTTAGAGGCTGTGTACTGTACGGTGGGCTGGGGGAGAGGTTAGAGGCTGTGTACTGTACGGTGGGCTGGGGGAGAGGTCAGAGGCTGTGTACTGTACGGTGGGCTGGGGGAGAGGTTAGAGGCTGTGTACTGTACGGTGGGCTGGGGGAGAGGTTAGAGGCTGTGTACTGTACGGTGGGCTGGGGGAGAGGAGGTTAGAGGCTGTGTACTGTACGGTGGGCTGGGGGAGAGGTTAGAGGCTGTGTACTGTACGGTGGGCTGGTGAAGAGGTCAGAGGCTGTGTACTGTACGGTGGGCTGGGGGAGAGGTCGTTAGAGGCTGTGTACTGTACGGTGGGCTGGGGGAGAGGTTAGAGGCTGTGTACTGTACGGTGGGCTGGGGAAGAGGTTAGAGGCTGTGTACTGTACGGTGGGCTGGGGGAGAGGTTAGAGGCTGTGTACTGTACGGTGGGCTGGGGAAGAGGTTAGAGGCTGTGTACTATACGGTGGGCTGGGGAAGAGAAATCTAGGAATCTATAGCTGCAACCAGCATCAGGCCTTTTGTGTCGCTGGACTTCTCGTTAGAAAATAATTATGAATAAATTGTATCCATGTGACTTGGCAGGTCCTGATCAGTATATGTATGTTATTAAACAGACACACACGGTCCAATGTTTACACAACAGTATTAAACCCAATCCTGTCACTGATTGAGTGAACCAATTTATGTCGCCTAGCAACGAGAGGTGTCAAGCAACCAAGGGAAGTCAATATATTAGGCTCCAGAGTAAGGCTGGTATAATTATGGACAATAACCGTGAACTCATTTTGTTGTTGTCATAATGGTCTTAATAGACTCATTTTAGGAGAAGGCTGGATTCAACTTCAATTAGATATAGTTTACCCAATAGCAGTTCTTCCGTTTTGACATTAAGTGGGTAGAGTTGGTTATCATTTTACGAGCAGAACGACACGGTCGTGAGGAGAAGGTTCATTTTCAAAAGTTCCAAGGTCAGCAAAACCATTTGTTTTTTAGACATAGTTAAATTTTCAAAGATGCATTATAAGCTCAAAACATACCATTAAAACAAACTATTACTACAATTACCATGCCTATTTGCATGACAATTAATCGTGACCTAAAATTCCATAATCGTCACAGCCCTCCCTAGAGGACAGTTGGATAGAAAGACAGAAATGGAAAAATCCATCTATTCACCCCCTCCCCCTTAATCTCCTCCACATAGCAACATAATACTCCTGCAGCCAGTGGTTCCCATAGCAACAAGTTAGAGAGGGACCAGAGGGGGAGAAAGAGGAGGTAGACAGAGGGAGGAAGAGTGCCTAATCCCTACATACACAGAACTGTAAAACAGGGAGGAAAGGGCCTGTGAGCACCCCCCCACACTGACAGATTGCTCAGCAATTACACAATGTGATCTGTAACCAATAGGCCTACCTCCCCACACTGCTGTCCTCGCTCTTTCAGCCGTGATGTTATCTGGCATTAATCAGTCTACATATCCATGTCTTTGTTCCGTATAATGATCATCCACTCATGCCTGTTCAACTCCTTTTCCACATTAATTTCCTGTGTGTCTGTACAGTACATGTCTGTGTGTGTGTGTTTGTACAGTACATGTCTGTGTGTGTGTGTGTGTGTGTGTGTGTGTGTGTGTGCGTGTACAGTACATGTCTGTGTGTGTGTGTGTGTGTGTGTGTGTGTGTGTGTGTGTGTGTGTGTGTGTACAGTATGTGTGTGTGTGTACATTTACATTTACATTTAAGTCATTTAGCAGACGCTCTTATCCAGAGCGACTTACAAATTACAGGTTAGCTGTACAAGACTGTGTGTGTGTGTTAGAGAGAGAGAGATAATCGGGGTGCACATGCGTGCATGCGTATGTGTGTGTGTGTGTGTGTGTGTGTGTGTGTGTGTGTGTGTGTGTGTGTGTGTGTGTGTGTGTGTACAGTATGTGTGTGTGTGTGTGTGCGTACAGTATACGTCTGTGTGTGTGCGTGCATTACCTCTAGCTGCTCGTCCTCCAGCAGGCGTATGACTAGTGCTCTGACGTCGTTGACGGCTCCCTGGTCGCTCAGAAAGGTGAACAGGTTGTAGAAGACCATGATCTGTAGGTACGTCAGCACCGTGTAGCGAGCATGCCACGAACTGCTGCCCGCTATCTGGAAGATAACATAGAACGTTAATTACAAAACAACAACTATGGGTGTAAAGGTTCACCAAACCCACGGTTTGGTGTGCATCTGAGGTTTTGGGGTCACGGTTCGGTTTCGGTAAAGCAGGTTCCATTTTTGGGGGTAAAACATGCAACACTAAGAAAGGAATAGATGAGCCATATAATGTAGGGCCCTATAACATGTTTAATTTACCCCCTAATTCAGTTATTACAAGTTTCAGATTTTTACCAGTTTTTCAGTCTCATAATCAAACTTCTTTAATAGAAAAACAACACAATTGGAGGTTCTAAGCCCACAACAATGCTTCAACCCCATCAGGAGACAATTGGAGGTTCTAAGCCCACAACAATGCTTCAACCCCATCAGGAGACCATTGGAGGTTCTAAGCCCACAACAATGCTTCAACCCCATCAGGAGACCATTGGAGGTTCTAAGCCCACAACAATGCTTCAACCCCATCAGGAGACAATTGGAGGTTCTAAGCCCACAACAATGCTTCAACCCCATCAGGAGACCATTGGAGGTTCTAAGCCCACAACAATGCTTCAACCCCATCAGGAGACAATTGGAGGTTCTAAGCCCACAACAATGCTTCAACCCCATCAGGAGACCA
Source organism: Salvelinus alpinus (assembly GCF_045679555.1). Taxonomy (NCBI): domain Eukaryota; kingdom Metazoa; phylum Chordata; class Actinopteri; order Salmoniformes; family Salmonidae; genus Salvelinus; species Salvelinus alpinus. Next base: position 18,208,639 of record NC_092092.1, on the reverse strand, counting down.
TTGGAGGTTCTAAGCCCACAACAATGCTTCAACCCCATCAGGAGACAATTGGAGGTTCTAAGCCCACAACAATGCTTCAACCCCATCAGGAGACCATTGGAGGTTCTAAGCCCACAACAATGCTTCAACCCCATCAGGAGACCATTGGAGGTTCTAAGCCCACAACAATGCTTCAACCCCATCAGGAGACCATTGGAGGTTCTAAGCCCACAACAATGCTTCAACCCCATCAGGAGACAATTGGAGGTTCTAAGCCCACAACAATGCTTCAACCCCATCAGGAGACCATTGGAGGTTCTAAGCCCACAACAATGCTTCAACCCCATCAGGAGGCAATTGGAGGTTCTAAGCCCAGAACAATGCTTCAACCCCATCAGGAGACAATTGGAGGTTCTAAGCCCAGAACAATGCTTCAACCCCATCAGGAGACCATTTTGTGGTCTGGTGAAAATAAATATTCATTTTTGGGTTTAGATACCCTTGAACTTGACTGAAAACTCTTACTGACAGTTGTGGCTGCTTAACGTGATGTATTGTTGTCTCTACCTTCTTGCCCTTTGTGCGGTTGTCTGTGCTCAATAATATTTGTAGCATGTTTTGTGCTGCTACCATGTTGTTGTCATGTGTTTCTACCATGCTGTGTTGTCATGTGTTGCTGCCTTGCTATGTTGTTGTCTCAGGTTTCTCTTTATGTAGTTTTGTGTTGTCTCTCTTGTCGGGATGTGTGTTTTGTCCTATATTTATATTTAATCCCAGCCCCCATCCCCGCAGGAGGCCTTTTGGTAGGCTGTCATTGTGAATAAGAATTTGTTCTTAACGGACTTGCCTAGTTAAATAAAGCAATGTAGGTGCGCACCAGCAAGAGCATTGCTTGGTTAGCGTTGTTTCTGTAGCACACGTGATTGCAGTTTGCTGAACAAATCACCACTGAAGTGATGTAAATAATCCTGATATCATTCTGCCAGGTCAGCTTAGACTACTTTGTAGGTTTTTGGGATAGCCTTTCCATCTACCAGAAGACCGTAGTCATTAGCATAATCGCTAACGGCTACAAAGTAGCAGATGCGCACACAGACGGGGGAATTCACGCGCTGTTGCCGCTTCAGAAAGTTGAAGGAAAATTTGAATCACTTATGCATGTCTTATTATCTTGGGCAAATTAATTAAATGGTCTAATAAATACATTTAGTCGATATCCTACAAAGTTCAATACATTTTTGCTTCTATTAGAAAGCCAAAATGTTCCTACACTGGAGATCTAAACAATGATGGAGGATCCTCCAAATCTGATTTACCGACCACACCACTCGCCATCGTACCGAACTTGTTCCCGGCTGCACCTCACAAAAGAAGTTTGAAATGCACCAATTAAGATTTGGAATTTGATTAGAATGTGTGCATAGGGTCTAGTTGTTTGAATGGAATAGCATACACTGTTTTTTCCTGCTCAGATTTACTCAAGAGGCATACAACGCAGCGTAGGTATAGCCTTTAGACCTAGTGGTTTAATTACAGTGCCGTCAGGTAGCATTCAGAACCCTTGACTTTTTCCACATTTTGTTACAGCCTTATTCTAAAATAAAAAAAATCCTCAGGAATCTACACACAACACCCCATAATGACGAAGTGAAAACAGGTTAAAAACATTTTTGAAAATGTATTAAAAATGAACTTAAATACCTTATTTACATAAGTATTCAGACCCTTTGCTAAGAGACTCGAAATTGATCTCAGGTGCTTCCCGTTTCCATTGATCATCCTTGAGATGTTTCTACAACTTGATTGGAGTCCATCAGTAGTAAATTCAATTGATAGATTGCTGAGGATTTTTTATTTATTTAATCCATTTGAGAATAAGGCTGTAATGTAACAAAATGTGGAAAAAGTGTGTGTGCGTCAGAAATGAAAGGCGCATGGCCCAGTGACTCACCTCCCACACTGCGTGCACGTGTGTGTGTGGTGACCTACCACCTGCAGAGCATGCGTGTCCCTACCTCTTGCAGGGCCAGTAGGACCAGTGGTATCTGCTCTGTGTAGAGCAGTCCCTGGGACATCAGAGACAGACAGGTCTTAGCGTCCCTCTTCAGCTCATCATAACTGTCATCATTCTCCACCGGGGCGATCTACAACAGGAAGACAGAGGAGAGTGAAGAGGGATTAGGGATAGGCCTCCCCCTTTGAGTCTGGTTCCTCTCCAGGTGTCTTCCTTCCTTGACCCACCCACCTTGAACAGCAGTGGCAGCAACTGGAGCTGCTCTGGAACAGCCGTGGAAAAGGAGCGTCCAGCACTGGCCATCAGCCACTTGAGTACTGGAAACAAATAGAAAACCTTTATTACATTGTATGCTCTGACAAAGGTCATTGTAACCGAAAGGTTGACACATTAAAATGACAAATGTGCATTGATCTTAGATGTGCGGAGACTGTTTTATTTTGCTTTACAACTGGGTTTATCATCAATATGCTCTCGCTCTCCCTATCCTCTGGTCTCTTACCCGTCTTCAGTAGTTTGATGGCCTGTGTTAAGGTTAGGGGTCGTACCGGTCTTCAGTAGTTTGATGGCCTGTGTTAGGGTTAGGGGTCGTACCTGTCTTCAGTAGTTTGATGGCCTGTGTTAGGGTTAGGGGTCGTACCTGTCTTCAGTAGTTTGATGGCCTGTGTTAGGGTTAGGGGTCGTACCTGTCTTCAGTAGTTTGATGGCCTGTGTCCTCTCGTCCTGCTCCCCCACCTCGTTCTCCTCTACCACGTGGTTCTGGATCTCCTCGTCCCCCTCCGTCAGGGGTTTGAGGCGCAGCAGTACCCGCTCTGTGAACTCCTTGATGCGAGGCGAGGCTGTGGGCTGGGTGTACGGCAGGTTGACGTCTATCATGAAGATGTAGGTGAGGACGCTGGGGAGGAGAGAGAGAGAGAGGGGGGGAGGACACAGAGAGAGAGAAAGGGGGGGGAGGACAGAGAGAGAAAGGGGGGGAGGACAGAGAGAGAAAGGGGGGGATGACAGAGAAAGAAAGGGGGGGAGGACAGAGAGAGAAAGGGGGGAGGACAGAGAGAGAAAGGGGGGGAGGACAGAGAGAGAAAGGGGGAGAGGACAGAGAGAGAAAGGGGGAGAGGACAGAGAGAGAAAGGGGGAGGACAGAGAGAGAAAGGGGGAGGACAGAGAGAGAAAGGGGGAGGACAGAGAGAGAAAGGGGGAGGACAGAGAGAGAAAGGGGGAGGACAGAGAGAGAAAGGGGGAGGACAGAGAGAGAAAGGGGGAGGACAGAGAGAGAAAGGGGGAGGACAGAGAGAGAAAGGGGGAGGACAGACAGAGAGAGAGGGAGGGAGGGGAACAATAAGAGAGCATGATGGTGGGTGTGTGTAAACATCAGTGAAGAAGAAAAACAGTGGGAAGCGGTAGTCCCTTACCATCATCTTTTGGGCAGTTTCCATTACACCACCAGATTATGATTACGTGGGCTCTAGTGTTATTTTTTGGGAACTGTGTTTCCATATAGCCAGGGCTGACACTGAGTACTTGTGAAGAGCATAATTAACAACCTCTGCATCATCAAGACAGTTTGTTGTGACTAGTTGTTAACCATGGAAGGTATTCATCCATGTTCACAGTCAGCCATTAAGTAAATGCCAGATGAAAAGTACCAGAGGCCAGGGCCTTAGCTCCAAGTCAGAGCAGGAACATGGCTCAGTGAGAACCTGGGAACAGGCCGTGGAGGTGGAAACCAGTCAGAGCAGGAACATGGCTCAGTGAGAACCTGGGGTCAGGCCGTGGAGGTGGAAACAAGTCAGAGCAGGAACATGGCTCAGTGAGAACCTGGGGTCAGGCCGTGGAGGTGGAAACCAGTCAGAGCAGGAACATGGCTCAGTGAGAACCTGGGAACAGGCCGTGGAGGTGGAAACAAGTCAGAGCAGGAACATGGCTCAGTGAGAACCTGGGGTCAGGCCGTGGAGGTGGAAACAAGTCAGAGCAGGAACATGGCTCAGTGAGAACCTGGGGTCAGGCCGTGGAGGTGGAAACAAGTCAGAGCAGGAACATGGCTCAGTGAGAACCTGGGGCCAGGCCGTGGGGGTGGAAACAAGTCAGAGCAGGAACATGGCTCAGTGAGAACCTGGGGTCAGGCCGTGGAGGTGGAAACAAGTCAGAGCAGGAACATGGCTCAGTGAGAACCTGGGGTCAGGCCGTGGAGGTGGAAACAAGTCAGAGCAGGAACATGGCTCAGTGAGAACCTGGGGTCAGGCCGTGGGGGTGGAAACAAGTCAGAGCAGGAACATGGCTCAGTGAGAACCTGGGGTCAGGCCGTGGGGGTGGAAACAAGTCAGAGCAGGAACATGGCTCAGTGAGAACCTGGGGTCAGGCCGTGGAGGTGGAAACCAGTCAGAGCAGGAACATGGCTCAGTGAGAACCTGGGGTCAGGCTGTGGGGGTGGAAACAAGTCAGAGCAGGAACATGGCTCAGTGAGAACCTGGGGCCAGGCCGTGGAGGTGGAAACCAGTCAGAGCAGGAACATGGCTCAGTGAGAACCTGGGGTCAGGCCGTGGGGGTGGAAACCAGTCAGAGCAGGAACATGGCTCAGTGAGAACCTGGGGCCAGGCCGTGGAGGTAGAAACAAGTCAGAGCAGGAACATGGCTCAGTGAGAACCTGGGGTCAGGCCGTGGGGGTGGAAACAAGTCAGAGCAGGAACATGGCTCAGTGAGAACCTGGGGTCAGGCCGTGGAGGTGGAAACCAGTCAGAGCAGGAACATGGCTCAGTGAGAACCTGGGGTCAGGCCGTGGGGGTGGAAACAAGTCAGAGCAGGAACATGGCTCAGTGAGAACCTGGGGCCAGGCCGTGGAGGTGGAAACCAGTCAGAGCAGGAACATGGCTCAGTGAGAACCTGGGGTCAGGCCGTGGGGGTGGAAACCAGTCAGAGCAGGAACATGGCTCAGTGAGAACCTGGGGTCAGGCCGTGGAGGTGGAAACCAGTCAGAGCAGGAACATGGCTCAGTGAGAACCTGGGGTCAGGCCGTGGGGGTGGAAACAAGTCAGAGCAGGAACATGGCTCAGTGAGAACCTGGGGCCAGGCCGTGGAGGTGGAAACCAGTCAGAGCAGGAACATGGCTCAGTGAGAACCTGGGGTCAGGCCGTGGGGGTGGAAACCAGTCAGAGCAGGAACATGGCTCAGTGAGAACCTGGGGTCAGGCCGTGGGGGTGGAAACAAGTCAGAGCAGGAACATGGCTCAGTGAGAACCTGGGGCCAGGCCGTGGGGGTGGAAACAAGTCAGAGCAGGAACATGGCTCAGTGAGAACCTGGGGCCAGGCCGTGGGGGTGGAAACAAGTCAGCCTTTTGGGTAAAACACTGGGGTAAGTGTTAGTGGAAATACGCCATTTGAAAAGTATATCGATAGTATACTTTTAAAATACTGCATTAGTGTTCGGTCAATGGATGTAAGAGAGGTCCTACCTGCCGATGCGCTCGCGGACGTTCTTGTAGACCTGTGTGAGTTTGGGCTCTAGGTACTGCAGCAGTCTGTGGAGCAGCTCAGGGACCCTCCACTCCTGCTGAGCCAGGCCTCCCTGCAGCACATACAGACGACTGGAGAGGAGAGTTATAGACACTAACACAAAAATAAAGTGTTTCCCCTACCTACCATTGTGGGAGGTCTACACTGCCTAGCTGTGGGGGTCTACACTGCCTAGCTCCCCCCCCCCCACACACCTACAAGAGTTTGGTTTTTATTGGTTTCAATTGACAAGAGACTGAATGTTGCTTTGGGGGCCTTTGCGTGTGCATGGAACATAATCTAGGAGAAAGACCGTACAGAGATCTGCCTGTCTATCTGACAGTTCATAATCTAGGAGAAAGACCGTACAGAGATCTGCCTGTCTATCTGACAGTTCAAGGGTTGGTAAAGTTTCTCCTCACCAGGCGTCTACGAAGGATCCCCCCTCCCCGTTGACTGGAGATTCCATCAGCATCTCAAACAGCCAGTGGAGCTTCCTGGGGTCTCTGCTCTCCTGTACCACACAAAAACACAAAGGTCAAAGATGTGGATGCAGGAAAACAGAATCATGTCAGATGGGACAGTCTTTCCTCATTCCTGCATTCACTCCTCGCCTCCTTAAATGCATTGGAAGAGAAGATCCAAGGTCCTTCCCGGTCTGGCCTTCTCCTCTAATGCTTTGAGAAAGAAGTAAGGAGAGAGGATGCATTTGGGAATGGAGGAACTACTGATTGAGAAAGAAGCTGAAAGAAATGGACTGCTGATATGAGAGGGAGGGCTAGCAGCTTACACAGGCGGTGGCGATGCAGGTGCCCCAGTCAGCGTAGGTCTCTACAGTGATGTTGTTCAGTGCTGTACGGAGCAGAGGACACAGCAGCTCCCATAGACTCTCAACCTGGGAGGGGAACACAGGTCCAGAGTCAAAGGTCAAGAACTTCAAAAATATTTAACTTTTATTTATCCAGTTAAGTCAGACACACACACACGTTCTTATTTGCCTGGCAAGTGGAGAAATGTAAAGTACTGATTATGAGTCTGGTGTGTGTGCGCTTATTTGACCATGGTGTATGTATCTCTCCCCTACCTTGCCGTAGCTCCAGTGTGTGTGTGTTCGTTCCTACCTTACCGTAGATCCAGTGTGTGTGTTCGTTCCTACCTTACCGTAGATCCAGTGTGTGTGTTCGTTCCTACCTTGCCGTAGATCCAGTGTGTGTTCGTTCCTACCTTGCCGTAGATCCAGTGTGTGTTCGTTCCTACCTTGCCGTAGCTCCAGTGTGTGTGTTCGTTCCTACCTTGCCGTAGAGCCAGAGTGTGTGTTCGTTCCTACCTTGCCGTAGAGCCAGTGTGTGTGTTCGTTCCTACCTTGCCGTAGAGCCAGTGTGTGTGTTCGTTCCTACCTTGCCGTAGCTCCAGTGTGTGTGTTCGTTCCTACCTTGCCGTAGCGCCAGAGTGCGTGTGTTCGTTCCTACCTTACCGTAGATCCAGAGTGCGTGTGTTCGTTCCTACCTTGCCGTAGCGCCAGTGTGCGTGTGTTCGTTTCTACCTTGCCGTAGAGCCAGTGTGTGTGTGTTCGTTCCTACCTTGCCGTAGAGCCAGTGTGTGTGTGTTCGTTCCTACCTTGCCGTAGAGCCAGTGTGTGTGTGTTCGTTCCTACCTTGCCATAGAGCCAGTGTGTGTGTGTTCGTTCCTACCTTGCCGTAGAGCCAGTGTGTGTGTGTTCGTTCCTACCTTGCCATAGAGCCAGTGTGTGTGTGTTCGTTCCTACCTTGCCGTAGAGCCAGTGTGTGTGTGTTCGTTGCTACCTTGCCGTAGCTCGAGAGTGTGTGTGTTCGTTCCTACCTTGCCGTAGAGCCAGTGTGTGTGTTCGTTCCTACCTTGCCGTAGCTCCAGTGTGTGTGTTCGTTCCTACCTTGCCGTAGCTCCAGTGTGTGTGTTCGTTCCTACATTGCCGTAGAGCCAGTGTGTGTGTGTTCGTTCCTACCTTGCCATAGCTCCAGTGCTTGCTGCCTCTGATCAGTCCAGAAGTGATCTCTGCTACACAGCGCTGTTTGCTCTCGTGTGTGTCGGCCACCAGACGCTCCATGTGTGGTTTCAGCACGGGCAGGAAGGCATCGTTGAAGTTACGGAACAGACCCTGAAAGATAGAGGAGTGGCAATAAGACAGAGTTACGGAAGCCTAAAGATTTGGCTTACAAAAAACCCCTCCTGGGTTTATCCTTCCCTCGTTCCTTGCAGTCTCCTTTTCAAAACGTCAGACGGAAGCGAATAGACTATGAAGAGAGAACTCACGTCCTCCGATGTTTTGAACAAGAGGCGGGATAGAGAACAAGGTATTAATGAAGGTTCAGGAAATACCTCTGAGATTGGGAGGGTCTTAAATCCTGATCTCTCTCTCCCTCACCTTGAAAAGGCAGAACCTGCGGGGGCTGAACTTGTCCTTGCCCTTCCGGTCCTCCAGAGAGAGGAATTCAATCAGCTGGTTGATGAACACTGGGTCTGAAAAGTGGTCGTAGATGATCTGCTCTCGCTGGAAGGAGAGAAGAAGAAACTGTTATTACAGCGGACTGGAGATATCACATTTTACAGCAGAGGATGTTATATAGCGTTTTCAAAGAGTGAGAGACTGCATTCTGATTCTCTAACCTTCAGCCAGAAGTGTGCACTTGTTCACTCTTGCTCATACATTTGAAAGCATTGTATTGAAAGCGTACATGGCTGGAGGGAGTTTCCACCATATTCCCTACACTAATACATTCATTTCACATCAATCAGGGAGGAGTGTCCAAGTGTACACTTCGGGACAAGGGTAGCGAATTAGACTGTGGCCATTGTGTGTGCTGTGTCATCTCCTCACCTCTGTCATCTCCTCTCTGGTCAGTCCTTGTTTGGGCTGCTCCTCAGAGGGAGAGTACATCATGAGTTTCTGTGGCCAGCTGTAGTATCCCCAGTGGGTCTTCTCTACGAATGTACAGCCCTCCCAGTCCTGCTGGGTACGAGGCAGACTGCTACTGTTATACTGGAGCCACTGGTTATCAGGCCTGTCTCCTGCTATCATACCAGCCGGCTCCTTTAGACCACCTGGTAGAGGGAGAGAGGCAGTGAGAGGACCATAATGCTGGCTGGAGCCACTGGTTATCAGGCCTGTCTCCTGCTATCATACCAGCAGGAGAGGAGAGAGGTGTTGAGATACATGCTGTATAGCTGTTATAATCACACCTGGGGTCAAATAGTATTTGTTTACTTTCAAATACAGTACCAGTCAAAAGTTTTGACACACCTACTCATTCAAGGGTTTTTCTTTATTTTTACATTGTAGAATAATAGTGAAGACATCAAAACCATGAAACAACACATATGGAATCATGTAGTAACCAAAAAAGTGTTAAATCAAAATATATGTTAGATTCTTCAAGGTAGCCACTCTTGGCATTCTCTTAACCAGCCTCACCTGGAATGCTTTTCCAACAGTCTTGAAGGAGTTCCCACATATACTGAGGACTTGTTGGCTGCTTTTCCTTCACTCTGCGGTCCAACTCATCCCAAACCATCTCAATTGAGTGGAGGCCAGGTCATCTGATGCAGCACTCCATCACTCTCCTTCTTGGTCAAATAGCCCTTACACAGCCTGGAGGTATGTTGGGTCATTGTCTTGTTGAAAAACAAATGATAGTCCCACTAAGCGCAAACCAGATGCTGCAGAATGCTGTGGTAGCCATGCTGGTTAAGTGTGCCTTGAATTCTAAATAAATCACAGAGCTTGTCACAAGCAAAGCACCCCCACACCACCATCTCCATGCTTCACGGTGGGAACCACACATGAGCAGATCATCCGTTGACCTACTTTGCGTCTCACAAAGACACGGAGGTTAGAACCAAAAATCTCAAATTTAGACTCATCACACCAAAGGACAGATTTCCACCGGTTTAATGTCCATTGACGGTGTTTTTTTGGCCCAAGCAAATCTCTTCTTCTTATTGGTGTCCTTTAGTAGTTGTTTCTTTGCAACAAATCGACCATGAAGGCCTGATTCACGCAGTCTCCTCTGAACAGTTGATGTTGAGATGCTTGCTTATGTGAAGCATTTATTTGGGCTGCAATTTCTGAGGCTGGTAATTAATGAACTTATCCTCTGCAGCAGAGGTAACTCTGGGTCTTCTTTTCCTGTGGGGGTCCTCATGAGAGACAGTTTCATCATAGCACTTGATGGTTTTTACGACTGCACTTGAAGAAAAGTTATTGAAATTTTCCGGATTGACTGACCTCATGAAGCTGGTTGAGAGAATGCCAAGAGTGTGCAAAGCTGTCATCAAGGCAAAGTGTGGCTACTTTGAAGAATTTCAAATATAAAATATTTTGATTTGTTTAACACCTTTTTTGGTTACTACATGATTCCATGTGTAATTTAATAGTTTTGATGTCTTCACAATTATTGTACAATGTAAAAATAAGGAAACTTTTGACTGGTACTGCAGGTGCTTCTACATCTGCATTGCTTGCTGTTTGGGGGTTAAGGCTGGGTTTCTGCATCAGCACTTTGTGACATCTGCTGATGTAAAAAGGGCTTTATAAATACATTTGATTGAAATACTTTTATAGAGCCTACCTGAAGTGCCAGATGGAAAGGGTTTGCAATTTTGGGACTATTCCTTTGGTTCCATTGCACCAGAGCAAGCCCAATCAAGTAAAGCTTGAAACAAATATTATTTGAACACAGGTAAGGGGACTAGTGAGCGAGGAGACAGGAAGTGCAACTCGAGAGTGGTTACTTACAGAGCTCGTTGGGGCTGACTGGTACTTTTTTATGCGGCCTCTTGAGTTGCTTCATGATCCCTGCCACTGCTGATATCGCCAACTAGTGGGGGAAATAAACACAAAAAATATGTTTCTATATATTAAAATGAAACACTATAACGAGGATTATGCATACATGGCTGATGTTTGAAGATAAATGTGAATCTGTGTGTGAAACTTTACTGTAACGTTGTTGACTGCTGCCACCTTGAAGAGTTCGCATGCAAAATAGATTCTCTCAATGTAGTGAATGAAACTGAATGCATGACTGGGTCTGTCCGTTAGTGATTCTGTGTTTAGTGCATGTGTGTGTGTGTATGGATAGTGGTGGTTGTGTGGCAGCGCCCACCTTGCGGACCAGGAGGGAGTCGTGGTTGAGGCTCTTGACAAAGAACAGGACAGCAGGGGAGGGGAGAGGGTGGTCATCTCTCAGCAACAGAGACATGAATCCAATGGCATTGTGCTCAAACTTCCAGGGCCTGCAACACGCAGAGCAGCGGGTACATTTTTTTTTGAGACAGAGTGAAGGGAGGTACTACCTGGTAATAAAGTAATAAATCTTTGTACAACATGATGAAAATGGTTTCCGTTGCACAACGTTTTGCTACAGAGTGCACTGATGAATAGGAAGTTGAAAATGTTGCAGTTAGAAACGTAAAGGAACAGAGCTGACATGATTCCCTTGAATCTAGACAACAGACTATCATATTTGTTAAACACAATACATTTCTATGCTTGTTTCAGTCATTGAGACAAGGTGAACCTACATATTTCTGTCGTTGAGGCAGTCCAGAAGTTCACCAACCAGACTCTCATATTTCCTGAGGGAGACACACCAGTAATAGCTTGTAAAGTGGCTTATACTGGGGACATTATACTGTAGACATAACTGAGAAATGAGTTTAACAACAGGAACGGCAGACCTTTGCTAGACTGCAATAAGACACCAATAGGACAGTAATTTGAAGATCTTGTGTACAGTTCATCAACAGTATTGTAGTGTTTATTCATTAGCAGTGAAAGCTCTTCCTCTGGTCTTCCTCTGGTACTTACTGAACTGAGTCGAGGTTCTTCTCCTCCTGCTTCCTGAGGCCCTCTGCTTCTTCTTGGTCTGAGGGGACAGGGTTCTGAGGCAGGGGAACACCGGAGGTCTGGAGCTGCACCGCCACCGCACGGCATTCTGACGGGATCTACAGTAGAGATAAGAGTTAGGTTTAATCATAAATGTTATACAGGATATGATGGGATATATAGCTAGTGGAGGTAAAGACGGGTCATCTCAGGCCAAGCACACTAATATATAGATGACCTGTAGATTCTCAACTTCAGAGACATGTTTGAAGCCTATTCAGTCACAAAGCTTTACTCTCAAAGGCTTATGTCACACTGTACTTCTATACGCCTAACAGGCAATAGTATATACGTTTTGTCATTCATTGAAAAAAAGATTTGAGAGTAAACCCAGCAGGCAAAGTTGGTTGAAATGACATCCTTACTTTCAGTTTACAATCAGATCAAGTTGAAATTACGTCATTACAAACCATTCACAACCAGATGGTAGCAATGACAATTTCCACCAGTGGAAAAGCAGGAACGGTATCTTACAGCAAAGTCGATGCCAATGGTCTCGTATTGGCGGTGGACCTTGTCAGCGAGGTCATCGAACAGGCGGACGATGGAGGGCTTCTCCAGAGACATAGCTGAGCTGAGTCCTGAGCGGACGATGGCAGGCCAGGTCAGGGTGATGCAGTCCCAGTCGTGCAGGTTGGCCAGGCACACCCCACTGTGGTTCCCCAAGAGACAGTACAAGGCACCCTGAAGAGAGGAGAGACAGGGGGGATAAGGAAGGATGAGGAAAATAATGAAGGATGGCGAATATGAGGCCTCAAAGTTATATTCCATTTCTCTATTTACATCATCCAGTCAGTCAGTCAGTCATTTAGTCAGTCAATCAATCGATTGATCAATTATCAATCTGCAATAACCAGCCTAGACAATGTGCATGTGTGTGTGGATGAGGTAGGGGAGTGTTTATGTGTGTGCTCAAGATAAGAGAGAGACAGGACAGAGACAGGCCAGTCGTACTTTGAATTGCTGCTGTGTGACGTCGGAGCGGTCTGGCTCCAGGAACTCCAGCACACGGGGGATCAGGTCCCTGCAGCAGAAGTTATAGGTCCCCAGAGCTGTGAACAGCACACTCTGAGCCCGGCTACGCACCTGGAGGGACACACGAGGTACATACCCTCAAATATTCCTTGCATCCTGTCTCCTTGCCACCTCCTCAAAAAACATCAGTGGAGATGAATGTGTTGAGGTGGCGAGGAGAGAGGAATCAAGGAAAAGAAGCCAAGATTGATAAAACATCTCTCTCACCACAGTAATGTTTTGTTTACCTGCTGGAGCTACTAGAACAAACATGTGTGGTAGTGAACTGAGCTAACCTGACTGTAGGTGCTGGTAGAGAGCCGCAGCAGATCCCGCATCAGTTCCTGGTGGATACTCCTGTACTCACACCCCTCCACTGTTAGCTTACGCAGCTAGACAACACAAAACACAGCAGCTAGGTTACAACCTGGGGTAAACACACAGATTCTTCCATGACAGCAGCAGACACTTGAGAATGGACAGAACAGAGAGAGGGCAGAAAGAGAGGAGGGAGAGAGACCCTACCTCGTGCTGTAGCATGACTCTGTCGATTAGCAGGGCTCGGATGTGCTGCTTCCTGCCGTGAAGCTGTAGGTGTATTAGAAGACAAATGAGTAAGTGATTATGGGTCAGCACCAGAATCAATAAAAGAAATGCAAAACTCAACTCATACAAAAGATATGTCAGATAAGTATGTGTGTCCTGTAAACGACCAGCATTCATTCACTCAAGAGAAATACAACTTAATTTGGGAGTTCCACCACAATCTCAGCCATGGCTCCAGTATGGCGTTCTAGCTATATCTCTCACCCTGTTCTCCATGGACTTCTTGACCAGGTTGAAGCTCTTCCAGCGAGAGTCAAACTCTTGTTTGTGGGAGCCTTTGAAGTGCAGCAGGTCACTGATGATCTTGATGATGGAGAACAGAGACTTGGTGTCATCCTCTGAGTGCTCCAGAATGTGATCTGAGGAAATAAAACAGAACAAACCATTACATGGATATGTTTTAGAGATGGTTTATTCAATCTTAATATGTGAAGAGCGTCATAAGGTGGTGGACACAAAGCAATTTCAAAAAAACATTACACTTATAGGAAGGGAAATGATCTGGATAGGTTTACACTTTCTGTGTTAGTTAGATCTGGACATGTGCAGAAAAGCCAAGTACAGCAGAAGACAAGTTTCCATTGGACATCTGTGTACATTGGACAATAAAGTAATCTTGCCAAGACAATGATAATACCACAGTCGATGACAGGACACAGTATCTGGAAGGTAGATGTGATAAGTGTCACATGGTATAACAACAGTTGTTTGGCTGGCTGTAGTTTGATGTTGGGCGGTTGTGTTGTGGTTACAAAAACAGGAGGGGATAAGGGTTTGTTCTTGGGTGTGGTGTTGTTACAGAGGCAGAGAGGATGTGAATTTAATGTTAGGTGGGGTTGTGGTTACACCGACAGAAGGGAAGCGGACACTACTCACGTAGCAGCTGCCTCATCACTCTGCAGATAGCATCTCTGTAGTTCTCTCTGGACACATCTGCAGGGAGGGAGAGAGAGTTGAGGCATTACAACTCTGGCTAGCCACACTATGACTGCCCACACAAAGAAATCAGAGCACAGCTAACTATAAGGGTAGTTAGTAATACTCCCTACCATCGGCCATCCCTGTGAAGAGGTTAGTCTCCCCCAGATTCACCATGCTAGTCACCCTGACGGAGAAAGAGGTTTCACAGTTAAAACACACTGTTGGTAAAACACTGTGACAACAAATTACTTTATAAATACATTTGATTGATTAAGCTTGTTCGCAAATTAAATGTGTTCTACTCACAGTTCAGGGATGGGCTCTCCTTGCAGCAGGGGCAACAGGCTACCTGCTCCCAGAAGGCAGTGCTGTACAATGGACAAACTCTGTAGGACGTCATCCCTGAAAAACAGAATTAAGACAGTTACATGCAGGGTCCACATAACACTGACTACATATTATAGAGCAGAACAGGGTTGTGTTCAGCAGGGCGAAAATGTTTTGAAATGGAGGTAGCAGCTAAACTCTTCAGGACAATAGCACACTTGACCATTGCAAAACGTTTTTGCTACTGTGTGCATTACTGAAGTAGTGGTGTAGTATCCTATCCTTGCACCTCCACCTGTCTACTCCAGACTTAACCTGTCGCTGGCACACTGTTTAATGTGTCTTCAACCTGGTAAAGTCCTGGCAAAACGTGTTTCTCTAATTGGGAAAGTTTATGTAGTCCTTCTGTGTGTCTGTTTCCTTCTGTTTGATAACAGATGAATAAGACCCTTTTCTCATTATCTTTTAGTTAGTTACTTTGTTTATCCCTCACCTGGTCATGTCCCGTTCTCCCTGGGCGTATCTCTGTAGTCGGAGCAGCTCTGGCTGTAGGATCAGGTCTAGAACGTAGAACACAAAGCTGGTCTCCTCCACTCTGGGGACGTGCCACTGGATGTTCAGGTTCCACAGGTCCCCCGGACGACCCCAGTCCTGGAGACACAGAGGGAGAGAAACATGGTTTTATTCGGGATCAAAAAGGGACTTAGGTGGTGGGCGTGAGTAGAGCCCAACCCATATATCAGACGATATTGTCCTTTTACTGATACATCGGTCAATAATTCCACCGATAACCAATATTCAATAAATATGATGAAACAAACTAATCTCAATCCAATCTGAACACTTGCAGCCATTCTCATTATGTGTTATTGTAACAATGTATTAGACAATTGCTCTGTTGGATGGAAATTTGTGAGAATTCAGTGTGTAAAAATTATAATTTTAATTTCTTTGCAGTAAAACAGTATAATCAGCATCAGTAAGTTTTGTCCCCCAAAAAAACACATTGGTTGGGCTGTAGGCATGGGGTGTGGCCAGTGGTGTAGCTTCAGCCGGTGCAGTCGCACCATACATGGCCCCGGTGACGGGCCCAGATCTGTGGAGCCATGGGCCCTTTATGGAATTTGCATACCGCCCCACCATGCCCAAGTATTAATTGTTGATGCAGGTCCATCTCCTATATACGATTTGACGAGAAGATCTTTCTTTAACTTTTACTTGGTACTCATCCCGGATCCGGGAGCACCCCCCACAGTAAAAAAGCTGACTAGCATAGCCTAGCATAGCGTCACAAGTAAATACTAGCATCTAAATATCATTAAATCACAAGTCCAAGACACCAGATGAAAGATACAGATCTTGTGAATCCAGCCATCATTTCTGATTTTTAAAATGTTTTACAGGGAAGACACAATATGTAAATCTATTAGCTAACCACGATAGCAAAAGACACAACTTTTTTTTCTCCACCATTTTTTTCCTGCATGGGCAGCTATCACAATTTCGACTAAATAAAGATATATATAGCCACTAACCAAGAAACAACTTCATAAGATGACAGTCTGATAACATATTTATGGTATAGCATATGTTTTTTTAGAAAAATTTGCATATTTCAGGTATAAATCACAGTTCTACATTGCAGCTGCAATCTGAAATAGCATTGGAAGCAGCCGGAATAATTACAGAGACCGACGTCAATTACCAAAAACCTCATCCTAATACATTTCTGAAAAATACACAGCATACAGCAAATGAAAGCCCAACATCTTGTGAATCCAGCCATCATTTCTGATTTTTTAAATGTTTTACAGGGAAGACACAATATGTAAATCTATTAGCTAACCACGTTAGCAAAAGACACCACTTTTTTTACTCCACCAGTTTTTTACTCCATCAGTAGCTATCACTAATTCGACTAAATAAAGATATATATAGCCACTAACCAAGAAACAACTTCATAAGATGATAGTCTGATAACATATTTATGGTATAGCATATGTTTTTTTAGAAAAATGTGAATTTTTCAGGTATAAATCACAGTTTACCATTGCAGCCACTATCACAAAACTCACCCAAAGCGACTAGAATAACTACAGAGAGCAACGTGTATTACCTAATTACTCATCTTAAAACATTTCTGAAAAATACACAGCGTACAGCAAATGAAAGCCCAACATCTTGTGAATCCAGACAATATTTCAGATTTTCTAAGTGTTTTACAGCGAAAACACAATATATCGTTATATTAGCATACCACATGAGCTAACATCACCCCAGCATTGATTCAAAGCAAAAAGCGCGATAACGTTATCACCACCAAAATATATTAATTTTTTCACTAACCTTCTCAGAATTCTTCAGATGACAGTCCTGTAACATCATATTACACAATGCATATAGAGTTTGTTCGAAAATGTGCATATTTAGCATCACAAATCGTGGTTATGCTATGTAATCAGTCAAAACATGGCATGCATTCTGGCCGGCGCCATCTTGGAAGGGCACCTAAGTTTACGATTATTTATCGATTAGATTGACAAAAAAAATACAGGTTGGACAGCTAATGAAAGATGCATTGGTTATTAATGCAACCGCTGATTTAGATTTTTAAAATTAACGTTACTAGACATACAGTGTGCGTTGCAGCCAGACTAGTGCCGCAATAATGGCCGAAAAATGCGTTTACATTTTTCCACATAAATACGGAATAAAATCATAAATAGCTCTTACTTTTGGACGAGCTTCCATCAGAATCTTGAGCAAGGTGTCCTTTTGTCCAAAAGAATCGTTGCTTTGTTGTAAAACGTCCACTTCAACTTCGGAACTAGCAGCTAACAGTAGCTACGTGGCACACACATGTCCAAATCCTCAAACGCAATACTACGAAAATTCCGAAAATAGCAATATACTCGCATAAACTGATATAAATCGGTTTCAAATAACTTCGTTATGATGTTTCTAACACCTATACCGAATTAAATTACAGACGGACATATCTAAGGCCGATAACTGAGCGTTTCAAAATGCTATCCTGGGGTCTTGCGTTGCGTAATGGCGGAAGTCGAAAAGAGAGCGCACCTCGTTCCTTGCCCTTTTATAAGCTCTGAGAAATACGTAGAAACACCATTCCACTTCTCATTGGTTACTGACATCCAGGGGAAGGCGGGTGCAGTTCATTTCGATCCATAGGGCACACACAGAGCTTTAAACTGATCCGAGATCAGAGCCTAGTTTTCAGACCTTCGCATGTCCTGTCATGATTTTCGCTGTAGAAAGAGTTCTGGTTCACCCACAGACATAATTCAAACGGTTTTAGAAACTAGAGATTGTTTTCTATCCAATAGTAATAATAATATGCATATTGTACGAGCAAGAATTGAGTATGAGGCAGTTTAATTTGGAGACGATATTTTCCAAAGTGGAAACAGCACCCCCTGTATTGAGAAAAGGCTATATGATAAATGATCCCACTGATGGTTTCACCAACAAAATGTTTTTTGCCACTACATAAGTCAGCATGATATTTTTGTGTATTGATGACAAGAAATCAAATTAATTTGCTAAATAAATCATATTATTCAAAACCATGTTAAGATAATGTAATGCATTATGGGATTCATTGTGCAAATACTTTCCAAAGCGTTGTTGTTTCTGTCATCGTTTTAAGCAATAGTTGAGCTAGCTATCAAGAGACAACGGACGAAAAAAAGAGAAAGTTGAGTAACGTGAGTAACGCAGCAAATTTCTGCCGACAGGTGTTGGAGCGCATAGTTAATTTAACTCTCATACTTACGTCATGTAATTCGGCGTTCAGATGGCACCGTGAAAAGCTGGGGCAGGCCAACAGTGGGAATTTTCTCAGTATAATTGAACTGCTGTCATTTACGGCCCAGTTCTGAAAAACGGATCTTGCGGGGCGTTCAAAAAGTTAACTATCTCAGTCCTCAAATCCAAAATGAGCTGATTTATATCTTAGCCGAGCGAGTGAAGGTTGACATTCAGGGAGAGATGGAGGAAGCCCCATTTTTTTAATATTATTATGGACACCACACCAGATGTATCCGAAGTAGACCAGTTAAGCCCAGTTTATCGCTATGTGAGAGTGATAAGGGATGCAAATAATGTCGCCACAGATCTGTCCATCACAGAGTCGTTTTGGGGGATTTCTGGAGACTGCTGACACATCAGCAGCTGAGATTCAACATAAAATCCTGGGCAGCATAGAGGATAATGGGCTGGATATTTCAAAATGTCGTGGGCAGGGGTATGATGGAGCTGCTAACATGAGCAGAGTCTATTCGGGTGTGCTGGCCAGAATGTCCCGAAAAAGAGCAGCTTGCTGTTTATGTGCATTGTGCGCGGAGCAGTCTTAGCCTGGCTCTCAACGACTAAACAGTTTTATGATACTGTTGAACTGCTATACACCTTCTTTGGGCATAGCATAAAGAGATGGTCAATGTTGAGTGGTATATTTGATTTTGCATCAGAAAAAGAAAATTTAACTCTAAAACGACTGTGTCTCACCCGCTGGTCATCTAGATTTGAGTCCCTTGCCGCCCTGAGATACAGATATGTGGACGTAATGAAGGCCCTCACCAAGATTGTGCTGTTAAGTGACAAGAAGAACGAGAGGGATGATGCAGCAGCACTGAAAAAGAAAATGGAAAAATTAACTTTTAGTCGTTCTGAAGACTAAGGTTTAAGAAAATGTGAACGTTGTCTTCAAAATGATACAGGCCAAAGACGCAGACCTGCACAGGGAAGTCAGCCTACTCAAGGACATAGAGGTCCGGATTCCGACAGGATTTTGAGAAGGCCAAAGTCACTGCAAAGACCCTTGCCGACAAATGGGGAGCTCAGAACACATTTGAAGACACTCGGAGAAGGAAGGCGAGGCGTCATTTTGATGAGCTATGTGAGGACGAGCGACTGTCTGATGGGGAGAGTCGTTTTAGAGTCAACGTCTTTAACGCAAACCTTGACATCGTTATCCACCAGCTGTCAAACAGATTTAAAAGTCAGCGGGCAACGTCGAGTCTGTTTGACTCCATCCATCCCACTACCCTGGCCAACGCAGATGATGATGCGCTCTACGAGACCGCCAGCCGGCTGGCTGAACATTACAGCAAAGATATATCAGCAAGCTTCCCTGGCCAATTACTCTCTTTCAGGGCCTGTTTTAAGAAGGAAATAGCAAAACACAATACAGTGAGAGACCTGGCCAAGATGCTAATTTTTGATTACAATTCAGTCACTGCTACATTTGGGGAAGTTGTTACAGCGATGCTCCTTTTTGTGACTCTGCCTGTAACGGTAGCCAGTGCAGAGCGCTCCTTTTCCAAACGGAAAATAATTCAATCATAGGAGCAGCATGCTGAGGAGCAGCATGCTGAGGAGCAGCATGCTGAGGAGCAGCATGCTGAGGAGCAGCATGGGACAGGAGAGACTGAGTGGGTTGGCCATTCTGACCATTGAAAACATCAGGGCCAGGACCATGGATTTGAATGCCATAGTCAACAACTTCGCAGAGCGCAAGTCCCGTTGAATGCCAATCAAATGAGTGAGTAAGCTTATATTTCTACAGGGCAGGCTACTCAGACAGCCTATATAAATCAAGCTTAATTGAGATTAATTTACATTTCTTGTCAATCTACGACTATGCTCGATCAGTCTTTGGAAACCATGTTCTGGTGCACGGCTGCTGAGCCATTTCATTGTCATCATAACCTATACGTTTAACTAGGCTATAAGAATAATAGTAAGCACATACACATCATATACTGTTAAAAGGCATGCTGCCATTTAAGCAATCTGTTTGAATGCTCCTTTTCATCGATTTTCTGGTGTTTTTGCAATAAGCCTCTGCGGGAGGCAGATCATTTGAAATAGCGGTATGTCAGTTTCGACCCCCTGCATAACTTCAGCGAGCACGTACTGGGTCATCAGCTGTGTTCCAGTGTCTGTCAAGAGATTGATCTATATATTTATGTTTTATAATATAGGATATTTCCTATTATTTGCAGATAAAATAGGGTGTTTTTTGACCGCTTTGTGCTTTCCGTGGTGCTGATCGACTTACACGGGTTAATTTCTAACCGCCGTCCATGGTGCTGACTGTATTGGCTATAATGCGGCTTCTCTGGTAACAGCTTCAAATGTGCCCTTAGATTAGGTTCTGCTGTTACAATGCTAAGTAATATTAACACACAGCATTACCAACAAAATTATTTAAATTTTAAGGGAAATATGGGTGGTGACAGGGCCCGGTAATTGTTTTGGGCACCTGGGCCCATCATGATTAAGCTACGCTACTTGGCATGGCAATGGCCAGTCTGTCAGCACAGCTGAAATTTGTCTGACCACTAGGAAAGAACATTTGAGGCTCCCATCTTGACGGTGGAGAGAATTTTGGTGTTTTAAAGCCAATTTCCTGCATTCCACACATTTCTTCAGTAGCTTAGAGACATTTTTCAATTTAAAGCAAATTTCCTGCAATTCTACACATTTTGCCTTGGAGCTGAAATACATTTTTCCGCTTTTAAGCAAATTTCCTGTAACTTAAAGCACTTTGCCATGACTAATGCTGTGTTCTTATGCTCAAAAGTTGTTAGTTCTTAAATATTTATTATGAAAAAATATATAAGTCTATTATCTTTTCTACACTGAAAGTGTTTTTACATTACAAAAATGTATAAAAAAATATAAAAATGATTGTTTTACACTGCGGCCCACCTAAGACATTTCTATGCAGAAAGAAAACCGGATAGTTTGGGTCAATATGTAATTCTTAATAATACACTTGATTTTTAAAAGGACAAACTAAAATATCACTTTTACATAAGTATTCAGCCTTTTTACTCAGTACTTTGTTGAAGCACCTTTGGCAGCGATTACAGCCTCAAATATTCCCTTGACCATGACTAGTCTCCCAGTCCCTGCCACTGAAAAACATCCCCACAGCATGATGCTGCCACCACCATGCTTCACCGTAGGGATGGTGCCAGGTTTCCTCCAGTCATGAGGCTTGGCATTCAGGCCAAAGAGTTCAATCTTGGTTTCATCAGACCAGAGAATATTGTTTCTCGTAGTCTGAGAGTCCTTTAGGTGCCTTTTGGCAAACTCCAAGCGGCCTGACATGTGCCTTTTACTGAGGAGTGCCTTCCATCTGGCCAATCTACCATAAAGGCATGCTTGGTGGAGTGCTGCAGAGATGGTTGTCCTTCTGGAAGGTTATCCCATCTCCACAGAGGAAGTCTGGAGCTCTGTCGAGTGACCATCGGGTTCTTGGCCACCTCCCTGACCAAGTCCCTTCTCCCCTGATTGTTCAGGGGAGAAGGGAGGCCGGGAGGCCAGCGCTAGGAAGAGTCTTGGCGGTTCCAAACTTCTTCCATTTAAAAATGTTGGAGGCCACTGTGTTCCTGGGGACCGTCAGTGTTGCAGAAATGTTTTGATACCCTTCCTTCTGTGCCTCGACACAATCCTGTCTCGGAGCTCTACGGACAATTCCGTCGACCTGATGGCTTGATCTTTGCTCTGACATGCACTGTCAACTGTGGGATTTTATATAGACAGGTGTGTGCCTTTCCAAATCATGTCTAATCAATTGAAGTTACCACAGGTGGACTCCATTCAAGTTGTAGAAACATCTCAAGGATGATCAATGAAAGCAGGATACACCTGAGCTCAATGAGTCTCATAGCAAAGGGTTTCTATATTTTATAAATGTGCAACAATTTCTAAAAACTGTTTTCGCTTTGTCATTATGGGGTATTGTGTGTAGATTGATTAAATAAAAAAATGTCCAATGTTAGAATAAGGCTGTAATGTAACAAAATGTGGAAAAAGTCAAGGGGTCTGAATACTTCCCGAATGCACTGTATGTACACAATCAAAGAGGGTAACTATGGTCATGTGGATTGTGGACTGTATAGAGAACATGTCTATTCAAACCACATAGTATAATCTCAGTGGTACCTGGTCCACTAAGTCATGGCTATCAATGTATTATAATCATGTCTTGACCTATGCAGCCTTATGCCATATGTTTATAAAGGACCTATGCCATATGTTTATAAAGGACCTATGCCATATGTTTATAAAGGACCTATGCCATATGTTTATAAAAGGACCTATGCCATATGTTTATAAAAGGACCTATGCCATATGTTTATAAAAGGACCTATGCCATATGTTTATAAAAGGACCTATGCCATATGTTTATAAAAGGACCTATGCCATATGTTTATAAAAGGACCTATGCCATATGTTTATAAAAGGACCTATGCCATATGTTTATAAAAGGACCTATGCCATATGTTTATAAAAGGACCTATGCCATATGTTTATAAAAGGACCTATGCCATATGTTTATAAAAGGACCTATGCCATATGTTTATAAAAGGACCTATGCCATATGTTTATAAAAGGACCTATGCCATATGTTTATAAAAGGATCTATGTGAACTCCCCACAGCATTACTTAAAAATGTAAGATAATTCAGTTGCTAATGGCAGCCTGCAGTACACCGGTCAGCTTTCAATTGGAGTTAAGGCATCCCCATGCTTCCCAGCCGAAACAGTTTGTGCATATATTATGCCGACACTGTAAAGTTCTTGTTCGGTTTTTTGTGAGTTGTTCGGCCACACATTTTTTCTTGAGGCAAGCCCAAGTCGGTGATTGGTCAACAGTTGGAATTCTTCAGTAAGGTCTTTGTTGTCGTTCAACGAGAGAAGACAAATTTTCATGCACATTTGGTCATTTAGAAATACTGCACCAAACATCTTAGCTAGATGTACGACTAAAATCTCCTCAGCAAAAACGTCGAAATCAATGACAGATTTCTTGAGTCATCTTAGATTAATTCAGACTATTTTGAGGAAGTGTATACTGGACAAACAGTACCAATGATGTTTTTTTCTCGTTTTTCAAGCTAATGTTTTTTAAGGGAGTATGCGAGCACTCGTTCGGGTCGCCTAGCCGACCTTGGCTAGCCAAACTGAAGCATGCCGACACATTTACTCAATGAAAGGGGGTAGCACTGAGCGAGCCTGCAACATCACTTCCTGGAGTAGCTCAAACTGCGCATGTTGTGTCTCCATGAGACGCCATCTTAACCAACTTCATTTGGCCTAAATGCACTATTGAGTCTTTACATAGGAATCAATGGTTTTGTCCATTCATATATAGTCATTGACATGCACGCAAATGACACACACACACACAGACAAAACACACACACATACAAAACACACGTGCTTGTCTTGTAGTCCTGACATCAATTCTAAAAACAGCAGGCAAGACACCTTATTTGACATCTAGTGCCATACAGGCTTTAATTCATTGAGCTAGCCAACAAGCTGCCCTGGGGTGCGTCCCAATAATCTCTCCTTCCTCCTGAAGTGAACACTCGTTCACTACTACACACACATTTTAAAGCATTGGATTGTTAAAAGGCATGGCCTGGAGGGAGTTTCCATATACCAGGTATTTCCTTTCAAATCCATGAAAGTGCACACTTCGGGGAGAAAGGTTATGTCTCTACCTCTACTGGGGGTGACATAGTGAAGACATAATAGGATCACACTCCAGGCCCTTCCATAGAGATGGATAGAGGGTGCACTTGCCACAAAAGCCTTTTAGTGTGGGCTGGGATTTCACCATTGTCCTATGGGCAAAGATAGGTGTCCTCCATCCATCTCTATGGACCCTTCTCACTGACTAAGTGGACAGGGGGAGGGCTGAGGAGAGTAAATGAGGAAGGGAGGGGGGAGAAATAGAGTTAACAGGGCAGTTCCTTTGACACTTTCTTACCGAAAGGTCCAGAGTGACTGATAAATGATAAGACCAATCAAGAAGATAATGTAAAAAGTTATAAAATAACACAATTTGTGATAGAAATGGACAGAAGCGTTCAATAATCACAATTTTTCGGGGTCTTCTGGGTTATAAAAATATATTCCTACCAAAGAATATGTAGCAGAAATTTGGCAGGCAGGAATCTGAAAAAATATAAAACTAAAGTTTTGAACTTGATACCTCGATGGGTAGGTAGTCCTATATGGGCTGTTGAAAGTCACCTGGTACACTGCAGTACTCTGTGGGGTAGATAGATGTGTTACCCCTAACACCAGCCCTGCATGTACCCCTAACACTGTACTTAACCCTATACTGTACATACCTTGATGGGCAGGTAGTCCTCTGTGGGCTGCTGAAAGCCTCCAGGTACACTGCAGTACTCTGTGGGGTAGATGAGGGCTGTTGACCTCAGGATATGATGCAGCAGGTTACAGGCCAGGGTGTAGCCCTGTTTACACTTCAGATGGAGGGTCAGCTGCAGGATCTGAACCAGCTGGGTGCTGTAGGGGAGGATCTTGTCCCCGTCCACACGAGTCACCTGGGGAGAACAAGGTTAGGAGAGAAAATAGACTGCACCTGTGTTCTGTTCATTAGAGCACAACAACAAAAACGTACACAAATATTTTGCTACGGAAAACAAAGAGAAGCTTTCTTATCAGACAACATTAGGTTAGTAACTCCCGCATTTCAAAAATGTTTTCCTGTTTGGTGTCTACTGACAGTTGAAGGGAACAAGAGAGTCTCTCAGTCCAGTCGATATGAACGCAGGATGATGACCTCACCTCTGACAGTAGCTGAAGGTTCCATAGTAACTCCTTATCCAGTTCCTCCTCACTCAACACCTCTTCATCTGGAAATCATCATCATCATCAAGAACAACATGACAGAGATGGTGAGATACTCTGAGGCCAACTCAGACCCAATGATTCCCACTTCTCCCCAACTCTAAACCCTCCATAGCAAATCAGCACACAGCATCATCTTGATCAAATCATGGCTGGATTAAATCAAGATTTGGATTTATAGCCCTGCACATAAACAGAACACACTTCCTACTTAGTGAATACTTACTGACAGCGATCTGGTTTATGGCATTGCAGCAATGGGGCACAAAAAGCTTCAGAGACTGTGCCGGGTGACACTTGGAGGCTGCTCTGCACATGTCAGCCACCATCCTGCCAGCCACACGAGTCTCAAAGATGTTGGTGGTGGCAAAGTTGAAGACCTTCTCCAGAGCCACCTGAGTACAGCCAGGAGAAACAAACG
Source organism: Salvelinus alpinus (assembly GCF_045679555.1). Lineage (NCBI taxonomy): Eukaryota > Metazoa > Chordata > Actinopteri > Salmoniformes > Salmonidae > Salvelinus > Salvelinus alpinus. The sequence goes on along the minus strand of NC_092092.1, from coordinate 18,183,245 downwards.
GTTGAGTGTGAGTGAGTGAGTGAGTGAGTGAGTGAGTGAGTGAGTGAATGAGTGAGTGAATGAGTGAATGAGTCCTACCTTGAAGATGTCTATGGAGCACTGTGTGAGGATGGTGCTGAAGGTAGAAGATAGTCCCAGCTCCACCAGGCTCTCCAGATGGGTCATCTTCTCTGTCTCTGTCTCCTCTCTGGTCTGCTCTAGAGTACTGCTGTCTATCAGGGCAAAACACCTGGACAGACACAAACACACAGACACAGTTTAGAACTGCTATGCTGTTCCACTGATGACATGCATACATAGGAAACATAGATCACCAAAAGTATGTGGACACCTGCTCATCGAACATCTCATTCCAAAATAATGGGCATTACTATGGAGTTGGTCCCCAATTCACTGCTATTACAGACCACTCTTCTGGGAAGGCTTTCCACTAGATGTTGGAACATTGCTGCGGGGACTTGCGTCCATTCTGCCATGAGCATTAGTGAGGTCGGGCAATGATGTTGGCCGATTAGGCCTGGCTCACAGCCTGCATTCCAATTGATTCCAAAGGTGTTGATGGGATTGAGGTCGACCGATTATGATTTTTCAACGCCGGTACCAATAATTGGAGGACCAAAAAAAGCCGATACCGATTAATCGGACGATTTTTATATACTGCTCAAAAAAATAAAGGGAACACTTAAACAACACAATGTAACTCCAAGTCAATCACACTTCTGTGAAATCAAACTGTCCACTTAGGAAGCAACACTGATTGACAATAAATTTCACATGCTGTTGTGCAAATGGAATAGACAACAGGTGGAAATTATAGGCAATTAGCAAGACACCCCCAATAAAGGAGTGGTTCTGCAGGTGGTGACCACAGACCACTTCTCAGTTCCTATGCTTCCTGGCTGATGTTTTGGTCACTTTTGAATGCTGGCGGTGCTTTCACTCTGGTGGTAGCATGAGACGGAGTCTACAACCCACACAAGTGGCTCAGGTAGTGCAGCTCATCCAGGATGGCACATCAATGCGAGCTGTGGCAAGAAGGTTTGCTGTGTCTGTCAGCGTAGTGTCCAGAGCATGGAGGCGCTACCAGGAGACAGGCCAGTACATCAGGAGACATGGAGGAGGCCGTAGGAGGGCAACAACCCAGCAGCAGGACCGCTACCTCCACCTTTGTGCAAGGAGGATCAGGAGGAGCACTGCCAGAGCCCTGCAAAATGACCTCCAGCAGGCCACAAATGTGCATGTGTCTGCTCAAACGGTCAGAAACAGACTCCATGAGGGTGGTATGAGGGCCCGACGTCCACAGGTGGGGGTTGTGCTTACAGCCCAACACCGTGCAGGACGTTTGGCATTTGCCAGAGAACACCAAGAGTGGCAAATTCGCCACTGGCGCCCTGTGCTCTTCACAGATGAAAGCAGGTTCACACTGAGCACATGTGACAGACGTGACAGAGTCTGGAGACGCCGTGGAGAACGTTCTGCTGCCTGCAACATCCTCCAGCATGACCGGTTTGGCGGTGGGTCAGTCATGGTGTGGGGTGGCATTTCTTTGGGGGGGCCGCACAGCCCTCAATGTGCTCGCCAGAGGTAGCCTGACTGCCATTAGGTACCGAGATGAGATCCTCAGACCCCTTGTGAGACCAAATGCTGGTGCGGTTAGCCCTGGGTTCCTCCTAATGAAAGACAATGCTAGACCTCATGTGGCTGGAGTGTGTCAGCAGTTCCTGCAAGAGGAAGGCATTGATGCTATGGACTGGCCCGCCCGTTCCCCAGACCTGAATCCAATTGAGCACATCTGGGACATCATGTCTCGCTCCATCCACCAAAGCCACGTTGCACCACAGACTGTCGAGGAGTTGGCGGATGCTTTAGTCCAGGTCTGGGAGGAGATCCCTCAGGAGACCATCCGCCACCTCATCAGGAGCATGCCCAGGCGTTGTAGGGAGGTCATACAGGCACGTGGAGGCCACACACACTACTGAGCCTCATTTTGACTTGTTTTAAGGACATTACATCAAAGTTAGATCAGCCTGTAGTGTGGTTTTCCACTTTAATTTTGAGTGTGACTCCAAAACCAGACCTCCATGGGTTGATAAATTTGATTTCCATTGATAATTTTTGTGTGATTTTGTTGTCAGCACATTCAACTATGTAAAGAAAAAAGTATTTAATAAGAATATTTCATTCATTCAGATCTAGGATGTGTTATTTTAGTGTTCCCTTTATTTTTTTGAGCAGTGTATATATTTGTAATAATGACAATTACAACAATACTGAATGAATGAACACAGTACAAACTTGAACTTAATATAATACATTAATAAAATCAATTTAGTCTCAAATATATAATGAAACATGTTCAATTTGGTTTAAATAATGCAAAAACACAGTGTTGGAGAAGAAAGTAAAAGTGCAATATATGTTCTTGCTCAGAACATATGAAAGCTGGTGGTTCCTTTTAACATGAGTCTTCCATATTCCCAGTTAAGTTTTAGGTTGTAGTTATTATAGGACTCTCCCTCTCTCTCGCTCTCTATACCATTTGTATTTCAAATACCTTTGACTATTGGATGTTCTTATAAGCACTATAGTATTGCCAGTCTAATCTTGGGAGTTGATAGGCTGGAAGTCATAAACAGAGCTGTGCTTCAAGCATTGCGAAGAGCTGCTGGCAAACGCAGGAATGTGCTGTTTGAATGAATGCTTACGAGCCTGCTGCTACCTACCACCGCTCAGTCAGTCTGCTCTACCAAATCATAGACTTAATTATAATAACACACAGAAATACGAGCCTTAGGTCATTAATATGGTAAAATCCGGAAACTATCATCTCCAAAACAAGACGTTTATTCTTTCAGTGAAATACGGAACCGTTCCGTATTTCATCAAATGGGTGGCATCCATAAGTCTAAATATTGCTGTTACATTGCACAACCTTCAATGTTATGTCATAATTATGTTAAATTCTGACAAATTAATTGCGGTCTTTGTTAGGAAAAAATGGTCTTCACACATTTCGCAACGAGCCAGGCGGCCCAAACTGTTGCATATACCCTGACTCTGCTTGCACAGAACGCAAGAGAAGTGACACAATTTCCCTAGTTAATATTGCCTGCTAACATTAATTTCTTTCAACTAAATATGCAGGTTTAAAAAAATATAAGAAAGAAAGGCATTGATGTTTATGGTTAGGTACAAAGACAGTGCTTTTTTCGCAAATGCGCTTGTTAAATCATCACCCGTTTGGCAAAGTAGGCTGTGATTCGATGAGAAATTAACAGGCACCGCATTGATTATTTGCAATGCAGGACAAGTTAGTTAAACTAGTCATATCAACAACCATGTGTAGTTAACTAGTGATTATGTTAAGATTGATGTTTTTTATAAGATACGTTTAATGCTAGCTAGCAACTTACCATGGGTCCTTGCTGCACTCGCCTAACAGGTGGTCAGCCAGCCACGCAGTCTCCTCGTGGAGTGCAATCTAATCGGCTATAATCAGTGACCAAAAATGCCAATTACCGATTGTTATGAAAACTTGAAATCGTCCCTAATTAAATCGGTCGACCTCTAGTCAGGACTCTGTGTAGGCCAGTCAAGTTCTTCTACAGCGATCTCGACAAACCATTTCTGCACGGACCTCGCTTTGTGAACAGGGGCCTTGTCATGCTGGCCTTCTCCAAACTGTTGCCACAAAGTTGGAAGCACAAATTCATCTAGAATGTCATTGTATGCTGTAGCGTTAAGATTTCCCTTCACTGGAAGGGGCCTAGCCCGAACCATGAAAAACAGCCCCAGACCATTATTCCTTATCCACCAAACTTTACAGTAAGCACTATGCATTGGGGCAGGAAGCCCTCTCCTGGCATCCGACCAAACCCAGATTTGTCCGTCGGACTGCCAAGAGGTGAAGCGCGTTTCCACTGCTCCAGAGTCTAATGGCGGTGAACTTTACACCACTCCAGCCGACTCTTGGCATTGCACATGGTGATCTTAGACTTGTGTGCGGCTGCACGGCCATGGAAACCCATTTCATGAAGCCCCCGACGAACAGTTGGGAGCTTCATGAAGCTGACGTTGCTTCCAGAGGCAGTTTGGAACTCGGTAGTGAGGGTTGCAACAGAGGACAGAAGATTTGTACATGATTCAACACTCGCGGTCCCGTTCTGTGAGCTTGTGTGGCCTACCACTTCGCGGCTGAGCCGTTGTTGCTCCTAGACATTTCCACTTCACAATAACAGCACTTACCAGTTGACCAGGGCAGCTCTAGCAGGGCAGAAATTTGACCAACTGACTTATTACAAAGGTGGCATCCTATGACGGTGCCACGTTGAAAGTCACCGAGCTCTTCAGTAAGGCCATTCTACTGCCAATGTTTGTCTATGGCGATTGCATGGCTGTGTGCCCGATTTTATACCCCTGTCAGCAATGGGTGTGGCTGAAATAACCAAATCCACTCATTTGAAGGGGTGTCCATATACTTTTGTATATATAGTGTACATTGACTTCATTCTCCATACTCATACCTGTCCATGAACTGAAGAACAAAGTCCTCAAACTCTGCAGAGGCTGAGCACATCTCTCTCTCCACCTCTGTCAGGTCGCTCCTTTCATGAACAGCAGATGAACAGTCCACCAAAGGCACAAGAGTCGCAAACGTAGCAATGAATTGGAATGTTATCTGCAGAAAGGAGGGAGAGCAAAAGTTAGACCTGCAACACACACGCACTTCCAAATTGATGACAATCTCTGTATACAAGATAACCCAGTGTAGGCCTACGAGAGCTTCTTCTTTCCCCTGAACTCCATTACCCACCATGCACTTGCTGAAGTCGTTGGGGTCGACCCCGGGAAGGGCCCGCATGAGGAGGGGTAGCATGTGTGTGGGGCCCTCGGGGAAGCGCTGGCCACCAGACACCAGGCTGCGAGCCACGCCGATCATACAGCTCAGGGTGGCAGTCAGTTGGTGGGGCTCTGTCAGTGTTTCCATAGCAGGGTACGTTCTATAAAGAGAGGACAAGACAGAATTGAGAAACATAATGTCAAATACTGCCAAAAATATTGTGATATGATATTTTGGCTATATTGCCCAGCCCTAAGACAAATAGCTTTGTTTACTGTTTTTGTGGTATTTGTATTAGAACTTTAGTTAATCTGCCTCTTGGAATACAGAACCCCATTCCAATTCTTTCCTCTAACCTCTACCCAGTGTTTGCCATAGATTAGCCTATTTTCCAGGCGGAGCACACAAGTCCTGATTTAATATTCAGGGAGTCTAAAGCTAAATAGAAATCAACTAAAGGGTTGAAGGCTTTAGGCATTGGGGGACAACAGATGTTGTGGGGCCCGCCCCATCTATACAATGAAAGAGGAAACACTGCCCATCCACTAATCAGACAGACTGTTTGATTTGACTCACTTCTCCAGCACTGGTGGTATGACAAGTTCGGGCCTCATGAGGGCCAGGTTCTGCAAGGCCTGAGCAGCATCCAGACTACCCGTCTTACTGAACATGGCCAGCAGCACCGGCTGCATCATACTCTCCACGAACGCTGTGATGTCCGCCTCTGTCATCTTGTGGCTGTCCGGTACCGGCGTGAGCCACGTGGGTTTCCGGTAGCGCTCCCGGTGGAGCCGCCGCACCACACTGGCTGGGAGGCGCTGCAGCAGCTTCATCAACTTCATCTGGAGATAGAGAGACAGAGACAGGTGTGAGGACATGAAAACAGAGACTGGTGTGAGGACATAAAGACAGTGACAGACAGGGTTAGAGAGACACTGGCTGAGAGACTGGTGGGAGAACATAAAGACAGAGACCGGTGGGAGGACACTAGCTACACTAGTTCATTTAGCAGACAAGATCTGCTTAGAATTTCGTGGCATTATTTCATAGTATGAAGAATACAATTGAACAAAACTGAATAAAATAGAAAGGATATTTTCTCCAAATGATTTGAGGGAGTGCGCACATGTGGTTATTCTGTGTTGAGCAGTTAACATAGGAAAACCTATTTATTTATGCTCTATTTGACAAGTACTTGATAATGCCTAGAATTTCACGGTGGCATCCCGTGTGGCCGTAATGCACCCTAAACAAATCCATGCCTTTTGCGGGCAAGTGGCCATTATGCCCTTCTCCCAGAGTGCAGTGCGCTCCATCACGTGATCGGGTCTTTCTCACAGGCTACAAGTGAAGACCGAACGGGAATCAACTGCGCACATCCTTATTCAATTCAGAGGTGCATATTGAAGATATTTGAAGAACTGTCCATATTTACTTTTCGTCAGCCAACAAGATGAGTAGGCCTAACGAACAGTAAAAGCACTAGCCTACGTCAATCTACTATCCCCCATAGTACAAAAGTTGATCTATTCTATTCTGTCCGAGACATAAATATTCCAAACATAGCCTTGGACATTTGTGGGATGCGATACATCCCAAATTAATAAAACAACTAGCATCAAAAAAACTTTTTTACGCAATGTGGCTGACGCAACAGACCAGAACGTTTAGCTTAAAATGTTGATAAACTATTAGGCTATTTCTTCACATTATAAGCGCAGCAATGAGCACACAGCAGTAGGCTATAAGCGGGAATGTTCCATTAGTGGGAAAACACTTGTCAAAAATGACCAATAATGCGATTATGCACGTAATGTAAAAGGTGCATTTTTATGGTGAAAATGATCTTCCCCAAACTTGAAACTCACGCGCTGCTTATAGTTAAAGAAAGGTAAAAAGTAAAGCAGCTTAATTTTAAGTCATTTGGCCACATTAGTTGTGATGCAAACCTTATTAAAACATATAGTTCTACGGGCTAGGCTACATGAGGTGTGCGACTATGATTAGAAAAAGTTGCAAAAAAAGGCATTGTTTGTTACGCTGGGCATCATTCACAAGTGATAATATATAATTCACAAGTGATAGGCTAATATTGTCACCCATCAACCTATTCCTGATTTAATTTTGTCTTTACATATACTAAATAATATGTGTGAAATTTGGTTTGATTTAGAATGGACCATTATCATGCACCTGTCTCAAAACAGGGGCAGCGGGGAAAAAATACATGTCATTGATGCAATTAAATAGTGACACTTTTCCCTGTGGTTTATTTTCATGCCAGCCAGGTAGGCTATACTCCTGTTGTAAAGACAAGCAATGTGCTTAATATTAGGAAAGTTGAGAAATAAATATAGTAGCCCTAGCCTATAGAAAGCTGATCCTCCTCTTTTTAATAAAGGCCATCACTCTGTTTTTTCATGCAATTGCATAGCCTATAGAAATGTTGGCAACATGAGCTCATGGCCTCTCATGAAGTGTTTGATTAGATTATCGAATACATTTGCATTGATGTCATAGTGATTAGATGTACAATAGAGTGCTGAGTACCAGACAGTTAAAGTTTGGTAGGCTACTAATGACCATCAGCAGCATCAGAGCTTGGAGAAGCCTAATTACAGTGACTAAACGGTCATGTGGAATTTGACTGCCTTCATGACACATGACTGCCGGTGTGGTGGTAATACAGTCACCGCGACAGCATGGCCTTAGAACCAATAACCCGTCAGGACAGCATGGCCTTAGATTGTGCACAGTTTTATCTCTATATAAAGACCGACGGACTAAGATCTGAAATGTCTGTCACAGATCCAGCTCCATAACTGGCTGACGGAATGTCAAATGTCAGGCCAAAGTCAGTTTATTAATGCTAAACAAACCCTGTGTCTTTCTATGTCACTTCAGTGATGACCATTACATTACACAATACAACTATTGCCAAGCCAGTACACATAGTGCCCTCAAATTGGACACAGGTCCCAAGAATGTCAGGTTGTCTGTACACATTCATCTACTTGCAATAAAACGTCAACATCTGAGGGGTCAGGAGAGAATCTCACGGGTTGCTGGGATTTCCCAGCAACAAAACGGGGTCACAAACAAAACTCTCCCTCCAGACCTGGGTTCAAGAACTTTTTGAAATCTTTCAAATACTTTTAATGTTCACTTTAGCTGGAGTGCCAAATGAGCACAATGTACACTTTTATGAACATTCTATTGAGTCAGACATGCTCAAATCGAGCCCAGGTTTAGTATTTGTAATGGTATCTGAACCCAGGTCTATGTCCCTCACCCATAAATAAAGATGTGTGTATGACTGAAGACACTGCCTATAGCCAGAGGCTCTGGTCTGATGGAGGGGGGATGTTCCTAGAACAGAATGACGTGTGCCCCCGATATCAGGTTAACCGTTTATAGCACGGCTGGTTGCTGCCTCTCTCTCATATGTCATCAGGGTGTTATTTCTGAACTAGCAGTACTAACAGATCCTGAGCCTTCCAAAGAAGGCATCCACAGGAAGTGAGATTTCCAGTGACTCACCAGCCAGCGTCCATGGTTGGATGGGTGGAAGAAAGATGTGATGCTGTTGAAAAGGCCACTGAGCTGTGCCTGGGCTTGCTTACTGGGGCCTCCCTGCAATCACAGAAACAGATGCTTAACATAAAAAAAAAAAATATATATATATATATATATAAAAAAATAAACACTCAGCAAAAAAAGAAACCCTTTTTCAGGACCCTGTCTTTAAAAATCCAAATAACTTCACAGATCTTCATTGTAAAGGGTTTAAACACTGTTTCCCATGCTTGTTCAATGAACCATAAACAATTAAGGAACTTGCACCTGTGGAATGGTCGTTAAGACACTAAGATCTTACAGACGGTAGGCAATTAAGGTCACAGTTATGAAAACTTAGGACACTAAAGAGGCCTTTCTACCGACTCTGAAAAACACCAAAAGAAAGATGCCCAGGGTCCCTGCTCATATGCGTGAACGTGCCTTAGGCATGCTGCAAGGAGGCATGAGGACTGCAGATGTGGCCAGGGCAATAAATTGCAATGTCCGTACTGTGAGACGCCTAAGACAGCGCTACAGGGAGACAGGACGGACAGCTGATCGTCCTCGCAATGGCAGACCACGTGTAACACACCTGCACAGGATCGGTACATCCGAACATCACACTTGCGGGACAGGTACAGGATGGCAACAACAACTGCCTGAGTTACACCAGGAAAGCAGGTCCAGGTAAGGCAGGTCCTCACCAGACATCACCGGCAACAACATCGTCTATGGGCACAAACCCACCTTCGTTGGACCAGACAGGACTGGCAAAAAGTGTTATTCACTGACGAGTTGCGGTTTTGTCTCACCAGGTTTTGTCTTCGCGTTTATCGTCGAAGGAATGAGCGTTACACCGAGGCCTGTAATCTGGAGCGGGATCGATTTGGAGGTGGAGGGTCCGTCATGGTCTAGGGCAGTGTGTCACAGCATCATCGGACTCAGTTTGTTGTCATTGCAGGCAATCTCAACGCTGTGCGTTATGGGGAAGACATCCTCCTCCCTCATATGGTACCCTTCCTGCAGGCTCATCCTGACATGACCCTCCAGCATGACAATGCCACCAGCCATACTGCTCGTTCTGTGCGTGATTTCCTGCAAGACAGGAATGTCAGTGTTCTGCCATGGCCAGCGAAGAGCCCGGATCTCAATCCCATTGAGCACGTCTGGGACCTGTTGGATCGGAAGGTGAGGGCTAGGGCCATTACACCGCAGAAATGTCCGGGAACGTGCAGGTGCCTTGGTGAAAGAGTGGGGTAACATCTCACAACAAGAGCTGGAAATCTGGTGCAGTCCATGAGGAGGAGATGCATTGCAGTACTTAATGCAGCTGGTGGCCACACCAGATACTGACTTTTGATGTTGACCCCCTCTTTGTTCAGGAACACATTATTCCATTTCTGTTAGTCACATGTCTGTGGAACTTGTTCAGTTTATGTCTCAGTTGTTGAAACTTATGTTCATACAAATATTTACACATAAGTTTGCTGAAAATAAACGCAGTTGACAGTGAGAGGACTTTTCTATTTTTGCTGAGTTTAAATAAAATTACATTGTTCTTTTCCTTAACCTTATTTAGGGGTACTATTGCGTCTTGTTAAAGTATTTTTATGGCACGTGAACAAGTACAGTGAAATGCCTTTCTTCCAAGCTCTAAACCCAATAATGCAGTAATCAATAACAATGTAAAACTAAAAATAACTTAAGGTACAACAAAAACACATGAGGAAGTAAGTAACCATACAGGGTCAGTTTCAGTACCATATTTACAGTGTGCAGGGATACTGGAGCGATAGAGGTAGATATGTACAATATAGGGTTAAGGTGACTAGGCATCAGGATATATGATAAACAGAGTAGCAGCAGCGTATATGATGATTGTATATGAGTGGGTGTGGCTGTGTCTAGTGTCCGTATAAATGTATGTGCATATTATGTGTGTGTGTGAGCTAATGATGGAGTGTGTGTGTGTGTGTGTGTGTGTGTGTGTGTGTGTGTGTGTGTGTGTGTAGGGCCCTGTGAGTGTGCATAGACTGTGCAAAAATAAAAATATACAATGCAAGGGTCAATTCAGATAGTCCATGTAGCCATTTTGTTAGCCATCTTATGGCTTGGGAACAGAAGCTGTTCAGGAGCCTGTTGGTGTCAGAGTTGATGCACCGGTACCGCTTGCTGTGCGGAAGCAGAGAGATAGAGGTCCTGGATGGCAGAGAGCTCGGCCCCAGTGATGTATTGGGCTGTCCGCACAGCCCTCTGTAGCACCATGCGATCAAAGGCAGTGCGATTGCCATACCAAGCAGTGATGCAGCCAGTCTATATGCTCTCAATGGTTCAGCTGTAGAACCTTTTGAGGATTTTACGGCCCATGCAAAACCTTTTCAACCTCCTGAGGGGGAATAGGCACTAACTCCCCTTCTTCATGACTGTGTGCGGACCATTTTAAGTGCTCGCCTCTCGTTTCCTGTAGTCCACAATCAGCTCCTTTGCCTTGCTGACGTTGAGGGAGAGGTTGTCCAGGATCCAGTTGCAGAGGGAGGTGTTCAGTCCCAGGGTCCTTAGCTTGGTGACGACCCTGGAGGGGACAATGGTGTTGAACGCTGAGCTGTAGACAATGAACAGCATTCCAAAATAGGTATTTCTCTTATCTAGGTGGGTGAGGGCAGCGTGGAGTGCAATTGACATTGCACCGTCTATGGATCTGTTGGGCCGGAGTGGGTCTAGGGTGTCTCGGATGCTGGCGATAATGTGTGCCATAATCAGCCCCTCAAAGCACTTTGTCCATATAAATGTATCCCACAAGTTGCTACAGGCCAATAGTCATCGTGGCATGAAGCCTTAAGGGTTCTTGGGATCAGGGATGATGGTGGTCATCTTAAAACATGTGGGAATTACAGACTGGGACAAGGAGAGATCGAAAATGACTGTGAAAATGACTGTGAAAACCTTACTCACGTCGGCTTCAGAGAGCGAGATCACCCAGCCCTGTAGGTCGGTGGCGGCCCTCACAACCGGCACGATGTTATCATTGTCAAAGCGTGCATAAAAATTATTTGAGTTTATATGGTAGCGGCATCGTTGGGCAGATCACGACTGGTTCTTCCTTTGTACTCCGTAATGGACTGTAGCCCCTGCCACATGCGGCAGGTGTGAGAGCCTCTGTAGTATGATTCCACCTTATTCCTACATCATCAAATGAGCAAAAGGATGACTCTGGAGGTCACAGCGGGACTTCTTGTACTCGTTCCTGTCCTCAGCCGTAGCTTCAGGGTTGTCTACGGTATCCTTGTGTGCCGTAGCCCTGTCCTTTAGTTTAGCACCAAACTCTCTGATAAACTAGGGCTTAATGGTATTGCATTGTATGATTACAGTATTTCCCTCCCCCCCTCTAAAAATACATATACTTCATTTCTATCAGCCAATTATACATGAAAAAAACTGAAATGAACTTGGAGAAATAAAAAGGATTGATTGGGCAACACAGATTGTGTACAGTGACTGACCAGTAAAGCTGAGACCCAGAGGACCACATGCCCGACGTCGTAGGCGTTTGTCAGGTATCTGGGAACCAGCATCTGACTGGTCCCCACCGGGAGGTTCAGACTACGTAGGATTCTGGTGAAGATCTGGAATCAAAAAGGAGCAAAAAGTGTGAAACAATACATTATTGTTCTTTCATTGAATGTGTTGTCCAATGCAGTGGTTCCCAACTCCAGTCCTCGAGTACCCCCAGCAGCATACATTTTTTGTTGTATCCCCGGACAAAAAAAAACCCACCTGATTCAACTCATTGAGGTCCTGATGATTAGACAAGGTGTGCTTGTCTGGGGCTACAATAAAAATGTGAACTGATGGTGGTACACAAGGACAGGAATTGGCAACCATTGGCAAATTACATTCTGATCACAGGATACAGTGCATTCGGAAAGTATTCAGACCCCTTGACTTTCCCCACATTTTGTTACGTTACAGCCTTGTTCTAAAAATTATTCAATCGTTTTTTCCCCTCATCAATCTACACAATACCACATATTGACAAAGCAAAATCATGGTCAGATTCTTTAGGTGCCTTTTGGCAAACTCCAAGCGGGCTGTCATGTGCCTTTTACTGAGGAGTGGCTTCCGTCTGGCCACTCTACCATTAAGGCCTGATTGGTGGAGTGCTGCAGAGATGGTTGTCCTTCTGGAAGGTTCTCCCATCTCCACAGAGGAGCTCTGGAGCTCTATCAGAGTGACCATCAGGTTTTTGGTCACCTCCCTGACCAAGGCCATTCTCCCCCAATTGCTCAGTTTGGCCGGGAGGCCAGCTCTAGGAAGAGTCTTAGTGGTTCCAAACTTCTTCCATTTAAGAAATATGTTGGCCACTGTGTTCTTGGGGACCTTCAATGCTGCAGATTTTGTTTTTGGTACCCTTCCCCAGATCAGTGCCTCGACACATTCCTGTCTCAGAGCTCTACGGACATTTTCTTCGACCTCATGGCTTGGTTTTTGCTCTGACATGTACTGTCAACTGTGGGACCTTATATAGACAGCTGTGTGCCTTTCCAAATCATGTCTAATTAATTTAATTTACCACAGGTGGACTCCAATTAAGTTGTAGAAACATCTCTTTTTTTTTTTTTCTTTTTTTTTTTTTTAATTTTATCCCCTTTTCTCCCCAATTTTCGTGGTATCCAATCGCTAGTAATTACTATCTTGTCTCATCGCTACAACTCCCGTACGGGCTCGGGAGAGACGAAGGTCGAAAGTCATGCGTCCTCCGAAGCACAACCCAACCAAGCCGCACTGCTTCTTAACACAGCGCGCCTCCAACCCGGAAGCCAGCCGCACCAATGTGTCGGAGGAAACACCGTGCACCCGCCCCCCTCAGTTAGCGCGCACTGCGCCCGGCCCGCCACAGGAGTCGCTGGAGCGCGATGAGACAAGGATATCCCTACCGGCCAAACCCTCCCTAACCCGGACGACGCTAAGCCAATTGTGCGTCGCCCCACGGACCTCCCGGTCGCGGCCGGCTGCGACAGAGCCTGGGCGCGAACCCAGACTCTGGTGGCGCAGCATAGCACTGCGATGCAGTGCTCTAGACCACTGCGCCACCCGGGAGGCTATAGAAACATCTCAAGGATGATCAATGGAAACAGGATGTACCTGATCTCAATTTCAAGTCTCATAGCAAAGGGTCTGAATACTTATGTAAATAAGGTATTTCCGTTTTTTATTTTTGATAAATTAGCATTTCTAAATACCTGTTTTCGCTTTGTCATTATGGAGTAATTTGTGTAGATTGATGAGGATTTAATTATTTTTAAATCCCTTTTAGAATACGGCTGTAACGCAACAAAATGTGGAAAAAGTCAAAGGGTCTGAATACGTTCCAAATGCACTGTATATTGTTTTTAATTCATATTTTTTGGGCTACTCAAAATGAATAAAAAAAATGTTTTTTCATTCATTCCATTACATCACATTTGAGATCAGGTCCTGTTGGCATAATTAAGTCAGATAACAGTGACGTATCTGTATCAAAACACGCTAAAAGACAAGCCAGGAGGATCAACAGGGAAATGTGATACAGTAGTTAATGCCACTAACAGGTATCACTTTCAATGGCTGTCTGGTCATGTCTAGTCTGCTATAACATGCACACCAACAACCAATGGTCACAGGTCAAATGATCAGGGATAAGATCTTTGCAGAAACGACCCTTTCCCCTTCAATGTTTTGCAGATCTGAAGGGTCTGGAAAGGTTTAAGCAGTACAGTGCTGGAGCTTACACCTTATAGATCTGCAAACATGAAAGTGTTAAAGAACGACTGGCCCTAAAAAACAACTAAGCCCTTTGAAAACAGCTTATGTGGCATCGATATGAGTCAGAAATATTGATTCTAGTGTCACAATTGAGTACAAAGTGTAAATAGGATCATTTTGGTCAAAAAGTCAGTCTTGTCTAAAACAGAGTTTGGAACCCTAGTGCATCACAATGGGTAAATGAAGGTTGGGTTTGGATTACAATGTCGTCAACATGCCCCCTTTTGCCCATTAACACGTGGAGGCACCGTGTTCTCTGGGAAAAGACAACCATCAAACCTGAGACTGGTGTGTTGTTGGTAAGTAGCTATATTTAGTTTATAGCTAGCTATCTACATGTCATTAGTTGATAGGCTATGCCCCTATGATACTAGGCTATAATAATGTGATGTAACTAGCTACATATATAGCCTCTCCCTAACGTGTAACATGAGAGGAAGATTTTCATTCCTAACATTGCACCTAAAGACAGGTTTGATCCCTGCTAGCTAACGTAAGCTAGCTAGCTCATAATCAAGCAAACGTGACATGTTTGATGCAGGTTGCCAGCTTTCTTTCAATAACTCAACTGGCTAGCAACTGTCCTTGTTTGTTGTGATTGAAAGGCAAAGACACACCAAAGAAACACCCACAAACCACACCCCCAAGACAACTCTTGTTTTTATTCTGTCACTGCCAATAGCATTTCTTAGCGAGCATTGATGAAAAACGAGGCCAAATCAGGAAGTAAAGTTGACTTTAAGGCCAAGGGGAAGGGAGTGAATTGGGACCTGCTGGAAGAGACCAATGGTGTGATGGGGTAGGGTGGAATTGATGGGGTAGTTTTATAGGAACAGCTAGACAAATGTGTCCTTACCTTGGGTATATAAGGGTCCCAGTCAATGTAGCCAATGTTGTCGTTGGCCAACCGGGCAAACAGGTTGACAAGATGCTGAGGAAAACATTCATTGAGGAATAAGCTATCGAATCGTTCAACGTTTCTGTCAAAAGTAATGATGGAAACTGTACTACAATAGCCTGGTGCCAGATCTGTTTGTGCCGTCTTACCAAGACAGCACAATCAGATCGGGCATCAGGCTAATACTACCCCACACACACACACACACACACACACACACACACACACACAGGGCATCAGGCTAATACTACCACACACACACCGGGCATCAGGCTAACTCTACCACACACACACACACACAGGGCATCAGGCATCAGGCTAATACTACCACACACACACACACATACACACGGGGCATCAGGCTAATACTACCACACACACACACATACACACCGGGCATCAGGCTAATACTACCACACACACACACATACACACCGGGCATCAGGCTAATACTACCACACACACACACATACACACCGGGCATCAGGCTAATACTACCACACACACACACACACACACCGGGCATCAGGCTAATACTACCACACACACCGGGCATCAGGCTAATACTACCACACACACCGGGCATCAGGCTAATACTACCACACACACACACACACACACACACACACACCGGGCATCAGGCTAATACTACCACACACACACACACACACACACACACCGGGCATCAGGCTAATACTACCACACACACACACACCGGGCATCAGGCTCATACTACCACACACACACCGGGCATCAGGCTAACTCTACCACACACACACACACACAGGGCATCAGGCATCAGGCTAATACTACCACACACACACACATACACACGGGGCATCAGGCTAATACTACCACACACACACACATACACACCGGGCATCAGGCTAATACTACCACACACACACACATACACACCGGGCATCAGGCTAAGACTACCACACACACACACATACACACCGGGCAGCAGGCTAATACTACCACACACACACACACACACACACACCGGGCATCAGGCTAATACTACCACACACACACACAACGGGCATCAGGCTAATACTACCACACACACCGGGCATCAGGCTAATACTACCACACACACACACACACACACACACACACCGGGCATCAGGCTAATACTACCACACACACACACACACACACACCGGGCATCAGGCTAATACTACCACACACACACACACCGGGCATCAGGCTCATACTACCACACACACACACACCGGGCATCAGGCTAATACTACCACACACACACACACACCGGGCATCAGGCTAATACTACCACACACACACACACCGGGCATCAGGCTAATACTACCACACACACACACACCGGGCATCAGGCTAATACTACCACACACACACACACACACCGGGCATCAGGCTAATACTACCACACACACCGGGCATCAGGCTAATACTACCACACACACACACCGGGCATCAGGCTAATACTACCACACACACACACACACACCGGGCATCAGGCTAATACAGGCTCTGATCAGAGCCTATCCTAGGTATTCCTACTCGCTCCAACCCGGTGTGTGTGTGGTAATACTACCACACACACACACCGGGCATCAGGCTAATACTACCACACACACACACAGTGCATCAGGCTAATACTACCACACACACACACACACACACACACACACACAGGGCATCAGGCTAATACTACCACACACACACACACATACCGGGCATCAGGCTAATACTACCACACACACACACCAGGCATCAGGCTAATACTACCACACACACACAGGGCATCAGGCTAATACTACCACACACACATACACACACCGGGCATCAGGCTAATACTACCACACACACCGGGCATCAGGCTAATACTACCACACACACACCGGGCATCAGGCTGATACTACCACACACACACACACAGTGTCAATCAAGTGAGTGATGTCTAACTTACCACCTCCCAACCTGGAAGGTTCTGTACTGCCACCCACAAGCTGATGAGTTCATCAAACCATAACCTGGTGAACATCAAACAGTCTGTCAAACACCATACTAACGCTTACTGTGCTACACACACACACAACCAATGTCATACGTGTGGCAGTTACAGCATGCTCAAGATATTATCTTGCCTTTCATTAGAGAATAACAATTGTGATCATGTTTTGGGGGTAACAATGAAATGGTATTTTACAAATTGTCAAGTTTTGGGATGTCGTAGAGATGAACAATTCTGGAATCCTTCCTGTAATCATGACGGAATAAGCAGTAAGGGAATCCACCAAATGGGATTTATGAAAAACCTGGGAACTTTTGGAAATTTTCCATTAACTTTGCGACCCTATGACGTGGTGGAGATGTGTGTGCGTGCGTACGTGTGCGTGTTCTCACTTAAAGCCCTTGTGGTGCAGCTCTGGGGGTAGGGTGGTGGGGAGGAAGAGCTCAAAGTATCCTATAGCTCTCTGCATGGTCACATCAAATGGACAGAGCAGTGGACGCCACTCCTCCAACATCTCCTGGGTGGCCGACTCCGGGAAGTACCTGAAGAATAAAACACTTATATTATTTATTGGAATACAGTTTGGTGTAATGTGTATGAGCCATATGCCTACAATCTAAAGACAATTTCTATATACATTAATTTCCACTCGCCAAGGACTAACAATATGCATATGGCAATAGAATGTATATTTTCGCTGCTATGGCTTAGCATTCCATTTGTACACGGTATATTAAGCAATGGCAGTTAAGCTGGTGTTTAGTTTAGCTAATGGAATCAGATCATGAGAAGATGTGTGAACACAATGTGAACAGCACTTCAACCTCAGAAGAGATGTTATGCAGGGTTATAGCCCTCCACCTCACCTCACTCCATCTCTATTCAATTCAAAAGGCTTTATTGGCATGGGAAATACATATACATTGCCAAAGCAAGTGAAATGGATAAACAAAAGTGAAAAACAAAAAGTGACCAGGAAATATTACACAAACACACAAGCTACAAAAGAACAAAGACATTTCAAATGTCATGTTTAAATAGTGTTGTAACAATGAGCAAACAGTAAAAAAAGGGAACATAAATATGTTGTATTTACAATGGTGTTTGTTCACTGGTTGCCCTTTTCTTGTGGCAATAGGACACAAATCTTGCCGCTGTGACGGCACACTGGTGTTTCACCCAACAGATATTGGAGTTCATCAAATTCTTTTATTAATTCTTTGTGGGTCTATGTAATGAGGGAAATGTGTCTCTCTAACATCGTCATACAATTGTCAGGAGGTTAGGAAGTGCAGCTCAGTTTCCACCTCATTTTGTGGCCGGTGTGCACATACCCTGTCTTCTCGAGAGCCATGTCTGCCTACGGTAGCCTTTTTCAATAGCAAGGCTATGCTCAATTGAGTCTGTACATAGTCAAAGATTTCCTTAAGTTTGGGTCAGTCACAGTGGTCAGATATTCTGCCACTGTGTACTCTCTGTTTAGGGCCAAATAGCATTACAGTTTGCTCAGTTTTTTTGTTAATTCTTTCCAATGTGTCAAGTAATTATCTTTTTGTTTTCTCATGTGGTGGTGTCTAATTGTGTTTCTGTCCTGGGTCTCTTTGGAGTCTATTTGTGTTTGTGAACAGAGCCCCAGGACCAGCTTGCTTAGGGGACTCTTCTCCAGGTTCATCTCTCTGTAGGTGATGGCTTTGTTATGGAAGGTTTGGGAATCGCTTCCTTTTAGGTGGTTGTAAAATGTAACAGTTATTTTCTGGATTTTGATAATTAGCGGGTAACCGGAATAATTCTGCTCGGCCTGCATTATTTGGTGTTTTACGTTGTACAGAGAGTCTCAATTTGGTGTTTGTCCCATTTTGTGAATTCTTGGTTGGTGAGCGGAACCCAGACCTCACAACCAAAGGGCAATGGGTTCTAAACTCAGCAAAAAATAGAAACGTACTCTCACTGTCAACTGCATTTATTTTCAGCAAACTTAACATGTGTAAATATTTGTATGAACATAAGATTCAACAACAGACAAACTGAACAAGTTCTATAGACATGTGACTAACAGAAATGTAATAATGTGTCCCTGAACAAAGGGGGGGGGGGGTCATAATCAAAAGTAACAGTCAGTATCTGGTGTATCATTAAGGACTGCAGTGTATCTCCTCCTCATGGACTGCACCAGATTTGCTCGTTCTTGCTGTGAGATGTTACCCGACTCTTCCACCAAGGCACCTGCAAGTTCCTGGACATTTCTGGGGGGGAATGGCCCTAGCCCTCACCCTCCGATCCAACAGGTCCCGGAAGTGCTCAATGGGATTGAGATCCGGGCTCTTCGCTGGCCATGGCAGAACACTGACATTCCTGTCTTGCAGGAAACCACGCACAGAACGAGCAGTATGACTGGTGGCATTGTCATGCTGGAGGGTCATGTCAGGATGAGCCTGCAGGAAGGGTATCACATGAGGGAGGAGGATGTCTTCCCCATAACGCACATCATTGAGATTGCCTGCAATAACAACAAGCTCAGTCCGATGATGCTGTGACACACTGCCCCAGACCATGACGGACCCTCCACCTCAAAATCGATCCCGCTCCAGAGTACAGGCCTCGGTCTAAGCGCATTCCTTCGACGATAAACACGAATCCGACAATCACCCCTGGTGAGACAAAACCGCGACTTGTCAGTGAAGAGCACTTTTTGCCAGTCCTGTCTGGTCCAACGATGGCAGGTTAGTGCCCATAGGCGACGTTGTTGCCAGTGATGTCTGGGGAGGACCTGCCTTACAACAGGCCTACAAGCCCTCAGTCCAGACTCTCTAAGCCTATGGCGGACAGTCTGAGCACTGATGGTAAGATTGTGCGTTCCTGGTGTAACTCGGGCAGTTGTTGTTGCCATCCTGTACCTGTCCCGCAGGTGTGATGTTTGGATGTACCGATCCTGTGCAGGTGTTACACGTGGTCTGCCACCGCGAGGACGATCAGCTGTCCGTCCTGTCTCCCTGTAGCACTGTCTTAGGCGTCTCACAGTACAGACATTGCAATTTATTGCCCTGGCCAACATCTGCAGTCCTCATGCCTCCTTGCAGCATGCCTAAGGCACGTTCACGCAGATGAGCAGGGACCCTGGGCATCTTTCTTTTGGTGTTTTTCAGAGTCAGTAGAAAGGCCTCTTTAGTGTACTAAGTTTTCATAACTGCCTACCGACTGTAAGCTGTTAGTGTCTTAACATAAATTGTTTATGGTTCATTGAACAAGCATGGGAAACTGTGTTCAAACCCTTTACAATGAAGATCTGTGAAGTTATTTGGATTTTTACGAATAATCTTTGAAAGACAGGGTCCTGAAAAAGGGACGTTTCTTTTTTGCTGAGTTTATAACTGATTCAAATATTTTTTGCGAGATCCTAATTGGTATGTCAAATGTTCCTTTTGATGGCATAGAAGGCCCTTTTTGCCTTGTCTCTCAGATCGTTCACAGCTTTGTTGAAATTACCTGTGGCGCTGATGTTTAGGCCGAGGCATGTATAGATTTTTGTGTGCTATAGGGCAACGGTGTTTAGATGGAATTTGTATTTGTGGTCCTGACAACTGGACCTTTTTTGGAACACCATTATTTTTGTCTGCTTTAGGCCCTCCATGGTTGGGGACAGAAGTCCAGATCATCAGCAAACAGTAGACATTTTACTTCAGAAAGGGTGGGGCTTAAGCTGCAGCCCTGTCTCACCCCACAGCCCTGTGGAAAGAAATGTGTTTTTGCCCATTTTAACCGCACACTTGTTTGTGTACATGGATTTTGTCGTCTGTTTTCCCCCCAACACCACTTTCCATCAATTTGTATAGCAGACCCTCATGCCAAATTGAGTCTAAGGCTTTTTTGAAATCAACAAAGCATGAGAAGACTGCGTTTGTTTTGTTTCTTTGTCAGTTAGGGTGTGCAGGGGAATACGTGGTCTGTCATACGGTAATTTGGTAAAAAGCCAGTTTGACATTTGCCCAGTAGAAAATGTTCGAGTCTGCTGTTAATGATAATGCAGAGGATTTTCCAAAGGTTGCTGTTGACGCATATCCCACGGTAGTTATTGGTGTCAAATGTGTCTCCACTTTTGTGGATTGGAGTTATCGGTCCTTGGTTACAAATATTGGGGAAGATGTCAGAGCTAAGGATGATGTTAACGCTTAAGGATCGGACCCTTTTAAACATTTTGGCCTAAAATGTAATTCCCAAATCTAACTGCCTGTAGCTCAGGACATGAAGCAAGGATATGCATATTCTTGATACCATTTGAAAGGAAACACTTGACTTTTGTGGAAATGTGAAATGAAAATAGGAAACTATAACACAGACCTGGTAAAAAAAAGTTAATACAAAGAAAAAAACATGTTCTTTTGTACCATCATCTTTGAAATGCAAGATAAATGCCATAATGTATTATTCCAGCCCAGGTGTAATTTAGATTTTGGCCACTAGATGGCAGCAGTGTATGTGCAAAGTTTAAGACTGATCCAATTAACCATTGCATCTGTTCAAAAAATGTAGTATCAAGACTGCCCAAATGTGCCTAATTGGTTTATTAATAACTTTAAATTCACAACTATGCACTCTACTGTAAATTGGACAGTGCAGTTAGATTAACAAGAATTTAAGCTTTCTGCCAATATCAGATATGTCTATGTCCTGGGAAATGTTCTTGTTACTTACAACCTCAAGCTAATCACGTTAGCTCAACCCACTGATCCTGTAGGAGGTTAAAGAGTTTAAGTATAGCCAATTGGAATTTGTGGTCTGTAAATGTTATAATTTCTATTAGGATACCATCAACACCACAGGCCTTTTTGGGTTGGAGGGTTTGTATTTTGTCCTGTAGTTCATTCAACGTAATTGTAGAATCCAGTGTGTTCTGGTAGTCTTTAATAGTTGATTCTAAGATTTGTATTTTATCATGTATATGTTTTTGCGGTTTGTTCTTTGTTATAAATATTGGATTAGCAGTTTATTTACATTTACATTTAAGTCATTTAGCAGACGCTCTTATCCAGAGCGACTTACAAATTGGAAAGTTCATACATATTCATCCTGGTCCCCCCGTGGGGAATGAACCCACAACCCTGGCGTTGCAAGCGCCATGCTCTACCAACTGAGCCACACGGGACCGTTCATCCGTGTTTTGTATAGATAACTCTTTGTTGTTTGTTTAGCGTTTTCCAATTTCCCCAAAAGTGGTTAGATTCTATGGATTCTTCAATTACATTGAATTCAATTACATTAAATTACATATTTTTCCGTAGTGTATTTCTGTATTGTTTAGTGATTCACCATAGTGAAGGCGTAGACTCAGGTTTTCTGGGTCTCTATGCATTTGTTTCAATTTCTTTTAGGTTTTTGCATTCTTCATCAAACCATTTGGGGCCCCCGAGTGGCGCAGCGGTCTAAGGCACTGCATCTCAGTGCAAGAGGCATCACTGCACCACATCTGGCTGTGATTGGGAGTCCCATAGCGTTTGGCCGGGGTAGGCCGTCTATGTAAATAACAATTTGTTCTGAATTGCCTAGTTAAATAAAAAAATAAAAAACATTTGATAGGGAAGTTGAGGTCAAATATACTGTTTAGGCATTCTACTGCCAAGTTCACACCTTCACGATTACAGTGAAATGTTTTGTCAAGGGAAGTTGTCTAAAAGGGATTGACTGTTGTTGCCTAATTGTTCTTTGGTAGGTTTCCACACTACTTTCCTTCCTTGTGTGGCATTTATTAATATTATTCAGTTCCTTTGGCTTTGATGTCTCATGATTGAGTATTGCTCTGTTCAGGTAGACTATGATTTTGCTCTGATAGGGGTGTCAGTGGGCTGACTGAACACAGAGACTCTGAGTTGAGGTCAGTAATAAAGTAGTCTACAGTACTACTACCAAGAGATGAGTTATAGGTGTACCTACCATAGGAGTCCCCTTGAAGCCTACCACTGACTATGTACATACCCAGTGTGCGACAGAATGGCGCATTGGTCTAAGACACTGCATCTCAATGCAAGAGCAGTACCTGGTTCAAATCCAGGCTGCATCACATCTGGCCGTGATTGGGAGTTCCATAGGGCGTCGCACAATCGGCCCAGCGCCGTCCGGGTTTGGCTGGGGTAGGCCGTGATTGTAAATAAGAATTTGTTCTTAACTGACTTGCCTAGTTAAATACATTTTAAAAAAGAGCTGCAGGAGTTGTGACCTATTTTATTTGGTTATGTTGTCCTAGTTGAGCCTAGGGGAGGGAACGCTGTAACCTCCAGGTAGGTGTTTGTCCCCGTCTGTGCTGAGGGTGTCAGGTTCTTGTCCAGTTCTGGTATTTAGGTCACCAAAGACCAGTACATGTCCCTGGGCCTGGAAATGGTTGATCTCCCCTTCTAGACGCTGTCTTCATTAAAGTATGGGGATTCTAGTGTGGAGGATATGTTTCTCTGTTGAGATCATTTCCTTTAGAATTTCCAGCCAAAATGTAAATATTTCCTGTTTTGATTAATTTAAGAGCACGAGTTAGGTCTGCTCTATTCCAAAATAGAGTAACCTCTGAGCCACTTCCCTGTTTCACACCTGGTAGTTTGGTGGATGGGACTACCAGCTCTCTGTAACCTAGAGGGCAACCAGTGGGTCCACCTCCTCTATACCATGTTTCTAGTAGGATGACAATGTCTGTATTCCACCTCTCGCTCCCTCTCTTCTCTGCTCACAGTAACAGGAAACTCTCCCCAAGGCCAGAATTAGATTTAATAGGATTATTAACCAACTAGTAGGTACACTAGCAACTCAGGGACTCAGTGACTAAGCTTTTCGACACACATGCACACACAAACCTAGTCTTGCTTTGCATCCAGGGATGGAACTAGCCATTATGACGGTCACAAATTGTCAGTCAATATGCCTAAACTAAGTCCCTGAGGGAGAATGGTTCCTGACAGTTTCACAGAATGTGTCTTATTTCATCCAGAGTAGACACGTGCCTCTGTCTGCATCTCTACACTAGGTCTATCATTCAATGGCAGGAGTGCTGAAGTAAGCACAATTGGTTAACATGCCATGTGAAAGAATCAGGTATTTTGGAACAGAAGAGACTGATTTGTTGCCGTACTTCCGAGAACGAACACTTGCATCTTTTCTAGTGAGCTAGCGAGGGATGGAAAAAGACGGGAGAGGCATAGTATAGGCAGGTCGGCCACCTGGCAGGCAGACAGAAAGGCCTAGTGCATGGTTCTATCTGCAATCAAAAGCTTTATCTCGCAATGGCATGCTGTATCTCACAATTTCTTGGCTTGCAATGTCTCACAACTTCAGTAAAGCAGGGCCTATCATCAATGAAGGCTAGGATATTCTACACGCAACAGACTGAAGACTGAACACACAACCGCATCATTAGCGAAGAGAAAGAACAGGCGAGCCAGCGCGAGGCTCTATCACATTAGTGGATACCAAGATTGTTCAGGGCAGGTCTTCTGGTTTTGACAAGCAGAAGTGACTTTTCGTAGCAGGATTGTAGAATTTACACAACAGTTTAGGAGAATTAACACAGCAGGTTAGAAGAATTAAGTTTAGGTTAGGAAAGGGTTGGCAATTGTCCCAGATGACACGACTTGAACAAACCTATCTATAACCAGGCCTGCCCTGAAACGGTCTTGATTTCCACTAATGCGATGCTGCCAGGGCCAGGGAGAATGGGAGGGGGCGGGCAGAATGAACCGTGGTGCGCATATGTCTTGGTAATCTGTGTCTCGCCTTGCAATATGTTTTGTGATAATTGCACAAGTGCTGTCACGTTACCAGAGTTTGGACTTCAACACCAGGTTTAGTATCCCGATACTCTATACCAAAACGATACCACGGCAACAACAAAAAAAAAGAGCATATTAGCTAAAGTCACAGAATAAACACTGGTCTTTATTTTTTTCAACATTGAACAATATGTTGATAACTGGTAGAACTAAAATGAATAGAATATCCTCTATTCTATACTGAATAAAAATATAAATGCAACATGTAAAGGGTTGGTCCCAAGTTTCATGAGCTGAAATAAAAGATCCCAGAAATGTTTAAACACACAAAAAGCTTATGCCTCTAAAATGTTGTGCACAAATTTGTTTACATCCCTGTTAGTGAGCATTTCTATTATGCCTACATAACCCATCCACCTGACAGCTGTGGCATATCAAGAAGCTGATTAAACAGCATGATCATTGCACAGGTGCACCTTGTGCTGGAGTCAATAAAAGGCCACTAAAATGTGCAGTTGTGTCACAACGCCACAGATGTCAAGCTTTGAGGGAGAGTGTAATTGGCATGCAGGAATATCCACCAGAGTGGTTGTCAGAGAATTGAATGTTAATTTCTCTACAATAAGCCGCCAACGTCGCTTTAGAGAATTTGGCTGTACGTCCAACTGGCCTCAGTTTGCTGATGTCAACGTTGTGAACACAGTGCCCCATGGTGGTGGTGGGGTTATGGTATGTGCAAGTGTAAGCTATGAACAACAAACAATCGCAATTTATCGATGGCAATTTGAATGCACAGAGATACCGTGACGAGATCCTAAGGTCCATTGTTGTGCCATTCATCTGCTGCCATGATAATGCACAGCCCATGTCACAAGGATCTGTGCACAACTCCTGGAAGCTGAAAATGTCCCAGTTCTTCCATGGCCTGCATACTCACTAGACATGTCACCCATTGAGCATGTTTGGATGAATGCATATGACACATGTTCCAGTTGTGACCAATATCCAGCAACTTCGCACAGCCATTAAAGAAGAGTGGGACAACCTTCCATAGGCCACAATCAACAGCCTGATCAACTCTGTGCGAAGGAGATGTGCCGTGGCACATGAGGAAAATGGTGGTCACACTGCACAGTGATTTTATTTAGTGTGGGAGATTGTTTTAGGTTAGGGATCTTTAATGTTAAGATCTCAATTTCATTTAAACATTATAACGTTCACACCCCTAGACAAAATAACTCTTAAGATGGTCCTCCTACTGTGTGAGTGTTGACCACAAGTGTCCCAAGATTAGGCCTAAATGCAACCATGAGCTCAGCAACTGAATTCATGAACAAATACATAGATCATAGGGGTTTAAAAATATACTTACGGTCTGCAGCTTCTCACAAGTGTTTTCAAAACGTTTTCCACCGAGCTAAAAACAGAGAGGGAGGAGAGAAAAAGAAAGAAATGTGAGACATCAGAACAGAGACAGATGTGTCTAAGGTGACTTAAATCAAACAATGAGCACACTGAACACACCAATGCAATTAGGACAAGGATGACTGACTGACTGCAGGTACAGCTAAACCACGCATTTAAATTCTACTGATCAAGTGTCGTGGGAAAAGGCCTGGCTCTGTACTCATTTAGGGTGTGGTGATCATTTCCAGTAGTGTTCATATATTATGGTGCCTGTAATCAAGCAGTAGAGAGACAAGTGTATGTACCGGATCAACTCAAACACTGATGAAAAGTAAGGGATGTGTTGGGCAGGTGTGTACATCCACACAGCAAGGGAATCGAGGACACACAAACTGGCATAGCATGCCAAAAGGACTACAGAAACACCCGCCCCACACATCTACAGAACTAAAGTCATTGACTAGAACAATGTGACTATCCCAGGTCCGCTCAACCTTTGTCCTGGATGGCCATGGGCCAGCAGTGTAACAGCAGCACATGAATGGTACCTAATTAACAGATTTACTCTGTTCATTCACAATCATCAGAATGAAGTCTTTTATTGGGCTTGGGGAAAGGTCTTGGAGGGAAAATGACTAGGCCTGAGGCTTTATGTAAACTGTAGGACTAGCCGTTATTACTTGTAATGAATGCTGACCTTGACAGTGGAGAGAGTTGCCCTTTAGGCAGATGCCCTCGGCCATTGTCTGAGGCTTTTTATCACCTAGCCTGACTAAACAGTAAACATATCTGGGGAATGTAACGGAAAAAGTTTTCCAACAGAAAGCGGTTTGAACAAGTTCAAGTAGTCCCTTGAAATGAGCATTACTTACTGCCATTGTCCATTTTCTTCTGTTTGGTGCCTAAATAATACAACCAATACTAGGCCTACATTACAGGACTTCTGACTGCTGTGGTTTTGGTTTGGTTACTTTTATTTTGGCACAGTTACAATAGGGCCTCTGTATATAATGGCTTGTAAAGGTTAGACTCATGTGACTAAACTCAGTGTCACATAAGTGTCAAAAGATTTAGCTGAGGACCAATATAACCCCAGCCGTTACGCTCAAACACCCTCAATCCCCTGGCTTGCCCTCCACTCGTACATGCATGCTGAGCTCAAGCCATGCGTTCTAAACTGCCCCTCTGTCCCATTCAACCGCGCTCTAAGCTCTGTTTCATTTAACTATTTTTCAAATCAACCCGATTGCATTGCTTTAATTCAATAGTCTAATGGGAACGACAACATGAGCGATTTCTGCCAAGGGCTCTTGGCTTTGCATCTCAGGGCTTGAGTGAGGAGAGCCTAATCTCTCCTTTCTCCTGAAATGTGCACTTGTTCACTTCTCTTTATAGATTTCAAAGGAAATGACTGCTAGGCCTATATGGAAACTCCCTCTAGCCCATTCAAAACACAAATATAATGATTTTAAATTTGTGTGAAGCAGTGAAAGAATGCACACTTTAGGAGAAAGGAGAGATGTGTGAAGCAGTGAAAGAATGCACACTTTAGGAGAAAGGAGAGATGTGTGAAGCAGTGAAAGAATGCACACTTTAGGAGGAAGGAGAGATGTGTGTGAAGCAGTGAAAGAATGCACACTTTAGGAGAAAGGAGAGATGTGTGTGAAGCAGTGAAAGAATGCACACTAGGAGAAAGGAGAGATGTGTGTGAAGCAGTGAAAGAATGCACACTAGGAGAAAGGAGAGATGTGTGTGAAGCAGTGAAAGAATGCACACTTTAGGAGGAAGGAGAGATGTGTGGGAAGCAGTGAAAGAATGCACACTTTAGGAGGAAGGAGAGATTTGTGGGAAGCAGTGAAAGAATGCACACTAGGAGAAAGGAGAGATGTGTGTGAAGCAGTGAAAGAATGCACACTTTAGGAGAAAGGAGAGATGTGTGTGAAGCAGTGAAAGAATGCACACTTTAGGAGAAAGGAGAGATGTGTGTGATGCAGTGAAAGAATGCACACTTTAGGAGGAAGGAGAGATTTGTGGGAAGCAGTGAAAGAATGCACACTAGGAGAAAGGAGAGATTTGTGTGATGCAGTGAAAGAATGCACACTTTAGGAGGAAGGAGAGATGTGTGATGCAGTGAAAGAATGCACACTTTAGGAGGAAGGAGAGATGTGTGATGCAACCCCCAGACAGACCACACTGAAAATCACCAAAGTAATGCACCGAAATAATAATACAAAGCAGCATGACCAGAACACCATTACCAACGGCCCGACACTCAACCCACGCAATGATGATCACCCCTCTCTCATACCAGTATACCGGGGGGGGGGGGGGGCGTGATACAAGAGCTTCTACCCTTATAATGACTCTCACAGCAACATTTGTGGTGCAAAAGCGAACAGAACCGCAAAGACATAAGCTACTGTAAACTTTATTATTATCTGGCAGCATGATTAAGGCCAAAAAAACATATGCATTGAACCATATGCATTTTTTGCACAGATCTGTGCTTTTTTGTACCACAAAGATGTTATCCATCATGGCCGTTTAGAAACCGGTGACTTCAGAATGGGCTAGGCTACTCTAGTGGGTACTGCTGCAAAACCTACGTTGCTGACAGTGGGTCAATCCACCAAATCATATGGGACTTGACAAAGAAAGGGGGAGGGGGATACATAGTCCAGTTAGATGCAGTGCGACAGTGTCCAATATGAGAGAAATGTTAACATTGCTTTTTGGTTGATTTGTAGTTGATTTTATGTCAAACAAGCTGCGTGGGGGTGTCCAGTGTGCTTTTTGGTTTTCAACATGCAACATAGAAAAATTAAAACCAAAAAAAGTGCCTCAATAAAAGGATGAAATAAAAAAACACAAAAGAGCGTTGTCCTTACCACCTCTGAAACAATTTTATCATTACGTGTTTAGAGGAAGCACGAGGCCGTAGGGAACTGAATGTGAGAGGAGACAAAGGCATAAAAACACATTCAGATTCACACTATGAAAAGCCAATCCATTTCAATTAAATACATCCCAAAAAATTATAACACCTTTTTTTGTACTGCAGCAGCGCGTCGCACATTTTCTGATGTTTTTTTTTTTTCACTGCTCGTTTTCTTTAAAAACAAAGAAGGGCCAAGCGTCAGTAAACAAACAGTAGCAGCTTGCTTCCCTTGGTGAGAGAGCCGATGACTGTTATGTGCTAGCAAGGCTTTGTAGTGACACACAATGTTCCCATAGACCCATACAAGAGCACCTCGCACTGCTTGCTGGGAAAAAAGGTGTGGGAGGGGGTTTCCACTAGAATCCACAGCCAAAACTGTCTATATCGTAAAAAGCCATTAAAACAAACATTTGCTTTTTGGTCTTAATTTAAGGTTAGGGTTAAGAACAAGGTTAGCAGTGTGGTTAAGTTAGGGATATGTTTAAAATAAAATAAATGTAGAAGATAAAAATTGTAGAAATAGGCGGAGTTTCCAACTTTGTGGCTGTGGAAGCTAGTGATGACCAGGGAAGGCGGCTCTAGGGCTATATTGGGGTAGGTACAGATTTTTCCACATTCAGAAATTAGCCCAGGCAACAACTGGGGGCAGGGACAACAGAACATATGTGCATGTAAGAAAGGATGCATCAAGGGTGGGGCTGAACTGTATTAGGCAGTAGCATAGCAATAGGCAGTACCTATACAGCGCCAACAGATACCAACATTAGAGCAATGTTTTTCACAATAAACCCATTTATAACACCACTAGAGATTCAGGGGTGAGGTCCATAAAAAAATAAAAAAGGTAGACTCATTGATATAACATCATCGTGCGAAGCGGGGCACCACCACCTTCCTGCTTTTAGAATCTTCCATGCATGCCTCAAGGAAGGGCTCAAAATGGGAAGAACCAATAGCGGCAGTCTTGGATGATTTTTGGATGTCATTGTGTTGACGACTCTAATCGGGAAGTCACCCCGCAGTGTATGATGATGTCATAACACAGACTTTACCTTGAAGGTTTTACAGCTGAGTAGGTTGGTTTCAATATGCAGAGTTATTTTTTTTTTTTTAAAGGCTGTTTTAACCGTGCTGGTAAAAGAGAAGAGGGGCGTACTTGGGGAACCAGTTTAGTCCCAGGTGTTCAGTCTTTGAGTAGAGGATCCTGTCTTGCAGCTCGTACAGGGGTCTCCAAGGCAACTCAAGATCCTCCCGCGACAGCAGCTCTTTTTTCCTGTTAGAAATAAGAGCAGGTGGGGTTAAAACATGTAAAAGTACTTAATTTAAACTATGTCACTGTTGCCTCAGAGCTTCACACAATTAGGTGAGGGCAGGGCTCAATTTGCAGAGAGTATTTCAACTCCTAAATGCGAGTGACACTTGAACTTCTCACACAATGAGGAAAACAGTAGACCAGCCAGTCACTGACAAACCAATAAATAAATAAATAAAGGCTGTTTCGAGTCCTATAATGTGACATTGATTGAGGAGGATGGCAAGACCTTGCATCATACTGGTCTCAAGCTTGTTGATGTGGGTTTGTGTGTTGCTTACTTTAGGAGGTTGAGCGTGCGAGGCCCTCCACGAGCGAGCGAAGCCCATCACTGTGTGTGTAGCAGTAGCCCATGCTAACTTGAAGTTGATGAGGCGGGCCAGACCTCGCATCATGCCGATCTCCAGCATGTCAATGTGTGTGTTTGCATGCGTGACCGTGTGTTTAGCCCATGGGTCTTACTTGAGGAGGTTGATGAGTAGCCGGGCTAGGCCTTGCATCATACTGATCTCCAGCTTGTCGATGGTGATCAGCTCGTACAGCAGCTTGATGAACAGCACATGGTCCTCCTTGCTGAACTTCCTGCCGTATAATCGCATGTACCTACAAGAGAAGAACAGCTTTAGGCTACAGCCACAAAGACGCATGAACGCGGATTAAATCATATATTCATTCAACAACTGTCAGTTTTTACCAGTCAAAAGTTCAATTCAACGCAACTATTCTCAGACGAGCTGAATATCCAAAAAGGACTAAAGCCTAGTGTGTGACAGACTATCAACTCCGTTTACCAACATCCGTCAAAGGAGGACTCCCACTGGAAATATAAGGAATTTTCAGACACAAAATGTGTCCGGAGCCGTAGGGCTAGGCCTATAGCTAGCCTGAACATCCACGGTTCAAAGTGAGCTGGCCAGGGAATAATATATGCTTGACTTCTTGTATTGCGCAGAATGGACAGAAAATGAGCTTTGGGCTATCCCTATATATAAAGTTAAATATAAAGTTGCTGCTGCACAATAAATATGTGCAAACTTTCTGCCACAGAGAATCATGTTCCTGAACAACAAAAACAGCTTTATGGGTATAGCCTAGTATAGAGCAGGTGAATAAGAAATGTAGTACGAGGGTTTTTCTTTATTTTTACTCTTTTCTACATTGTAGAGTAATAGTGAAGACATCAAAACTACGAAACAATACATATGGAGTCAGGTAGTAACCAAAAAAGTATTAAACAAATAAAAATTGATTTTAGATTCTTCAAAGTAGCCACCCTTTGCATTGATGACACCATTGCACACTCTTGGCATTCTCTCAACCAGGGAACTAGGAATGATTTTCCAACAGACTTGGAGTTCCCACATATGGGATAAAGATACACTTGTTCATAAAGATACACTTGTTCTTAATGCAACCGCTGTGTCAGATTTCAAAAAGCTTTACGGCAAAACACAATATTCAATAATCTGAAAACAGCGTTCAGCCACAAAAGTAAGCCATACAGTTACCCGCCAAATTGTGCAGTCAACAAAACTCATAAAAAGCATTATAATCTTCACTTACCTTTGCTGATCTTCGTCGGAATGCACTCCCAGGACTCCCACAAGAAATGTTAGTTTTGTTCGGTAATGTCCATCATTTATGTCCAAATAGCTATTTTTGTTAGCGTGTTTGGTAAACAAATCCAACGTCAGGAAGCACGTTCACTAAAAGCTGACGAAATGTCCAAAAGTTCCGTAACAGTCTGTAGAAACATGTCAAACGATGTATTGAATCAATCTTTAGAATGTTTTTAACATAAATCTTGAATAACGTTCCAACCGGAGAATTACATTGACTTCAGATGAGCGATGGAACAGAGCTCCCTCTCATGTGAACGCGCATGGTGAAAGCATGGTCAGGTCATGGCAGACCTGACTAATACCCCTCTCATTCAGCCCCCCTTCACAGTAGAGGCATCAGACAAGGTTCTAAAGACTGTTGACATCTAGTGGAAGCCGTAGGAAGTGCAAACTCATCCATATCTCGTTGTGATTTCAATAGGATCTTGGTTGAAAATCGACCAGCCTCAGAATTTCCACTTCCTGTTTGGAATTTTTCTCAGGTTTTTGCCTGCCATATGAGTTCTGTTATACTCACAGACATAATTCAAACCGTTTTAGAAACTTCAGAGTGTTTTCTATCCAATACTAATACTAATATGCATATATTAGCAACTATGACTGAGGAGCAGGCAGTTTACTCTGGGCACCTTTCATCCAAGCTACACAATACTGCCCCTGCAGCCATAAGAAGTTAAGGTCGAGTGATTGTGGAGGCCAGGTCATCTGATGCAGCACTCCATCACTCGCCTTTACAAAGCCTGGAGGTGTGTTTTGGGTCATTGTCCTGTTGAAAAACAGATTATAGTCCCACTAAGCGCAAACCAGATGGGATGGCGTATCGCTGCAGAATGCTGTGGTAGCCTTGCTGGTTAAATGTGCCTTGAATTCTAAATAAATCACAGAGTGTCACCAGCAAAGCTCCCCCACACCATCTCCTCCATGCTTCATGGTGGGAACCACACATGCAAAGATCATTTGTTCACCTACTCTGTCTCACAAAGACCCAGCGATTGGAACCAAAAATCTCAAATTTGGACTCATCAGACCAAAGGACAGATTACCACAGGTCTAATGTCCATTGCTCATGTTTCTTGGCCCAAGCAAGTCTTCTTATTGGCGTCCTTTAGTAGTGATTTCTTTGCAGCAATTCGACCATGAAGGCCTGATTCACGCAGTCTCCTCTGAACAGTTGAAGTTGAGATGTGTCTGTTACTTGAGCTCTGTGAAGGATTTATTTGTGCTGCAATTGAGGCTGGTAACTAATGAACTTATCCTCTGCAGCAGAGGTAAACCTGGGTCATCCTTTCCTGTGTCGGTCCTCATGAGAGCCAGTTTCATCATAGCACTTGATGGGTTTTGCGACTGCAGTTGAAGAAACTTTCAAAGTTCTTGAAATTTTCCAGATTAAGACATGAAGGTCAGTCAAAGTAATGATGTACTGTCGTTTCTCTTTGCTTATTTGAGCTGTTCTTGCCATAATATGGACTTGGTCTTTTACCAAATAGCCCTATCTTCTGTATACCACCCCTACCTTGTCAAAAAACAACTGATTGGCTCAAACGCATTGGGGAAAGAAATTCCACAAATTAATTTAAGGCACACCTGTTAATTGAAAAGCATTCCAGGTGACTACCTCCTGAAGCTGGTTGAGAGAATGCCAAGTGTGTGCAAAGCTGTCAAGTCAAAGTGTGGGTATTTTGAAGAAACTCAAATATATTTTGAATTTGCTTAACACATTTTTGGTTACTACATAATTCCATATGGTGTTATTTCATAGTTGTCTATCTTCACTATTGCATAGTAAAAATAAAAGTAAATAACCCTTGAATGAGTAGGTGTCCAAACTTTTGACTGGTACTGTATGTGCAAAGCAGATCGGGAAGGAGAAGATGCTAGGCCTTTAGCTAGATTCCGTTTCAAGGAAAGAAACTCCCACACACAAAGCTTGCAAAGTAACAATATTCTATTAAACCTTGGCCTAAATTGCTAAGTCCCACCCATAGGCCATTGCAATGTACTCAGCTCCAGGCAACAACTGTACAGAGATAGGCCTGCCATGCCTGCACTGAATGCTTCTTGTTCTTGCTGAGGAGCCAAAATAATTGTGTAGCTCTAGAATCTAGATCAACTATTGAGAGCAGAATTTCCATGTCTCTGAGTCTGGGCCAGCAGTGACTCAGTCATAGCCTGGTCGGACATATGCATTGGCATGTAGGCCTAGTCCCAAATGGCACCGTATTCCCTACACAACACAG
Source organism: Salvelinus alpinus (assembly GCF_045679555.1). Lineage (NCBI taxonomy): Eukaryota > Metazoa > Chordata > Actinopteri > Salmoniformes > Salmonidae > Salvelinus > Salvelinus alpinus. The sequence continues at coordinate 18,148,890 of NC_092092.1, read as the reverse complement.
ACAGAGTAACCTGATGTAATGCTACAACATTAACAAGGTGTGAAGACACTGTCTTAGTGCAGCTATTTCCATAAACCAGGATGGAGCCTATACATTTGGAACAGGTCTCTTCTGGTTTGGGGAGCTCTGACGAATGCCTTACATTCAGAACTTCTGAAATGGTTCACACAAAACTGTGCATCGATCTTTATCAATTGTATAGGCTATTCTATACTGAAGGTATACTGAAGCCTGGGGCACGTTCAGCAATAGGAAAGGAGGATACCTAGTCAGTTGTACAACTGAATGCATTCAACTGAAATGTGTACTCCACATTTAACCCAACCCCTCTGAATCAGAGAGGTGCGGAGGGCTGCCTTTATCGACATCCACGTTTTCGGCGCCGGGGAACAGTGGGTTAACTGCCTTGCTCAGGGGCAGAAAGACTGATTTTTACCTGGTCAGCTCTGGGATTTGATCTAGCAACCTTCCGGTTACTGGCCCAACACTCTAACCACTAGGCTACCTGCCGCCATACCCAACGTTCTGGAACGTTCATATAGAAATATACTACGCAGAACAAACATGCATATCTGACATGCAGAATAAGGAATCAAATCAAATGCATTTGTCACATGCACCAAATACAATAGGTGTAGACCTTACTGTGAAATGCTTACTTACAAGCCCCTAGCCAACAATGCAGTTCAAGAAAGAGTTAAGAAAATGTTTTCTAAATCATTTAAAAAGTAACAAAGAAAATTACAACAATAATGAGGCTATACACAGAGGGTACCAATACCGAGTCAATGTGCAGGGATACAGGTTAGTCGTGGTAATTTGTACATGTACACTACTGTTCAAAAGTTTGGGGTCAATTAGAAATGTCCTGGTTTTTGAAAAGGAATGAAAATAACATAAAATTAATCAGAAACACAATGTAGACATTGTTAATGTTGTAAATGACTATTGTAGCTGGATTTTTTAAAAATGGAATATCTACATAGGCGTACAGAGGTCCATTATCAGCAACCATCACTCCTGTGTTCCAATGGCACATTATGTTAGCCAATCGATCATTAGAAAACCCTTTTGCAATTATGTTAGCACAGCTGAAAACTGGCCTTCTTTAGACTAGTTGAATATCTGGAGCATCAGCATTTGTGGGTTAGAGTACAGACTTAAAATGGCCAGAAACAAAGAACTTTCCTCTGAAACGCGTCAGTCTATTCTTGTTCTGAAAAATGAAGGCTATTCCATGTGAGAAATTGCCAAGAAACTGAAGATCTCGTACAATGCTGTGTACTACTCCCTTCACAGAACAGAGCAAAATGTCTCTAACCAGAACAGAAAGAGTGGGAGGCCCCCGTGCACAACTGAGCAAGACGACGAGTACATTAGAGTGTATAGTTTGAGAAAGACACCTCAAGTCCTTAAATGCAGCTTCATTAAATAGTACCCGCAAAACACCAGTATCAACGTGAAGAGGGATAAAGTGAATATGCATAGATAATAAACAGCGAGTAGCAGCAGTGTAAAAACAAAGGGGGGGGTTTAATGTAAATAGTTCGGGGGGCAATTTGATATATTTTTATGGCTCAATGGTGTAGAAGCTGTCAAGGAGCCTTCTGGACCTAGACTTGGCGCTCCAGTACAGCTTGCCGTGCGGCAGCAGATAGAACAGTCTATGACTTGGGTAGCTGGAGGTTGACAATTTGTTGGGCCTTCCTCTGACACCGCCTAGTATATAGGTCCTGGATGGCAGGAAGCTTGGCCCCAGTGATGTACTGGGTCGTACGCACTACCCTCTGGGGACCCATGCCAAATCTTTTCAGTCTCCTGAGGGGGAAAAGGTGTTGTCATGCCCTCTTCACAACTGTATTGTTGTGTTAGGACCATGATAGTTTGTTGGTAATGTGGAGAGTTTCAAGTTCCTTGGTGTCAACTCGCTCCACTACAGCCCTGTCGATGTTAATGGGGGCCTGTTCGGCCCTCCTTTTCCTATAGTCCACAATCAGCTCCATTGTCTTGCTCACATTGAGGGAGAGGTTGTTGTCTAAGACATCATCCCTATAGGCTGTCTCATCGTTGTCGGTGATCAGGCCTACCACTGTTGTGTCATCAGCGAACTTAATGATGGTGTTGGAGTTGTGCCTGGCCGTGCAATCACGAGTGATCAGGGAGTATAGGACGGGACTAAGCACACACCCGAGGGGCCCCAGTGTTGAGGATCAGCGTGACATCTGTGTTGTTGCATACCCTTACCACCTTGTGAACACTATGGTGTTGAAAACTGAGCTGTAGTCAATGAACAGCATTCTCACACAGGTGTTCCTTTTGACCAGACGGGAAAGGGCAGTGCGGAGTGCGATTGCATCATCTGTGGATCTGTTGGGGCGGTATGCAAATTGAAGTGGGTCTAGGGTATCCGGGAGGATGCTGTTGATGTGAGCCATGACCAGCCTTTCAAAGCACTTCATGGATACCGACCTGAGTGCTACGGGGCGGTAATTATTTAGGCAGGTTACCTCCGCTTTCTTGGGCACAGGGACAATGATGGTCTGCTTGAAACATGTAGGCGTCACAGACTCGGTCAGGGAGAAGTTCAAAATGTCAGTGAAGTCACTTACCAGTTGGTCAGCACATGTTTTGAGTACACGTCCTGGTAATCCGTCTGGCCCTGCAGCTTTGTGAATGTTGACCTGTTTATAAGGTCTTGTTCACGTCAGCTACGGAGAGCGTGATCACAGTCGTCCGGAACAGCTGGTACTCTCATGCATGCTTCAGTGTTGCTCGCCTCAAAGCAAGCATAAAAAGGCATTTAGCTCATCTGGTAGGCTCACGGCTTGGTTTCCCTTTGTAGTCAGTAATATTACAAGCCCTGCCACATCCGACGAGCGTCAGAGCCGGTGTAGTAGGATTCAATCTTAGTCCTGTATTGATGCTTTTGTGTTTCTTTTTTTGTCCACCTGCCACAGATTTTTTTACTAGCCAAAATACTTTCCCTCCTAAAGTGACAACCACAAAACAAGATGAACATGCTTTGTAATGTTTTTAAAACAATACATGTATTACTATGTAGTAAAAAGTAAATGTGGTATACCGTTTAATTTAATTTTGTGACCCGAGTCTTTTAACCAAAAGACCACAGATGAGACGAACATCTACCTGCCCCTAAGGGCATGCGACTCAAGTCATGTTCGTGCCTGTGAGATTGAGTCTGACTCCTAGGTGGGTTGACCTCTTTTTCAAGTAAATTAGACCAACTTTTACACCTGTGCGAAGTAGTGATGCACCAATATGATATTTTTGGCCGATACCCAATATTTTCTGACCCCAAAAAAAAGATACCGATAAGATATTTAAAATTTTAGCGGCCTTTTAAGCATTCTCGTACAGTTAGTTAACGGAAGCAGCGGTCTAAGGCACTGCATCTCAGTGCAAGAGGCATCACTACAGCCCCTGGTTTGAATCCAGGCTGTATCACATCCGGCCGTGATACGGGAGTCCCATAGGGCGGCGCGCAATTGGCCCAGCATTATCCGGGTTTGGCCGGGGTAGGCAGTCATTGTAAATAAGAATTTGTTAACTGACTTGCCTAGTTAAAAAAAGGTCAAACACACACACACAAAAAATAGGTTGTTTTGTTGGCATTTACATATGTCCCCATTACCAGTAAAACATCATCAAAACCTATTTCTTTCACTTACTTGCTGTGCTGTTTCGTTGTTCATTTGTTCAGTCGTTTTATTCTCAACCAGGATTTCTATGGAACGCCGTTTGGATCTTTGCGTGTCAAATAAGAAAACAATGACCAGTTGATAACACTATTTGATGTGTCAAATAAGCTTGTTGACCAATCAGGACCTGAATATGACTGCACGTCACATATTTTAACGCGTTCATTCATTTTTTACGTAGTTATTACACATTGATTACACCATCACTTGTATTTGTCACAACGATTAATCGATACATATGCTATGATGCTGGTAAAGTTGTCTCGCGCATCTACAGTGCTGGTCATAAAAAATAGCTCTCTCGCTCATGGATGCAAACAATGTTCTTCCCCAAAAACATATAATGACATCTGTTTCAGTAACTATATAGCTAGGTGTCATCTAAAATAACCCTAATTTATAAGACAGTTTGTATTTCATTAAAGGTGGTCGGACCCATCTATGTGAAGCTAGACACAATAAGGATTAGCCACAGTAGTAGACTTTGTGGTTAGCCTTCAAAAAGTACAGCGTTATTCTACTATCTGTATTAATTTGCATCACTATCAATGTCATACATTTATTTTGAAGTCAAACTGCAAATTCCACTATTGTGTCTAATCCTTATTGTGGCTAGCTTCACAACATAAGCAAGTCCGGTCGAGCCTCACTAGCCAGTTGAAGCTAGCTGGCTGCCTATAATGTTATCTTTGGGCAACAGGGTTAAGTAGTTGGCTAGCTATCTATTTTCATGAACTGAAGTTCAATTTCAATAGGCAAACAACAAGTGGCAACCTAGCTAATACTTACAAGGATTCCTAAATTGCTAAGAATAATGAAAATGATTGCTGTTTCTACTGGTCATTGTTTTCAGGCTGGTTGAATTGGTGCTAGCTAAGTACCAAGCTAAAGCTAGCTACCCCAGAAGTTGCGGTCGAACTAATGATGCTTTATTACCAAAGCGGTATTGTAAACACATCGTTTGTGGCCGGTGTTTAGACTATTGTACAGCTTTGACAGTGCTACTGTATATTTGACACAAAAAAGATCCAAACGGCGTTCCATAGTATGCATGTCTTGAAGCTAATAGCAGTGACGCTATTACTGTGTAACTCCGGTAGGGCAACATCTGAAAAATAGCTCACTTGGTAGTGTGTACTGGTGCTCGACCAGTCGGTGAAAGCCAACATCACCCACGACAGAGAACGGTTGATTGTCTAGGGCAATCAATTCCATTATCTTGGCTTTAATGGATTTCACCATCTGAGTTGTCCAGCAGTCATTTGAAAGAGTAAGACATTTTCAGCGAGACTTGACTGCTTGATCCACACAGCAGACATTGTGGGATAGGTTATGAATGCTGTGTTGCACGTGTAGCGTAAAATTTTACTTGGCATCATTACAACCTGTACCTAGGTATGCACGTCAGCTTTGACATCGGTTTTGTACATCGGCGTTAAACTAGACAATCGGCCGATAACGATGTTGCCATTTTTAGCTAATATAGGCCGATTCCGATATGTTCGCCGATATATCGTGCATCCCTCGTGAGAAGCGCTTCTAAAAAGAATATTTCACTCAGCTCTTCACCTGCACACAGCCCCAAGCCAGACAGTGTTGTGGTGCGAGGTGGGATTGGCTATCACAGGTTTCGTAGTTCTTTGACTTTATCGGATTAATTTACCAATTATGAAACAAAATGGCAGAAATACATTGAAAACAGCTACTGCAGCATTAAATTTTGCTATAAATGTTATCCTGCTTTACTAATTTTAATCACAAATGCGAGTGAAATGCTCGCACTGGAGCCCTGATCACTGGCCAACGTGGCTGGTGAAATAGACATCTTTCCTGCCAATGTCAAAATCTACCCAAATTTTTCAGGTGTTAATTTTAGGCCCTGATCAGGATAGATAATAAACAGAGTAGCAGCAGAGTATGTGAAGAGTGTGAAAGTGTGTCTGTGGCTTCAACATGCTTGTGTGTGTGTGTGTGTGTGTGTGTGTGTGTGTGTGTGTGTGTGTGTGTGTGTGTGTGTGTGTGTGTGTGTAGAGTCCAGTGAGTGTGCATAGAGCCAGTACAACAACAAAGAATGGGGGTTGATGCAAATAGTGTGGGTAGCAATTTGATTAACTGTTCAGCGGTCTTATGGCTTGGGGGTAGAAGCTGTTAAGGAGCCTTTTGGTCCCAGACTTGGAGCTCCAGTACCACTTACTGTGCAGTAGCAGAGAGAAGAGTCTATGACTTGGGTGGCTGGAGTCTTTGACCATTTTTAGAGCCTTCCTCTGACAGCACCTGGTACAGAGGTCCTGGATGGCAGGGAACTCCGCCACAGTGATGTACTGGGCCAAACTCACTACTCTCAGTAACGACTTGCGATCGTATGCCAAGCATTTCCCATACCAAGCTTTGATGCAGCCAGTAAAGATGCCATCAATTGTGCAGCTGTAGAACTTTGAGGATCTGAGGGCCCATTACAAATCTTTTCAGCCTCCTGAGGAGAAGAGGTGTTGTCTGGCCCTCATCACGACTGTGTTGGCGTGTTTGGACTATTATAGGTCCTCAGTTATGTGGACGCCGAGGAACTTGAAGCTCTCGACCTGCTCCACTACAGTCCCATCGATGTGAACGGGGGCGTGCTCGGCCCTCTGTTTCCTATAGTCCGTGATCAGCTCCTGTGTCTTGCGGACGTTAAAGGAGAGGTTGTTGTCCTAGCACCACACCGCCAGGTCCCTGACCTCCTCCCTGTAGGCTGTCTTATTGTCTTCGGTGATCAGTCCTATGTTGGAGTCATTCGCAGCCACACAGTCATGGGTGAACAGGGACAACAGGAGGGGACTAAGCACGCACCCCTGAGGAAACCCTGTGTTAAGGGTCATCGTGGCAGATGTGTTGTTGCCTCCCCTCACCACCTGGGGGAGGCTCATCAGGAAGTCCAGGCCCCAGTTGCAGAGGGAGGCTTTTAATCCCTGTCTTTAGTGCCCTCAAAGCTCATCACTAAGCTATGGCGTTGAACGCTGAGCTGAACTCAATGAACAGCATTCTCACATAAGTGTTCATTTTGTCCAGGTGGGAAAGGGCAGTGTGGAGTGCAATAGAGATTGCATCATCTGTGGGTCTGTTGGGGCGGTGTGCGAATTGGAGTGGGTCCCCAGTGTCTGCATTGATGGTGTTGATGTGAGCCATGACCAGCCTTTTAAAACATTACATGTCTACAGATGCGAGTGCCATAGGATGATAGTCATTTAGACAGATTACCTGGGCATTCTTGGGAACAGGGACTATGGTGGTATGCTTGAAATAAGTAGATAAGTCAGTGAAAATGTCAGTCAAGACACTTGCCAGCTGATCAGGGCATGCTCCGAGTACGCATCCTGGTAATCCATCTGGCCCTGCGGCCTTACGAATGTTAACCTGTTTAAAGGTCTTACATTGGCTACGGAGAGAGTGATCACACAGTCCGAGAACAGCTGATGCTCTCATGAATGGTTCAGTGTTGCTTGCCTCGAAGCAAGCATAAAAAAAAGGTATTAAACTTATCTGGTAGGCCCGCGTCATTGGACTGCTTGCAGTTGTGTTTCCCTTTCTAATCTGTGATAGTTTGCAAGTCCTGCCATATCCGACGAGCGTCAGACCCTTTATTCAGTACTTTGTTGAAACCCCTTTGGCAGCGATTACAGCTCGAGTCTTCTTGGGTATGACGCTACAAGCTTGGCACACTTGTATTTGGGGAGTTTCTCCTATTCTTCTCTGCAGATCCTCTCAAGCTCTGTCAGGTTGGATGGGGAATGTCTTTGTAAAGCTATTTTCAGGTCTCGCCAGAGATGTTCGATCAGGTTCAAGTCCGGGCTCTGGCTGGGCCACTCAATGACATTCAGGGACTTGTCCTGAAGCCACTCCTGCGTTGTCTTGGCTGTGTACTTAGGGTCATTGTCCTGTTGAAAGGTGAACCTTCACCCCAGTCTGACATCCTGGGTGCTCTGGAGCAGGTTTTCATCAAGGATCTGTGTACTTTTCGCCGTTCATCTATCCCTCGATCCTGACGAGTCTCCCAGTCCCTGCCGCTGAAAAACATCCCCACAGCATGATGCTGCCACCACGCCTCACCGTAGGGATGGTGCCAGGTTTCCTCCAGACGTGATGCCTTGCATTCAGGCCAAAGCATTCAATCTTGGTTGTGTCAGACCAGAGAATCTTGTTTCTCAAGGTCTGAGGGTCTTAAGGTGCCTTTTGGCAAACTCCAAGCAGGCTGTCATGTGCCATTTACTTCCGTCTGGCCCCTCTACCATAAAGGCCTGATTGGTGGAGTGCTGCAGAGATGGGAGAACCTTCCAGATGGACAACCATCTCCACAGAGGAACTCTGGAGTTCTGTTAGAGTCACCATCGGGTTCTTGATCACCTCCCTGACCAAGGACCTTCTCCCCAAACTGCTCAGTTTGGCCAGCTCTAGAAAGAGTCTTGGTGGTTCCAGACTTCTTCTATTTAAGAATGATGGAGGCCACTGTGTTTCTGGGGACCGTCAGTGCTGCAGAAATGTTTTGGTACCTTTCCCCAGATCTGTGCCTCGACACAATCCTGTCTCGAAGCTCTACGGACAATTCCTTCAACCTCATGGCTTGGTTTCTGCTCTGACATGCACTCTCATCTATGGGACCTTATATAGACAGGTGTGTGCCTTTCCAAATCATGTCCAATCATTTGAATTTACCACAGGTGGACTCCAATCAAGTTGTAGAAACATCTCAAGGATGATCAATGAAAACAGGATGCACCTGAGCTCAATTTCAAGTGTCTTGGGCTCCGGTCCAAACACTTAAAAGACACCCTATCCTCTCAGCCCTCAAATTAAGTGGACACTTCTGATGACGTATCATGACGTCTGACAAGTATACACTTGCAGGGCGAGGGAAGGAAGAATGATTTTTAAATGGACCACCCTTGGCTGGAAATTCATCACTGGTTCATCCCGCGATGATCGTGTTTTCAGCCACCGGTAGCTTGTGGGTGCTTTATATGCGCTTCAGTCAATTATGAATGCATGTCTACTTATATTAAATATATTTTTAATATGCCTACTGTATGATAGCTAGCAAATTAATTAGCTAACTAACGTTAGCCTTCCTAGCTGGAGCTTCTTGAAGAAAAATATGTTATTTCCACAATTTCCTAAAGATAACCAAACAAAAACATGTACTTTTTAAGAGAGACGTTTGTGCCGTCATGTTCATTAGTAGCACAATTTCTAACTTATTGCATTTTTTTTTTTTTTTTTTTTACTTACTTATGTTCATTTCTCCATTGACGTTTTTAAGTTTTCACTGACTTTTCTTATCGGATGTACAATTGTCGCAAATTGAATTATGGGAAGTTTCAGGCCCGAGTGAACATAATTGTACACTCGCAACGCCGACTGAAAACGAGGGCCGAGGGGTTTATGTTGTAAACTTCCCTTGCTTGGCTAATCATTTGGATCGCCTTCCAAGATGGCGACGGGGATTCCCCCAAGGGCATAAGGTGAGAGTAAGTGGACGAGGGTGTGTCTTTTATGCGTTTGGACCCCAACCATAGCAAAGGGTCTGAATACTTATGTAAATAAGGTATTTGTTTTTTATTTTGTATAAACTTGCAAAAAAATCGGAACCTGTTATCGCTTTGTCATTACGGGGTATTGTGTGTAGATTAGCGAGATATTATATATATATTTTTTAATCAATTTTAGAATAAGGCTGTAAACTTTCAAATGCACTGTGTGCAAATACCTCAGGAAACCACACAGAATTTAAGTGTGACTGCATGTCATATAAGGACTGGCAGTGATAAAGCTATGTGTGAACAGTGAGTGTGAAAGCAAACATTGAACAATTAGTGAGCCCTGAACTAGGGACTATGGTAATTTGGGAAGCCTACTTGTGTTGTGTAGTTATGACCAGTAGCTGAATGCAATGTGACAGCAAACCTGAACTTCCTACTGGAAAATAATATTGATTATATTTAAGAATGTTTGGGGAAATTAAGAAATGCTTGTTTCACTTTGAGATTGTTTGGTTTTGTAGTCTCTAATCAATACAGCTAGCTAAATCTTGGGACGCTGATGTAAAACCATCAACACATATATACAACCTAAAGGGACGACTCAAGAAACCATTTTTATTTTTTTTATTTTTTTAACCAAGGCTGTTGTGATCACTTGCTAAGACTTCACGTGCTTCTGATACAGTCAGAGACTATGCAATAAGTGAAGGCGTGGTTTGTTAAAAGGGATTTGGGCAATAGGGTCATGTCAGTGACATTGGGCAAAATCGTTTTGCATAGCCCGGTGTTCCGGGTGGGTGGAAATGTCACTTTGGACCAATAAAGTGGTCCAAATTGAGTAAACCCCGCCTAACCGAGCAATGTAAAACAAACTCGCTCAGTGTCTCAAGTAGCTAACTAGCTGGGCCATTAGGGAACATGGAAACTTATGTTATAAATATAAAGTAATGACTCTGTGGCAAGTTACCGGTAGTACAACCAACTAGTTAAGACTACAAGCATGTTTACAAACAAGATGCTTAGGGAGTATTAGCCAAGTTAGTTAGCGCCATATTCTAATGACACAGCAATTGGTAGCATGCCGTTGCTTATGGCCACTGCTAACGTGAATCATATCGTGATTTATGACATGGCATTAGTTATGTTGCTTGCCATCTCGGGCTTGACATTTTAATGTTTACTCTCTGCTGCATGACTATGTTAGCATTCTTACACTTTTGAGCACAAAACACATCTAGCTAGCTACCTCACGTAAGAGCTTGTTTCTTGGCCTGGCTAATCCTGCTAGCTAGCTAAATCCACAACCGCCCGCCCAGTCAGTGATGCCAACACCGATCAAATAGTTATGTTAGTTAGCTAGCTAACTTAGCTACCGGTGGGCAGCCCACTTGCTCCAACGTAAAACGAGCCATAGCTAGCTATTGGCAGCTTCTAAACACTATTTGGCAAAAGCAAATGTATTATGTAGCTAGCGACCCAAATTAACTTACAGAGGTGAATGATTAACTACGTGCTTCTACATCTGCATTGCTTTCTGTTTGGGGTTTTAGGCTGGATTGCTGGATTTATGTATAATCACTTTGTGACATCTGCTGATGTAAAATGGGCTTTATAAATACATTTGATTGATTAACTAGTTATCTACAGTAGCCGTTATCTAGAAAGCCAGACAACTGAACTGGGTTAGCACTTACGTGGAAAGTTTCCTTGTCCAAAACAAGACACCCGGCCATATCTCTCGAAGCTGGACAGCCCGGCCCAAGTTTCCTTTGATTTTACCCAAAAGGTCATTGGATTCCTCGTCTAATATATCCGCGTATGGCAGAAGTCTGTTGTAGACGATGTCTTTTTGAGGGACAAATCCTAATTTTTCCGACACGTCTTCTTTCATATTACAATTTCCCAAATGTAGGTTGTGTTCTCTTCGTTGCTTGACAAGATAATGTAGTTCACTAACGTTGGCTCGTAGTATGTCAGCTAGCTTTGGATGATCAGTTTGTATCCTTCTGTGTAACTTCGTGATAACGTTAGCTTGCTAGCTACAACATCTTAATGTTTCCTTTGTAACACCATGCTAGCTAAATATCACACTTGGGCATTGATATGGCTACACAAAAATGTAAATATCCGATTCAGTCGAATATTCTTTCTTGAAATAGTGCGTTAGCACTTAAAATGGGTTCCTTCTCATTTAGCTAGCTATCCATCTGACTACTTTCAACGTTTCTTTACCAGACACCCATCCCACGCAATCGGCTCCTCCCCTACAGTCATTTTCGCAAGATACAATAATTAGATGTTTCTTCTTCGGGATTGAGTTGGCGGATCGTAAGGTGCATACACCGCCACTTACTGTACTGGAATGTGAGTCCATTCACGGTCAACCTACATTCAATTATTTGTTATTACGTCCCCATTAAAAAAAAAACTCAAGCAAAGTCGATGAAACCAATTTTTTTCTTCTTCTATGGGTTTAATGGCGAACTACACATTGACAAAAAACGAAAACTTCCATATCTCCCTTCTCAGGTTCTATGACCAAGGTCCTAGCTGGGGATGGTACGACTTGTGACAAAAATATGCAACTCCTCCACTGAGAAGTCTTTCAGTCGCAGGAACCTTAAAATACAACCAAAGATTATGGATATACTAACAAGACTCGGTACCGGTACTTCCAGTATATAGCCTCATTATTGTTATTTGATTGTGTAATTATTTTTTATTTGGTTTATTTAGTACATCTTTTTTAACTATCTTTTCTTAAAACTGCATTGTTGGTTAAGGGCTTTTAAAGTAAAGTATTAGGCGCGTGTGACAAATACAATTTGATTTAATGACTTGATATGTCACGTCAACTGCTTGTATTCAATGGAGAAAGATGCATAGGCAACTCCGATATAAACACTTTTTTCTCAAAGTTCCCGGGATGTCACGTGTCCTACTTATATTAGTACACTAATAACTTAAACATTACAAAACTTACAAAAATCGATCAAATAAACCTCCCGTAGCAAAAAAAACAACATTAATTTGTTTGTTGACCAGATTCGGCACTCTCATTGACTTCCATACAAAAACTCATTGCTTGTTGCCGAAACAACGAAAATCGCCACCTGCTGGAGGGAGACAGATTTTCTGCCGAGTTGGGCCTCTCTATTCCTCTCTGCTACGACCAAAGACAGTATAGTATGAAGATAGGCTAAAACTGCTTCTCCAATAGAAATCCCAGATCACACGTGTTAGCTAGCAAAACTCATGTGTAGAAACACGTAATCGGTTCTAATCGTCGTCTAGTGCAGAACTCCTTCGATTTAAAGTTGTTTTAGACACAATTAAATGTTTGTCAGTTTGTCACTTTCACGAGGTAAAAATAATAACATGTTCAACTACTGACGACGTTGGCTCGAATCTAGGTTGTGCCTTTAGATTTCGAGAAAAAACAAAGGAATCATTTTCACTTCCCCCAATGACTTCTCAAACCCCAGTCAGCCTTGTCTGTTTTGCAAGCAATCCGAAAGTCTCTCAATGTTGCGTCTCTGGGTTTAGAAACTCTGCTACAACTCCCATAACTACGGAAGTGCAGAGAGGACATATTAATAAAAATCCATCCTCATGTCGAGATCACAATTTATTTATCTCATGATCACAACATAACAAAAGTTGTTTTTTCGAGATCACGAGATAAATTCTATAAATAGGAGCGGTCGTATTGATACAGCGCTGCCAACTTTCACGCACTGGCCGTGAGACATGCATTTTACCCTCTTCTCACGTTCAGACGCCAGCAGTATGAGTGGGTAAAACCAATTGGGACAACAAGCCAGGCCCATTTTTTTGACAACCTATATTGTGATAATTGCGTTGTTTTCTCTATAACCCATTAAAATGCATTTATACGGCACCGTGATAGCCAATATAAGGCTGATAAGCCACAGCCTACAACGTTTACAGACAAAGTACAAACGTCACACAGTGGTGGAATAAATTCAAGTCCACAAATAAAATATTGCATGCAACAAACAGTTACATGACCTACACAGCATGGTCAAATGCAAGTTTGAAGTTAGTTGGCAAAGTTAATTTCACCATCGGTTTGCTCAAGTTATAATAACATCCTTACTAAAATGTTTTCCGAAGCAGCAAGATTAAAATAGCCTAATGGGAAATACAACAGCAATGCACTTCAACTTGGACATGTTGTAGGCTAACTATAGGGAGAAACCCCTGGAATACTGATGTTAACCTGTGGTAACCCCAATATGTGCATTAAAACAGACTCCGAGCACATTAACTATTGATTCAGGATCACAGAGAGTTTAGTTTATTCATTCGACCATTTAAAAAAACAAGCACACATAAAACTTGAAAAAACCATACATGCACACGAGTAAAATCATAGAGGATAACACACATTAAAGTCCGGGACTTATTTCCATTGTGGTCGTCTTGAGACAAGATGGCTAGGCAAGATCGAAACACGGTTGCACATGGTATAGCAGCGAGATAAAGAGTTACTGGTGCGGCCTCCGCTATCAGCACCGCCAGTTGGACAGCGCCTCTCTCAACGAGCACATTCACACTGACTCATCACAATAATATATGCAATTTAGAATAAACCTGTGCAGAATATATGCCCACAGTCCAGGCAAGATAAATAGTTAAGTATTACCATCTTGCTGCAAAGATGGAAGCAAACATGAAATAAACCGAGCTAAAACAATAAATGAACAATGAACATGGTACACAAATTGTAAGCATATATAGACATTGATCATCTTACGGCAAAGATGAAAACAGAAACCATTTAAACAACAACATCAAGTATATGCCTCGTCTATTACAATGTCAATTTAATAACGCCATGATCAATCCAGGCAAATCAATCTGTGTGTGTACAAAGAGAACAACATGTTGACTCACCCTACTTGTAGAGGAATGCCATCCTCCTCTCTTTCATGCTGGCAAAATGGTCAATGACTTTGTCATACAGTACTCCGCTGGACTTAAGTTCATGCAACACACACGTTTCCATTGCCATTTTAGCCAAATGTGTGAGTGTCTCTTGTCTCTCTTGTCCACAGCTATTGCGTAGGTAGGTTTGAATTATTTTCAGGCAGGAAAATGACCTTTCAGCAGATGTACTTGTAACAGGGATGGTGAGCATCAGTTTCAGGAGCTTGCATAACTCGGGTAAAGTGATGTACAGGTCATATTATTGCAGCAGCTCACCTGGTGGTTTGTGGAAGGAGGCATCAGCATAGGGTACCTGCAGCTATTTTTTCATCCACTGGTTGTTAAAGAAAGGGTACATCTGGAACAGCTGTGTGAGTACTTTGTCAAGAAACCCCTCTTGCTTTGAGTACTCGGAAAATGACCCATGATCAAGAACATGGAAGAAGTCGATGCTCTTCATGTCAACAAACCTCTTAACATGAACTCTTTCAGTTTCTATTTCAGAGCACTACTCTAGGCAATTGAATCTTTATCACAGTAATGATCTGATCAAAAGCAATGTCCAATAATCTCTGACCTTTGTGCACAGCATGCACTGCTCTACTTTTGAAGTTCCAAGGAGTATCACAGCCTCCCGGTACCCGAATGGTATTGTCAACCTCAGTAAGCATGACTGTGTTTTTGCATGACCGGGTAAAGAAGTTATGAAAATTGTCAATAGATGCAACAAAAAAAACAGTGCGTTTTGAATATTGTTTGTCCCCTGTGCTAAAACTAAGTTTAGTTTGTGGGCATAACAATGAATGAACAGGGCATATTAACAATGGGTTTTCACGAACGCCTTATCCCCACCTCACTGCCCACTTATGCAGCTTGCCCCATTGTAAGTCTGGCAGATGAGTTTGGCTGCTGGGTTGTATTTGCCGATAGTTTCCATTACAACAGCGCTAATCACCTCTGAGTTTTTCTCTGCGCTCATAAAAAAAAGGAATCTCTCACATATACACCCTTATCATATCTGTTATGTCATCCACCTGGACTGCTATGGAGGGTGCTGAACTGATCTCATTGTCAATTTGACTTTGTATCACATCTGCGATGCTCTGAATGATGTAATTCTGTATGGTGTTTGAAATACCTGTAAATATGGTGCTTGTCCCAAGGTGTTCAGCCATGGCTGTATCGAACTCTGCAAATGCATTGACAAGTTCCCAAACGATAGCCTTGTTGATCCGGACTCGACCAAAGAGCTTTAGTTTCAGGCTCGCCATAATGTGTTTTTATTTTATTTCATGTCGGTGAAGGGACCTACCCAGGTTAGCAAGATTTTTGCTGCACCAAGACCATTCAGAGTTGAGCTCGCTCATCTCAGCTCAATGCTGATTGGCTATTATTTTATAATTTTTTTATCAAGGGAAGCCAAACGCTAGCTGGTTTCCCTTGTGATTGAATTCAATGCCAGGGGCGACAACATCATGTTATACTCTTTTTGACCTGACAGCATCAGGTACATGGGCTACACATACACTACTGAGACAGAGAGGATCTGTTTCATTCGCTTTGACGATTTCTCGGTTGAGATATAGATTCAACCTGGTCACTTGCGAATTGAATGAAAATTATGAAACAGAGAGAGACGAAAAATAAATGATATGCTGTATATACTGAAGAAAAAAATAAACGCAACATGTAAAGTGTTGGTCCAACTGGAATAAAGATCCCAGAAATGTTCCATATCCACAAAAAGCGTATTTCTCAAAAATTCTGTGCACAAATTTGTTTACATCCCTGTTAGTGAACATTTTTCCTTTGCCAAGATAATCCATCCACCTGACAGGTGTGGCATATCAAGAAGCTGATTAAACGACATGATCATTACACAGGTGCACCTGATGCTGGGGACAATATAAGGCCACTCTAAAATGTGCAGTTTTGTCAGACAACACAATGCCACAATGTCTCAAGTTTTGAAGTAGAGTGCATGCTAACTGCAGAAATGTCCACCAGAGCTGTTACCAGATAATTTAATGTTAATTTCACTAACATAAGCCGCCTCCAATGTCTTTTTAGAGAATTTGGCAGTACATCCAACCAGCCTCACAACTGCAGACTATGTGTAACCACGCCAGCCCAGGACCTCCACATCCGATTTCTTCACCTGAGGGATTGTTTGGGGGGGGGTTCCTTATATGAGCTGTAACTCGGTAAATTTTTTGAAATTGTTGCATTTATATTTCCAAACACCCAGCACTAGGGAAAATAGATCTGGGGTGGCCAATTCAGCAAGCAGGATTTTCTTCCAGCTCTATTTTAAAGATATAGTTCACCCAAATTACAAAATAAAATGTATTTATAAAGCCCTTCTTACATCAGCTGATGTCACAAAGTGCTGTACAGAAACCCAGCCTAAAACCCCAAACAACAAGCAATGCAGATGTAGAAGCACAGTGGCAGTCCTCTTCTGGCTGTGCCAGGTGGAGATCATAACAGAACATGGCCAAGATGTTCAAATGTTCATAGATGACCAGCAGGGTCAGATAATAATAATCACAGTGGTTGTAGAGGGTGCAACAGGTAAGCGTCTCAAGAGTAAATGTCAGTTGGCTTTTCATAGCCGATCATTTAGAGTATCTCTACCGCACCTGCTGTCTCTAGAGAGTTGAAAACATCAGGTCTGGGACAAGGTAGCACGTCCGGTGAACAGGTCAGGGTTCCATAGCCACAGGCAGAACAGTTGAAACTGGAGCTGCAGCACCACCAGGTGGACTGGGGACAGCAAAGAGTCATCAGGCCAGGTAGTCCTGAGGCATGGTCCTAGGGCTCAGGTCCTCAGAGAGAGAGAGAGCAAGAGAGAGAGAGAGATTAAATTCAGACTGACCCTAGCCCCCCGACACATAAACTATTGCAGCATAAATACTGGAGGCTGAGACAGGAGGGGTCGGGAGACACTGTGGCC
Organism: Salvelinus alpinus; assembly: GCF_045679555.1. Lineage (NCBI taxonomy): Eukaryota > Metazoa > Chordata > Actinopteri > Salmoniformes > Salmonidae > Salvelinus > Salvelinus alpinus. The sequence goes on along the minus strand of NC_092092.1, from coordinate 18,131,749 downwards.
CCGTCCGACGATACCCTGACAGAGCCGAACAAGCAGGACATAACCCCACCCACTTTGCCAAAGCACAGCCCCCACACCACTAGAGATGTATCTTCAACCACCAACCTACTATCCTGAGACAAGGCCGAGTATAGCCCATGAAGATCTCCCCCACGGCACGAACCCCACATACACATGGTTAGCAGATGTTAATGCGAGTGTAGCGAAATGCTTGTGCTTCTAGTTCTGACAATGCAGTAATAACCAACGAGTAATCTAACCTAACAATTCCACAACTACTACCTTATACACACAAGTGTAAAGGGATAAAGAATATGTACATAAAGATATATGAATGAGTGATGGTACAGAACGGCATAGGCAAGATGCAGTAGATGGTATAGAGTACAGTATATACATATGAGATGAGTAATGTAGGGTATATAAACATAAAGTGGCATAGTTTAAAGTGGCTAGTGATACATGTATTACATAAAGATGGCAAGATGCAGTAGATGATATAGAGTACAGTATATACATATACATATGAGATGAGTAATGTAGGGTATGTAAACATTATATTAAGTGGCATTGTTTAAAGTGGCTAGTGATACATTTTTACATAATTTCCATCAATTTCCATTATTAAAGTGGCTGGAGTTGAGTCAGTATGTTGGCAGCAGCCACTCAATGTTAGTGGTGGCTGTTTAACAGTCTGATGGCCTTGAGATAGAAGCTGTTTTTCAGTCTCTCGGTCCCTGCTTTGATGCACCTGTACTGACCTCGCCTTCTGGATGATAGCGGGGTGAACAGGCAGTGGCTCGGGTGGTTGTTGTCCTTGATGATCTTTATGGCCTTCCTGTGACATCGGGTGGTGTAGGTGTCCTGGAGGGCAGGTAGTTTGCCCCCGGGTGATGCATTGTGCAGACCTCACTACCCTCTGGAGAGCCTTACGGTTGTGGGCGGAGCAGTTGCCGTACCAAGGCGGTGATACAGCCCGACAGGATGCTCTCGATTGTGCATCTGTAGAAGTTTGTGAGTGCTTTTGGTGACAAGCCGAATTTCTTCAGCCTCCTGAGGTTGAAGAGGCGCTACTGCGCCTTCTTCACAACGCTGTCTGTGTGGGTGGACCAATTCAGTTTGTCCGTGATGTGTACGCCGAGGAACTTAAAACTTACTACCCTCTCCACTACTGTCCCGTCGATGTGGATAGGAGGGTGCTCCCTCTGCTGTTTCCTGAAGTCCACAATCATCTCCTTTGTTTTGTTGATGTTGAGTGTGAGGTTATTTTCCTGACACCACACTCCGAGGGCCCTCACCTCCTCCCTGTAGGCCGTCTCGTCGTTGTTGGTAATCAAGCCTACCACTGTAGTGTCGTCCGCAAACTTGATGATTGAGTTGGAGGCGTGCATGGCCACGCAGTCGTGGGTGAACAGGGAGTACAGGAGAGGGCTCAGAACGCACCCTTGTGGGGTCCCAGTGTTGAGGATCAGTGGGGTGGAGATGTTGTTACCGACCCTCACCACCTGGTGGCGGCCCGTCAGGAAGTCCAGTACCCAGTTGCACAGGGCGGGGTTGATACCCAGGGTCTCGAGCTTGATGATGAGTTTGGAGGGTACTATGGTGTTAAATGCTGAGCTGTAGTCGATGAACAGCATTCTCACATAGGTATTCTTCTTGTCCAGATGGGTTAGGGCAGTGTGCAGTGTGATTGCGTTTGAAGCAAACTGACTGCTTTGTCAGCCTGCAAGGATCTTTAACTATGAAACAGCCTACAAGGCAGAATCCTGATTTATCAGCCTCTGAGGCTGCTAGCAAATCTGATCAAGCTCTGAGGCTGAAATTGAATCTAATCGGCTGTCAGGAATGGAGCATTAAATTTAAATCAGTGGAGGCTGCTGAGGGGAGGACTGTTCATAATAATGGCCAGAATGGAGTGAATGGAATGATATTGAACACATGGTTTCATGTGTTTGTGTTAAAGGAATTTCATTCCTATATGTTCATCAACCAATTCAATTAAAACACTCTGCCCATTCATAAGAATTTGTAAGATACTTATTTGCATAAAATGGACAGAAACCAGTCTCAAAATCAATCAATCAATAGCGTTTATTCTCGAAAGTACTGATCATAGTACAATTTACATCAGGTTATATAATAAAAATGACGTCATAGGTTTTAAAATGTCCTTCCTCCTCTCGGATACAATGGCAATATATTTCACAAGCCTTCCCACATTGTCTGCCACCTGTTAAACAATCTACTACCAGCCCAAGGTCTCTCCCCTCCCTGGGTAGAGACAGAATGTCCTGTAAGGAACACAGCATTCCAGCCGGTCTGACGATAGCTCCATTCGTTTCTAACAAGGAACAGAAAGTCCTTGTTCTAATTCTTGACTAAAACTACCCACATTATATTCAATATTATGATTATAATAAGATTCATACTGTACATCCATACAGTAACATAGTAGTATTCTGTTTAGTTATAGTTCTAAGTTAAATGTATACATAATTTAGTCATTATTCATAAAAATCCCATAACAGTTTGATACCATTCTATTCCAGCCATTACACTCCATTCCAGCCATTATTATGAGCCGTCCTCCCCTCAGCAGCCTCCACTGATTCAAATATTATCCCTTATAATTATACACATATTAGTTACAAAAGCTAACAACCAGCATAGATAACAACCTTGTTAACAAGACTACCTAGCTAGCTCACAAGAAGACAAGTTAGCTGCGTTGTCCCTTGCATGCGATTGGCTGTGGTCTTGGGGGCAGCTCACAGCCTGGGAGACAGAACTTCATGTCAGGGATCTTTCAGGGCTTAAATGTCCCACGAGCGCATTGCGATCACAGGGTTCCTTGAGGAGGTGGGTATCGTGCATCTGTACAAATGAATGGATGAAGCATGCTACTTTTGATGATCGTGATCTCGACAAAACAACTTCTGTTATGTCGTGATGAAAAGAAAATTATCTTGTGATCTCGACAAGATAAATACTTTAAAAAAAAAAAAATGTACATGTCCTTTCTGGACTTCTGTACATAACGGTATCGTATCAGTAAAATGCTTATCCTCTTTCTTGGCCTAGTTTTTTTATCCAGATAAATTCTGCTCCCTCGTCAGATGTGGTCCCTCCATGTTTTTGGATGCAGTTTTTAAGAGAAAATTTAACCAAATCCCTAACACACCACATCATATGCTACAATGAAGATCATTTTATATGATCACGACATTTGGGCGAAATGTTGTCTTTCTGCTGGGAACAATTTTTTTTACATTTTATTTTATACATTTGACACCCTTTTCTCCCCAATTTCGTGGTATCCAATTGTTAGTAATTACTATCTTGTCTCATCGCTACAACTCCCGTACGGGCTCGGGAGAGACGAAGGTCGAAAGCCGTCCTCCGAAACACAACCCAACCAAGCCGCACTGCTTCTTAACACAGCGCGCCTCCAACCCGGAAGCCAGCCGCACCAATGTGTCGGAGGAAACACCGTGCACCTGGCTACCTTGGTTAGCGCGCACTGCGCCCGGCCCGCCACAGGAGTTGCTGGAGCGTGATGAGACAAGGATATCCCTACCGGCCAAACCCTCCCTAACCCGGACGACGCTAGGCCAATTGTGCGTCGCCCCACGGACCTCCCGGGCGCGAACCCAGAGTCTCTGGTGGCACAGCGCTTTGTGCTGGGACCAATTTTAATGCGGGATCAGGATTGAGACAACACAGCATCATTTTGATTAAACATTTAAAAAAACTGGGCCCTGGACTTACAAACAGGATCACATTAAATCCACTTAAGATTTTTTCTCAAGGGATATTCCTATCACATTGGCGTGTTGCTATATTAAGGACAGGTCTCGGTCTGATTGAATGATGACATGAACACTAGGTAGCTACAACAAAAGTGTACAGTATTTTGAGCACTAGGTACAACTATGCGTACAACAAACATGTATTTTTAGGTTGTCAATTGGACTTGGTTAAAAACAGCTTGAGAATTATTATAAAAAGCAAATATCATCCATATTGTCAACTGCATCATTGACAGCTGAATATCCCCAACCTGTCCCAGCAGCGTCGTATATGGTGATTGTACCTGTGGGCATAAATATGTGTGTGTGTGTGTATATATGAGAGAGAGTGTCCGTGTAAGTGTGTGTGAATGTATGGATAGAGACCTGTGAGTGTGCATAGAGTCAGTGCAGATAGTCCATGGGTGAGGGTGGGCACTGGGCAGCCATTGATTGATTAGCTGTTCAGCAGTCTTATTGCTAGGAGATAAGCCTGTTGGTCCGAAACCTGATGCCAGACGGTAGTGAAGAGAACAGTCCATGGTTGGGGTGGCTAAAGTCTTAGGCAATTTTATGGGCCTTGCTCAGACAATGCCTGGTACAATTTTTTATTTTTAAGAACAGGGATTGTGGGTTTATTGCCAATTATCAGCTATTATCAACTGTGACCCTGGAGCAACGAGGCTTCCACTAGATAACACAGCCACAAAGTCAAAATATGTCTATATTGTAAAAAATAAGGAAATCAAAAATGAGCTTTTTTGTCTTAATTTAAGGTTAGGGTCAGGCATAGTGTTAACAGTGTGGTTAAGGATAAGGTTAACGTTAGGGTTTGATTTAAAATCAGATTTTAAGACCATACATTTTAGAAATGGGCAGGGTTTATGACTTAATTAGTGACGACTGAGCAATAGGGTTTAAGTGCCTTGGTTAAGGGCACTTCAACAGAAATTTCACTTAGTCAGCTTCGGGATTCGAACTAGCAATCATTCAGTCACTAACCAAACGCTCTAAATGCTACCTGCCACCCCACAACACCGGTCAATCGCACCTCCTTCTCCTCGTGCTTCCCGTGCGAGGACAGTTACGTTCAGATTGTGACCAATATTATACGTTATTTCTCCTCGCCCATTGAAATAATTAGAAGGTTCGGCTGTTGACGTTGCCAGTCAGCCAGCATACAACAGTTGTGACCCGGCCATTCACGATTCAAGCTCTCTGAAAACCATGCACATGACAACAGTATCACTTGGCGGTAGGTGCAAGTACTACAACACATGTGAAAGGGGAAACTTGAGCATCTGCTGTTGTTGTCCCTGGTATCCAGGCAACCCTCCAGAATACTTTTTGACCCATATTGCAGGCTGTCGGTTGGTCTAGAAGGGTGTAGTGAGGAATTTGCTATATTTAGCTAATTTAGTTAGCTAGAGATACAATTAACCTGCATTTATTTTAAGGTGGGTGACTATCTATGTTGCAGAATATATTCTACTGTTAGAATACGACTGTTGCCTAAAGTATTAGCTAACGTAAGTTAGCAAGACATGTGCTCTGTTACCCATCTAGCTAGTTTGCTAGCTTTAGCTAGCTGGGTAATCCTTACCACAGACTACATACAGCTCTTAGCTATTACCTACTAGAAAGACTGTCTGTGAGTGACAGTACACAGTGCAGTTACTGCAACAAATATAGCGATAAATAATATTTTAGCTGCTCCTATTTGGGTTATCAATATGGTTTTAGTGGGTTATTAGCCTAACTAGCTATCCATTTATTTCAATGGATTATGATTTCTTTATTTTGCTGTTTTCAGAGTAACTACATAGCTAGAAACGATCACCATGGATGGTTGTGGGGAAGGCAGAGGGACCAACAGACTGATGGTGGAAAAGCTATCCTTGTCCTGTGATAGACTGCTATCTCACCTGCAGCTGGCCTGCTGTCCCTCTCACTGTGCCTCACCACTACAAGGCAAGGACCTGTTGATACACTGTCTCCTGGACCCAGAGCTGAAGGTCAGTTACAGACAGTCCTACAGTATAAGTTGGAAACGGATGTTAGCCAAAAGGATGTTCTGTTTTATCTCCCAACCACAATCCCACACAGAGACACACAGAGACATACACACACACACACACACACACACACACACACACACACACACACCCTTACTCAAGGTCACATCAGGAGAAGATGGCATCTAAGATTTGATATTATAAAAATACCTATATGCCCTCCTCAGTAGCTTCCCACCGTTAAATACATGCTTCGGAACTTTGGCGACTACAGTGCATTCGGAAAGTATTCAGACCACTTGACTTTTTCCACATTTTGTTACGTTACTGTGTTATTTTAAAATTGATTCAATTATATTTTTTCCTCATCAATCAACACACAATACCCCATAATGATGAAGCAAAAACAGGTTTTTAGAAATACCTTATTTACATAAGTATTCAGACATTTTGCTATGAGACTCAAAATTGAGCTCAGGTGCATCCTGTTTCCATTGATCATCCTTGAGATGTTTCTACATCTTGATTGGAGTCCACCTGTGGTAAATTCAATTGATTGGACATGATTTGGAAAGGCACACACCTGTCTATATAAGGTCCCACAGTTGACAGTGCATGTCAGAGCAAAAACCAAGCCATGAGGTCAAAGGAATTGTCCGTAGAGCTCCGAGACGGGATTGTGTTGAGGCACAGATCTGGGGAAGGGTACCAAAAAAAATTATGCAGCATTGAAGGTCCCTAAGAGCACAGTGGCCTCCATCATTCTTTAATGGAAGAAGTTTGAAACCACCAAAACTCTTCCTAGAGCAGGCTGCCCGGCCAGACTGAGCAATCGGGGGAGAAGGGCCTTGGTCAGGGAGGTGACGGTAACAGAACCGTGATGGTAACTTTGACAGAGCCCCAGAGGTCCTCTGTGGAGATGGGAGAACCTTCCAGAAGCACTCCACCAATCAGGCCTTTATTGTAGAGTGGCTAGATGGAAGCCACTCCTTAGTAAAAGGCACATGACAGCCTTCTTGGAGTTTGCCAAAAGGCACCTTAAGACTCTCAGACCATGAGAGTCTTTAGGAAAATAGTTTGCAAAGCTGTCATCAAGGCAAAGGGTGGCTACTTTGAAGAATCTCAAATATACAGTGGGGAGAACAAGTATTTGATACACTGACAATTTTGCAGGTTTTCCTACTTACAAAGCATGTAGAGGTCTGTAATTTTTATCATACGTACACTTCAACTGTGAGAGAAGGAATCTAAAACAAAAATCCAGAAAATCACATTGTATGATTTTTAATTAATTAATTTGCATTTTATTGCATGACATAAGTATTTGATACATCAGAAAAGCAGAACTGAATATTTGGTACAGAAACCTTAGTTTGCAATTACAGAGATCATACGTTTCCTGTAGTTCTTGACCAGGTTTGCACACACTGCAGCAGGGATTTTGGCCCACTCCTCCATACAGACCTTCTCCAGATCCTTCAGGTTTCGGGGCTGTCGCTGGGCAATACGGACTTTCGGCTCCCTCCAAAGATTTTCTATTGGGTTCAGGTCTGGAGACTGGCTAGGCCACTCCAGGACCTTGAGATGCTTCTTACGGAGCCACTCCTTAGTTGCCCTGGCTGTGTGTTTCGGGTCGTTGTCATGCTGGAAGACCCAGCCACGACCCATCTTCAATGCTCTTACTGAGGGAAGGAGGTTGTTGGTCAAGATCTCGCGATACATGGCCCCATCCATCCTCCCTTCAATACGGTGCAGTCGTCCTGTCCCCTTTGCAGAAAAGCATCCCCAAAGAATGATGTTTCCACCTCCATGCTTCACGGTTGGGATGGTGTTCTTGGGGTTGTACTCATCCTTCTATTCCTCCAAACACGGCGAGTGGAGTTTAGAGCAAAAAGCTCTATTTTTGTCTCATCAGACCACATGACCTTCTCCCATTCCTCCTCTGGATCATCCAGATGGTCATTGGCAAACTTCAGACGGGCCTGGACATGCGCTGGCTTGAGCAGGGGGACCTTGCGTGCGCTGCAGGATTTTAATCCATGACGGCGTAGTGTGTTACTAATGGTTTTCTTTGAGACTGTGGTCCCAGCTCTCTTCAGGTCATTGACCAGGTCCTGCCGTGTAGTTCTGGGCTGATCCCTCACATTCCTCATGATCATTGATGCCCCACGAGGTGAGATCTTGCATGGAGCCCCAGACCGAGGGTGATTGACCGTCATCTTGAACTTCTTCCATTTTCTAATAATTGTGCCAACAGTTGTTGCCTTCTCACCAAGCTGCTTGGCTATTGTCCTGTAGCCCATCCCAGCCTTGTACAGGTCTACAATTTATCCCTGATGTCCTTACACAGCTCTCTGGTCTTGGCCATTGTGGAGAGGTTGGAGTCTGTTTGATTGAGTGTGTGGACAGGTGTCTTTTATACAGGTAACGAGTTCAAACAGGTGCAGTTAATACAGGTAATGAGTGGAGAACAGGAGGGCTTCTTAAAGAAAAACTAACAGGTCTGTGAGAGCCGGAATTCTTACTGGTTGGTAGGTGATCAAATACTTATGTCATGCAATAAAATGCAAATTAATTACTTAAAAATCATACAATGTGATTTTCTGGATTTTTGTTTTAGATTCCGTCTCTCACAGTTGAAGTGTACCTATGATAAAAATGACAGACCTCTACATGCTTTGTAAGTAGGAAAACCTGCAAAATCGGCAGTGTATCAAATACTTGTTCTCCCCACTGTATAATATATTTTGATTTGTTTAACACTTTTTTGGTTTCTACATTATTCCATATTTGTTATTTCAAAGTTTTGATATCTTCAATATTATTCTACAATGTAGAAAATAATAAAATAAAGAAAAACCCTAGAATGAGTGTGTAGGTGTGTCCAAACTTTTGACCGGTACTGTATGTGACGTAGTACGCAATTCTTGGGGCCCACTTTTGGCTCATGTGCGCTACTTTCAGAACTACTAGCTATAAATTATACAAAAGTACTGGAGAATTTCTTTAAGTGTAAAGAAATCTGCTTGTTCAATCATTGCATCACATGGCTCCACCACACTCCAATGCATCTCCTCCCCTCTGCAGGCCCTGCGACTGACTGGTCACCATGGAGACATCTCTGCCATGGTATTTGGGACAGGTAGAGACCCTCTCCTGCTCTGCTCTGCCTCTGCAGATTATGTCATAGTCTGGGACATCCGGCGCTGCTACAGGAGAACTAGGGAGGGTGAGGAGTTTTGCTTCATAGCTGTATGAACAGTAAGACAACAATACATTTAAATTCAGGGGCAACATTTTATATACTGGTAAGGCCTCATTTACTCACTCACTCACTCAATTAATCAATTTACAATGCTATATAGTACAATTATTGAAATACTAATAGCATAGATGTTTTCAGGGGTAGTTGCGTCTGGTACAGTTATTGGGACACTACTGGGCAAGGTAGTCCATCTGTCATTTTGTCCCTGTGATGAGCGAGTGGCTGCATGCTCAGGGGCGAAAGTATACATACTCAACTCCAATGTAAGTACAGCATGCTGAATGTGTACTCTACCCCTCAAATTCATCCTTTATAACAAGTGTTTGTGTTATGTTTTTATAATTCTTGTAAGATGATGACAAATGAATGGACAATAAAGTTGGACAATAAAGTTATCTTATCTTCTATTGCATACACTGTTTGTTTGACTGACCTCCAGATAGAGGAAGTGTTGTCTGTTTGACTGACCTCCAGATAGAGGAAGTGTTGTCTGTTTGACTGACCTCCAGATAGAGGAAGTGTTGTCTGTTTGACTGACCTCCAGATAGAGGAAGTGTTGTCTGTTTGACTGACCTCCAGATAGAGGAAGTGTTGTCTGTTTGACTGACCTCCAGATAGAGGAAGTGTTGTCTGTTTGACTGATCTCCAGATAGAGAATGTGTTGTCTATTTGACTGACCTCCAGATAGAGGAAGTGTTGTCCGTGCTGGCTGGCCACCTGGGACCTTTGACAGCAGCTGAGTTCTGTCCATGGAACAAAGACATCCTGGTGTCCATATCAGAAGACCGCACATTTAAGGTACAGTCAGGTTATTCACTAACCAGTGAAATAACTTGGCTTCAGTTGTTTTGCTTGAAGTCGTTTTTGCATCCCTTATCAAAGTGTACGCTACACTGTAGCTTTCTAAGTACAAATGAAATGACTAGCTACTAAGTCAGCTGTAGCTTGCATCATTTCACGTGTGCGATCGTCTGTTTATTGTTCCAAGAGAGACTGTTGTCCATAGGAACAGGTTTTAAACATTTACCAATTGATAATTTCTCTTTTCGAAAGGTTTGGGGATTAAAAATGGAACAGATTCTCTATCAGTCTGCTGTATTGTCAGGTATGTGAACAGTGGATACACCAGTTTACGGTACATTTGGTTTGATATTTAATCAATAATAACTCTCTGTCCACGCCCTCTGTCCTCCAGCATCTCCACTACTCAGTATGTTGTTCTTGGAGAAGAGCAGGCAGCTTGTCACTGGTTCTGCTGATGGACAGGTTGGTCTCTCTCTCTCACACACACACACACACACAGACACAGACACAGACAGACAGACAGACAGACAGACAGACAGACAGACAGACAGACAGACAGACATACAGACAGACGGACAGACAGACAGACAGACATTCATTCATTCTGTGATTTCCAGGTGTGGAGCTTCACTCTTCCTGAGGACCACAGATGTCATTTGGTGACCAAATTGGACCTTCACAAGGTGCAACAACGACACCAAAGACACCTGGACACAGTGGCCCCACAGACTGGTGGTATACTAGGTAAGAGAAGATAGTAAAGTAGTTATGGACGTGATTTGTTTGTTTCCTGTGATGTGTTTTAGCCATATGCCTGCTAGCCAAAGACACATTTTCATTTTCACATAACGTTTGGACCATGAACTTGAACTTATTTCCCACTTTTTCTCTCACATTATGAGTAAAATAAATAAAATGTAAACTTGAAAGTGTTTTTCCTAACACTAGATGGAATCAGAACACTGAGTTATGTTCTGTAGGAGGTTTGGGGTTATATAGTAATATGCTGTGTCTGACTGTCCATCCAATAACTCAATAGCATTTTTTGTCATATTTCGTAAAGACTCTATCATGGACAGTTACTGACAGTTGTGGCTGCTTTGTGTGATATATTGTTGTCTCTACCTTCTTGCCCTTTATGCTGTTGTCTGTGCTCTAATGTTGTTTGTACCATGTTTTGTGCTGCTACCATGTTGTGCTGCTGCCATGTTGTTTCTACCATGTTGTTGTCATGTTGTGTTGCTACCATGCTGTGTTGTCATGTGTTGCTGCCATGCTATGTTGTTTTCTTAGGTCTCTCTTTATGTAGTGTTGTCTTGTTTCTCTCTTCGTGATGTGTGTTTTGTCCTATATTTTTATTTTATTCGTTTTATTTTTAATTCCAGCCCCCGTCCCCACAGGAAGCCTTTTGCCTTTTGGTAGGCCGTCATTGTAAATAATAATTTGTTCTTAACTGACTTGCCTAGTTAAATAAAGGTCAAATAAAATAATAACTGACCCCAAGCCACCTCTTGTGTTTCGTTCCAGGAATCACTCCAGACCCAGTGGAGACGGCAAAGCCAGTCCTCAGAATTTGTGCTTATCACAGGCTACCTGACATTGATCATGGGAAACAGAGGTAAAATGGGTTTCTCTCCAGGGTCCATGTGCTGTAGATTAAAGGGGTTAATGCAACACATCTCTTAATTTATCACTTGACACATCACGTGTTTAACCCATTGTCACAGTCAATTTTAGCAGATGTTTGATGCCTTTGTAGTTTATATCAGTGTTTCTAAACCTTTTTCGATTACTGTAACACCAAGTACATTTTGCTCTGCCCGGACTTCCCCTGAAATACCTCTCATGTGAAGTGCCCCCTCACATCTGTAGCCATGAAATGCTTTGAAAGGCTGATCATATCTCACACCATCATCCCAGACACCCAGGACCCACTCCAATTCGCATACGGCCCCAACAAATCCACTGATGACGCAATCTCTATTGCACTCCACAATGCCCTTTCTCACCTGGACAAAAAGAACACCTACGTGAGAATGCTGTTCATTGACTACAGCTCAGCATTCAATACCATAGTGCCCTCCAAGCTCATCACCAAGCTAAGTATGCTGGTACTGAACACCTCCCTCTGCAACTGGATTCTGAACTTCCTGACGAGCCACCCCCAGGTGGTGAGGGTAGGCAACAACACATCCGCCACGCTGACCCTCAACACGAGGGCCCCTCAGGGTTGCGTGCTTAGTCCCCTCCTGTACTCCCTGTTCACCCACGACTGCGTGACCGCGCACAACTCCAACACCATCATTAATTTTGCAGACAACACGACAGTGATAGGACTGATCACCGACAACGATGAGACAGCCTACAGGGAGCAGTTCAGATCACTGCCAGGACAACAACCTCTTCCTCAACTTGAGCAAGACAAAGGAGCTGAACTACAGGAAACGTGAACTACAGGAAACAGCGGGCACCACCATCCACATCGACAGGGCTGTAGTGGAGCAGGTCACTAACAACCTATTGTGGTCCACACACACCAACACAGTTGTGAAGAGGGCACGACAACGTCTCTTCCCCATCAGGAGGCTAAAAAGATTTGGCATGGGCCCTTAGATTCTCAAAACCTTCTACAGCTGCACCATTGAGAGCATCTTGATTGGCTGCATCACCGCTTGGTATGGCATCTGATCGCAGGGCTCTACATAGGGTAATGCGTACAGTGCAGTACATCACTGGGTCCGAGCTCCCTGCCATCATGGACCTCTTTACCAGGCGGTGTCAGACGAAGGCCCTAAAAATTGTCAGCCACCCAAGTCATAGCATGTTCTCTCTGCTACCGCAAGGCAAGTCTGCAACCAACAGGACCCTGAACAGCTTCTAACCTCAAGCCATAAGACTGCTAAATAGTTAGTTAAATAGTTAACCAATTGGCCTCCCGGGTGGCGCAGTGGTCTAGGGCACTGCATCGCAGTGCTAGCTGCGCCACCAGAGTCTCTGGGTTCGCGCCCAGGCTCTGTCGCAGCCGGCCGCGACCGGGAGGTCCGTGGGGCGACGCACAATTGGCCTAGCGTCGTCCGGGTTAGGGAGGGTTTGGCCGGTAGGGATATCCTTGTCTCATCGCACTCCAGCGACTCCTGTGGCGGGCCGGGCGCAGTGCGCGCTAACTAAGGGGGCCAGGTGCACGGTGTTTCCTCCGACACATTGGTGCGGCTGGCTTCCGGGTTGGAGGCGCGCTGTGTTAAGAAGCAGTGCGGCTTGGTTGGGTTGTGCTTCGGAGGACGCATGGCTTTCGACCTTCGTCTCTCCCGAAAATTGGGGAGAAAAGGGGATAAAAAAAAACAAAAACAAAAAAAATAGTTAACCAATAACTACCTGGACCATCTGCAATGACCATTGACTCTTTTGTCTCATCACATACGCTGCTGTTACTGTTTATTATCTTTCCTGTTGCGTAGTGACTTTAGCCCTACCTATATGTACAGTACCCGTCAAAAGTTTGGACACACCTACTCATTCAAGGGTTTTTCTTTATTTTTTATATTTTCTACATTGTAAAATAATAGTGAAGACATCAACACTATGAAATAACACATGGAATCATGTAGTTACCAAAAAAGTGTTAAACAAATCAAAATAATATACATTTTATATTTGAGATTCTTCAAAGTAGCCACCCTTTGCCTTGATGACAGCTTTGCACACTTGTCATTCTCTCAACCAGCTTCATGAGTTAGTCACCTGGAATGCATTTCAATTAACAGATGTGCCTTGTTAAAAGTAAATTCGGGAATTTCTTTCCTTCTTAATGCGTTTGAGCCAATCAGTTGTTTTGTGACAAGGTAGGTTGTGGTATACAGAAGAAAGCCCTATTTAGTAAAATACCTAGTCCATATTATGGCAAGAACAGCTCAAATAATAATAACAGACTCAAGAAATGACAGTCCATCATTACTTTAAGACATGAAGGTCAGTCAATCCGGAAAATTTCAAGAACTTTGAAAGTTTCTTCAAGTGCAGTTGCAAAACCCATCAAGCGCTATGATGAAACTGGCTCTCATGAGGACCGCCACAGGAAAGGAAGACCCAGGTTTACCTCTGCTGCAGAGGACAAGTTCATTAGAGTTACCAGCCTCAGAAATTGCAGCCCAAATAAATGCTGCACAGAGTTCAAGTAACAGACACATCTCAACATCAACTGTTCAGAGGAGACTGTGTGAATCAGGCCTTCATGGTCGAATTGCTGCAAAGAAACCACTACTAAAGGACACCAATAAGAAGAGACTTGCTTGGGCCAAGAAACATGAGCAATGGACATTAGACCGGTGGAAATCTCTCCTTTGGTCTGATGAGTCCAAATTTGAGATTTTTGGTTCCAACTGCTGTGTCTTTGTGAGACGCAGAGTAGGTGAACGGATGATCTCCGCATGTGTGGTTCCCACCATGAAGCATGGAGGAGGAGGAAGTGTGATTGTGTGGGGGTGCTTTGCTGGTGACACTGTCTGTGATTTATTTTGATTTCAAGGCACACATAACCAGCATGGCTACCACAGCATTCTGCAGTGATACGCCATCCCATCTGGTTTGCGCTTAGTGGGACTATCATTTGTTTTTCAACAGGACAATGACCCAATACACACCTCCAGGCTTTGTAAGGGCTATTTGACCAAGAGTGATGGAGTGCTGCATCAGATGACCTGGCCTCCACAATCACTCGACCTCAACCCAATTGAGATGGTTTGGGATTAGTTGGACCGCAGAGTAAACTGTTGGAAAATGATTCCTCATGAAGCTGGCTGAGAGAATGCCAAGAGTGTGCAAATCTGTCATCAAGGCGAAGGGTGGCAACTTTGAAGAATCTAAAATATAAAAAATATTTTGATTTGTTTAGCACTTTTTGCTTAATACATGATTCCATTTGTGTTAATTCATAGTTTATTCTACAATATAGATAATAGTAAAAGTAAAGAAAAACCCTTGAATGAGTAGGTCTGTCCAAACTTTTGACTGGTACTGTACATATCTACCAAATTACCTCGTACCCCTGCACAATGAATCGGTTCTGGTACCTCGTGTATATAGCCAAGTTATCGTTACTCATTGTGTATTTATTCTTTGTGTTATTATTTTTCTATTACTTCTCTTTATTCCTCTTTGCATTGTTGGGAATAGCCCGTAAGCATTTCACTGTTAGTCTACAGCTGTTGTTTACGAAGCATGTGACAAATATTATTTGATTTGAGTTGATTAGACTTTACCAGTAGGCATATGGTCTAATGATTCTTCTCAAGTACCCCTGTGGATAGGCCAAGTACTCCTGGTTGGGAACCAGGAGTACTTTATTACAGCCTACTAGGCCTGTTTCCCCAGGTCATGTAGAGAGTGCTTGATTTGTCATTATTTCCACAGACCAGGAGTTTTGAGTGATCCAGGAAAATATGATATCATAAATGTAAATATATAACGTCGTCATTTACATTTCTCCAGCCTTGCAGGTGTTCATGTCTTTATTGGTAGTGACTAACTACCAATTGGGGAGTCAGAGTGGTGTTTCCACAGCGATAGCAGGACACTTCCTATTAAAGGCTAACTAAAGTGCCATTAACAGTCTCAGGCTGTCCAATCCGCACCTGTTGCCATGGTGAAGTACTGTAGACACTATGCAAAGCCTGGGATGCACAAGGGGTGCACGTGCAGCTGTAGGCCATAGGGTGACTGGCTGATTAGTATAGAATGGTCAGGACTCTCAGGGCACAAGACTCTGACTTTGATATGTCCATCACAAGGAGTCTTAGAGTAGGCATCAAAGCTATGCAGTGTGTCACAACAGAAGCCTGGTCCCAGATTGGTTTGTGCTATATAGTCAACTCAACTCAGTTTACATAACCATCTGTACAGCTAACTCATGAAGGCATGACAATGACCATAGGAGGTGACAATGCAGCACAAACAGATCTGAGACCAGGCACATCAGTATATAAAAATAAATGTTTTAGCAGTTATAGAGACACAACTTGTATCACAGACTTCTAGGCCTAGTCAATCATGGTTTGTTATTTCCTACTACTGTACAACATTTTCCTGAGTTTATTTGTAAAGTCGAGGCAAGGCATGGATTTCACTACTTAAACTAAACAGTGGACTATGTTGGACACGATCGTTGTTGGTTGAAGAGCCTCCTCTTCCTGTCTCCTCTCCTCTGCCACCCTGTCTTATTTATCCTACAGCGTGAGATGACTATAGTTCCCTGGTTTCCACCTTATGATGTACATACAGTACCTTCGGAAATATTCAGACCCCTTGACTTTTTCCACATTTTGTTACATTACAGCCTTATTCTAAAATGTATTAAATAAATAAAAAAGTTAGCAATCTACACACAATACCCCATAATAATGAAATGAAAACAGTTTATGTATAAAATGTATAAAGTATTAAAAACAGAAATACCTTATTTACATACCTATTCAGACCCTTTGCTATGAGACTCGAAATTGACCTCAGGTTCATCCTGTTTCCATTAATCATCCTTGAGATGTTTCTACAACATCATTGGAGTCCACCTGTGGTAAATTAAATTGATTGGACATGATTTGGAAAGGCACACACCTGTCTATATAAGGTCCCACAGTTGACAGTGCATGTCAGAGCAGAAACCAAGCCATGAGGTCGAGGGGATTGTCTGTAGAGCTCTGAGACACGATTGTGTCGAGGCTCCAATCTGGGGAAGGTTACTAAAAAATGTCTGCAGCATTGAAGATCCCCAAGAACACAGTGGCCTCCATCATTCTTAAATGGAAGAAGTCTGGAACCACCAAGACTCTTCCTAGAGCTAGCCGCCCGGCCAAACTGAGCAATCCGGGGAGAAGGGCCTTGTTCAGGGAGGTGACCAAGAGCCCGATGGTCACTCTGACAGAGCTCCAGAGTTCCTTACAGAAGGACAGAAGGACAACCATCTCTGCAACACTCCACCAATCAGGCCTTTATTGTAGACGGGCCAGACAGAAGCCACTCCTCAGTAAAAGGCACATGACAGCCCGCTTGGAGTTTGCCAAAAGACACCTTAAGACTCTCAGACCATGAGAAACAAAATTCTCTGGGTCGATAAAACCTGAAAATAGCAGTGCAGCAACGCTCCCCATCCAACCTGACAGAGCTTGAGAGGATCTGCAGAGAAGAATGGGGAAAAACTCCCCAAATACGGGTGTGCCAAGCTTGTAGGCATACCCAAGAAGACTCGATATGTAATCGCTGCTAAAAGTGCTTCAACAAAGTACAGAACAAACAAAGTAAAAGTTCTGAATACTTACGTAAATGTGATATCTGTTTTTTATTTGTAATAAATTTGCTAAAATGTATAAAAACATGTTTTTGCTTTGTCATTATGGGATATTGGGTGTAGTGTGATGAGGGGGGAAAATGTAATACATTTTAGAATAAGGCTGTAATGTTACAAAATGTGGAAAAAGTCAAGGGGTCTGAATATTTTCCGAAGGTACTGTATGCAGCATTAAACCAGGGGAAAATTCAACCAAACCCAATGCTCCCAGTTGGTTGTGTGTGCGTGTGCGTGCGCCTTGCCATCTCACCAGTTGGTTGTGTGTGCGTGTGCACCTTGCCATCTCACCAGTTGGTTGTGTGTGCGTGTGCGTGCACCTTGCCATCTCACCAGTTGGTTGTGTGTGCGTGTGCACCTTGCCATCTCACCAGTTGGTTGTGTGTGTGTGTGCGTGCACCTTGCCATCTCACCAGTTGGTTGTGTGTGTGTGTGCGTGCACCTTGCCATCTCACCAGTTGGTTGTGTGTGTGTGCGTGCACCTTGCCATCTCACCAGTTGGTTGTGTGTGTGTGTGCGTGCACCTTGCCATCTCACCAGTTGGTTGTGTGTGTGTGTGCGTGCACCTTGCCATCTCACCAGTTGGTTGTGTGTGTGTGTGCGTGCACCTTGCCATCTCACCAGTTGGTTGTGTGTGTGTGTGCGTGCACCTTGCCATCTCACCAGTTGGTTGTGTGTGCGTGTGCGTGCACCTTGCCATCTCACCAGTTGGTTGTGTGTGTGTGTGCGTGCACCTTGCCATCTCACCAGTTGGTTGTGTGTGTGTGCGTGCACCTTGCCATCTCACCAGTTGGTTGTGTGTGTGTGTGCGTGCACCTTGCCATCTCACCAGTTGGTTGTGTGTGTGTGTGCGTGCACCTTGCCATCTCACCAGTTGCGACAACACTGTCTTTCTTTAGTGTGAGGTTACATTGTATTCTCCTCTTTAGTGTGGGGTTACATTGTATTCTCTTTAGTGTGGGGTTACATTGTATTCTCTATAGTGTGGGGTTACATTGTATTCTCTTTAGTGTGGGGTTACATTGTATTCTCCTCTTTAGTGTGGGGTTACATTGTCTTCGCCTCTTTAGTGTGGGGTTACATTGTATTCTCCTCTTTAGTGTGGGGTTACATTGTATTCTCCTCTTTAGTGTGGGGTTACATTGTATTCTCCTCTTTAGTGTGGGGTTACATTGTATTCTCCTCTTTAGTGTGGGGTTACATTGTATTCTCCTCTTTAGTGTGGGGTTACATTGTATTCTCCTCTTTAGTGTGGGGTTACATTGTATTCTCCTCTTTAGTGTGGGGTTACATTGTATTCTCCTCTTTAGTGTGGGGTTACATTGTAATCTCCTCTTCAATCTACTGAATCAAAGGCCCTTTGATGGAATAATGTGTAACAGCTTTTCCCACATGGTTCTCTTCCTGTGCCCCTCTGCTGTGTGTGTGTGTGTGTGTATATATAAGTGTTTATCCATATGGCATAAGGTTCTCTCTCTATGCCACCTGTATTGATTACAGCTGGGTGTGGATGGGAAGCTCTGATGGCCTCTACCTGGTTGACCTGGGCACCTCTGAGCTTCACATGACACTACTTTTCAGAGGTATGCTACTGCCCTGTGTGTGTGTGTGTGTGTGTGTGTGTGTGTGTGTGTGTGTGTGTGTGTGTGTGTGTGTGTGTGTGTGTGTGTGTGTGTGTGTGTGTGTGTGTGTGTGTGTGTGTGTGTGTGTGTGTGTGTGTTTGAGAGAATGAATGATGTGTCGATCTTGTGGGGAACGGGGAAGAACAGCTTGGAAGATGAATAAGAATAACACCATGCACTGTATTCTGTACATGAGTTATGACAGTATTTGTATTTATTAGGGGATCCAGTGTAGTGTGTGTCTCACCGACATAGACCATGTGTATGATAAGAGTTAGTGGAGATAGGTAGGCGTGTGTGTGTTACCATATGCCCATGTGTATGATAGGTGTGTGTTTGTCTCACCTACATAGACCATGGTGCCAGATGAGTACCTGAGATCTATGGTTTTACCCTTCAGCAGACATTTGTATTCCACCCTTATTATTTACGTAAGCTATTATCCCACTCTGTCTCTCTTACAGACCACCCCAACTTGAGCATCACCATGGCTGGATCATGGGCCATGTCCCAAGGACTGGATAACAGTGTGAGTAAATAACCATTGAGACCTACTTCACTGTTGTCATGTGCCATATCCTAAGGACTGGATAACAGCGTGAGTAAATCACTATTGAGACCTGCTTCACTATTGTTTCACTTCACTGAATAGGAATTTAGGACAAAAGCAAGACGGAGGGGGAGGCAGACCGACACGGGTGTAATTCCCTGAAATTAGGCCTACCCTACACTGTAACACATAATTGCCTCTCATTCGAACAGAAAAACTCACTTTCCTCCTGGATGCAAACCACAGGCAAACCTTGTAAAGCCTTTACATCTCCCATAGTCCTAGTCTCGTGAAACCATAAACTGCTAATTGCATAGTTATAAAAATACTGTAGGTTCAGTGTATGTGAAGTCTCTAAGACACTCAAAATGAAGTATAGGGAACAACAGTTTGAAAACATACAGTGCATTTTTATTTAAATTATTTTTTGTATGGAGTAAAATGTCAAAATGAGCTTCCAAGAGGTGTGTAAAATACTCAGAGGTGTGGAAATTGGACAGAATGGTGGAGGAATACAACACACACGTCCTTTCATAAGATGGTGAGCAGTGTGTCTCACACCAGTGTGTCTCATACCAAAAGTATCAGGTATGACCCAGATGAAGACAATGTCAAATTAACAATGGTTTCATTTTATTTATTTTTATAACCTTTATTTAACTAGGCAAGTCAGTTAAGAACACATTTTTATTTACAATGACGGCCTAGAAACAGTGGGTTAACTGCCTTGTTCAGGGGCAGAATGGCAGATTTTTACCTTGTCAGCTCGGG
The DNA here is from genome assembly GCF_045679555.1 of Salvelinus alpinus. Classification (NCBI taxonomy): domain Eukaryota; kingdom Metazoa; phylum Chordata; class Actinopteri; order Salmoniformes; family Salmonidae; genus Salvelinus; species Salvelinus alpinus. Next base: position 18,111,601 of record NC_092092.1, on the reverse strand, counting down.
GATTCGATCTATAAACCTTTCGGTTACTGGCCCAACGCTCTAACCACTAGGCTACCTGCCGCCCAAATAATCCAACAGGGGCAGGCAATAGATAATCCAACAGGGGCAGGCAATAGACAGGTCAAGGCAGGCAGGGGCAAAGGTAGCAGACGGCAGGCAGGGTCAGGGTAGGCAGAGGTCAGTAATCCAGAGTTGGGGCAAAGGTACAGGTCGGCAGGCAGGCTCAGGGGCAGGCAGAGTGGTCAAAACCAGGAGGGAGAGAAAAAGAGAGACTGAGAAAAGCAGGAGTTGAGACACAAAAACGCTGGTTGACAAACAAGACGAACTGGCAACAGACAAACAGAGAACACAGGTATAAATACACAGGAGATAATGGGGAAGATGGACGACACCTGGAGGGGGGTGGAGACAATCACAAAGACAGGTGAAACAGATCAGGGTGTGACAAAAAGATTGTCGCCTTTTTAGTGTGGATCCCAGGCTATACATCCCTGACTTGTTTGGAAATGTCCCTTCTCATACCACTTTGACTTGATTTACTACAAATATAGTAGGGATGTGACAAATATAAATCTTTTCTTAACATTTAAACTGCAGTTATTTTTTTATCTGTTTTCCGTTAAAGCGATAAGATTTAAAAAAAAAAAGAAAAAAAAAAAAAAAGAAAAAGAAAAGTGAATTCACAATACAGCTGCGTCGATGCCAGCAACAGTTTTGGTCTCACGGTACGTCCCTTTCAGATGGTTAAGCATTGCACCTGTACTACCATTACTGTACCTAAATTCCACTTCACAAAGTTTGCATTTCCTTTTCATTTAACTTCTTAAAGTATTGCCATACAGCACCTCGCTCCTGTCGCTTGCCTTTCTCTGTAATTTTTCCAACTGTTAACGACGATGACGTAGTGGTGAAGAATTGATTCCTCAACTCAAAAATACTGAATCTTAAGAGAATATTGACACTCAGAAATGGGAGTCAACTCTGGTGTCGACTCCCATTTCTGAGTGTCAATATTCTCTTAAGATTCAGTGGTTTTGGAATGAAGGATACTGATCAGTTGCCACACTTCCGAGAACACAAACACTCACATCTTTCTTTGAGAGCTAGCGAGGGATTGAAAAAGAGGGAGAGGCACAGTATAGGCAGGTCGGTCACCTGGCAGATAGTCGGAACTGTGCGCTAGGCCTTTCTATCTGCAATCAAATGCTGTATCTCACAATTTCTTGCCATGCAATGTCTCACAACTTCAGTAAAGCAGGACCTATCATCAATGAATAAGCTAGGATACTGAGATGAGCGCAATGCAACACTTCGCTCTCACACAGTCACACACAGTAGCTTGCAAACTATTATGGACTACAAAGGGAAGCACAGCCACGAGCTGCCCAGTGACACGAGCTTACCAGACGAGCTAAATAACTTCTATGTTTGCTTCGAAGCAAGCAACACTGAAGTGTGCATGAGAGCATCAGCTGTTCCGGACTACTGTGTGATTACGCTCTCCGTAGCCGATGTGAGTAAGACCTTTCAACAGGTCAACATTCACAAGGCTGCAGGGCCAGACGGATTACCAGGATGTTTACTCCGAGCATGCTCTGACCAATTGGCAAGTGTCTTCACTGACATTTTCAACCTGTCCCTGACCGAGTCTGTAATACCAACATGTTTCAAGCAGACCACCATAGTCCATGTGCATAAGAACACCAAGGTAACCTGCCTAAATGACTACCGACCCGTAGCACTCACGTCTGTAGCCATGAAGTCCTTTGAAAGGCTGGTCATGGCTCACATCAACACCATTATCCCAGAAACCCTAGACCCACTCCAATTTGCAAATGGCCCCAACAGATCCACAGATGATCTGTTGCCCTTTCCCACCTGGACAAAAGGATCACCTACGTGAGAATGCTATTTTTTTTTTTAAATATGTATTTCACCTTTATTTAACCAGGTAGGCTAGTTGAGAACAAGTTCTCATTTACAACTGCGACCTGGCCAAGATAAAGCAAAGCAGTGCGACACAAACAACAACACAGAGTTACACATGGAATAAACAAACGTACAGTCAATAATACAATAGAGAAAGTCTATATACAGTGTGTACAAATGAGGTAGGATAAGGGGGTGAGGCAATAAATAGGCCATAGTGGCGAAATTATTACAGTATGGCAAATTAAACACTGGGTTGATAGATGTGCAGAAGATGAGTGTGCAAGTCGCAATACTGGGGTGCAAAGGAGCAAAATAAATAACAATATGGTGATGAGGTAGTTGGATGGGCTATTTACAGATTGGCTATGTACAGGTGCAGTGATCTGTGAGCTGCTCTTGACAGCTGGTGCTTAAAGCTAGTGAGGGAGATATGAGTCTCCAGCTTCAGTGATTTTTGCAGTTCGTTCCAGTCATTGGCAGCAGAGAACTGGAAGGAAAGGCGGCCGAAGGAGGAATTGGCTTTGGGGGTGACCAGTGAAATATACCTGCTGGAGCGCGTGCTGCGGGTGGGTGCTGCTAGTGGGTGCTGCTATGGTGACCAGTGAGCTGAGATAAGGCGGGGCTTTACCTAGCAATGACTTATAGATGGCCTGGAGCCAGTGGGTTTGGCGACGGATATGAAGCGAGGGCCAGCCAACGAGAGCATACAGGTCGCAGTGGTGGGTAGTATATGGGGCTTTGGTGACAAAACGGATGGCACTGTGATAGACTGCATCCAATTTGCTGAGTAGAGTGTTGGAGGCTATTTTGTAAATGACATCGTCGAAGTCAAGGATCGGCAGGATAGTCAGTTTTACTAAGGTATGTTTGGCAGCATGAGTGAAGGATGCTTTGTTGTGAAATAGGAAGCCAATTCTGGATTTAATTTTGGATTGGAGATGCTTAATGCTATTCATTGACTACAGCTCAGCGTTCAACACCATAGTGCCCTCAAAGCTCATCACTAAGATAAGGACCCTGGGACTAAACATCTCCCTCTGCAACTGGATTCTGGTCTTCCTGATGGGCCGCCCCCAGGTGGTAAGTGTAGGTAACAACACATCTGCCACTGTGATCCTCAGCACAGGGGCCGCTCAGGGGTGTGTGCTCTATCCCCTCCTGTATTCCCTGTTCATCTATGATTGCATGGCCAAGCACAACTCCAACACCATCATTAAGTCTGCAGATGACACAACAGCCTGATCACAGACAAAAATGAGAGCCGATAGGGAGGTCAGAGACCTGACAGTGTGTTGCCAGGATAACGACCTCTCCCTCAACGTGATCAAGACAAACGAGATGATTGTGGACTATAGAAAAAGGAGTGCCGAGCACGCCCCCATTCTCATCGACGGGGCTGTTGTGGAGCAGGTTGAGAGCTTCAAGTTCCTTGGTGTCCACATCACCAATAAGCTATCATGGTCCAAACACACCACGACAGTCGTGAAGAGGGCACGACAACACCCATTCCCCCTCAGGAGACTGAAGAGATTTGGCATGGGTCCTCAGATCCTCAAAAAGTTCCACAGCTGCACCATCGAGAGCATCCTGACTGGTTACATCACCGCCTGGTATGGCAACTGCTTGGCCTCCGATCGCAAGGCACTACAGAGGGTAGTATGTACGGCCCAGTACGTCACTGGGGCCAAGCTTCCTGCCATCCAGGACCTCTATACCAGGCGGTGTCATAGGAAGGCCCATAAAATTGCTAAGGGCTCCAGCCACCCGAGTCATAGACTGTTCTCTCTGCTACCGCACGGCAAGCGGTACCGGAGCGCCAAGTCTAGGTCAAAAAGGCTTCTTAACAGGTTCTACCCCCAAGCCATAAGACTCGTGAACAGTTAATCAAATAGCTACCCGGACTATTTGCAGTGTCCCCACCCCACCCCCCATTTTTACACTGCAGCTACTCTCTGTTTATTGTCCATGCATAGTCACTTTACCTACATGTATAAATTACCTCGACTAACCGGTGCCCCCACATGTTGACTCTGTACCAGAACCCACTGTATATAGTCTCGCTGCTGTTATTTTATTGTTGCTCCTTAATTATTTGTTATATCAACAAACAAAAAAATCTTAAATCTGCATTGTTGGTTACGGGCTTGCTTGTAAGTAAGCATTTCACTGTAATTCCTGTTGTATTTGGCGCATGTGACAAATAACATTTGATTTGATTTGATTTTTATCTGCGCATGTGCACGTGGTAGACAGGGCACCAAAACAGCAGAGAAGTTGAGCTTCGTGCTTGAACGCTCTTAGTTGTTGTGGAAATTGACCCACTATGCTCTTTACTTTCTGCATCTACATGAAGGATTTTTCTTAACGTTAACACGGAACCCAAACCGCCTGCCGCGTGCGCCATCGTGCATCTTTTTTTTTTTTACCCCCACACCAAACACGATCACGACACGCAGGTTAAAATATCAAAACAAACTCTGAACCAATTACATTAATTTGGGGACAGGTCGAAAAGCATTAAACATTTATGGCAATTTAGCTAGCTAGCTTGCACTTGCTAGCTAATTTGTCCTATTTAGCTAGCTTGCTGTTGCTAGCTAATTTGTCCTGGGATATAAACATTGAGTTGTTATTTTACCTGAAATGCACAAGGTCCTCTATTCCCGAAAATGAATCCACACATAAAACAGTCAACCAAATCGTTTCTTTCTTGGCTTTTTCTTCTCTTGACTTTATATTGCGATTGGCAACTTTCATAAATTAGGTGCATTACCGCCACTAACCTCGTTCGTCTTTCAGTCACCCACGTGGGTATAACCAATGAGGAGATGGCACGTGGGTACCTGCTTCTATAAACCAATGAAGAGATAGGAAAGGCAGGACTTGCAGCGCGATCTGCGTCACAAATAGAACTGACTTCTATTTTAGCCCTTGGCAACGCAGATGCTCGCGAGCAGTGTGGTTGCGATAATTGAATAATATAGATTTCTAAATTTATTTTGCAACGCGAGTGGTGTGGTCAGCCTGTTAACGTTAAGGATCCTAATTTCGTTTAAGTGTTTAAACATTCACACCACTAATATATAGTACTTCTCATACAGTACATTTGTCAATGACCTATGCTCCTCACAGAGTAAAAGTGTTCAGTCACAGTACAGTACTGACATAATTTCATTTTCTCTCTCTCTCCCCCTCCTCCAGATGATCTTTGTGGTGACCTCTCTATTTGAGGCCCTGGTGTCTGTATTGGAGGTGAGACTGCTGGGGTCAGGGTCCGTGGACAACCTCTGTCAGCACCTGGAGGGGCTCTCCGTCATGCCCAGGTGTGTGTTTGTGTGTGTGTACCTCTGTTAACTTCTGGGGAAACCTTGTTTGGGGTGGAGGGTATATCTGTATAGTGGACACAGGGTTTGCACTAGGTGGTCCTTGAAAATAAATATTAGTGTGAAAAAGTACTTGGAAGTCCTTGAATTTGACTTGCCACTGTCTGTACAAACCCTGTGAACATCTCTAACAAATGAGAGTCTCTGTGCATCAAAGACCGTGTAATCTGTAATGAATAAAGTGTGAACTGTAAAGAATGTCTGAGCTCATGTTGGGCCAAGACTTTACAAAGAAAAATACGTAGTTAGACACTGTTGCACTTATGCCATACAATTAACAACCAAAGTTTTGACAGTAAACTGTCTTCAGCTTGACCTTACAGCACTGTGAAAAATAAGATGTACATTTCACAATTATGTAACCATGGTATGTATGGATGGTTTTGCAGGGTTAAACAGAAAGTTATACGGTTGGGCCCTGTACCCACATTGTTTCAAACCAATAACTTACATGCATGTGTGGTTCAAACCCCATTCACTAAACCGGTTGCTGCTTGAGGTGTGTTGGCACCATTAGATCAGTGTAATTGGACATGTTTACTCATAAAAGAGTAGCAGGATAGAGAAACAGCACTGAGGCTCGTTCTCCCTCTCACGCAGATGCATGCCAGGGCACCCGACTGGCACGCATTGTGTGAGTACGTGGGTAGGGGTACTTTACTTTACAGGGTCTCTCCATTGCCATCGTGTGTGTGTGTGTGTTCCTCTCATGCAGACGCATGCCAGGGCACCCGACTGGCACCACCCAGCCTGTGTGTGTGTTCCGGTACTTTACTTTACAGCTGACTGTGTGCCCCCCTACCCTCAACTTCCATCCCCTCCTGCTCTCTCTGCTATTACCATCTTAAAGACCTATTCTGAACCTTTTATACTGTGTCGTTTTGTGATGATTCAACAGTATCATACTGCTGAGAAAGTGGGTGGCGGGGGTTATTCATCCATAACCATCCATTGGAAAATGCAACACACACACAGCTTTTTTATTTCCAGTAGCTAAGGAGCAATTTAGTTTTTTCCCTCTTCCTCCTTTTAGTGCCCCTCTGATGCCTGAATCTCCTCTCAATGCTGAGTTGAAAAAGAAGGGTCCTAAACCTCCCACAAAAACAGGTCAGCAGCAAGTATCAACCGTCCTGACTTACCACACACACACACACACACACACACACACACACACACACACACACACACACACACACACACACACACACACACACACACACACACACACACACACACACACAAGCACCGGGCTTGCCCCTTCACACATAAACACACTAATGCACACAACCACATGTTATAGCCCACACAGTGTTACCCAAGAACCACTGTTGAATGAATGTGAGTTTGTGGTCCGGTGTTGGTCAGTTGGTAAGAGTGTAGTGCTAGCAACAGCTGGGTTTGTGGGTTTGGTTTCCATTGGGGTCACATATACTAAAATACATGTGTAAAATATGCACTCACTTGGATAAAAATGTCTACTAAATGGCATATAACAGTATTACTGTAGGCATATATATTATTAAAAGGATTTACCGGTCCGTTGTATGGTTTTCTTTTATGATTGGCATGTCCACTGCTTAGTTTGGCTACAGGTCACCTCCCTTAAACTATATCATGTTCCATAGGGGGATTCTACATCTATTATTACTAGAGATACTGTAACTTCTTCCCCTGGCTAATTGCAGCCGCATAGACTAGAGCTACTGATCATCATTATCTGAAAATATAGAGGGCAGGATGGAATTATTACATTATCTACCTCTGCATAACAGATGGGATGGTCAAACTTCTGGACAGACACGTTTTCTACCTCTGCATAACAGTGGATACCCATGAAGCATACATTATTAGATTCCTCTCAGTTCCTGTGTATTGCACATACAGAGTTTGCCTGACGACTCATCCTGAATTTAATTCCACTACTCTATTGGTTGCTGCACAGAAGAAACGTTAGTGGACGTGGTGTTTGGCTGGAGCAATGTGGATGGGTAGTCAGGCTAATACAGAATTGTACAAAAGGAATATATGTTGTGTGTTGACTGAAACTATTCTACCAGTGATGTAGATGCATTATTTTAGAAAAACTTTCCTCTCAGTTCCTCAGATTGCACACACAGAGTTGACTTCATTGATACCATTATCACTTATTATAGTTGGTAGCGACTCCTGTGTCGGGCCGGGCACAGTGCACGCTGACCAGGTCGCCAGGTGTACGCTGTTTCCTCCGACACATTGGTGTGGCTGGCTTCCGGGTTGGATGTGCATTGTGTCAAGAAGCAGTGCGGCTTGGTTGGGTTGTGCTTTGGAGGACGCATAGCTCTCGACCTTCGCCTCTCCCGAGTCCGTATGGGAGTTGCAGTGATGAGACAAGACTGTAACTACTACCAATTGGATACCACGAAATTGGGGAGAAAAAAGGGGTAAAATCATTTAATATATATTTTTTTAAATTACATCCCTGGAAAGAAAAACGTAAAAGCTGATGCTCTCTCCCGACAGTTTGACCTTCCGACCAGTAACTCAGACCCTACACCCATTCTTCCTTCCTCTTGCATTATGGGACCGGTACAGTGGGAGGTTCACTCTGCCATACAAGAAGCCCTAACCTCTGACCCGGCTCCTCCTGAGACACCAGTTGGGAAGAGTTACGTACCAGCAGCTGTTAGACCCCAACTGATGCAATAGTGTCACACGTCCTTGGGGTTAGGACATCCGGGCATTACACGAACCACCAAACCTCTATCCCGGAAGTTCTGGTGGTCCTCAATGGCATCCGACATAAGGGATTACGTACTCTCCTGTCCAGTCTGCGCCCAAACCAAAAGCCCTCGTCATCTCCCTTCGGGGAAGCTTCAACCTTTGCCAATCCCTCACAGACCTTGGTCCCACATACAGTGGGGAGAACAAGTATTTGATACACTGCCGATTTTGCAGGTTTTCCTACTTACAAAGCATGTAGAGGTCTGTAATTTTTATCATAGGTACACTTCAACTATGAGAGACGGAATCTAAAACAAAAATCCAGAAAATCACATTGTATGATTTTTAAGTAATTAATTTGCATTTTATTGCATGACATAAGTATTTGATACATCAGAAAAGCAGAACTTAATATTTGGTACAGAAACCTTTGTTTGCAATTACAGAGATCATACGTTTCCTGTAGTTCTTGACTAGGTTTGCACACACTGCAGCAGGGATTTTGGCCCACTCCTCCCTACAGATCTTCTCCAGATCCTTCAGGTTTCGTGGCTGTCGCTGGGCAATACGGACGTTCAGCTCCCTCCAAAGATTTTCTATTGGGTTCAGGTCTGGAGACTGGCTAGGCCACTCCAGGACCTTGAGATGCTTCTTACGGAGCCACTCCTTAGTTGCCATGGCTGTGTGCTTCGTGTCGTTGTCATGCTGGAAGACCCAGCCACGACCCATCTTCAATGCTCTTACTGAGGGAAGGAGGTTGTTGGCCAAGATCTCGCGATACATGGCCAAATCCATCCTCCCCTCAATACGGTGCAGTCGTCCTGTCCCCTTTGCAGAAAAGCATCCCCAAAGAATGATGTTTCCACCTCCATGCTTCACGGTTGGGATGGTGTTCTTGGGGTTGTACTCATACTTCTTCTTCCTCCAAACACGGTGAGTGGAGTTAGACCAAAAAGCTCTATTTTTGTCTCATCAGACCACATGACCTTCTCCCATTCCTCCTCTGGATCATCCAGATGGTCATTGGCAAACTTCAGACAGGCCTGGACATGCACTGGCTTAAGCAGGGGGACCTTGCGTGCGCTGCAGGATTTTAATCCATGACGGCGTAGTGTGTTACTAATGGTTTTCTTTGAGACTGTGGTCCCAGCTCTCTTCAGGTCATTGACCAGGTCCTGCCGTGTAGTTCTGGGCTGATCCCTCACCTTCCTCATGATCATTGATGCCCCACGAGGTGAAATCTTGCATGGAGCCCCAGACCGAGGGTGATTGACCGTCATCTTGAACTTCTTCCATTTTCTAATAATTGCGCCAACAGTTGTTTCCTTCTCACCAAGCTGCTTGCCTATTGTCCTGTAGCCCATCCCAGCCTTGTGCATGTCTACAATTTTATCCCTGATGTCCTTACACAGCTCTCTGGTGTTGGCCATTGTGGAGAGGTTGGAATCTGTTTGATTGTGTGTGGACAGGTGTCTTTTATACAGGTAACGAGTTCAAACAGGTGCAGTTAATACAGGTAATGAGTGGAGAACAGGAGGGCTTCTTAAAGAAAAACTAACAGGTCTGTGAGAGCCGGAATTCTTACTGGTTGGTAGGTGATCAAATACTTATGTCATGCAATAAAATGCAAATTAATTATTTAAAAATCATACAATGTGATTTTCTGGATTTTTGTTTTAGATTCCGTCTCTCACAGTTGAAGTGTACCTATGATAAAAATTACAGACCTCTACATGCTTTGTAAGTAGGAAAACCTGCAAAATCGGCAGTGTATCAAATACTTGTTCTCCCCCCTGTAGCTGTAGACTTCATCACAGACCTTCCTGAATCCTCTGGTAACACCCCCATCCTTGTCATGGTAGACTGTTTTTCAAAAATGTGTCGTCTGGTTCCTCTTCCTCATCTACCTAACGCCATGGAATTGGCGGAGTGTATGTTCCAGCAGGTGTTCCGTCTGTATGGGATTCCGGAGGACATCGTCTCTGACCGCAGGCCCCAGTTTGTCTCCCGGGGGTGGCAAGCCTTCTGTGACCGACTGGGGGTCGCCCTCAGCCTCTCCTCCAGGTACCACCCCCAGACCAACGGGCAGACGGAACGCTTGAACCAAGAAATAGGCAAGTACCTCCGCCAACAATGTTCTGCCTCTCCACACGACTGGCGTCGGTGTATGGCCTGGGCTGAATACGCTCAGAACTCACTCATGCACTCATCCCTCCACCTTACTCAGTTTCAGTGTGTCCTTGGTTACCAACCCCCCATGTTTCCCTGGGAGACGGAGCCTGGTACTGTTCCAGCTGTTGAACGACTGGTTTCGGCGTAGTGAGCGGGTATGGGAGACAGCTCACCGGCCTACGCCACTCTTTCACCCCGGACAGTGTGTGTGGCTCTCTACCAGAGACATCCGCCTTTACAGTTCACGTTCCGCCTCCCTGCAAAAAGTTCTGTCCTCGCTTCATTGGTCCCTTCAAGATAACCCATTGCATCAACCCTGTCACGTACCGCCTCCTGTTACCCCATCAGTATAAAATCTCCTCGTCCTTCCATGTGTCTCTGTTAAAACCAGTCACCTACAGTCCTCTTCATCCTCCAGTCTCAACCCGCAGTGCACCCCCAATGTTGGACGTCGGAGGGGAACCTGCCTACGCCAGAAGGGACATTCGTGATTCCAAACGCCTGAGAGGTTGCATCCACTACCTAGTGGACTGGGAAGGTTATGGGCCTGAAGACCCGAGTGCCCGACCAAAACATCCTCGACCCAGAGATGATTCAGGCATTTCACCATTACCGTCCAGATCGTCCCGCTCCCCGACCTCGGGTTCGACCCCCAAACAGACCCACTGGACATCAGCATCGACGCAGAACGTTGTGTCAGTCCACGACCTCGTCGAACCAGCCTGCCGGACCTCGCCCCCGAGGTAGGCGTCCACCTCTGCTCCCCCGCCTGCCCCTTCCACCCTCCGGTACCGTTGGGTCGTCAGGAGCCTGCCTGGTGGTGGGGGGTGGGGTGGGGGGGGGGAGGCACTGTAAGGTTTTGCTTTTCTTTTCTTAGTCAACCTTGTGTTCTTTTTCTTTGCTGAGAGTCGGGAAGCAAGTTCAGGGAGTGAGTGTTTTAATAATGAAATAAAACAATAAACACATAACACAAACAACGCACCGACATAAAAAGTCAATACCACCTGAGGAAAGAACCAAGGGGAGTGACAGATATAGAGAAGATAATCAAGGAGGTGATGGAGTCCAGGTGAGTGTCATGAGGCGAAGTTGCGTGGGACGATGGTGACAGGTGTGCGGGATAATCAGCAGCCTGATGACCTAGAGGCCGGAGAGGGAGTATCGTGACAAAAAATGTACGCATTTGTCTGTAAGTTGCTTTGAATAAAAGTGTCTGCTAAATGGAATTTGATATTATTATTATTATATTAAAAGCCTATAGTACTGTAGATGGATAGGTACTAGACTCTCTAGACCTCGTGTCAAACTCATTCCACGGAGGGCAGAGTCTCTGCAGGTTTTCGCTCCTCCTTTGTACTTGATTGATGAATTATGGTCACTAATTAGTATAGATCTCCCTTCACCTGGTTGTCTAGGTCTTAACTGAAAGGAAAAACCAAAACCTGCAGATACTAGGCCCTCCATGGAATGAGTTTGACACCCCTGTCACCCATGCTCTAAACAGACAGGGTTGCCTCCCACAATGTAATCAATAGTTGGTGAGGTCGTGTCTTGTTCAGTAGATACAGTGAGGTCGTGTCTTGTTCAGTAGATAACGTGAGGCCGTGTCTTGTTCAGTAGATAACGTGAGGTCATGTCTTGTTCAGTAGATAAAGTGAGGCCGTGCCTTGTTCAGTAGATACAGTGAGGTCATGTCTTGTTCAGTAGGTCTTGTTCAGTAGAGAAAGTGAGGCCGTGTCTTGTTCAGTAGATAACGTGAGGCCGTGTCTTGTTCAGTAGATAACGTGAGGCCGTGTCTTGTTCAGTAGATACAGTGAGGCCATGTCTTGTTCAGTAGATACAGTGAGGCCATGTCTTGTTCAGTAGATAAAGTGAGGCCATGTCTTGTTCAGTAGATGAAGTGAGGCCATGTCTTGTTAAGTGAGGCCATGTCTTGTTCAGTAGATACAGTGAGGTCATGTCTTGTTCAGTAGGTCTTGTTCAGTAGAGAAACTGAGGCCGTGTCTTGTTCAGTAGATAAAGTGAGGCCATGTCTTGTTCAGTAGATACAGTGAGGTCATGTCTTGTTCAGTAGGTCTTGTTCAGTAGATAAAGTGAGGTCTTGTCTTGTTCAGTAGATAAAGTAAGGCCATGTCTTGTTCAGTAGTTAGTGAGACCGTGTCTTGTTCAGTAGATAAAGTGAGGCCATGTCTTGTTCAGTAGATAAAGTGAGGCCATGTCTTGTTCAGTAGATACAGTGAGGTCATGTCTTGTTCAGTAGGTCTTGTTCAGTAGATAAAGTGAGGTCTTGTCTTGTTCAGTAGATAAAGTAAGGCCATGTCTTGTTCAGTAGTTAAAGTGAGACCGTGTCTTGTTCAGTAGTTAAAGTGAGGCCGTGTCTTGTTCAGTAGTTAGTGAGACCGTGTCTTGTTCAGTAGATAAAGTGAGGTCTTGTCTTGTTCAGTAGATAAAGTGAGGCCATGTCTTGTTCAGTAGATAAAGTGAGGCCATGTCTTGTTCAGTAGGTCTTGTCCAGTAGATAAAGTGAGGCCATGTCTTGTTCAGTAGATAAAGTGAGGCCATGTCTTGTTCAGTAGATAAAGTGAGGTCATGTCTTGTTCGGTAGATAAAGTGAGGTCATGTTTTGTTCAGTAGATACAGTGAGGTCATGTCTTGTTCAGTAGATAAAGTGAGGCTATGTCTTGTTCAGTAGATAGTGAGGCCATGTCTTGTTCAGTAGATACAGTGAGGCCATGTTCACTAGATACAGTGAGGCCATGTCTTGTTCAGTAGATACAGTGAGGTCATGTCTTGTTTAGTAGATGAAGGGAGGTCATGTCTTGTTCAGTAGATAAAGGGAGGTCATGTCTTGTTCAGTAGTTAAAGTGAGGCCATGTCTTGTTCAGTAGGTCTTGTTCAGTAGATAAAGGGAGGTCGTGTCTTGTTCAGTAGTTAAAGTGAGGCCATGTCTTGTTCAGTAGGTCTTGTTCAGTAGATAAAGGGAGGTCATGTCTTGTTCAGTAGATAAAGGGAGGTCATGTCTTGTTCAGTAGATAAAGCGAAGCCTTGTCTTGTTCAGTAGGTCTTGTTCAGTAGATAAAGTGAGATCATGTCTTGTTCAGTAGATAAAGTGAGGCCATGTCTTGTTCAGTAGATAAAGTGAGGCCATGTCTTGTTCAGTAGATAAAGTGAGGTCATGTCTTGTTCAGTAGATACAGTGAGGTCATGTCTTGTTCAGTAGATAAAGTGAGGTCATGTCTTGTTCAGTAGATAAAGTGAGGTCATGTCTTGTTCAGTAGATAAAGTGAGGCCATGTCTTGTTCAGTAGATAAAGTGAGGTCATGTCTTGTACGGTAGATAAAGTGAGGTCATGTTTTGTTCAGTAGATACAGTGAGGTCATGTCTTGTTCAGTAGATAAAGTGAGGCTATGTCTTGTTCAGTAGATAGTGAGGCCATGTCTTGTTCAGTAGATACAGTGAGGCCATGTTTTGTTCACTAGATACAGTGAGGCCATGTCTTGTTCAGTAGATACAGTGAGGTCATGTCTTGTTCAGTAGATAAAGGGAGGTCATGTCTTGTTCAGTAGTTAAAGTGAAGCCATGTCTTGTTCAGTAGGTCTTGTTCAGTAGATAAAGGGAGGTCATGTCTTGTTCAGTAGATAAAGTGAAGCCATGTCTTGTTCAGTAGGTCTTGTTCAGTAGATAAAGGGAGGTCATGTCTTGTTCAGTAGATAAAGGGAGGTCATGTCTTGTTCAGTAGATAAAGTGAAGCCATGTCTTGTTCAGTAGGTCTTGTTCAGTAGATAAAGTGAGATCATGTCTTGTTCAGTAGATAAAGTGAGGCCATGTCTTGTTCAGTAGATAAAGTGAGGTCATGTCTTGTTCAGTAGATAAAGTGAGGTCATGACTTGTTCAGTAGATAAAGTGAGGTCATGTCTTGTTCAGTAGATAAAGTGAGGTCATGTCTTGTTCAGTAGATAAAGTGAGGTCATGTCTTGTTCAGTAGATAAAGTGAGGCCATGTCTTGTTCAGTAGATAAAGTGAGGCCATGTCTTGTTCAGTAGATAAAGTGAGGTCATGTCTTGTTCAGTAGATAAAGTGAGGTCATGACTTGTTCAGTAGATAAAGTGAGGTCGTGTCTTGTTCAGTAGATAACGTGAGGCCGTGTCTTGTTCAGTAGATACAGTGAGGCCATGTCTTGTTCAGTAGATAACGTGAGGCCGTGTCTTGTTCAGTAGATACAGTGAGGCCATGTCTTGTTCAGTAGATACAGTGAGGCCATGTCTTGTTCAGTAGATAAAGTGAGGCCATGTCTTGTTCAGTAGATGAAGTGAGGCCATGTCTTGTTAAGTGAGGCCATGTCTTGTTCAGTAGATACAGTGAGGTCATGTCTTGTTCAGTAGGTCTTGTTCAGTAGAGAAACTGAGGCCGTGTCTTGTTCAGTAGATAAAGTGAGGCCATGTCTTGTTCAGTAGATACAGTGAGGTCATGTCTTGTTCAGTAGGTCTTGTTCAGTAGAGAAAGTGAAGCCGTGTCTTGTTCAGTAGATACAGTGAGGCCATGTCTTGTTCAGTAGGTCTTGTTCAGTAGATAAAGTGAGGCCATGTCTTGTTCAGTAGATACAGGGAGGTCATGTCTTGTTCAGTAGATACAGTGAGGTCATGTCTTGTTCAGTAGGTCTTGTTCAGTAGATAAAGTGAGGTCTTGTCTTGTTCAGTAGATAAAGTAAGGCCATGTCTTGTTCAGTAGTTAGTGAGACCGTGTCTTGTTCAGTAGATAAAGTGAGGTCTTGTCTTGTTCAGTAGATAAAGTGAGGCCATGTCTTGTTCAGTAGGTCTTGTCCAGTAGATAAAGTGAGACCATGTCTTGTTCAGTAGATAAAGTGAGGCCATGTCTTGTTCAGTAGATAAAGTGAGGTCATGTCTTGTTCGGTAGATAAAGTGAGGTCATGTTTTGTTCAGTAGATACAGTGAGGTCATGTCTTGTTCAGTAGATAAAGTGAGGCTATGTCTTGTTCAGTAGATGAAGTGAGGCCATGTCTTGTTAAGTGAGGCCATGTCTTGTTCAGTAGATACAGTGAGTTCATGTCTTGTTCAGTAGAAAAAGTGAGGCTATGTCTTGTTCAGTAGATAGTGAGGCCATGTCTTGTTCAGTAGATAAAGTGAGGCCGTGTCTTGTTCAGTAGATACAGGGAGGTCATATCTTGTTCAGTAGATACAGTGAGGTCATGTCTTGTTCAGTAGGTCTTGTTCAGTAGATAAAGTGAGGTCTTGTCTTGTTCAGTAGATAAAGTAAGGCCATGTCTTGTTCAGTAGTTAGTGAGACCGTGTCTTGTTCAGTAGATAAAGTGAGGTCTTGTCTTGTTCAGTAGATAAAGTGAGGCCATGTCTTGTTCAGTAGATAAAGTGAGGCCATGTCTTGTTCAGTAGATACAGGGAGGTCATATCTTGTTCAGTAGATACAGTGAGGTCATGTCTTGTTCAGTAGGTCTTGTTCAGTAGATAAAGTGAGGTCTTGTCTTGTTCAGTAGATAAAGTAAGGCCATGTCTTGTTCAGTAGTTAGTGAGACCGTGTCTTGTTCAGTAGATAAAGTGAGGTCTTGTCTTGTCCAGTAGATAAAGTGAGGCCATGTCTTGTTCAGTAGATAAAGTGAGGCCATGTCTTGTTCAGTAGATAAAGTGAGGTCATGTCTTGTTCGGTAGATAAAGTGAGGTCATGTTTTGTTCAGTAGATACAGTGAGGTCATGTCTTGTTCAGTAGATAAAGTGAGGCTATGTCTTGTTCAGTAGATAGTGAGGCCATGTCTTGTTTTGTTTGATTTGTTTGATCGTAGCTAGCTACATAGCTAGCTACATAGCCGTCTTTGTATCAAAGATAATTGTGTAGTCTAGAGCGATTTTCTAGGTTAGCTAGCCAGCTATTGTCGTTCTTTTAACGCAACGTAACGTAATCAACACTGCTAGCTAGCCAGCTAGCCCCCGAATAGCAGCACTGTAGATACTATTACACTCAACGGAACGACTTGATTAGTGTAGTGTCAACAACGCAGCCACTGCCAGCTAGCCTACAAAGTCAACAACTGCCAGCTAGCCTACAAAGTCAACAACGCAGCCACTGCCAGCTAGCCTACTTCAGCAGTACTGTATCATCTTAATCATTTTAGTCAATAAGATTCTTGCTACGTAAGCTTAACTTTCTGAACATTCGAGACGCGTAGTCCACTTGCCACTCCAATCTCCTTTGCATTAGCGTAGTCTCTTCTGTAGCCTGTCAACTATGTGTCTGTCTATCCCTGTTCTCTCCTCTCTGCACAGACCATACAAACGCTCCACACCGCGTGGCATCGGCCACCCTAATCTGGTGGTCCCAGCGCGCACGACCCACGTGGAGTTCCAGGTCTCCGGTAGCCTCTGGAACTGCCGATCTGCGGCCAACAAGGCAGAGTTCATCTCAGCCTATGCCTCCCTCCAGTCCCTCGACTTCCTGGCACTGACGGAAACATGGATCACCACAGATAACACTGCTACTCCTACTGCTCTCTCTTCGTCCGCCCACGTGTTCTCGCACACCCCGAGAGCTTCTGGTCAGCGGGGTGGTGGCACCGGGATCCTCATCTCTCCCAAGTGGTCATTCTCTCTTTGTCCCCTTACCCATCTGTCTATCGCCTCCTTTGAATTCCATGCTGTCACAGTTACCAGCCCTTTCAAGCTTAACATCCTTATCATTTATCGCCCTCCAGGTTCCCTCGGAGAGTTCATCAATGAGCTCGATGCCTTGATTAGCTCCTTTCCTGAGGACGGCTCACCTCTCACAGTTCTGGGCGACTTTAACCTCCCCACGTCTACCTTTGACTCATTCCTCTCTGCCTCCTTCTTTCCACTCCTCTCCTCTTTTGACCTCACCCTCTCACCTTCCCCCCCTACTCACAAGGCAGGCAATACGCTCGACCTCATCTTTACTAGATGCTGTTCTTCCACTAACCTCATTGCAACTCCCCTCCAAGTCTCCGACCACTACCTTGTATCCTTTTCCCTCTCGCTCTCATCCAACACTTCCCACACTGCCCCTACTCGGATGGTATCGCGCCGCCCCAACCTTCGCTCTCTCTCCCCCGCTACCCTCTCCTCTTCCATCCTATCATCTCTTCCCTCTGCTCAAACCTTCTCCAACCTATCTCCTGATTCTGCCTCCTCAACCCTCCTATCCTCCCTTTCTGCATCCTTTGACTCTCTATGTCCCCTATCCTCCAGGCCGGCTCGGTCCTCCCCTCCCGCTCCGTGGCTCGACGACTCATTGCGAGCTCACAGAACAGGGCTCCGGGCAGCCGAGCGGAAATGGAGGAAAACTCGCCTCCCTGCGGACCTGGCATCCTTTCACTCCCTCCTCTCTACATTTTCCTCTTCTGTCTCTGCTGCTAAAGCCACTTTCTACCACTCTAAATTCCAAGCATCTGCCTCTAACCCCAGGAAGCTCTTTGCCACCTTCTCCTCCCTCCTGAATCCTCCTCCCCCTCCCCCCCCCTCCTCCCTCTCTGCAGATGACTTCGTCAACCATTTTGAAAAGAAGGTCGACGACATCCGATCCTCGTTTGCTAAGTCAAACGACACCGCTGGTTCTGCTCACACTGCCCCACCCTGTGCTCTGACCTCTTTCTCCCCTCTCTCTCCAGATGAAATCTCGCGTCTTGTGACGGCCGGCCGCCCAACAACCTGCCCGCTTGACCCTATCCCCTCCTCTCTTCTCCAGACCATTTCCGGAGACCTTCTCCCTTACCTCACCTCGCTCATCAACTCATCCCTGACCGCTGGCTACGTCCCTTCCGTCTTCAAGAGAGCGAGAGTTGCACCCCTTCTGAAAAAACCTACACTCGATCCCTCCGATGTCAACAACTACAGACCAGTATCCCTTCTTTCTTTTCTCTCCAAAACTCTTGAACGTGCCGTCCTTGGCCAGCTCTCCCGCTATCTCTCTCAGAATGACCTTCTTGATCCAAATCAGTCAGGTTTCAAGACTAGTCATTCAACTGAGACTGCTCTTCTCTGTATCACGGAGGCGCTCCGCACTGCTAAAGCTAACTCTCTCTCCTCTGCTCTCATCCTTCTAGACCTATCGGCTGCCTTCGATACTGTGAACCATCAGATCCTCCTCTCCACCCTCTCCGAGTTGGGCATCTCCGGCGCGGCCCACGCTTGGATTGCGTCCTACCTGACAGGTCGCTCCTACCAGGTGGCGTGGCGAGAATCTGTCTCCGCACCACGTGCTCTCACCACTGGTGTCCCCCAGGGCTCTGTTCTAGGCCCTCTCCTATTCTCGCTATACACCAAGTCACTTGGCTCTGTCATAACCTCACATGGTCTCTCCTATCATTGCTATGCAGACGACACACAACTAATCTTCTCCTTTCCCCCTTCTGATGACCAGGTGGCGAATCGCATCTCTGCATGTCTGGCAGACATATCAGTGTGGATGACGGATCACCACCTCAAGCTGAACCTCGGCAAGACGGAGCTGCTCTTCCTCCCGGGGAAGGACTGCCCGTTCCATGATCTCGCCATCACGGTTGACAACTCCATTGTGTCCTCCTCCCAGAGCGCTAAGAACCTTGGCGTGATCCTGGACAACACCCTGTCGTTCTCAACCAACATCAAGGCGGTGGCCCGTTCCTGTAGGTTCATGCTCTACAACATCCGCAGAGTACGACCCTGCCTCACACAGGAAGCGGCGCAGGTCCTAATCCAGGCACTTGTCATCTCCCGTCTGGATTACTGCAACTCGCTGTTGGCTGGGCTCCCTGCCTGTGCTATTAAACCCCTACAACTCATCCAGAACGCCGCAGCCCGTCTGGTGTTCAACCTTCCCAAGTTCTCTCACGTCACCCCGCTCCTCCGCTCTCTCCACTGGCTTCCAGTTGAAGCTCGCATCCGCTACAAGACCATGGTGCTTGCCTACGGAGCTGTGAGGGGAACGGCACCTCAGTACCTCCAGGCTCTGATCAGGCCCTACACCCAAACAAGGGCACTGCGTTCATCCACCTCTGGCCTGCTCGCCTCCCTACCACTGAGGAAGTACAGTTCCCGCTCAGCCCAGTCAAAACTGTTCGCTGCTCTGGCCCCCCAATGGTGGAACAAACTCCCTCACGACGCCAGGACAGCGGAGTCAATCACCACCTTCCGGAGACACCTGAAACCCCACCTCTTTAAGGAATACCTAGGATAGGATAAAGTAATCCTTCTCACTCCCCCCCCCTTAAAAGATTTAGATGCACTATTGTAAAGTGGCCGTTCCACTGGATGTCATAAGGTGAATGCACCAATTTGTAAGTCGCTCTGGATAAGAGCGTCTGCTAAATGACTTAAATGTTCAGTAGATACAGTGAGGCCATGTTCACTAGATACAGTGAGGCCATGTCTTGTTCAGTAGATACAGTGAGGTCATGTCTTGTTTAGTAGATGAAGGTAGGTCATGTCTTGTTCAGTAGATAAAGTGAGGTCATGTCTTGTTCAGTAGATAAAGGGAGGTCATGTCTTGTTCAGTAGTTAAAGTGAGGCCATGTCTTGTTCAGTAGGTCTTGTTCAGTAGATAAAGGGAGGTTGTGTCTTGTTCAGTAGTTAAAGTGAGGCCATGTCTTGTTCAGTAGGTCTTGTTCAGTAGATAAAGTGAGATCATGTCTTGTTCAGTAGATAAAGTGAGGCCATGTCTTGTTCAGTAGATAAAGTGAGTTCATGTCTTGTTCAGTAGATAAAGTGAGGTCATGTCTTGTTCAGTAGATAAAGTGAGTCCATGTCTTGTTCAGTAGATAAAGTGAGGCCATGTCTTGTTCAGTAGATAAAGTGAGGTCATATCTTGTTCAGTAGATAAAGTGAGGCCATGTCTTGTTCAGTAGATAAAGTGAGGCCATGTCTTGTTCAGTAGATAAAGTGAGGCCATGTCTTGTTCAGTAGATAAAGTGAGGTCATGTCTTGTTCGGTAGATAAAGTGAGGTCATGTCTTGTTAAGTGAGGCCATGTCTTGTTCAGTAGATACAGTGAGGTCATGTCTTGTTCAGTAGGTCTTGTTCAGTAGAGAAACTGAGGCCGTTTCTTGTTCAGTAGATAAAGTGAGGCCATGTCTTGTTCAGTAGATACAGTGAGGTCATGTCTTGTTCAGTAGGTCTTGTTCAGTAGAGAAAGTGAAGCCGTGTCTTGTTCAGTAGATACAGTGAGGCCATGTCTTGTTCAGTAGGTCTTGTTCAGTAGATAAAGTGAGGCCGTGTCTTGTTCAGTAGATACAGGGAGGTCATATCTTGTTCAGTAGATACAGTGAGGTCATGTCTTGTTCAGTAGGTCTTGTTCAGTAGATAAAGTGAGGCCGTGTCTTGTTCAGTAGATAAAGTGAGGTCTTGTCTTGTTCAGTAGATAAAGTAAGGCCATGTCTTGTTCAGTAGATAAAGTGAGGCCATGTCTTGTTCAGTAGGTCTTGTCCAGTAGATAAAGTGAGGCCATGTCTTGTTCAGTAGATAAAGTGAGGCAATGTCTTGTTCAGTAGATAAAGTGAGGTCATGTCTTGTTCGGTAGATAAAGTGAGGTCATGTTTTGTTCAGTAGTTAGTGAGACCGTGTCTTGTTCAGTAGATAAAGTGAGGTCTTGTCTTGTTCAGTAGATAAAGTGAGGCCATGTCTTGTTCAGTAGATAAAGTGAGGCCATGTCTTGTTCAGTAGGTCTTGTCCAGTAGATAAAGTGAGGCCATGTCTTGTTCAGTAGATAAAGTGAGGCCATGTCTTGTTCAGTAGATAAAGTGAGGTCATGTCTTGTTCGGTAGATAAAGTGAGGTCATGTTTTGTTCAGTAGATACAGTGAGGTCATGTCTTGTTCAGTAGATAAAGTGAGGCTATGTCTTGTTCAGTAGATAGTGAGGCCATGTCTTGTTCAGTAGATACAGTGAGGCCATGTTCACTAGATACAGTGAGGCCATGTCTTGTTCAGTAGATACAGTGAGGTCATGTCTTGTTTAGTAGATGAAGGGAGGTCATGTCTTGTTCAGTAGATAAAGGGAGGTCATGTCTTGTTCAGTAGATAAAGGGAGGTCATGTCTTGTTCAGTAGTTAAAGTGAGGCCATGTCTTGTTCAGTAGGTCTTGTTCAGTAGATAAAGGGAGGTCGTGTCTTGTTCAGTAGTTAAAGTGAGGCCATGTCTTGTTCAGTAGGTCTTGTTCAGTAGATAAAGGGAGGTCATGTCTTGTTCAGTAGATAAAGGGAGGTCATGTCTTGTTCAGTAGATAAAGCGAAGCCTTGTCTTGTTCAGTAGGTCTTGTTCAGTAGATAAAGTGAGATCATGTCTTGTTCAGTAGATAAAGTGAGGCCATGTCTTGTTCAGTAGATAAAGTGAGGTCATGTCTTGTTCAGTAGATAAAGTGAGGTCATGTCTTGTTCAGTAGATACAGTGAGGTCATGTCTTGTTCAGTAGATAAAGTGAGGTCATGTCTTGTTCAGTAGATAAAGTGAGGCCACGTCTTGTTTAGTAGATAAAGTGAGGCCATGTCTTGTTCAGTAGATAAAGTGAGGCCATGTCTTGTTTCAGTAGATAAAGTGAGGCCATGTCTTGTTCAGTAGATAAAGTGAGGTCATGTCTTGTTCGGTAGATAAAGTGAGGTCATGTTTTGTTCAGTAGATACAGTGAGGTCATGTCTTGTTCAGTAGATAAAGTGAGGCTATGTCTTGTTCAGTAGATAGTGAGGCCATGTCTTGTTCAGTAGATACAGTGAGGCCATGTTTTGTTCACTAGATACAGTGAGGCCATGTCTTGTTCAGTAGATACAGTGAGGTCATGTCTTGTTCAGTAGATAAAGGGAGGTCATGTCTTGTTCAGTAGTTAAAGTGAGGCCATGTCTTGTTCAGTAGGTCTTGTTCAGTAGATAAAGGGAGGTCATGTCTTGTTCAGTAGTTAAAGTGAAGCCATGTCTTGTTCAGTAGGTCTTGTTCAGTAGATAAAGGGAGGTCATGTCTTGTTCAGTAGATAAAGGGAGGTCATGTCTTGTTCAGTAGATAAAGTGAAGCCATGTCTTGTTCAGTAGGTCTTGTTCAGTAGATAAAGTGAGATCATGTCTTGTTCAGTAGATAAAGTGAGGTCATGTCTTGTTCAGTAGATAAAGTGAGGTCATGTCTTGTTCAGTAGATAAAGTGAGGTCATGACTTGTTCAGTAGATAAAGTGAGGCCATGTCTTGTTCAGTAGATAAAGTGAGGCCATGTCTTGTTCAGTAGATAAAGTGACAGATCTGTGGTGTATAATTAGACCCTGGAAGCTCTGACTTTACTCTGTTGGAGACAGTAGCACAGACTGTGTTTTACACAATGCCATTACAGACAGTTAGTTCTACACACACACACACACACACACACACACACACACACACACACACACACACACACACACACACACACACACACACACACACACACACACACAGAGAGACTGTGATTTACACACAGTTAGTGCTAACAGAAATCTACTGTTAAAGAACATGGCTCCCCAGAGAGTGTGTGTGTGTGTAGCTCGGCCTACACCGTGCTCAACCCTAGTAGAAAACTTTCCTAGGATTCCCGTAATTCATGGCCATTTGCTGTTTTGATTATACACATACTATATATACCATGGAGAATACAAACACAAGGAGTTTGCGGTGAACACACGCAGGCAGACACGCAGACAGGCACGCATGCTCGCATGAAGGCATGCAGGCACATAGGCTATAATGCTGCCATTTTCCTCTGGATTCCCCGTCTAATGGGGAAGACGTGTAGAACACTGTTTCACGTCTCTCTCACACACACACACACACACACACACACACACACACACACACACACACGTACCGTTTCGGTTAATGGGGAGGACGTGTGGAACACTGTTTCACTCCATCTTTGGCATGTCAGTGAGAACCCTCCACATGTTCGGCCCAGACGGGGTTAAAAACAACAAAAAATATATTTTCCTGTTCTCTAAAGAGAGAGAGAAAGAGTTTATCAAATTAGATGAACAACATGACTGCACCTTCTTGTTTTGCAAAACGAGGCCACAAATCAATGACACGTGTGTTATTGTTATAGAATAGTTACAAATGTTTTGAGGATTTTTTGAAACCACTATCCAGTTTCTAATTTGTATCCTGTCCTGTGTGACAACATCTTCCACTCATGGGGTGTTTGTTGTTGTGGCAAGATTTATGCTCCACTGCCTTCCTATAGATTCCATACAGTATTTTGCGGGCCAGGACCTGTGCTCACTGCTTAGGGACACAGTCCAAGGGGACACTTCAGAGTTACCACACTGAGAGATGGGAGAGTAGACCGGAGAGAGGAAAGTGATAGAGGGGGAGATACATGGGAGAAAGAGCGAGGGGTTATGAGAGTGAATGAGTGGTGATGAGGCCTCTCTCCAGGCCCTTCCTGGCATGTGTGTGGACAGGAGGAAGTGTACCAACGTGCTGTCTGTCTGACTGGGGCATCAGTAGACAGACAGGACAGCAGCAGAGGAATGTGTTATTCTGACCCTCAGCTGGCGAGCTGTGTACTGTGGTCGGTTTCAGTCAGTCAATCAGTCCGTGTACTGTGTTGCAGACAGAGAGACCAAAGGACGAATGGACAGACGGGCAGACATACATAAAGAAGGACAGACAAACCAATGTACATACAGAAAGGCAGGTAGACAGGCAGGAATGAAGGCAGACAGACAGATGTGCAGACAGACAGACACATGGACAGATGGGGAGACTGACAGACAAAGGCAGACATGCAGGCAGGCAGCTATTCAGGCAGACAGACAGGCAGGTAGGTAGGTAGACATTCAGGCAGACAGGCAGATAGGCACTTACTTGTCTTTCACGTTCAGCTAGTGTTCTTCATACTAGGAGAGAACAGTAAAACAGGTAAAACGTCAGTACAGGGACAAAGTGGAGTCAATTCAATAACTCAGACATGAGACCTATGTGGCAGAGACTTCAGACAATCACAGATTGTAATTAAGGGAAAGCCAGCCACGTTGCGGACAGTGACGCCTTGCTCCTGGACAAGCTAAACACCTTCTTACCTTAAGGAAAACACAGCCCCGCTAACGCGGGCCACTGCCGCTCGCGGGGACTGTGAGCTTTCGTTCTCCATGGTACACGTAAGTAAGACATTTTAAACCTCGCAAGGCTGCCGGTCCAGACGGCATCCCTAGCCGCGTCCTCAGAGCATGCGCAGACCAGCTGTCTGTAGTGTTTACAGACATATTCAATCTCTCCCTGTCCCAGTCTGTTGTCCCCACTTGCTTCAAGATGTCTACCATTGTTCCTGTACCCAAGAAAGTGAAGGTAACTGAAAAGACTATCGCCGCATAGCACTCACTTCTGTCGTCATGAAGTGCTTTGAGTTGCTAGTTTTCATATCATCTTAATGGAGTCATTAAAATTTGTTTTTCAACCACTCCACAAATTTCTTGTTAACAAACTATAGTTTTGGCAAGTCGGTTAGGACATCTACTTTGTGCATGACACAAGTAATTTTTCCAACAATTGTTTACAGATGGATTATTTCACTTATAATTCACTATCACAATTCCAGTGGGTCAGAAGTTTACATACACTAAGTTGACTGTGCCTTTAAACAGCTTGGAAAATTCCAGAAAATTATGTCATGGCTTTAGAATCTTCTGATAGGCTAATTGACATCATTTGAGTCAATTGGAGGTGTACCTGTGGATGTATTTCAAGGCCTACTTTCAAACTCAGTGCCTCTTTGCTTGACATCATGGGAAAATCAAAATAAATCAGCCAAGACCTCAGAAAATAAATTGTAGACCTCCACAAGTCTGTTTCATCCTTGGGAGCAATTTCCAAATGCTTGAAGGTACCAAGTTCATCTGTACAAACAATAGTACGCAAGTATAAACACCATGGGACCACGCAGCCGTCATACCGCTCAGGAAGGAGATTCGCTCTGTCTCCTAGAGATTAATGTACTTTGGTGCGAGAAGTGCAAATCAATCCCAGAACAATAGCAAAGGACCTTGTGAAGATGCTGGAGGAAACAGGTACAAAAGTATCTATATCCACAGTAAAACAAGTCCTATATCGACATAACCTGAAACGCCGCTCAGCAAGGAAGAAGCCACTGCTCCAAAACCACCATAAAAAAGCCAGACTACGGTTTGCAACTGCACATGGGGACAAAGATTGTACTTTTTTGAGAAATGTCTTCTGGTCTGATGAAACAAAAATAGAACTGTTTTGCCATAATGACCATCGTTATGTTTGGATGAAAAAGGGGGAGGCTTGCAAGCCGAAGAACACCATCCCAACCGGGAAGCACGGGGGTGGCAGCATCATGTTGTGGGGGTGCTTTGCTGCAGGAGGGAGTGGTGCACTTCACAAAATCGATGGCATCATGAGGCAGGAAAATTATGTGGATATATTTAAGCAACATCTCAAGATATCAGTCAGGAAGTTAAAACTTGGTCGCAAATCGGTCTTCCAAATGGACAATGACCCCAAGCTTACTTCCAAAGTTGTGACAAAATGGCTTAAGGACAACAAAGTCAAGGTATTGGAGTGGCCATCACAACACCCTGACCTCAATCCCATAGAACATTTGTGGGCAGAACTGAAAAAGCATGTGCGAGCAAGGAGGCCTACAACCCTGACTCAGTTACACCAGCTCTGTCAGGAGGAATGGGCCAAAATTCACCCAACTTATTGTGGGAAGCTTGTGGAAGGCTACCCGAAATGTTTGACCCAAGTTAAACAATTTAAAGGCAATGCTACCAAATACTAATTGAGTGTATGTAAACTTCTGACCCACTGAGAATGTGATGAAAGAAATAAAAGCTGAAATAAATCATTCTCTCTACTATTATTCTGACTTTTCACGTTCTTAAAATAAAGTGGTGTTCCTAACTGACCTACAACAGGGAATTTTTACTAGGATTAATTGTCAGGAATTGTGAAAAACAGAGTTTAAATGTATTTGGCTAAGGTGTATGTAAACTTCCGACTTCAACTGTATGTAAGAATGCTGTTCATCGACTACAGCTCAGACTTCAACACCATAACTCGGAGCCCTGTGTCTGAACCCCGCCCTGTGAAACTTGGTCCTGGATTTCTGACGGGCCCACCCCAGGTGGTGAAGGGAGGCAACAACACCTCCCCTATGCTGATCCTCAACACAGGAGCCCCACAAGGGTGCGTGCTCGGCCCCCTCCTGTACTCCTTCACCCATGACTGCGTAGGTACACACATCTCCAACTTTATCATCAAGTTTGCAGACGACACAACAGTGTTAGGCCTGATTACCAACAACAACGAGACAGCCTACAGGGAGGAGGTGAGGGCCCTGGCGGAGTGGTGCCAGGAACATAACCTCTCCCTCAACGTCAACAAAATGAAGGAGCTGATCGTGGACTTCAGGAGACAGCAGAGAGAGCACACCCCCATCCACATCAACGGGGAGAGGGTGAAAAGCTGCAAGTTCCTCTGCGTGCACATCACTGACAACCTGAAATGGTCAATCCACACAACCTCTTCAACCTCAGGAGGCTGAAGAAATTTGGCTTGGGCCCTAAGATCCTCATGAAATTCTACAGATGCACAATTGAGAGCATCCTGTTGAGCTGTATCCCCGCCTGGTATGGCAATTGCACCATCTGCAACCACAGGGCTCTCCAGAGGGTGGTGCAGTCAGCCCACCGTGTCACCGGGGGCACACTGCAGCACCCGGCATCACAGGAAACAAAGAAGATCAGCCACCCAAGCCACGGCCAGTTCACTCTGCTACAATCTAGAAGGTGGAGACCAGACTGTTAAATAGTCACCACTAGCCGGCCTCCGCCCAGTACCCTGCCCTGAACTTAGTCACTGTTACTAGCCGGCAACCATCTGGTACTCTACCCTGCACCTTTTAGACTGCTGCCCTATGTACATAGTCATTGAACACTGGTCAATAATGTTTACATACTGTTTTACCCACTTCATATGTACTGTATATACTGTATTCTAGTCAAGGCTCATCCTATATAACTGTGTACACACCTTTTTTCATATACTGTCCATACAGTGTATACACACCATCATATGCATATATATTTATATTCCGGACTTTGACATTGCTCGTTCCGATATT
Organism: Salvelinus alpinus; assembly: GCF_045679555.1. NCBI lineage: Eukaryota > Metazoa > Chordata > Actinopteri > Salmoniformes > Salmonidae > Salvelinus > Salvelinus alpinus. Next base: position 18,084,306 of record NC_092092.1, on the reverse strand, counting down.
TCTTAATTTCTTTATTTTTATTTTGGGGGTTTGTGTGTATTGTTAGGTATTACTGCACTGTTGGAGCTAGCAACATAAGCATTTGCTGCACCTGCGATAACATCGGCAAAATATGTGTACGCAACCAATACAATTTGATTTCTTAGATTGCCAGATCGGAATACAGTACCCCTTATATTGTGGACTCGCTCCAGCCTCCAGTCTCAATGCAGCCATACAGTCACACAGAGGCAGGCTTATGTTACGCAATAGACACTGCACCGCTACCTACCATTTTTACAATACTTGGAGGCTTGAATTGTACTCAATGCTTTTTCTTGCCCAGAGTAGGGTTGCAAAGGGAGGGTATATTATTGGACACTTTCTAAGTTTAACAGTAAACTACCAGAATTCTGGTAACTTTCAAGGAATATATTGTGGCCTTTTTGTGTATTTCAGATAATTGTAGGTGTCTAATTGTCTCTGGCCCTCTATGTGTCCTTATCATATGTAAAATATGTTTATAAAATCAAATATGATTTTTGTATAAAAATGTGAAAGACAAAGCTGTAAAACATGATCCTAAATATAAACCGTCAACTTGGTGAATACCGTAGTGTTTAATATGAGGGGTTCAGCATGAAATATCCATTATTTATTTTTTTACACACTTTTATTATTTTATGGATTCGTTGTAAATGTTTTGTTGTCAAACTGGTGGCAGTTGTGAAAAAAGTCAATAGTTGGAAGAGTTGCAGAGTTAATTGAAAATAATGCCATTGTTGATTAGATGCTTTTTTCCATTAATTAGGCTAGCTTTGCAACCTTAGTCCAGAGTTACAGTTTGCACTGTTCGGCCTTCCCTAGTTACCTTATGGCAAAAGCAGTGCGGTGCAGTTCAGCTCTTATTTTATGGAAGTGTGTCACTTTTTACAAAGACTTTTAACATTCATAAAACTGCTTTCTAGTTTTAGTTAAGAACCAAGGACTTTGTTAAAACAATCAAAGTATGCTCCAGAAAACACAAAATAACCGTCTCTCCTTTTTCAAATGTAACGTTAATATAGCTTTTCTTAGTTACGAGGCTATTTGACTTTTCCTTATTTTGCCTGCGGATGACAGGATACGTTTTTTGGGAAAACCACACACATGTTTTAATGGCTGTGGAAAAAGTGAGCTCACTCCACTCCAGAGAAGTGAAGGTTCTGACAGCAAGGAGAGGAGCAATGGGCTACGTCCCACAGACACACACACACCATCATTCCCTCCCTTACTCCACGAGGACAGAGACAGAGATGTCTGTAGGATCCTAATGATGATCATATGAGGTAGAATATAACTAGTTCATACTGTTGGTGAATGAAGGGTTCATATAAATCTCTGCATATCCTATCAATGACTACATGTCTTATCTCTCCCTCTCTGGCTCAGGGAAACGTGGTGTGAAGGAGCAGCCTCTAGTTTTCCACACACAGGTCAAGTCATCAGGATACACACAATCTCCCCGGTAGGTTGTGCATGTGTGTGAGACGGGAGTCCAACGGTTGAGGAATTGTTCCAACAGCAAGACTTTCTGTCCTTTTCTACCCATTGGAAGAGCACGTTACACATCAGAGAGCTATAATGAGACAAGGAAATAAGTCACAGAGAAAATACACACAAAACCGTACAATATTAAAACAGCCTTCATATTAGATAGATTATGTTTTTGTTACATTTCTTTCTGTCTTTTTACATAGGTGTTAACTAAGACAGTGTTATTTTTCTAAATGTTAAGTATATGCAGAATATATTTTTGGTCTTGTGGTGTGTAGTTTCTGTTCACTGTTTTAGTTTCCAGTTAATTTATTCTTTGGTCATATTTTATGTGGAAAGTTTTTTTTAAATAAAATGCTTTTCCCTCTCTTTCTTGTTTTCTTGCACAGGGGCAGACTGGGACCAGAAATCGGCCCTTGCGTTTGTAATACACCAGTAACCTTTTTTCTTTGAGGCCCCACCCCCATTATTAGCCAGATAATGATCATTTTGCATAAAAAAAATAAGTTAGATAGGCCCACTGGGCTAAAAATTCACGGGCAAATGCCAGATGGCCAGTCCGCCCCTGTTCTTGCATCAATATTAAGGCCAATGTGTTAGGGTTCAGGGTTGAAGTTATTATATTATGTTGTTAATAAAATGAAGAAAATGCAATTTTACATAAATATGTTTGCTTTTCAGAATGACAATGTTCTCACCCAAGACCAGTGTTCAGAAGAAGACCCCAGGACCTACAAAGACCAACAAGAAGATGTAAGCAGACCACCATGTCCAGATATATTTAGGGCCGGTTTCTCAGACAGATACAGTACAAATCCTAGACCTGGACTAGAAGGTAGTTTCATGGAAGATCTTCAATGAACATGCATTTTAGACCATTAGTAGGTTTAGTCTTAGTCTGGGAATCCGGCCTTTTGTTTTGTACAAAATTCTTAATGTTTTTTCATTATGAAAATCAACATAATTATGCTTTATTTTAGAGGATGTCTCGTTAGTGATTACCCAGGAGACACTGCAGCACCCAGTGTCCCACACACTAACCTCAGCACAGTCAAAACCCCTACACCAGTTTGCTGTACCCAATACTCAGGTAACTCTCTCTTTTTTTGGTCTCTTTTAATCATACTTTCATTTATTCCTTTACCAAGAATCATTAGAATCATACAAGCTAATATATATATACGTATATATTTGTTTATTTGTATTTTTTGTCTTCTCTTCCCAGGAGATGGAAAGCAGATTCTGTGTGGTCTGGGAGACAGATCTGTATTGTTGTACAAGTCCTCCCTCACTGGCACTCCAGCTGTTTACACAGGTAGTGGGGCAAGAAAAACACACACACACACACACACACACACACACTGACTAGAAACCTCAAATTCTGTTTATTTTACCTCAAGACTGTTTTGGTCCACGGTTCCCTTTTCCTCCCTGTTCCCTCCTTTTCACTCTCCTTTAAAATAAGTCTCAGTGAAAAAGAAAAGCAGTCGAAACCTTAAAACCCAAAGAACAGGACGGTGTGGTTTTTGATGACTATTTGTTTTATTATTTATTTAACCACATTTTTTGTTTATCTATCTCACCTGTCAATCATGTTGAGAATGATGTTCTAGCTCTGAGGTGAATCAAGGCAACTGTGGAGAGGATTGTTTTTCTTTTTCTCCCACTTTATTACTGAGGGTGAAACTTAGTTACAATATGGCTGAAAAATAAAGAGAGGAACTGAGTTTATAACCCTGTTTTTATAAGCCTAGTGGAATACAGACTAAATCACTACCTAGCTTATTTTCACACTGTTCTCAGCCCAAGCTATCCAAGACCCAAAGTGTCCCCTAACCGTGATGGAAATAGTAACCTGCACCAGAGTCACATTCACTTTGAAATCTTACAGGATTTTTTAGCCTTACAGGATTTTTTAGCCTTTAAAGCCTGTATGCTAGGAACTTGATGGAGTGAGTGTTGCTGGCCTTTGTCTTAATGCTTCATTACTGTTTTCATATAAAGTGTGAGTGAAGTGAATACTCTTCAGAATGCTATTTAAACTCAACTATTATCTGATATTTTCTTTACTGTTGATACCCTATGATGAGTTACTTATTTCATCTGGGATCGTAAACGATACTGGAAACAGGTCCAGAGGCTTAAGATAAAAGGCTTCAGGAGAAGATCCAAACATCCACCCATATCCTCTAACATCTAGATAAAAAAAAAAATATCCTGGTGATGGTGAAGCATTATCTGGTTCTCTGCCACGGCGTGAGCGAGAGTAAGGTGTTTGGTTAACATTGTCTTTTACATTCTCCTGAGAAAGAGTAGGACTTATTGATGGTTTGGAGAGAATGGAGAAAGCTGTGTTCTGCTCTCCTCCGCAGATGGGCACTACAACAACATGTCTCCCTAACTGCTTCTGGAGCTAATTTAAGATATTGCTCAACATCTGCACTCCATCTAACACACAGCCTCCCTCCCTCCCTCCCTCCCTCCCTCCCTCCCTCCCTCCCTCCCTCCCTCCCTCCCTCCCTCCCTCCCTCCCTCCCTCCCTCCCACACACACACACACACACACACACACACACACACACACACACACACACACACACACACACACACACACACACACACATACACACACATATCCCTGATGCTTGCTTTGATAGCAGCATTCTCTTGGAGGTGAATTGTGTTGATTTATAGAGCTTTCTACAGTCAGCAGACCACAGGATTCTAAATATCTGGCCCTGTGATCCACACACAAACACCAGTCAGTCTGTGTGGTTGGGTTCTTAACAGCTAAGACAGAGACTAGTATGGCCAGTCAGTGTGGTTGGGTTCCTAACAGCTAAGACAGAGACTAGTATGGCCAGTCAGTGTGGTTGGGTTCTTAACAGCTAAGACAGAGACTAGTATGGCCAGTCAGTGTGGTTGGGTTCTTAACAGCTATGACAGAGACTAGTATGGCCAGTCAGTGTGGTTGGGTTCTTAACAGCTAAGACAGAGACTAGTATGGCCAGTCAGTGTGGTTGGGTTCTTAACAGCTAAGACAGAGACTAGTATGGCCAGTATGTGTGGTTGGGTTCTTAACAGCTAAGACAGAGACTAGTATGGCCAGTCAGTGTGGCTGGATTCTTAACAGCTAAGACAGAGACTAGTATGGCCAGTCAGTGTGGTTGGGTTCTTAACAGCTAAGACAGAGACTAGTATGGCCAGTACGTGTGGTTGGGTTCTTAACAGCTAAGACAGAGACTAGTATGGCCAGTCAGTGTGGTTGGGTTCTTAACAGCTAAGACAGAGACTAGTATGGCCAGTCAGTGTGGTTGGGTTCTTAACTGCTAAGACAGAGACTAGTATGGCCAGTCAGTGTGGTTGGGTTCTTAACAGCTAAGACAGAGACTAGTATGGCCAGTCAGTGTGGTTGGGTTCTTAACAGCTAAGACAGAGACTAGTATGGCCAGTCAGTGTGGTTGGGTTCTTAACTGCTAAGACAGAGACTAGTATGGCCAGTCAGTGTGGTTGGGTTCTTAACAGCTAAGACAGAGACTAGTATGGCCAGTCAGTGTGGTTGGGTTCTTAACAGCTAAGACAGAGACTAGTATGGCCAGTCAGTGTGGTTGGGTTCTTAACAGCTAAGACAGAGACTAGTATGGCCAGTCAGTGTGGTTGGGTTCTTAACAGCTAAGACAGAGACTAGTATGGCCAGTCAGTGTGGTTGGGTTCTTAACAGCTAAGACAGAGACTAGTATGGCCAGTCAGTGTGGTTGGGTTCTTAACTGCTAAGACAGAGACTAGTATGGCCAGTCAGTGTGGTTGGGTTCTTAACTGCTAAGACAGAGACTAGTATGGCCAGTCAGTGTGGTTGGGTTCTTAACAGCTAAGACAGAGACTAGTATGGCCAGTCAGTGGATGTCATATATCAATGAAAGGATGAGTGGTTTGGCATATTGTAGGCCAGTGCTTGTTAGGTGCTGTTAGACTGTCTCCACTAGATGACAGTTCTGTAGGCCAAATCAAATTTGATTGGTCACATACACATGGTTAGCAGATGTTAATGCGAGTGTAGCGAAATGCTTGTGCTTCTAGTTCCGACCATGCAGTAATATCTAACAAGAAATCTTAACAATTTCACAGCAACTACCTTTTACACACACGTGTAAAGTAATGAATAAGAATATGTACATAAAAATATATGGATGAGCGATGGCCGAACGGCATAGGCAAGATGCAGTAGATGGTATAGAGTACAGTATATACATATGAGATGAGTAATATAGGGTATGTAAACATTATATAAAGTGGCATTGTTTAAAGTGACTGGTGATACATTTATTACATCCAATTTTTTATTATTAAAGTGGCTAGAGATTTGAGTCAGTATGTTGGCAGCAGCCACTCAATGTTAGTGATGGCTGTTTAACAGTCTGATGGCCTTGAGATAGAAGCTGTTTTTCAGTCTCTCGATCCCAGCTTTGATGCACCTGTACTGACCTCGCCTTCTGGATGATAGCGGGGTGAAAAGGCAGTGGCTCGGGTGGTTGTTGTCCTTGATTATCTTTTTGGCCTTCCTTTGACATCGGGTGGTGTAGGTGTCCTGGAGGGCAGGTAGTTTGCCCCCGGTGATGCGTTGTGCAGACCTCACTACCCTCTGGAGAGCCTTACGGTTTTGGGCGGAGCAGTTGCCGTACCAGGCGGTGATATAGCCCGACAGGATGCTCTCGATTGTGCATCTGTAAAAGTTTGTGAGTGTTTTTGGTGACAAGCAAAATTTCTTCAGCCTCCAGAGGTTGAAGAGCCCTCTCCTGTACTTCCTGTTCACTCATGACTGCGTGGCCATGCACGCCTCCAACTCAATCATCAAGTTTGCAGACAACACTACAGTGGTAGGCTTGATTACCAACAACGACAAGACCGCCTACAGGGAGGAGGTGAGGGCCCTCAGTGTGGTGTCAGGAAAATAACCTCACACTCAACGTCAAAAAAACAAAGGAGATGATCATGGACTTCAGGAAACAGCAGCTGGAGCACCCCCCTATCCACATCGACGGGACAGTAGTGGAGAAGGTGGAAAGTTCTTCCCCACGCTGTTTGTGTGGGTGGACCATTTTAGTTTGTCCGTGATGTGTACACCGAGGAACTTGAAACTTTCCACCTTCTCCACTACTGTCCCATCGATGTGGATAGGGGGGTGCTCCCTCTGCTGTTTCCTGAAGTCCATGATCATCTCCTTTGTTTTGTTTTGTTACCGTTGAGTGTGAGGTTATTTTCCTGACACCACACTCCGAGTGCCCTCACCTCCTCCCTGTAGGCCGTCTCGTCGTTGTTGGTAATCAAGCCTACCACTGTAGTGTCGTCTGCAAACTTGATGATTGAGTTGGAGGTGTGCATGGCCACGCAGTCATGGGTGAACAGGGAGTACAGGAGAGGGCTGAGAACGCACCCTTGTGGGGCCCTGGTGTTGAGGATCAGCAGGGTGGAGATGTTGTTTCCTACCCTCAACACCTGGGGGCTTCCGTCAGAAAGTCCAGGACCCAGCTGCACAGGGCGGGGTCGAGACCCAGGGTCTCGAGCTTAATGACGAGTTTGGAGGGTACTATGGTGTTAAATGCTGAGCTGTAGTCGATGAACAGCATTCTTACATAGGTATTCTTCTTGTCCAGATGGGTTAGGGCAGTGTGCAGTGTGATTGCGTTGTCTGTGGACCTATTGGGGCGGTAAGCAAATTGGAGTGGGTCTAGGGTGTCAGGTAGGGTGGAGGTGATATGGTCCTTGACTAGTCTCTCAAAGCACTTCATGATGACGGAAGTGAGTGCTATGGGGCGATTGTCGTTTAGCTCAGTTACCTTAGCTTTCTTGGGAACAGGAACAATGGTGGCCCTCTTGAAGCGTGTGGGAACAGCAAACAGGGATAGGGATTGATTGAATATGTCCGTAAACACACCAGCCAGCTGGTCTGCGCATGCTCTGAGGACTCGGCTAGGGATGCTGTCTGGGCCGGCAGCGTTGCGAGGGTTAACACGTTTAAATGTTTTACTCACGTTGGCTGCGGTGAAGGAGAGCACGCAGGTTTTGGTAGCGGGCCGTGTCGGTGGCACTGTATTGTCCTCAAAGTGAGCAAGGAAGTTGTTTAGTTTGTCTGGGAGCAAGACATCGGGGTCCGCGACGGGGCTGGTTTTCTTTTTGTAGTCCATGATTGACTGTAGACCCTGCCACATACCTCTCGTGTCTGAGCCGTTGAATTGCGACTCTACTTTGTCTCTGTACTGACGCTTAGCTTGTTTGATTGCCTTGCGGAGGAAATAGCTACACTGTTTGTATTCGGTCATGTTTCCGGTCGCCTTGCCCTGATTAAAAGCAGTGGTTCGCGCTTTCAGTTTTGCGCGATTGCTGCCATCACCGTATCAACATCACCGATGCACTTGCTAATAAACTCGCTCACCGAGTCAGCGTATACATCAATGTTGTTGTTTGACGCTATCCGGAACATATCCCAGTCCACGTGATCGAAGCAATCTTGAAGCGTGGAATCAGTTTCTGTCTATATGCTGGGAGCAACAAAATGGAGTCAGATTTGCCGAAAGGAGGGTGAGGGAGTGCTTTGTATGCGTCGCGGACGTTAGAGTAACAATGATCCAGAATTTTGCAAGCCCGGGTGGCGCATCCGATATGCTGATAAAATTTAGGGAGCATTGTTTTCAGATTAGCCTTGTTAAAATCCCCAGCTAAAATAAATGCAGCCTCAGGATATGTGGTTTCCAGTTTACATAGAGTCCAATGAAGTTCTTTCAGGGCCGTCGAGGTGTCTGCTTGGGGGGGATATACACGACTGATTATAATCTAAGAGAATCTTCTTGGTAGATAATGCGGTCGGCATTTGATTGTAAGGAATTCTAGGTCAGGTGAACAAAAGGACTTGAGTTCCTGTATGTTGTTATGATCACACCACGACTCGTTAATCATAAGGCATACAACCCCGCCATTCTTCGTACCAGAGATATGTTTGTTTCTGTTGGCCAGGGCTTGGTTAGGTGCTGTTAGACTGGCTCCACTAGAGGACAGTTCTGTAGGCCAGGGCTCGGTTAGGTGCTGTTAGACTGGCTCCACTAGAGGACAGTTCTGTAGGCCAGGGCTTGGTTAAGTGCTGTTAGACCATCTCTACTAGAGGACAGTTCTTTAGGCCAGGGCTTGGTTAGGTGCTGTTAGACCATTTCTACTATAGGACAGTTCTGTAGGCCAGGGCTCGGTTAGGTGTTGTTAGATTGGCTCCACTAGAGGACAGTTCAGTAGGCCAGGGCTCGGTTAGGTGCTGTTAGGCTGGCTCCACTAGAGGACAGTTCTGTAGGCCAGGGCTCGGTTAGGTGCTGTTAGATTGGCTCCACTAGAGGACAGTTCTGTAGGCCAGGGCTCGGTTAGGTGCTGTTAGACTGGCTCCACTAGAGGACAGTTCAGTAGGCCAGGGCTCGGTTAGGTGCTGTTAGACCATCTCTACTAGAGGACAGTTCTGTAGGCCAGGGCTCGGTTAGGTGCTGTTAGGCTGGCTCCACTAGAGGACAGTTCAGTAGGCCAGGGCTCAGTTAGGTGCTGTTAGACTGGCTCTGCTAGAGGACAGTTCTGTAGGCCAGGGCTCGGTTATGTGCTGTTAGACCATCTCTACTAGAGGACAGTTCAGTAGGCCAGGGCTCGGTTATGTGCTGTTAGACCATCTCTACTAGAGGACAGTTCAGTAGGCCAGGGCTCGGTTATGTGCTGTTAGACCATTTCTACTAGAGGACAGTTCTGTAGGCCAGGGCTCGGTTAGGTGCTGTTAGACTGGCTCCACTAGAGGACAGTTCTGTAGGCCAGGGCTCAGTTAGGTGCTGTTAGACTGGCTCCACTAGAGGACAGTTCTGTAGGCCAGGGCTCGGTTAGGTGCTGTTAGACCATCTCTACTAGAGGACAGTTCTGTAGGCCAGGGCTCGGTTAGGTGCTGTTAGGCTGGCTCCACTAGAGGACAGTTCAGTAGGCCAGGGCTCGGTTAGGTGCTGTTAGACTGGCTCCACTAGAGGACAGTTCTGTAGGCCAGGGCTCGGTTATGTGCTGTTAGACCATTTCCACTAGAGGACAGTTCTGTAGGCCAGGGCTCGGTTAGGTGCTGTTAGGCTGGCTCCACTAGAGGACAGTTCAGTAGGCCAGGGCTCGGTTAGGTGCTGTTAGACTGGCTCCACTAGAGGACAGTTCTGTAGGCCAGGGCTCAGTTAGGTGCTGTTAGACCATTTCCACTAGAGGACAGTTCAGTAGGCCAGGGCTCGGTTAGGTGCTGTTAGACCATTTCCACTAGAGGACAGTTCAGTAGGCCAGGGCTCGGTTAGGTGCTGTTAGACTGGCTCCACTAGAGGACAGTTCTGTAGGCCAGGGCTCGGTTATGTGCTGTTAGACCATTTCCACTAGAGGACAGTTCTGTAGGCCAGGGCTCGGTTAGGTGCTGTTAGACCATCTCTACTAGAGGACAGTTCTTTAGGCCAGGGCTTGGTTAGGTGCTGTTAGACCATTTCTACTAGAGGACAGTTCTGTAGGCCAGGGCTCGGTTAGGTGCTGTTAGACTGGTTCCACTAGAGGACAGTTCTGTAGGCCAGGGCTCGGTTAGGTGCTGTTAGACCATCTCTACTAGAGGACAGTTCAGTAGGCCAGGGCTCGGTTAGGTGCTGTTAGGCCATCTCTACTAGAGGACAGTTCTGTAGGCCAGGGCTCGGTTAGGTGCTGTTAGGCTGGCTCCACTAGAGGACAGTTCAGTAGGCCAGGGCTCGGTTAGGTGCTGTTAGACTGGCTCCACTAGAGGACAGTTCTGTAGGCCAGGGCTCGGTTAGGTGCTGTTAGACTGGCTCCGCTAGAGGACAGTTCTGTAGGCCAGGGCTCGGTTAGGTGCTGTTAGACTGGCTCCACTAGAGGACAGTTCAGTAGGCCAGGGTTTGGTTAGGTGCTGTTAGACTGGCTCCACTAGAGGACAGTTCTGTAGGCCAGGGCTCAGTTAGGTGCTGTTAGACTGGCTCCACTAGAGGACAGTTCTGTAGGCCAGGGCTCGGTTAGGTGCTGTTAGGCTGGCTCCACTAGAGGACAGTTCAGTAGGCCAGGGCTCGGTTAGGTGCTGTTAGACTGGCTCCGCTAGAGGACAGTTCTGTAGGCCAGGGCTCGGTTATGTGCTGTTAGACCATTTCCACTAGAGGACAGTTCAGTAGGCCAGGGCTCGGTTAGGTGCTGTTAGGCTGGCTCCACTAGAGGACAGTTCAGTAGGCCAGGGCTCGGTTAGGTGCTGTTAGACTGGCTCCACTAGAGGACAGTTCTGTAGGCCAGGGCTCGGTTAGGTGCTGTTAGACTGGCTCCACTAGAGGACAGTTCAGTAGGCCAGCGCTCGGTTAGGTGCTGTTAGACCATCTCTACTAGAGGACAGTTCTTTAGGCCAGGGCTCGGTTAGGTGCTGTTAGACCATCTCCACTAGAGGACAGTTCTTTTGGCCAGGGCTCGGTTAGGTGCTGTTAGACTGGCTCCACTAGAGGACAGTTCTGTAGGCCAGGGCTCAGTTAGGTGCTGTTAGACTGGCTCCACTAGAGGACAGTTCTGTAGGCCAGGGCTCGGTTAGGTGCTGTTAGGCTGGCTCCACTAGAGGACAGTTCAGTAGGCCAGGGCTCGGTTAGGTGCTGTTAGACTGGCTCCACTAGAGGACAGTTCTGTAGGCCAGGGCTCGGTTATGTGCTGTTAGACCATTTCCACTAGAGGACAGTTCTGTAGGCCAGGGCTCGGTTAGGTGCTGTTAGACTGGCTCCACTAGAGGACAGTTCTGTAGGCCAGGGCTCGGTTAGGTGCTGTTAGACTGGCTCCGCTAGAGGACAGTTCTGTAGGCCAGGGCTCGGTTAGGTGCTGTTAGACTGGCTCCACTAGAGGACAGTTCTGTAGGCCAGGGCTCAGTTAGGTGCTGTTAGACCATTTCCACTAGAGGACAGTTCAGTAGGCCAGGGCTCGGTTAGGTGCTGTTAGACCATTTCCACTAGAGGACAGTTCAGTAGGCCAGGGCTCGGTTAGGTGCTGTTAGACTGGCTCCACTAGAGGACAGTTCTGTAGGCCAGGGCTCGGTTAGGTGCTGTTAGACCATCTCTACTAGAGGACAGTTCAGTAGGCCAGGGCTCGGTTATGTGCTGTTAGACCATCTCTACTAGAGGACAGTTCTTTAGGCCAGGGCTTGGTTAGGTGCTGTTAGACCATTTCTACTAGAGGACAGTTCAGTAGGCCAGGGCTCGGTTAGGTGCTGTTAGGCTGGCTCCACTAGAGGACAGTTCAGTAGGCCAGGGCTCGGTTAGGTGCTGTTAGACTGGCTCCACTAGAGGACAGTTCTGTAGGCCAGGGCTCGGTTAGGTGCTGTTAGGCTGGCTCCACTAGAGGACAGTTCAGTAGGCCAGGGCTCGGTTAGGTGCTGTTAGGCCATCTCTACTAGAGGACAGTTCTGTAGGCCAGGGCTCGGTTAGGTGCTGTTAGACTGGCTCCACTAGAGGACAGTTCTGTAGGCCAGGGCTCGGTTAGGTGCTGTTAGGCTGGCTCCACTAGAGGACAGTTCAGTAGGCCAGGGCTCGGTTAGGTGCTGTTAGGCCATCTCTACTAGAGGACAGTTCTGTAGGCCAGGGCTCGGTTAGGTGCTGTTAGGCTGGCTCCACTAGAGGACAGTTCAGTAGGCCAGGGCTCGGTTAGGTGCTGTTAGACTGGCTCCACTAGAGGACAGTTCAGTAGGCCAGGGCTCGGTTAGGTGCTGTTAGACCATCTCTACTAGAGGACAGTTCTGTAGGCCAGTGCTCGGTTAGGTGCTGTTAGGCTGGCTCCACTAGAGGACAGTTCAGTAGGCCAGGGCTCGGTTAGGTGCTGTTAGACTGGCTCCGCTAGAGGACAGTTCTGTAGGCCAGGGCTCGGTTATGTGCTGTTAGACCATCTCTACTAGAGGACAGTTCTTTAGGCCAGGGCTTGGTTAGGTGCTGTTAGACCATTTCTACTAGAGGACAGTTCTGTAGGCCAGGGCTCGGTTAGGTGCTGTTAGACTGGCTCCACTAGAGGACAGTTCTGTAGGCCAGGGCTCGGTTAGGTGCTGTTAGACTGGCTCCGCTAGAGGACAGTTCAGTAGGCCAGGGCTCGGTTAGGTGCTGTTAGACTGGCTCCACTAGAGGACAGTTCAGTAGGCCAGGGTTTGGTTAGGTGCTGTTAGACTGGCTCCACTAGAGGACAGTTCTGTAGGCCAGGGCTCAGTTAGGTGCTGTAGGACAGTGCTGTAGGCCAGGGCTCGGTTAGGTGCTGTTAGGCTGGCTCCACTAGAGGACAGTTCAGTAGGCCAGGGCTCGGTTAGGTGCTGTTAGACTGGTTCCGCTAGAGGACAGTTCTGTAGGCCAGGGCTCGGTTATGTGCTGTTAGACCATTTCCACTAGAGGACAGTTCAGTAGGCCAGGGCTCGGTTAGGTGCTGTTAGGCTGGCTCCACTAGAGGACAGTTCAGTAGGCCAGGGCTCGGTTAGGTGCTGTTAGACTGGCTCCACTAGAGGACAGTTCTGTAGGCCAGGGCTCGGTTATGTGCTGTTAGACCATTTCCACTAGAGGACAGTTCTTTAGGCCAGGGCTCGGTTAGGTGCTGTTAGGCTGGCTCCACTAGAGGACAGTTCAGTAGGCCAGGGCTCGGTTAGGTGCTGTTAGACTGGCTCCACTAGAGGACAGTTCTGTAGGCCAGGGCTCGGTTATGTGCTGTTAGACCATTTCCACTAGAGGACAGTTCTGTAGGCCAGGGCTCGGTCAGGTGCTGTTAGGCTGGCTCCACTAGAGGACAGTTCAGTAGGCCAGGGCTCGGTTAGGTGCTGTTAGACTGGCTCCACTAGAGGACAGTTCTGTAGGCCAGGGCTCGGTTAGGTGCTGTTAGACTGGCTCCACTAGAGGACAGTTCAGTAGGCCAGCGCTCGGTTAGGTGCTGTTAGACCATCTCTACTAGAGGACAGTTCTTTAGGCCAGGGCTTGGTTAGGTGCTGTTAGACCATTTCTACTAGAGGACAGTTCTGTAGGCCAGGGCTCGGTTAGGTGCTGTTAGACTGGCTCCACTAGAGGACAGTTCTGTAGGCCAGGGCTCGGTTAGGTGCTGTTAGACTGGCTCCGCTAGAGGACAGTTCAGTAGGCCAGGGCTCGGTTAGGTGCTGTTAGACTGGCTCCACTAGAGGACAGTTCAGTAGGCCAGGGTTTGGTTAGGTGCTGTTAGACTGGCTCCACTAGAGGACAGTTCTGTAGGCCAGGGCTCAGTTAGGTGCTGTAGGACAGTTCTGTAGGCCAGGGCTCGGTTAGGTGCTGTTAGGCTGGCTCCACTAGAGGACAGTTCAGTAGGCCAGGGCTCGGTTAGGTGCTGTTAGACTGGCTCCGCTAGAGGACAGTTCTGTAGGCCAGGGCTCGGTTATGTGCTGTTAGACCATTTCCACTAGAGGACAGTTCAGTAGGCCAGGGCTCGGTTAGGTGCTGTTAGGCTGGCTCCACTAGAGGACAGTTCAGTAGGCCAGGGCTCGGTTAGGTGCTGTTAGACTGGCTCCACTAGAGGACAGTTCTGTAGGCCAGGGCTCGGTTATGTGCTGTTAGACCATTTCCACTAGAGGACAGTTCTTTAGGCCAGGGCTCGGTTAGGTGCTGTTAGGCTGGCTCCACTAGAGGACAGTTCAGTAGGCCAGGGCTCGGTTAGGTGCTGTTAGACTGGCTCCACTAGAGGACAGTTCTGTAGGCCAGGGCTCGGTTATGTGCTGTTAGACCATTTCCACTAGAGGACAGTTCTGTAGGCCAGGGCTCGGTCAGGTGCTGTTAGGCTGGCTCCACTAGAGGACAGTTCAGTAGGCCAGGGCTCGGTTAGGTGCTGTTAGACTGGCTCCACTAGAGGACAGTTCTGTAGGCCAGGGCTCGGTTAGGTGCTGTTAGACTGGCTCCACTAGAGGACAGTTCAGTAGGCCAGCGCTCGGTTAGGTGCTGTTAGACCATCTCTACTAGAGGACAGTTCTTTAGGCCAGGGCTCGGTTAGGTGCTGTTAGACCATCTCCACTAGAGGACAGTTCTTTTGGCCAGGGCTCGGTTAGGTGCTGTTAGACTGGCTCCACTAGAGGACAGTTATGTAGGCCAGGGCTCAGTTAGGTGCTGTTAGACTGGCTCCACTAGAGGACAGTTCTGTAGGCCAGGGCTCGGTTAGGTGCTGTTAGGCTGGCTCCACTAGAGGACAGTTCAGTAGGCCAGGGCTCGGTTAGGTGCTGTTAGACTGGCTCCACTAGAGGACAGTTCTGTAGGCCAGGGCTCGGTTATGTGCTGTTAGACCATTTCCACTAGAGGACAGTTCTGTAGGCCAGGGCTCGGTTAGGTGCTGTTAGGCTGGCTCCACTAGAGGACAGTTCTGTAGGCCAGGGCTCGGTTATGTGCTGTTAGACCATTTCCACTAGAGGACAGTTCTGTAGGCCAGGGCTCGGTTAGGTGCTGTTAGACCATCTCTACTAGAGGACAGTTCTTTAGGCCAGGGCTTGGTTAGGTGCTGTTAGACCATTTCTACTAGAGGACAGTTCTGTAGGCCAGGGCTCGGTTAGGTGCTGTTAGACTGGCTCCACTAGAGGACAGTTCTGTAGGCCAGGGCTCGGTTAGGTGCTGTTAGACTGGCTCCACTAGAGGACAGTTCTGTAGGCCAGGGCTCGGTTAGGTGCTGTTAGACTGGCTCCACTAGAGGACAGTTCTGTAGGCCAGGGCTCGGTTAGGTGCTGTTAGACTGGCTCCACTAGAGGACAGTTCTGTAGGCCAGGGCTTGGTTAGGTGCTGTTAGACCATTTCTACTAGAGGACATTTCTGTAGGCCAGGGCTCGGTTAGGTGCTGTTAGACTGGCTCCACTAGAGGACAGTTCTGTAGGCCAGGGCTTGGTTAGGTGCTGTTAGACCATCTCTACTAGAGGACAGTTCTGTAGGCCAGGGCTCGGTTAGGTGCTGTTAGACTGGCTCCACTAGAGGACAGTTCTGTAGGCCAGGGCTCGGTTAGGTGCTGTTAGACTGGCTCCACTAGAGGACAGTTCTGTAGGCCAGGGCTTGGTTAGGTGCTGTTAGAGCATTTCTACTAGAGGACAGTTCTGTAGGCCAGGGCTCGGTTAGGTGCTGTTAGACCATCTCTACTGGAGGACAGTTCTGTAGGCCAGGGCTCGGTTAGGTGCTGTTAGACCTGCTCCACTAGAGGACAGTTCTGTAGGCCAGGGCTTGGTTAGGTGCTGTTAGACCATCTCTACTAGAGGACAGTTCTGTAGGCCAGGGCTCGGTTAGGTGCTGTTAGACTGGCTCCACTAGAGGACAGTTCTGTAGGCCAGGGCTCGGTTAGGTTCTGTTAGACTGGCTCCACTAGAGGACAGTTCAGTAGGCCAGGGCTTGGTTAGGTGCTGTTAGAGCATTTCTACTAGAGGACAGTTCTGTAGGCCAGGGCTCGGTTAGGTGCTGTTAGACCATCTCTACTGGAGGACAGTTCTGTAGGCCAGGGCTCGGTTAGGTGCTGTTAGACTGGCTCCACTAGAGGACAGTTATGTAGGCCAGGGCTTGGTTAGGTGCTGTTAGACCATCTCTACTAGAGGACAGTTCTGTAGGCCAGGGCTCGGTTAGGTGCTGTTAGACCATTTCTACTAGAGGACAGTTCTGTAGGCCAGAGCTCGGTTAGGTGCTGTTAGACCATCTCTACTAGAGGACAGTTCAGTAGGCCAGGGCTCGGTTAGGTGCTGTTAGACCATCTCTACTAGAGGACAGTTCAGTAGGCCAGGGCTCGGTTAGGTGCTGTTAGACCATCTCTACTAGAGGACAGTTCAGTAGGCCAGAGCTCGGTTAGGTGCTGTTAGACCATCTCTACTAGAGGACAGTTCAGTAGGCCAGGGCTCGGTTAGGTGCTGTTAGACCATCTCTACTAGAGGACAGTTCAGTAGGCCAGGGCTCGGTTAGGTGCTGTTAGACCATCTCTACTAGAGGACAGTTCAGTAGTCCAGGGCTCGGTTAGGTGCTGTTAGGCTGGCTCCACTAGAGGACAGTTCAGTAGGCCAGGGCTCGGTTAGGTGCTGTTAGACTGGCTCCGCTAGAGGACAGTTCTGTAGGCCAGGGCTCGGTTAGGTGCTGTTAGACTGGCTCCACTAGAGGACAGTTCTGTAGGCCAGGGCTCAGTTAGGTGCTGTTAGACCATTTCCACTAGAGGACAGTTCAGTAGGCCAGGGCTCGGTTAGGTGCTGTTAGACCATTTCCACTAGAGGACAGTTCAGTAGGCCAGGGCTCGGTTAGGTGCTGTTAGACTGGCTCCACTAGAGGACAGTTCTGTAGGCCAGGGCTCGGTTATGTGCTGTTAGACCATTTCCACTAGAGGACAGTTCTGTAGGCCAGGGCTCGGTTAGGTGCTGTTAGACCATCTCTACTAGAGGACAGTTCTTTAGGCCAGGGCTTGGTTAGGTGCTGTTAGACCATTTCTACTAGAGGACAGTTCTGTAGGCCAGGGCTCGGTTAGGTGCTGTTAGACTGGCTCCACTAGAGGACAGTTCTGTAGGCCAGGGCTCGGTTAGGTGCTGTTAGACTGGCTCCACTAGAGGACAGTTCTGTAGGCCAGGGCTCGGTTAGGTGCTGTTAGACTGGCTCCACTAGAGGACAGTTCTGTAGACCAGGGCTCGGTTAGGTGCTGTTAGACTGGCTCCACTAGAGGACAGTTCTGTAGGCCAGGGCTTGGTTAGGTGCTGTTAGACCATTTCTACTAGAGGACATTTCTGTAGGCCAGGGCTCGGTTAGGTGCTGTTAGACTGGCTCCACTAGAGGACAGTTCTGTAGGCCAGGGCTTGGTTAGGTGCTGTTAGACCATCTCTACTAGAGGACAGTTCTGTAGGCCAGGGCTCGGTTAGGTGCTGTTAGACTGGCTCCACTAGAGGACAGTTCTGTAGGCCAGGGCTCGGTTAGGTGCTGTTAGACTGGCTCCACTAGAGGACAGTTCTGTAGGCCAGGGCTTGGTTAGGTGCTGTTAGAGCATTTCTACTAGAGGACAGTTCTGTAGGCCAGGGCTCGGTTAGGTGCTGTTAGACCATCTCTACTGGAGGACAGTTCTGTAGGCCAGGGCTCGGTTAGGTGCTGTTTGACCTGCTCCACTAGAGGACAGTTCTGTAGGCCAGGGCTTGGTTAGGTGCTGTTAGACCATCTCTACTAGAGGACAGTTCTGTAGGCCAGGGCTCGGTTAGGTGCTGTTAGACTGGCTCCACTAGAGGACAGTTCTGTAGGCCAGGGCTCGGTTAGGTGCTGTTAGACTGGCTCCACTAGAGGACAGTTCTGTAGGCCAGGGCTTGGTTAGGTGCTGTTAGAGCATTTCTACTAGAGGACAGTTCTGTAGGCCAGGGCTCGGTTAGGTGCTGTTAAACCATCTCTACTGGAGGACAGTTCTGTAGGCCAGGGCTCGGTTAGGTGCTGTTAGACTGGCTCCACTAGAGGACAGTTCTGTAGGCCAGGGCTTGGTTAGGTGCTGTTAGACCATCTCTACTAGAGGACAGTTCTGTAGGCCAGGGCTCGGTTAGGTGCTGTTAGACTGGCTCCACTAGAGGACAGTTCTGTAGGCCAGGGCTCGGTTAGGTGCTGTTAGACTGGCTCCACTAGAGGACAGTTCTGTAGGCCAGGGCTTGGTTAGGTGCTGTTAGAGCATTTCTACTAGAGGACAGTTCTGTAGGCCAGGGCTCGGTTAGGTGCTGTTAGACCATCTCTACTGGAGGACAGTTCTGTAGGCCAGGGCTCGGTTAGGTGCTGTTTGACCTGCTCCACTAGAGGACAGTTCTGTAGGCCAGGGCTTGGTTAGGTGCTGTTAGACCATCTCTACTAGAGGACAGTTCTGTAGGCCAGGGCTCGGTTAGGTGCTGTTAGACTGGCTCCACTAGAGGACAGTTCTGTAGGCCAGGGCTCGGTTAGGTGCTGTTAGACTGGCTCCACTAGAGGACAGTTCTGTAGGCCAGGGCTTGGTTAGGTGCTGTTAGAGCATTTCTACTAGAGGACAGTTCTGTAGGCCAGGGCTCGGTTAGGTGCTGTTAAACCATCTCTACTGGAGGACAGTTCTGTAGGCCAGGGCTCGGTTAGGTGCTGTTAGACTGGCTCCACTAGAGGACAGTTCTGTAGGCCAGGGCTTGGTTAGGTGCTGTTAGACTGGCTCCGCTAGAGGACAGTTCTGTAGGCCAGGGCTCGGTTATGTGCTGTTAGACCATTTCCACTAGAGGACAGTTCAGTAGGCCAGGGCTCGGTTAGGTGCTGTTAGGCTGGCTCCACTAGAGGACAGTTCAGTAGGCCAGGGCTCGGTTAGGTGCTGTTAGACTGGCTCCACTAGAGGACAGTTCTGTAGGCCAGGGCTCGGTTATGTGCTGTTAGACCATTTCCACTAGAGGACAGTTCTTTAGGCCAGGGCTCGGTTAGGTGCTGTTAGGCTGGCTCCACTAGAGGACAGTTCAGTAGGCCAGGGCTCGGTTAGGTGCTGTTAGACTGGCTCCACTAGAGGACAGTTCTGTAGGCCAGGGCTCGGTTATGTGCTGTTAGACCATTTCCACTAGAGGACAGTTCTGTAGGCCAGGGCTCGGTCAGGTGCTGTTAGGCTGGCTCCACTAGAGGACAGTTCAGTAGGCCAGGGCTCGGTTAGGTGCTGTTAGACTGGCTCCACTAGAGGACAGTTCTGTAGGCCAGGGCTCGGTTAGGTGCTGTTAGACTGGCTCCACTAGAGGACAGTTCAGTAGGCCAGCGCTCGGTTAGGTGCTGTTAGACCATCTCTACTAGAGGACAGTTCTTTAGGCCAGGGCTTGGTTAGGTGCTGTTAGACCATTTCTACTAGAGGACAGTTCTGTAGGCCAGGGCTCGGTTAGGTGCTGTTAGACTGGCTCCACTAGAGGACAGTTCTGTAGGCCAGGGCTCGGTTAGGTGCTGTTAGACTGGCTCCGCTAGAGGACAGTTCAGTAGGCCAGGGCTCGGTTAGGTGCTGTTAGACTGGCTCCACTAGAGGACAGTTCAGTAGGCCAGGGTTTGGTTAGGTGCTGTTAGACTGGCTCCACTAGAGGACAGTTCTGTAGGCCAGGGCTCAGTTAGGTGCTGTAGGACAGTTCTGTAGGCCAGGGCTCGGTTAGGTGCTGTTAGGCTGGCTCCACTAGAGGACAGTTCAGTAGGCCAGGGCTCGGTTAGGTGCTGTTAGACTGGCTCCGCTAGAGGACAGTTCTGTAGGCCAGGGCTCGGTTATGTGCTGTTAGACCATTTCCACTAGAGGACAGTTCAGTAGGCCAGGGCTCGGTTAGGTGCTGTTAGGCTGGCTCCACTAGAGGACAGTTCAGTAGGCCAGGGCTCGGTTAGGTGCTGTTAGACTGGCTCCACTAGAGGACAGTTCTGTAGGCCAGGGCTCGGTTATGTGCTGTTAGACCATTTCCACTAGAGGACAGTTCTTTAGGCCAGGGCTCGGTTAGGTGCTGTTAGGCTGGCTCCACTAGAGGACAGTTCAGTAGGCCAGGGCTCGGTTAGGTGCTGTTAGACTGGCTCCACTAGAGGACAGTTCTGTAGGCCAGGGCTCGGTTATGTGCTGTTAGACCATTTCCACTAGAGGACAGTTCTGTAGGCCAGGGCTCGGTCAGGTGCTGTTAGGCTGGCTCCACTAGAGGACAGTTCAGTAGGCCAGGGCTCGGTTAGGTGCTGTTAGACTGGCTCCACTAGAGGACAGTTCTGTAGGCCAGGGCTCGGTTAGGTGCTGTTAGACTGGCTCCACTAGAGGACAGTTCAGTAGGCCAGCGCTCGGTTAGGTGCTGTTAGACCATCTCTACTAGAGGACAGTTCTTTAGGCCAGGGCTCGGTTAGGTGCTGTTAGACCATCTCCACTAGAGGACAGTTCTTTTGGCCAGGGCTCGGTTAGGTGCTGTTAGACTGGCTCCACTAGAGGACAGTTATGTAGGCCAGGGCTCAGTTAGGTGCTGTTAGACTGGCTCCACTAGAGGACAGTTCTGTAGGCCAGGGCTCGGTTAGGTGCTGTTAGGCTGGCTCCACTAGAGGACAGTTCAGTAGGCCAGGGCTCGGTTAGGTGCTGTTAGACTGGCTCCACTAGAGGACAGTTCTGTAGGCCAGGGCTCGGTTATGTGCTGTTAGACCATTTCCACTAGAGGACAGTTCTGTAGGCCAGGGCTCGGTTAGGTGCTGTTAGGCTGGCTCCACTAGAGGACAGTTCAGTAGGCCAGGGCTCGGTTAGGTGCTGTTAGACTGGCTCCACTAGAGGACAGTTCTGTAGGCCAGGGCTCGGTTAGGTGCTGTTAGACTGGCTCCACTAGAGGACAGTTCTGTAGGCCAGGGCTCAGTTAGGTGCTGTTAGACCATTTCCACTAGAGGACAGTTCAGTAGGCCAGGGCTCGGTTAGGTGCTGTTAGACCATTTCCACTAGAGGACAGTTCAGTAGGCCAGGGCTCGGTTAGGTGCTGTTAGACTGGCTCCACTAGAGGACAGTTCTGTAGGCCAGGGCTCGGTTATGTGCTGTTAGACCATTTCCACTAGAGGACAGTTCTGTAGGCCAGGGCTCGGTTAGGTGCTGTTAGACCATCTCTACTAGAGGACAGTTCTTTAGGCCAGGGCTTGGTTAGGTGCTGTTAGACCATTTCTACTAGAGGACAGTTCTGTAGGCCAGGGCTCGGTTAGGTGCTGTTAGACTGGCTCCACTAGAGGACAGTTCTGTAGGCCAGGGCTCGGTTAGGTGCTGTTAGACTGGCTCCACTAGAGGACAGTTCTGTAGGCCAGGGCTCGGTTAGGTGCTGTTAGACTGGCTCCACTAGAGGACAGTTCTGTAGGCCAGGGCTCGGTTAGGTGCTGTTAGACTGGCTCCACTAGAGGACAGTTCTGTAGGCCAGGGCTTGGTTAGGTGCTGTTAGACCATTTCTACTAGAGGACATTTCTGTAGGCCAGGGCTCGGTTAGGTGCTGTTAGACTGGCTCCACTAGAGGACAGTTCTGTAGGCCAGGGCTTGGTTAGGTGCTGTTAGACCATCTCTACTAGAGGACAGTTCTGTAGGCCAGGGCTCGGTTAGGTGCTGTTAGACTGGCTCCACTAGAGGACAGTTCTGTAGGCCAGGGCTCGGTTAGGTGCTGTTAGACTGGCTCCACTAGAGGACAGTTCTGTAGGCCAGGGCTTGGTTAGGTGCTGTTAGAGCATTTCTACTAGAGGACAGTTCTGTAGGCCAGGGCTCGGTTAGGTGCTGTTAGACCATCTCTACTGGAGGACAGTTCTGTAGGCCAGGGCTCGGTTAGGTGCTGTTAGACCTGCTCCACTAGAGGACAGTTCTGTAGGCCAGGGCTTGGTTAGGTGCTGTTAGACCATCTCTACTAGAGGACAGTTCTGTAGGCCAGGGCTCGGTTAGGTGCTGTTAGACTGGCTCCACTAGAGGACAGTTCTGTAGGCCAGGGCTCGGTTAGGTTCTGTTAGACTGGCTCCACTAGAGGACAGTTCAGTAGGCCAGGGCTTGGTTAGGTGCTGTTAGAGCATTTCTACTAGAGGACAGTTCTGTAGGCCAGGGCTCGGTTAGGTGCTGTTAGACTGGCTCCACTAGAGGACAGTTATGTAGGCCAGGGCTTGGTTAGGTGCTGTTAGACCATCTCTACTAGAGGACAGTTCTGTAGGCCAGGGCTCGGTTAGGTGCTGTTAGACCATTTCTACTAGAGGACAGTTCTGTAGGCCAGAGCTCGGTTAGGTGCTGTTAGACCATCTCTACTAGAGGACAGTTCAGTAGGCCAGGGCTCGGTTAGGTGCTGTTAGACCATCTCTACTAGAGGACAGTTCAGTAGGCCAGGGCTCGGTTAGGTGCTGTTAGACCATCTCTACTAGAGGACAGTTCAGTAGGCCAGAGCTCGGTTAGGTGCTGTTAGACCATCTCTACTAGAGGACAGTTCAGTAGGCCAGGGCTCGGTTAGGTGCTGTTAGACCATCTCTACTAGAGGACAGTTCAGTAGGCCAGGGCTCGGTTAGGTGCTGTTAGACCATCTCTACTAGAGGACAGTTCAGTAGTCCAGGGCTCGGTTAGGTGCTGTTAGGCTGGCTCCACTAGAGGACAGTTCAGTAGGCCAGGGCTCGGTTAGGTGCTGTTAGACTGGCTCCGCTAGAGGACAGTTCTGTAGGCCAGGGCTCGGTTAGGTGCTGTTAGACTGGCTCCACTAGAGGACAGTTCTGTAGGCCAGGGCTCAGTTAGGTGCTGTTAGACCATTTCCACTAGAGGACAGTTCAGTAGGCCAGGGCTCGGTTAGGTGCTGTTAGACCATTTCCACTAGAGGACAGTTCAGTAGGCCAGGGCTCGGTTAGGTGCTGTTAGACTGGCTCCACTAGAGGACAGTTCTGTAGGCCAGGGCTCGGTTATGTGCTGTTAGACCATTTCCACTAGAGGACAGTTCTGTAGGCCAGGGCTCGGTTAGGTGCTGTTAGACCATCTCTACTAGAGGACAGTTCTTTAGGCCAGGGCTTGGTTAGGTGCTGTTAGACCATTTCTACTAGAGGACAGTTCTGTAGGCCAGGGCTCGGTTAGGTGCTGTTAGACTGGCTCCACTAGAGGACAGTTCTGTAGGCCAGGGCTCGGTTAGGTGCTGTTAGACCATCTCTACTAGAGGACAGTTCTTTAGGCCAGGGCTTGGTTAGGTGCTGTTAGACCATTTCTACTAGAGGACAGTTCTGTAGGCCAGGGCTCGGTTAGGTGCTGTTAGACTGGCTCCACTAGAGGACAGTTCTGTAGGCCAGGGCTCGGTTAGGTGCTGTTAGACTGGCTCCGCTAGAGGACAGTTCAGTAGGCCAGGGCTCGGTTAGGTGCTGTTAGACTGGCTCCACTAGAGGACAGTTCAGTAGGCCAGGGTTTGGTTAGGTGCTGTTAGACTGGCTCCACTAGAGGACAGTTCTGTAGGCCAGGGCTCAGTTAGGTGCTGTAGGACAGTTCTGTAGGCCAGGGCTCGGTTAGGTGCTGTTAGGCTGGCTCCACTAGAGGACAGTTCAGTAGGCCAGGGCTCGGTTAGGTGCTGTTAGACTGGCTCCGCTAGAGGACAGTTCTGTAGGCCAGGGCTCGGTTATGTGCTGTTAGACCATTTCCACTAGAGGACAGTTCAGTAGGCCAGGGCTCGGTTAGGTGCTGTTAGGCTGGCTCCACTAGAGGACAGTTCAGTAGGCCAGGGCTCGGTTAGGTGCTGTTAGACTGGCTCCACTAGAGGACAGTTCTGTAGGCCAGGGCTCGGTTATGTGCTGTTAGACCATTTCCACTAGAGGACAGTTCTTTAGGCCAGGGCTCGGTTAGGTGCTGTTAGGCTGGCTCCACTAGAGGACAGTTCAGTAGGCCAGGGCTCGGTTAGGTGCTGTTAGACTGGCTCCACTAGAGGACAGTTCTGTAGGCCAGGGCTCGGTTATGTGCTGTTAGACCATTTCCACTAGAGGACAGTTCTGTAGGCCAGGGCTCGGTCAGGTGCTGTTAGGCTGGCTCCACTAGAGGACAGTTCAGTAGGCCAGGGCTCGGTTAGGTGCTGTTAGACTGGCTCCACTAGAGGACAGTTCTGTAGGCCAGGGCTCGGTTAGGTGCTGTTAGACTGGCTCCACTAGAGGACAGTTCAGTAGGCCAGCGCTCGGTTAGGTGCTGTTAGACCATCTCTACTAGAGGACAGTTCTTTAGGCCAGGGCTCGGTTAGGTGCTGTTAGACCATCTCCACTAGAGGACAGTTCTTTTGGCCAGGGCTCGGTTAGGTGCTGTTAGACTGGCTCCACTAGAGGACAGTTATGTAGGCCAGGGCTCAGTTAGGTGCTGTTAGACTGGCTCCACTAGAGGACAGTTCTGTAGGCCAGGGCTCGGTTAGGTGCTGTTAGGCTGGCTCCACTAGAGGACAGTTCAGTAGGCCAGGGCTCGGTTAGGTGCTGTTAGACTGGCTCCACTAGAGGACAGTTCTGTAGGCCAGGGCTCGGTTATGTGCTGTTAGACCATTTCCACTAGAGGACAGTTCTCTAGGCCAGGGCTCGGTTAGGTGCTGTTAGGCTGGCTCCACTAGAGGACAGTTCAGTAGGCCAGGGCTCGGTTAGGTGCTGTTAGACTGGCTCCACTAGAGGACAGTTCTGTAGGCCAGGGCTCGGTTAGGTGCTGTTAGACTGGCTCCACTAGAGGACAGTTCTGTAGGCCAGGGCTCAGTTAGGTGCTGTTAGACCATTTCCACTAGAGGACAGTTCAGTAGGCCAGGGCTCGGTTAGGTGCTGTTAGACCATTTCCACTAGAGGGCAGTTCAGTAGGCCAGGGCTCGGTTAGGTGCTGTTAGACTGGCTCCACTAGAGGACAGTTCTGTAGGCCAGGGCTCGGTTATGTGCTGTTAGACCATTTCCACTAGAGGACAGTTCTGTAGGCCAGGGCTCGGTTAGGTGCTGTTAGACCATCTCTACTAGAGGACAGTTCTTTAGGCCAGGGCTTGGTTAGGTGCTGTTAGACCATTTCTACTAGAGGACAGTTCTGTAGGCCAGGGCTCGGTTAGGTGCTGTTAGACTGGCTCCACTAGAGGACAGTTCTGTAGGCCAGGGCTCGGTTAGGTGCTGTTAGACTGGCTCCACTAGAGGACAGTTCTGTAGGCCAGGGCTCGGTTAGGTGCTGTTAGACTGGCTCCACTAGAGGACAGTTCTGTAGGCCAGGGCTCGGTTAGGTGCTGTTAGACTGGCTCCACTAGAGGACAGTTCTGTAGGCCAGGGCTTGGTTAGGTGCTGTTAGACCATTTCTACTAGAGGACATTTCTGTAGGCCAGGGCTCGGTTAGGTGCTGTTAGATGGGCTCCACTAGAGGACAGTTCTGTAGGCCAGGGCTTGGTTAGGTGCTGTTAGACCATCTCTACTAGAGGACAGTTCTGTAGGCCAGGGCTCGGTTAGGTGCTGTTAGACTGGCTCCACTAGAGGACAGTTCTGTAGGCCAGGGCTCGGTTAGGTGCTGTTAGACTGGCTCCACTAGAGGACAGTTCTGTAGGCCAGGGCTTGGTTAGGTGCTGTTAGAGCATTTCTACTAGAGGACAGTTCTGTAGGCCAGGGCTCGGTTAGGTGCTGTTAGACCATCTCTACTGGAGGACAGTTCTGTAGGCCAGGGCTCGGTTAGGTGCTGTTAGACCTGCTCCACTAGAGGACAGTTCTGTAGGCCAGGGCTTGGTTAGGTGCTGTTAGACCATCTCTACTAGAGGACAGTTCTGTAGGCCAGGGCTCGGTTAGGTGCTGTTAGACTGGCTCCACTAGAGGACAGTTCTGTAGGCCAGGGCTCGGTTAGGTTCTGTTAGACTGGCTCCACTAGAGGACAGTTCAGTAGGCCAGGGCTTGGTTAGGTGCTGTTAGAGCATTTCTACTAGAGTACAGTTCTGTAGGCCAGGGCTCGGTTAGGTGCTGTTAGACCATCTCTACTGGAGGACAGTTCTGTAGGCCAGGGCTCGGTTAGGTGCTGTTAGACTGGCTCCACTAGAGGACAGTTATGTAGGCCAGGGCTTGGTTAGGTGCTGTTAGACCATCTCTACTAGAGGACAGTTCTGTAGGCCAGGGCTCGGTTAGGTGCTGTTAGACCATTTCTACTAGTGGACAGTTCTGTAGGCCAGAGCTCGGTTAGGTGCTGTTAGACCATCTCTACTAGAGGACAGTTCAGTAGGCCAGGGCTCGGTTAGGTGCTGTTAGACCATCTCTACTAGAGGACAGTTCAGTAGGCCAGGGCTCGGTTAGGTGCTGTTAGACCATCTCTACTAGAGGACAGTTCAGTAGGCCAGAGCTCGGTTAGGTGCTGTTAGACCATCTCTACTAGAGGACAGTTCAGTAGGCCAGGGCTCGGTTAGGTGCTGTTAGACCATCTCTACTAGAGGACAGTTCAGTAGGCCAGGGCTCGGTTAGGTGCTGTTAGACCATCTCTACTAGAGGACAGTTCAGTAGTCCAGGGCTCGGTTAGGTGCTGTTAGGCTGGCTCCACTAGAGGACAGTTCAGTAGGCCAGGGCTCGGTTAGGTGCTGTTAGACTGGCTCCGCTAGAGGACAGTTCTGTAGGCCAGGGCTCGGTTAGGTGCTGTTAGACTGGCTCCACTAGAGGACAGTTCTGTAGGCCAGGGCTCAGTTAGGTGCTGTTAGACCATTTCCACTAGAGGACAGTTCAGTAGGCCAGGGCTCGGTTAGGTGCTGTTAGACCATTTCCACTAGAGGACAGTTCAGTAGGCCAGGGCTCGGTTAGGTGCTGTTAGACTGGCTCCACTAGAGGACAGTTCTGTAGGCCAGGGCTCGGTTATGTGCTGTTAGACCATTTCCACTAGAGGACAGTTCTGTAGGCCAGGGCTCGGTTAGGTGCTGTTAGACCATCTCTACTAGAGGACAGTTCTTTAGGCCAGGGCTTGGTTAGGTGCTGTTAGACCATTTCTACTAGAGGACAGTTCTGTAGGCCAGGGCTCGGTTAGGTGCTGTTAGACTGGCTCCACTAGAGGACAGTTCTGTAGGCCAGGGCTCGGTTAGGTGCTGTTAGACTGGCTCCACTAGAGGACAGTTCTGTAGGCCAGGGCTCGGTTAGGTGCTGTTAGACTGGCTCCACTAGAGGACAGTTCTGTAGACCAGGGCTCGGTTAGGTGCTGTTAGACTGGCTCCACTAGAGGACAGTTCTGTAGGCCAGGGCTTGGTTAGGTGCTGTTAGACCATTTCTACTAGAGGACATTTCTGTAGGCCAGGGCTCGGTTAGGTGCCGTTAGACTGGCTCCACTAGAGGACAGTTCTGTAGGCCAGGGCTTGGTTAGGTGCTGTTAGACCATCTCTACTAGAGGACAGTTCTGTAGGCCAGGGCTCGGTTAGGTGCTGTTAGACTGGCTCCACTAGAGGACAGTTCTGTAGGCCAGGGCTCGGTTAGGTGCTGTTAGACTGGCTCCACTAGAGGACAGTTCTGTAGGCCAGGGCTTGGTTAGGTGCTGTTAGAGCATTTCTACTAGAGGACAGTTCTGTTGGCCAGGGCTCGGTTAGGTGCTGTTAGACCATCTCTACTGGAGGACAGTTCTGTAGGCCAGGGCTCGGTTAGGTGCTGTTTGACCTGCTCCACTAGAGGACAGTTCTGTAGGCCAGGGCTTGGTTAGGTGCTGTTAGACCATCTCTACTAGAGGACAGTTCTGTAGGCCAGGGCTCGGTTAGGTGCTGTTAGACTGGCTCCACTAGAGGACAGTTCTGTAGGCCAGGGCTCGGTTAGGTGCTGTTAGACTGGCTCCACTAGAGGACAGTTCTGTAGGCCAGGGCTTGGTTAGGTGCTGTTAGAGCATTTCTACTAGAGGACAGTTCTGTAGGCCAGGGCTCGGTTAGGTGCTGTTAAACCATCTCTACTGGAGGACAGTTCTGTAGGCCAGGGCTCGGTTAGGTGCTGTTAGACTGGCTCCACTAGAGGACAGTTCTGTAGGCCAGGGCTTGGTTAGGTGCTGTTAGACCATCTCTACTAGAGGACAGTTCTGTAGGCCAGGGCTCGGTTAGGTGCTGTTAGACTGGCTCCACTAGAGGACAGTTCTGTAGGCCAGGGCTCGGTTAGGTGCTGTTAGACTGGCTCCACTAGAGGACAGTTCTGTAGGCCAGGGCTTGGTTAGGTGCTGTTAGAGCATTTCTACTAGAGGACAGTTCTGTAGGCCAGGGCTCGGTTAGGTGCTGTTAGACCATCTCTACTGGAGGACAGTTCTGTAGGCCAGGGCTCGGTTAGGTGCTGTTTGACCTGCTCCACTAGAGGACAGTTCTGTAGGCCAGGGCTTGGTTAGGTGCTGTTAGACCATCTCTACTAGAGGACAGTTCTGTAGGCCAGGGCTCGGTTAGGTGCTGTTAGACTGGCTCCACTAGAGGACAGTTCTGTAGGCCAGGGCTCGGTTAGGTGCTGTTAGACTGGCTCCACTAGAGGACAGTTCTGTAGGCCAGGGCTTGGTTAGGTGCTGTTAGAGCATTTCTACTAGAGGACAGTTCTGTAGGCCAGGGCTCGGTTAGGTGCTGTTAAACCATCTCTACTGGAGGACAGTTCTGTAGGCCAGGGCTCGGTTAGGTGCTGTTAGACTGGCTCCACTAGAGGACAGTTCTGTAGGCCAGGGCTTGGTTAGGTGCTGTTAGACTGGCTCCGCTAGAGGACAGTTCTGTAGGCCAGGGCTCGGTTATGTGCTGTTAGACCATTTCCACTAGAGGACAGTTCAGTAGGCCAGGGCTCGGTTAGGTGCTGTTAGGCTGGCTCCACTAGAGGACAGTTCAGTAGGCCAGGGCTCGGTTAGGTGCTGTTAGACTGGCTCCACTAGAGGACAGTTCTGTAGGCCAGGGCTCGGTTATGTGCTGTTAGACCATTTCCACTAGAGGACAGTTCTTTAGGCCAGGGCTCGGTTAGGTGCTGTTAGGCTGGCTCCACTAGAGGACAGTTCAGTAGGCCAGGGCTCGGTTAGGTGCTGTTAGACTGGCTCCACTAGAGGACAGTTCTGTAGGCCAGGGCTCGGTTATGTGCTGTTAGACCATTTCCACTAGAGGACAGTTCTGTAGGCCAGGGCTCGGTCAGGTGCTGTTAGGCTGGCTCCACTAGAGGACAGTTCAGTAGGCCAGGGCTCGGTTAGGTGCTGTTAGACTGGCTCCACTAGAGGACAGTTCTGTAGGCCAGGGCTCGGTTAGGTGCTGTTAGACTGGCTCCACTAGAGGACAGTTCAGTAGGCCAGCGCTCGGTTAGGTGCTGTAAGACCATCTCTACTAGAGGACAGTTCTTTAGGCCAGGGCTTGGTTAGGTGCTGTTAGACCATTTCTACTAGAGGACAGTTCTGTAGGCCAGGGCTCGGTTAGGTGCTGTTAGACTGGCTCCACTAGAGGACAGTTCTGTAGGCCAGGGCTCGGTTAGGTGCTGTTAGACTGGCTCCGCTAGAGGACAGTTCAGTAGGCCAGGGCTCGGTTAGGTGCTGTTAGACTGGCTCCACTAGAGGACAGTTCAGTAGGCCAGGGTTTGGTTAGGTGCTGTTAGACTGGCTCCACTAGAGGACAGTTCTGTAGGCCAGGGCTCAGTTAGGTGCTGTAGGACAGTTCTGTAGGCCAGGGCTCGGTTAGGTGCTGTTAGGCTGGCTCCACTAGAGGACAGTTCAGTAGGCCAGGGCTCGGTTAGGTGCTGTTAGACTGGCTCCGCTAGAGGACAGTTCTGTAGGCCAGGGCTCGGTTATGTGCTGTTAGACCATTTCCACTAGAGGACAGTTCAGTAGGCCAGGGCTCGGTTAGGTGCTGTTAGGCTGGCTCCACTAGAGGACAGTTCAGTAGGCCAGGGCTCGGTTAGGTGCTGTTAGACTGGCTCCACTAGAGGACAGTTCTGTAGGCCAGGGCTCGGTTATGTGCTGTTAGACCATTTCCACTAGAGGACAGTTCTTTAGGCCAGGGCTCGGTTAGGTGCTGTTAGGCTGGCTCCACTAGAGGACAGTTCAGTAGGCCAGGGCTCGGTTAGGTGCTGTTAGACTGGCTCCACTAGAGGACAGTTCTGTAGGCCAGGGCTCGGTTATGTGCTGTTAGACCATTTCCACTAGAGGACAGTTCTGTAGGCCAGGGCTCGGTCAGGTGCTGTTAGGCTGGCTCCACTAGAGGACAGTTCAGTAGGCCAGGGCTCGGTTAGGTGCTGTTAGACTGGCTCCACTAGAGGACAGTTCTGTAGGCCAGGGCTCGGTTAGGTGCTGTTAGACTGGCTCCACTAGAGGACAGTTCAGTAGGCCAGCGCTCGGTTAGGTGCTGTTAGACCATCTCTACTAGAGGACAGTTCTTTAGGCCAGGGCTCGGTTAGGTGCTGTTAGACCATCTCCACTAGAGGACAGTTCTTTTGGCCAGGGCTCGGTTAGGTGCTGTTAGACTGGCTCCACTAGAGGACAGTTATGTAGGCCAGGGCTCAGTTAGGTGCTGTTAGACTGGCTCCACTAGAGGACAGTTCTGTAGGCCAGGGCTCGGTTAGGTGCTGTTAGGCTGGCTCCACTAGAGGACAGTTCAGTAGGCCAGGGCTCGGTTAGGTGCTGTTAGACTGGCTCCACTAGAGGATAGTTCTGTAGGCCAGGGCTCGGTTATGTGCTGTTAGACCATTTCCACTAGAGGACAGTTCTGTAGGCCAGGGCTCGGTTAGGTGCTGTTAGGCTGGCTCCACTAGAGGACAGTTCAGTAGGCCAGGGCTCGGTTAGGTGCTGTTAGACTGGCTCCACTAGAGGACAGTTCTGTAGGCCAGGGCTCGGTTAGGTGCTGTTAGACTGGCTCCACTAGAGGACAGTTCTGTAGGCCAGGGCTCAGTTAGGTGCTGTTAGACCATTTCCACTAGAGGACAGTTCAGTAGGCCAGGGCTCGGTTAGGTGCTGTTAGACCATTTCCACTAGAGGACAGTTCAGTAGGCCAGGGCTCGGTTAGGTGCTGTTAGACTGGCTCCACTAGAGGACAGTTCTGTAGGCCAGGGCTCGGTTATGTGCTGTTAGACCATTTCCACTAGAGGACAGTTCTGTAGGCCAGGGCTCGGTTAGGTGCTGTTAGACCATCTCTACTAGAGGACAGTTCTTTAGGCCAGGGCTTGGTTAGGTGCTGTTAGACCATTTCTACTAGAGGACAGTTCTGTAGGCCAGGGCTCGGTTAGGTGCTGTTAGACTGGCTCCACTAGAGGACAGTTCTGTAGGCCAGGGCTCGGTTAGGTGCTGTTAGACTGGCTCCACTAGAGGACAGTTCTGTAGGCCAGGGCTCGGTTAGGTGCTGTTAGACTGGCTCCACTAGAGGACAGTTCTGTAGGCCAGGGCTCGGTTAGGTGCTGTTAGACTGGCTCCACTAGAGGACAGTTCTGTAGGCCAGGGCTTGGTTAGGTGCTGTTAGACCATTTCTACTAGAGGACATTTCTGTAGGCCAGGGCTCGGTTAGGTGCTGTTAGACTGGCTCCACTAGAGGACAGTTCTGTAGGCCAGGGCTTGGTTAGGTGCTGTTAGACCATCTCTACTAGAGGACAGTTCTGTAGGCCAGGGCTCGGTTAGGTGCTGTTAGACTGGCTCCACTAGAGGACAGTTCTGTAGGCCAGGGCTCGGTTAGGTGCTGTTAGACTGGCTCCACTAGAGGACAGTTCTGTAGGCCAGGGCTTGGTTAGGTGCTGTTAGAGCATTTCTACTAGAGGACAGTTCTGTAGGCCAGGGCTCGGTTAGGTGCTGTTAGACCATCTCTACTGGAGGACAGTTCTGTAGGCCAGGGCTCGGTTAGGTGCTGTTAGACCTGCTCCACTAGAGGACAGTTCTGTAGGCCAGGGCTTGGTTAGGTGCTGTTAGACCATCTCTACTAGAGGACAGTTCTGTAGGCCAGGGCTCGGTTAGGTGCTGTTAGACTGGCTCCACTAGAGGACAGTTCTGTAGGCCAGGGCTCGGTTAGGTTCTGTTAGACTGGCTCCACTAGAGGACAGTTCAGTAGGCCAGGGCTTGGTTAGGTGCTGTTAGAGCATTTCTACTAGAGGACAGTTCTGTAGGCCAGGGCTCGGTTAGGTGCTGTTAGACCATCTCTACTGGAGGACAGTTCTGTAGGCCAGGGCTCGGTTAGGTGCTGTTAGACTGGCTCCACTAGAGGACAGTTATGTAGGCCAGGGCTTGGTTAGGTGCTGTTAGACCATCTCTACTAGAGGACAGTTCTGTAGGCCAGGGCTCGGTTAGGTGCTGTTAGACCATTTCTACTAGAGGACAGTTCTGTAGGCCAGAGCTCGGTTAGGTGCTGTTAGACCATCTCTACTAGAGGACAGTTCAGTAGGCCAGGGCTCGGTTAGGTGCTGTTAGACCATCTCTACTAGAGGACAGTTCAGTAGGCCAGGGCTCGGTTAGGTGCTGTTAGACCATCTCTACTAGAGGACAGTTCAGTAGGCCAGAGCTCGGTTAGGTGCTGTTAGACCATCTCTACTAGAGGACAGTTCAGTAGGCCAGGGCTCGGTTAGGTGCTGTTAGACCATCTCTACTAGAGGACAGTTCAGTAGGCCAGGGCTCGGTTAGGTGCTGTTAGACCATCTCTACTAGAGGACAGTTCAGTAGTCCAGGGCTCGGTTAGGTGCTGTTAGGCTGGCTCCACTAGAGGACAGTTCAGTAGGCCAGGGCTCGGTTAGGTGCTGTTAGACTGGCTCCGCTAGAGGACAGTTCTGTAGGCCAGGGCTCGGTTAGGTGCTGTTAGACTGGCTCCACTAGAGGACAGTTCTGTAGGCCAGGGCTCAGTTAGGTGCTGTTAGACCATTTCCACTAGAGGACAGTTCAGTAGGCCAGGGCTCGGTTAGGTGCTGTTAGACCATTTCCACTAGAGGACAGTTCAGTAGGCCAGGGCTCGGTTAGGTGCTGTTAGACTGGCTCCACTAGAGGACAGTTCTGTAGGCCAGGGCTCGGTTATGTGCTGTTAGACCATTTCCACTAGAGGACAGTTCTGTAGGCCAGGGCTCGGTTAGGTGCTGTTAGACCATCTCTACTAGAGGACAGTTCTTTAGGCCAGGGCTTGGTTAGGTGCTGTTAGACCATTTCTACTAGAGGACAGTTCTGTAGGCCAGGGCTCGGTTAGGTGCTGTTAGACTGGCTCCACTAGAGGACAGTTCTGTAGGCCAGGGCTCGGTTAGGTGCTGTTAGACTGGCTCCACTAGAGGACAGTTCTGTAGGCCAGGGCTCGGTTAGGTGCTGTTAGACTGGCTCCACTAGAGGACAGTTCTGTAGACCAGGGCTCGGTTAGGTGCTGTTAGACTGGCTCCACTAGAGGACAGTTCTGTAGGCCAGGGCTTGGTTAGGTGCTGTTAGACCATTTCTACTAGAGGACATTTCTGTAGGCCAGGGCTCGGTTAGGTGCTGTTAGACTGGCTCCACTAGAGGACAGTTCTGTAGGCCAGGGCTTGGTTAGGTGCTGTTAGACCATCTCTACTAGAGGACAGTTCTGTAGGCCAGGGCTCGGTTAGGTGCTGTTAGACTGGCTCCACTAGAGGACAGTTCTGTAGGCCAGGGCTCGGTTAGGTGCTGTTAGACTGGCTCCACTAGAGGACAGTTCTGTAGGCCAGGGCTTGGTTAGGTGCTGTTAGAGCATTTCTACTAGAGGACAGTTCTGTAGGCCAGGGCTCGGTTAGGTGCTGTTAGACTGGCTCCACTAGAGGACAGTTCTGTAGGCCAGGGCTCGGTTATGTGCTGTTAGACCATTTCCACTAGAGGACAGTTCTTTAGGCCAGGGCTCGGTTAGGTGCTGTTAGACCATCTCTACTGGAGGACAGTTCTGTAGGCCAGGGCTCGGTTAGGTGCTGTTTGACCTGCTCCACTAGAGGACAGTTCTGTAGGCCAGGGCTTGGTTAGGTGCTGTTAGACCATCTCTACTAGAGGACAGTTCTGTAGGCCAGGGCTCGGTTAGGTGCTGTTAGACTGGCTCCACTAGAGGACAGTTCTGTAGGCCAGGGCTCGGTTAGGTGCTGTTAGACTGGCTCCACTAGAGGACAGTTCTGTAGGCCAGGGCTTGGTTAGGTGCTGTTAGAGCATTTCTACTAGAGGACAGTTCTGTAGGCCAGGGCTCGGTTAGGTGCTGTTAAACCATCTCTACTGGAGGACAGTTCTGTAGGCCAGGGCTCGGTTAGGTGCTGTTAGACTGGCTCCACTAGAGGACAGTTCTGTAGGCCAGGGCTTGGTTAGGTGCTGTTAGACTGGCTCCGCTAGAGGACAGTTCTGTAGGCCAGGGCTCGGTTATGTGCTGTTAGACCATTTCCACTAGAGGACAGTTCAGTAGGCCAGGGCTCGGTTAGGTGCTGTTAGGCTGGCTCCACTAGAGGACAGTTCAGTAGGCCAGGGCTCGGTTAGGTGCTGTTAGACTGGCTCCACTAGAGGACAGTTCTGTAGGCCAGGGCTCGGTTATGTGCTGTTAGACCATTTCCACTAGAGGACAGTTCTTTAGGCCAGGGCTCGGTTAGGTGCTGTTAGGCTGGCTCCACTAGAGGACAGTTCAGTAGGCCAGGGCTCGGTTAGGTGCTGTTAGACTGGCTCCACTAGAGGACAGTTCTGTAGGCCAGGGCTCGGTTATGTGCTGTTAGACCATTTCCACTAGAGGACAGTTCTGTAGGCCAGGGCTCGGTCAGGTGCTGTTAGGCTGGCTCCACTAGAGGACAGTTCAGTAGGCCAGGGCTCGGTTAGGTGCTGTTAGACTGGCTCCACTAGAGGACAGTTCTGTAGGCCAGGGCTCGGTTAGGTGCTGTTAGACTGGCTCCACTAGAGGACAGTTCAGTAGGCCAGCGCTCGGTTAGGTGCTGTAAGACCATCTCTACTAGAGGACAGTTCTTTAGGCCAGGGCTTGGTTAGGTGCTGTTAGACCATTTCTACTAGAGGACAGTTCTGTAGGCCAGGGCTCGGTTAGGTGCTGTTAGACTGGCTCCACTAGAGGACAGTTCTGTAGGCCAGGGCTCGGTTAGGTGCTGTTAGACTGGCTCCGCTAGAGGACAGTTCAGTAGGCCAGGGCTCGGTTAGGTGCTGTTAGACTGGCTCCACTAGAGGACAGTTCAGTAGGCCAGGGTTTGGTTAGGTGCTGTTAGACTGGCTCCACTAGAGGACAGTTCTGTAGGCCAGGGCTCAGTTAGGTGCTGTAGGACAGTTCTGTAGGCCAGGGCTCGGTTAGGTGCTGTTAGGCTGGCTCCACTAGAGGACAGTTCAGTAGGCCAGGGCTCGGTTAGGTGCTGTTAGACTGGCTCCGCTAGAGGACAGTTCTGTAGGCCAGGGCTCGGTTATGTGCTGTTAGACCATTTCCACTAGAGGACAGTTCAGTAGGCCAGGGCTCGGTTAGGTGCTGTTAGGCTGGCTCCACTAGAGGACAGTTCAGTAGGCCAGGGCTCGGTTAGGTGCTGTTAGACTGGCTCCACTAGAGGACAGTTCTGTAGGCCAGGGCTCGGTTATGTGCTGTTAGACCATTTCCACTAGAGGACAGTTCTTTAGGCCAGGGCTCGGTTAGGTGCTGTTAGGCTGGCTCCACTAGAGGACAGTTCAGTAGGCCAGGGCTCGGTTAGGTGCTGTTAGACTGGCTCCACTAGAGGACAGTTCTGTAGGCCAGGGCTCGGTTATGTGCTGTTAGACCATTTCCACTAGAGGACAGTTCTGTAGGCCAGGGCTCGGTCAGGTGCTGTTAGGCTGGCTCCACTAGAGGACAGTTCAGTAGGCCAGGGCTCGGTTAGGTGCTGTTAGACTGGCTCCACTAGAGGACAGTTCTGTAGGCCAGGGCTCGGTTAGGTGCTGTTAGACTGGCTCCACTAGAGGACAGTTCAGTAGGCCAGCGCTCGGTTAGGTGCTGTTAGACCATCTCTACTAGAGGACAGTTCTTTAGGCCAGGGCTCGGTTAGGTGCTGTTAGACCATCTCCACTAGAGGACAGTTCTTTTGGCCAGGGCTCGGTTAGGTGCTGTTAGACTGGCTCCACTAGAGGACAGTTATGTAGGCCAGGGCTCAGTTAGGTGCTGTTAGACTGGCTCCACTAGAGGACAGTTCTGTAGGCCAGGGCTCGGTTAGGTGCTGTTAGGCTGGCTCCACTAGAGGACAGTTCAGTAGGCCAGGGCTCGGTTAGGTGCTGTTAGACTGGCTCCACTAGAGGACAGTTCTGTAGGCCAGGGCTCGGTTATGTGCTGTTAGACCATTTCCACTAGAGGACAGTTCTGTAGGCCAGGGCTCGGTTAGGTGCTGTTAGGCTGGCTCCACTAGAGGACAGTTCAGTAGGCCAGGGCTCGGTTAGGTGCTGTTAGACTGGCTCCACTAGAGGACAGTTCTGTAGGCCAGGGCTCGGTTAGGTGCTGTTAGACTGGCTCCACTAGAGGACAGTTCTGTAGGCCAGGGCTCAGTTAGGTGCTGTTAGACCATTTCCACTAGAGGACAGTTCAGTAGGCCAGGGCTCGGTTAGGTGCTGTTAGACCATTTCCACTAGAGGACAGTTCAGTAGGCCAGGGCTCGGTTAGGTGCTGTTAGACTGGCTCCACTAGAGGACAGTTCTGTAGGCCAGGGCTCGGTTATGTGCTGTTAGACCATTTCCACTAGAGGACAGTTCTGTAGGCCAGGGCTCGGTTAGGTGCTGTTAGACCATCTCTACTAGAGGACAGTTCTTTAGGCCAGGGCTTGGTTAGGTGCTGTTAGACCATTTCTACTAGAGGACAGTTCTGTAGGCCAGGGCTCGGTTAGGTGCTGTTAGACTGGCTCCACTAGAGGACAGTTCTGTAGGCCAGGGCTCGGTTAGGTGCTGTTAGACTGGCTCCACTAGAGGACAGTTCTGTAGGCCAGGGCTCGGTTAGGTGCTGTTAGACTGGCTCCACTAGAGGACAGTTCTGTAGGCCAGGGCTCGGTTAGGTGCTGTTAGACTGGCTCCACTAGAGGACAGTTCTGTAGGCCAGGGCTTGGTTAGGTGCTGTTAGACCATTTCTACTAGAGGACATTTCTGTAGGCCAGGGCTCGGTTAGGTGCTGTTAGACTGGCTCCACTAGAGGACAGTTCTGTAGGCCAGGGCTTGGTTAGGTGCTGTTAGACCATCTCTACTAGAGGACAGTTCTGTAGGCCAGGGCTCGGTTAGGTGCTGTTAGACTGGCTCCACTAGAGGACAGTTCTGTAGGCCAGGGCTCGGTTAGGTGCTGTTAGACTGGCTCCACTAGAGGACAGTTCTGTAGGCCAGGGCTTGGTTAGGTGCTGTTAGAGCATTTCTACTAGAGGACAGTTCTGTAGGCCAGGGCTCGGTTAGGTGCTGTTAGACCATCTCTACTGGAGGACAGTTCTGTAGGCCAGGGCTCGGTTAGGTGCTGTTAGACCTGCTCCACTAGAGGACAGTTCTGTAGGCCAGGGCTTGGTTAGGTGCTGTTAGACCATCTCTACTAGAGGACAGTTCTGTAGGCCAGGGCTCGGTTAGGTGCTGTTAGACTGGCTCCACTAGAGGACAGTTCTGTAGGCCAGGGCTCGGTTAGGTTCTGTTAGACTGGCTCCACTAGAGGACAGTTCAGTAGGCCAGGGCTTGGTTAGGTGCTGTTAGAGCATTTCTACTAGAGGACAGTTCTGTAGGCCAGGGCTCGGTTAGGTGCTGTTAGACCATCTCTACTGGAGGACAGTTCTGTAGGCCAGGGCTCGGTTAGGTGCTGTTAGACTGGCTCCACTAGAGGACAGTTATGTAGGCCAGGGCTTGGTTAGGTGCTGTTAGACCATCTCTACTAGAGGACAGTTCTGTAGGCCAGGGCTCGGTTAGGTGCTGTTAGACCATTTCTACTAGAGGACAGTTCTGTAGGCCAGAGCTCGGTTAGGTGCTGTTAGACCATCTCTACTAGAGGACAGTTCAGTAGGCCAGGGCTCGGTTAGGTGCTGTTAGACCATCTCTACTAGAGGACAGTTCAGTAGGCCAGGGCTCGGTTAGGTGCTGTTAGACCATCTCTACTAGAGGACAGTTCAGTAGGCCAGAGCTCGGTTAGGTGCTGTTAGACCATCTCTACTAGAGGACAGTTCAGTAGGCCAGGGCTCGGTTAGGTGCTGTTAGACCATCTCTACTAGAGGACAGTTCAGTAGGCCAGGGCTCGGTTAGGTGCTGTTAGACCATCTCTACTAGAGGACAGTTCAGTAGTCCAGGGCTCGGTTAGGTGTGTCGTGGAAAATCATTTTCAAATACAACGCTTACCAGAACTTTTAAAATCAAACATGCTCTTTATTACAACTGTACAGCCCACTGGCATGTCCCCGCGGAACACACCCCGCGGAACACACACCGCTTCCCAACCCCGGTTCCAACATTTATACATAAATAGCATATGGGTCCACCCCATATGCAAATAAGCATACTTCCCCTAATTCTTCCTGCCATCCTTATCT
This sequence comes from Salvelinus alpinus, assembly GCF_045679555.1. Taxonomy (NCBI): domain Eukaryota; kingdom Metazoa; phylum Chordata; class Actinopteri; order Salmoniformes; family Salmonidae; genus Salvelinus; species Salvelinus alpinus. The sequence goes on along the minus strand of NC_092092.1, from coordinate 18,046,001 downwards.
TTTTAGTTCAGGCTTCCTGCTTGTTCACGCCTACTAACGCCCATTATCTGCTTTCAGTTCAATTATAATAGTGGCCAGACCCATGCTTGTCTTAAAAATAATATATGTCCCTCTATACTCTAGGCCTATGACTCAACCCTGTATTTAATTCAATGCCCCAGCATGTTCTCTGGTATGTCCTTATTGGAATTGGCAGACTCTATGTCTCTTCTTATCATTAGTGTCCAGTTGCCTTAAGCATATTTCTCTGGTATGTGTGCTTTTAGTGGAATGTGTAGACTATAAGTCTAGTGTGTCCAATTATTTTAGGTGCCCATGTGTCTGGTCAGTCTGTCAGCACAATGGAGAAAATAAGAGGGCCAGAACGTCTCTTAGTATATCTCCATTACCACAGTCTCATGATAAATGTGAACATGTGGTTCGTTACTTTAATGTTCAGCTGTCTTATGTCTTTATATTTTATCCATGTGTTTTATGTTACTACTACAATCCCCCCTCTGGGGCTATTTAGCCACATAAATGATACAAATAAGACTTTGGGATAGTAAATTAAAATACCTATGATAAACAAGAAAATACAAAAAATAAAAACAAAGTGAAGCATATAAACCAACTAGACCAAACATCTCCAATGTGAAATAGGAGTAAAAGATCCAATCAGAAACATTAAAGAAAACCAACTAGACCAAACATCTCCAATATTCATAAGAGTAAAAGATCAAATTTGGTATAAAAATATAATTAATCCATTCTAAGTTCATATTTGGTGTTATCCACAAAAATATAGATTCAAATCCTGATTTAACCTCATCTCTGGCCTTGAAATCCCTAGGTAGACCTCTAAGCAGTCCAATTGCATTAAGGTATACCTCAGGATCCTTATCATAAGCCATTTTAACTCTAGGTTTAACATAGTCATCATGGAGTGATTCAATAATAGTAACCTATTTAATTGCTCTAACTAAGGCACAAGGACCAATCCATCCATCAGGCAATACATTCAACAGTTAGTTTTTTTCCACACATCCAGAAACTATCAGCAATACCTCTGTCTTGATTTTTCAACATAGTAAGAGATGGCGCAACCTGAGTTATGTAACTACACAACCCTTTTCTATTCATAATCAATCCTTTATCATTACTTTTACGAACTCCCGCATTCTCTAGCACCCAAATAGTATCACATTCTACAGTGGTGTTTCCTACATCAATTCCTTCAGTGTGGTGTCTGTAAAAACATTCATATTTTCCTTTAACCACAGTACTTCTGTCTAACTGGGGTCCATTTAATTCAGTTCTAATTTCATAGGCAGCACAATCATTGTCTCCCAACTTAGTCTCGTTTAACATGGCTCTGCCTCTAGTGCTCCCTTGAGCAATCCTACATTCAATGTCACACAAGGAAATAGAATACTTTCTATTGGTACAATGGTCATTTTTCCAACTTACACAGTTTTTAAATGATACTGGTTCAGAGACTATTAAAAGATCAGACAAAGGTGATTTTCTACACAAAATACAATTGTCCATTCTGTGTTTGTTTGCCATAGACTTAACCCATTTGTACCACTCGTTCTTCACTACTTCTTCTCGTGTGCTGTCCTTGAGTGGTTCTAATATATCTAATTCTGTCGCTTTTTCAATGTTCTTATCTTGAGGTAGATCATTAGAGTTTATCAGAAAGTTCCAAATGTCAGTAAAAAACTCTCCTGACTGATGTCTCAGGTTGCTTTGTTGGCACAGTGGTCTGCTTGGTAAGGGCAGTCGATGTCATCTAGTGGTAACTACTGTGGTCGTCACAGCAGCTGCCACCCTTGTTGTTGTCACAGGTTCTTCCTGTTCAGGTGCAGGGGTAGGTCTTCACCTTCCACTGGTTCAATCTTGTTCATGATGAGCACCTACTCGTCTTTTTCTTTGATTCATGTCAGGTCACATCCTTTCGGGTCCCAAACGACTTCTCCCTTTGTTTGGTGATGTGTCCATCCACAGAGTGCAATCTCCGATAAGGGTTTGATCCTTATGATTGAGATAGACTTCAGTTCTCCTGCTTCTGTTATACATTGAGGTGGAACATAGATTCTAACCTTGTCAGTCTTTTTGGATTGTTCGGCTGATTCCATTCTTCTCTTCCTGCTCCCACCATACATCTTGATTGTGCATTAGTCTGTTGTTTCTATACTAGCATTCACTGTTGCTTCTATTATGTCAATGTCATTATTCTTTTGTTGTTCTAACATCAATTATCTGTAAAGGAGGCCATTCAAAAGTTTAAAAGTCAATTGTGGGGTAATCCCCATTTTCTTCAGCTTGCGGGACTTTTCCTCCTCTTTCTTCACCTGAAGCTCCCTCCTCAGGCCGGACTTAGCTTCCATCTGGAAGGGTTTCAATTTTAGGAAAGAAACGTTCTTATTCTGTTCCTTGTGAGGCCTCTCCTCCTCTTCTGGGTGCATTAGTCGGTGCACGTGTCATATTTTGGCTTTCACTTGATTTACTGTTTTCTTGGCTCCTCCCTGGCATCTCAATCGTTTCCGCTGCTCCTGCTCCCTCCAGGCTCCCTCCTGGTGAATCAGCATCCTCAGTGTCCTCATCTCTATGTGGTTGTATCCTTCTCTCTGTTGGGACTCAGCTGCAGTGGTTCAGATGGTACCACGTCTGGCTTCTTTTCACTTGGACGGCCGTTCTTGTTGCTTTGGCCACCTCATAGGGTCCATCTCTCCTCGGTTGATCCCACTTCCTCCGGATCCCTCCAACGTGGACTAGATCTCCTGGTACCACTGAGAGAGGTCCTTCTGGTCCCCTTGGATCATCAGACGCAGAACCTCTCATCCTGGTTCAGGTTTCTGCCTACTTTCTGTGAAGCATTCATACTTAGAGACTTATGGCCTCTGTTCTAAGATTGCACCATACATCCTCTTACTTCCATCACTCATCACACAACAAACAGACATTCCAGCTGAAGCTGGCGAACCCCTCTCCTTCTGGTTTCCTAAACATAAGACTTGGAAAACAACAGACAAAACATAACAGCATTGACAATGTTATGTGTTATGCATAAATATATTCATGCAAACTGAAATCTGAGACCATGACAATTCCCACTCTCTCTTTACCTGACTCTATGCCTCCAGGATACTTTTCTGCTGGACTCCACAAAAATAAAAGCCCTAAAAAGCTTCCTCATGCTTCCACCCAGTCTTCCCCTTTCGGCCACAGGTTCTGAGAGGTGTTCCCAAATCATGTCATTTTTACTTAGTTTCCCATCTACTCCATTTCAACTGATAATCATGTGCATAACCTACAATTAACATTCTCTCTTCTTGAATTAATTCAACACTGTATATGCTTTCATATCAATCCCTTTAACATGTTTGTTTAGAGTATAATATCCTATTATCCATTCTCTTTCACATGATGTATTAAAAATAAAACAAGTAGCCTCCAAACTCAACCCAGTATGTCTATAGTGGAATCTAATCTCTCTCTCTTTCTCTCTCTGATTCCACATCCTCTGTCATGGTGTTTTCAAGCTCACCCATTATTCAGCTGGACCTTACTTCTCGTGAGACTTATGCACCCACCAAAGAGAGACATAAAGAACTTTACCACTGCAGTGTTGTAAGAAGTATACCACCAGCCTGGTGTATCTTGATGTACACTCAGTCTCCAGAATGCAGCCCAAGCCCTTCCATTTCTGGCTGTTTTTTCCTGAGGACATACACACTAACACATGGGTTATTTCCTGACAACATTAGCAAGATCACTAAATCTTAATTTTTAATAACAGCCCTATGTAACCATTCTGCCTCAAATACCTGGCCTCCTGCCACAGAAATATTCAATGATAGTCAAATGATGTTCCCTACATCAACTGCTGTACAATAACATGTAATCAGTCAAATGTCTTCCAGTTGGATTAATATCCAATCCTATCAAAACTAAGTAATAAGTTTCTTAAACTTTTGCTCTAGTGTTCAAAATGCCACCACTTATTCTTTTTACCATATCTTTAGATATGTGAATTGTTCTATTTACTTTTAGAATTGTCCCTATATTTTACACAGCCAGCTATCTTTCCTTTTCTGTGAATTATCTCTATTTTTATACATATTTCTAGAAATAACACCCCTTTACTACCATTACCTTCATTTATAAGTCCCCTAACCCATAACTGCCATTGTTTGATACATACTTAAAACATCCTTAAGTCAATTTATATATCATTTATATCAGTCCCTCCTCAGGAACATATACACAACCTTATGTTCCTCAAAACAAAAATAAATTGACCAAACGAGAAAAAGAGAAATTAAAATAAAAATAAAAAAAAATAAAATAATAATAATAATAATAATTGCACATTTGCAATATTACCACTATTTGTAATGTAATGGAAAACGTCCATCCGTTTCATTCTATGCCAATGTTATTGTTGGTCTCTTTCTTCTTCATTCATGGGTATCTTCGCACAACAGACTACCTATTTATTCAATTGAACATTACATTTTATCATCCCAATTCCAATGACATTATAAAACGAAAGAAACAAAAAACCTTTAATCTAAAATTCTGTAAGTTCTGTCAACCTCCTTGTCTCAGGATTAGTTTCCAGAGCTTCCCTAAGCCTATTAACGTTAAACAGTTCTATATCCAAATAACTAAACAGTTATATTTTTTATTTTATACATTTTCCAACCCAATATTCATGATAACAATCCTTAGTGTTTACTTTAACTCAAATTTGACCTTATCTATTCAATACACAACATCCCTTTAATAATTAACATTTATACTAAACACTTTAAATACCAGTACTATCTATTTTCCCAATAGCCCTTTTGTCTCAGTTTCTCTCATGAGTGGCCTGATAATATTATACAGTTTGAATAGAGTCTAGTGTCTTAAACATTTTATAAGTATATCCCACCTGTTCCAACAATTTCTAGTAAAAGGTGATCAGTCTTTCACAAGAAATTCCTAGGATTCAGGGCATTTTGAGACCATTAATATGTTTCCACTCCCCCTTTCTTTAGGAGCAACTTAAATACATTTTTCAAAAACATGTTCATCCTTTTGCATACCCAATTTGAAACTGAATTGGAAAAAACCCTTCCAATATATCTACTAATGCATATTCATTCCCAGTACATGGTGTACTCACTAGTGAATCATAAGCCAATAATCGCAAAGGGACTGGACTCACTCATCCAGAACTCCATGTTTTAGCCTTATCCAGATATTTTTATTTTTAAAGCGGCTGACTTTAATTAACTGCTTTCCACAGTAATGCAGTCTCCAATGACATTGTTGACCAGAGAAGATTAAAAAACCCTTCTTTTCACTTATTCTTTCTGGAAAAGAAAGTGTACATATTGTTAATATTACATTTACGTTACATTTAAGTCATTTAGCAGATGCTCTTATCCAGAGCGACTTACAAATTGGAAAGTTCATACATATTCATCCTGGTCCCCCCGTGGGAATTGAACACTCAACCCAGGCGTTTGTAAGCACCATGCTCTACCAACTGAGCCACACAGGTCCACTGCCCGTTCCATTAAGATCTCTATCTAACGTCTTACTTTTACCTTTAGTTATTTATTTTGTCTATACTTTATTTTGATACCTTTTTAGTAATTTTACTATGGTCGCTTACTACTTTATCACATCAGTGTTTTTATCCTTGCTTATAACTTATTTTACTTCGATGTTTCTTAACTTCTTTCCCTCTGCCTAATAGCAGTTAACGACACCCTTCATCAACTCTACTCTGTCACAGGAGAGCTGCGCGCTCCCTCTCCTGGACGTTCTGCCTACATACACACACAACTTGTTTTTCCTTATTGACTTAATTCACTTCCACCTACATAAGCCTAGACTTCTACAATATGACGAGACTACTGTCTAATCGGATCAGCTTGTCTTCATATTCTATTCAACCCCCAATACTTATCTTTTCTTCTATTATTAGAGTAGTATTATGGCGTGACCTACTGAATTACCAAACCCTGGTAGCTAGACAGAGCGTTTTTTTATTCGCAGGATTTCTTTTGCATTTGAACGCCGCACAATCGGGCCAACGTTTTTCCTGCACCTACTACTTCACTCATACAGTCCTCATTTCAGAGCGGAAACTATGAATATTTATTTAACTACTGATTTATGTTTTGACCGTATAAGTTACTTTTGCAGTTGAACGCCGCACAATCGGGCTAACGTTTTCCTACAACCTACTGTTTTATGCTTTGACTGTATAAGCTACTTTTGCAGTTGAACGCCGCACAATCGGGCTAACGTTTTCCTACAACCTACTGTTTTATGCTTTGACTGTATAAGCTACTTTTGCAGTTGAACGCCGCACAATCGGGCTAACGTTTTCCTACAACCTACTGTTTTATGCTTTGACTGTATAAGCTACTTTTGCAGTTGAACGCCGCACAATCGGGCTAACGTTTTCCTACAACCTACTGTTTTATGCTTTGACTGTATAAGCTACTTTTGCAGTTGAACTCCGCACAATCGGGCTAACGTTTTTCCTGCCTTCTAAATATTTCATCCGTTCAGTCCTTCTTTCAAAGCGGTAACCATGAAATATTAATTTAACTACTAAATATTCACCAACAGACCCTTCTGCCGCGCTGTGAATATCCCACCCAAGCAGACCTTTTCAAAAATGTTAACCAGCCATCTCAGCCAGATGCGCAAACAACCGCATCATTTAAGCTACACATTCGAACGGTCTGATCTGAACGAGCGCATGCATGCTCACTCTACATCTAACACAAGCAAAGTTCACAGCACCTATTCACTCAGTCTCTATACATGCGCATACATTTACATTTAATACCATTCCCCAAATTACACATACATGCAAATTCATTGAATTTAAAAGTTATTTTGTATTTACTGGTTTCATTTTAGGAAATTTGAAAGAGAGACTTACGTGGCGCTCCTCTCGCTGAGACAGTATCTCTGGAGCAATCTTACACAAACATTTCAACTATTGTAAGAACTTGCTTACCGTCTAGTTGGGCGGCCACCTCTGTTTGTTTAGATTGTCCAAAGAACCCATCATCAGCCAAGAACGTCCCAGTCCCTATCAGCTCCTGGCTAGCTCGCCAATTATGTCGTGGAAAATCATTTTCAAATACAACGCTTACCAGAACTTTTAAAATCAAACATGCTCTTTATTACAACTGTACAGCCCACTGGCATGTCCCCGCGGAACACACCCCGCGGAACACACACCGCTTCCCAACCCCGGTTCCAACATTTATACATAAATAGCATATGGGTCCACCCCATATGCAAATAAGCATACTTCCCCTAATTCTTCCTGCCATCCTTATCTTTTTAGTTCAGGCTTCCTGCTTGTTCACGCCTACTAACGCCCATTATCTGCTTTCAGTTCAATTATAATAGTGGCCAGACCCATGCTTGTCTTAAAAATAATATATGTCCCTCTATACTCTAGGCCTATGACTCAACCCTGTATTTAATTCAATGCCCCAGCATGTTCTCTGGTATGTCCTTATTGGAATTGGCAGACTCTATGTCTCTTCTTATCATTAGTGTCCAGTTGCCTTAAGCATATTTCTCTGGTATGTGTGCTTTTAGTGGAATGTGTAGACTATAAGTCTAGTGTGTCCAATTATTTTAGGTGCCCATGTGTCTGGTCAGTCTGTCAGCACAATGGAGAAAATAAGAGGGCCAGAACGTCTCTTAGTATATCTCCATTACCACAGTCTCATGATAAATGTGAACATGTGGTTCGTTACTTTAATGTTCAGCTGTCTTATGTCTTTATATTTTATCCATGTGTTTTATGTTACTACTACAGGTGCTGTTAGGCTGGCTCCACTAGAGGACAGTTCAGTAGGCCAGGGCTCGGTTAGGTGCTGTTAGACTGGCTCCGCTAGAGGACAGTTCTGTAGGCCAGGGCTCGGTTAGGTGCTGTTAGACTGGCTCCACTAGAGGACAGTTCTGTAGGCCAGGGCTCAGTTAGGTGCTGTTAGACCATTTCCACTAGAGGACAGTTCAGTAGGCCAGGGCTCGGTTAGGTGCTGTTAGACCATTTCCACTAGAGGACAGTTCAGTAGGCCAGGGCTCGGTTAGGTGCTGTTAGACTGGCTCCACTAGAGGACAGTTCTGTAGGCCAGGGCTCGGTTATGTGCTGTTAGACCATTTCCACTAGAGGACAGTTCTGTAGGCCAGGGCTCGGTTAGGTGCTGTTAGACCATCTCTACTAGAGGACAGTTCTTTAGGCCAGGGCTTGGTTAGGTGCTGTTAGACCATTTCTACTAGAGGACAGTTCTGTAGGCCAGGGCTCGGTTAGGTGCTGTTAGACTGGCTCCACTAGAGGACAGTTCTGTAGGCCAGGGCTCGGTTAGGTGCTGTTAGACTGGCTCCACTAGAGGACAGTTCTGTAGGCCAGGGCTCGGTTAGGTGCTGTTAGACTGGCTCCACTAGAGGACAGTTCTGTAGACCAGGGCTCGGTTAGGTGCTGTTAGACTGGCTCCACTAGAGGACAGTTCTGTAGGCCAGGGCTTGGTTAGGTGCTGTTAGACCATTTCTACTAGAGGACATTTCTGTAGGCCAGGGCTCGGTTAGGTGCTGTTAGACTGGCTCCACTAGAGGACAGTTCTGTAGGCCAGGGCTTGGTTAGGTGCTGTTAGACCATCTCTACTAGAGGACAGTTCTGTAGGCCAGGGCTCGGTTAGGTGCTGTTAGACTGGCTCCACTAGAGGACAGTTCTGTAGGCCAGGGCTCGGTTAGGTGCTGTTAGACTGGCTCCACTAGAGGACAGTTCTGTAGGCCAGGGCTTGGTTAGGTGCTGTTAGAGCATTTCTACTAGAGGACAGTTCTGTAGGCCAGGGCTCGGTTAGGTGCTGTTAGACCATCTCTACTGGAGGACAGTTCTGTAGGCCAGGGCTCGGTTAGGTGCTGTTTGACCTGCTCCACTAGAGGACAGTTTTGTAGGCCAGGGCTTGGTTAGGTGCTGTTAGACCATCTCTACTAGAGGACAGTTCTGTAGGCCAGGGCTCGGTTAGGTGCTGTTAGACTGGCTCCACTAGAGGACAGTTCTGTAGGCCAGGGCTCGGTTAGGTGCTGTTAGACTGGCTCCACTAGAGGACAGTTCTGTAGGCCAGGGCTTGGTTAGGTGCTGTTAGAGCATTTCTACTAGAGGACAGTTCTGTAGGCCAGGGCTCGGTTAGGTGCTGTTAAACCATCTCTACTGGAGGACAGTTCTGTAGGCCAGGGCTCGGTTAGGTGCTGTTAGACTGGCTCCACTAGAGGACAGTTCTGTAGGCCAGGGCTTGGTTAGGTGCTGTTAGACCATCTCTACTAGAGGACAGTTCTCTAGGCCAGGGCTCGGTTAGGTGCTGTTAGACCATTTCTACTAGAGGACAGTTCTGTAGGCCAGAGCTCGGTTAGGTGCTGTTAGACCATCTCTACTAGAGGACAGTTCAGTAGGCCAGGGCTCGGTTAGGTGCTGTTAGACCATCTCTACTAGAGGACAGTTCAGTAGGCCAGAGCTCGGTTAGGTGCTGTTAGACCATCTCTACTAGAGGACAGTTCAGTAGGCCAGGGCTCGGTTAGGTGCTGTTAGGCTGGCTCCACTAGAGGACAGTTCAGTAGGCCAGGGCTCGGTTAGGTGCTGTGAGACTGGCTCCGCTAGAGGACAGTTCTGTAGGCCAGAGCTCGGTTAGGTGCTGTTAGGCTGGCTCCACTAGAGGACAGTTCTGTAGGCCAGGGCTCGGTTAGGTGCTGTTAGACCATCTCTACTAGAGGACAGTTATGTAGGCCAGGGCTCGGTTAGGTGCTGTTAGACTGGCTCCACTAGAGGACAGTTCAGTAGGCCAGGGCTCGGTTAGGTGCTGTTAGACCATCTCTACTAGAGGACAGTTCTGTAGGCCAGAGCTCGGTTAGGTGCTGTTAGACTGGCTCCACTAGAGGACAGTTCAGTAGGCCAGGGCTCGGTTAGGTGCTGTTAGACCATCTCTACTAGAGGACAGTTCTGTAGGCCAGAGCTCGGTTAGGTGCTGTTGGACCATCTCTACTAGAGGACAGTTCTGTAGGCCAGGGCTCGGTTAGGTGCTGTTAGACCATCTCTACTAGAGGACAGTTCTGTAGGCCAGAGCTCGGTTAGGTGCTGTTAGACTGGCTCCACTAGAGGACAGTTCTGTAGGCCAGGGCTCGGTTAGGTGCTGTTAGACTGGCTCCACTAGAGGACAGTTCTGTAGGCCAGGGCTCGGTTAGGTGCTGTTAGACTGGCTCCACTAGAGGACAGTTCTGTAGGCCAGGGCTTGGTTAGGTGCTGTTAGACCATCTCTACTAGAGGACAGTTCTGTAGGCCAGGGCTCGGTTAGGTGCTGTTAGACTGGCTCCACTAGAGGACAGTTCTGTAGGCCAGGGCTTGGTTAGGTGCTGTTAGAGCATTTCTACTAGAGGACAGTTCTGTAGGCCAGGGCTCGGTTAGGTGCTGTTAGACCATCTCTACTGGAGGACAGTTCTGTAGGCCAGGGCTCGGTTAGGTGCTGTTTGACCTGCTCCACTAGAGGACAGTTCTGTAGGCCAGGGCTTGGTTAGGTGCTGTTAGACCATCTCTACTAGAGGACAGTTCTGTAGGCCAGGGCTCGGTTAGGTGCTGTTAGACTGGCTCCACTAGAGGACAGTTCTGTAGGCCAGGGCTCGGTTAGGTGCTGTTAGACTGGCTCCACTAGAGGACAGTTCTGTAGGCCACGGCTTGGTTAGGTGCTGTTAGAGCATTTCTACTAGAGGACAGTTCTGTAGGCCAGGGCTCGGTTAGGTGCTGTTAGACCATCTCTACTGGAGGACAGTTCAGTAGTCCAGGGCTCGGTTAGGTGCTGTTAGGCTGGCTCCACTAGAGGACAGTTCAGTAGGCCAGGGCTCGGTTAGGTGCTGTTAGACTGGCTCCGCTAGAGGACAGTTCTGTAGGCCAGGGCTCGGTTAGGTGCTGTTAGACTGGCTCCACTAGAGGACAGTTCTGTAGGCCAGGGCTCAGTTAGGTGCTGTTAGACCATTTCCACTAGAGGACAGTTCAGTAGGCCAGGGCTCGGTTAGGTGCTGTTAGACCATTTCCACTAGAGGACAGTTCAGTAGGCCAGGGCTCGGTTAGGTGCTGTTAGACTGGCTCCACTAGAGGACAGTTCTGTAGGCCAGGGCTCGGTTATGTGCTGTTAGACCATTTCCACTAGAGGACAGTTCTGTAGGCCAGGGCTCGGTTAGGTGCTGTTAGACCATCTCTACTAGAGGACAGTTCTTTAGGCCAGGGCTTGGTTAGGTGCTGTTAGACCATTTCTACTAGAGGACAGTTCTGTAGGCCAGGGCTCGGTTAGGTGCTGTTAGACTGGCTCCACTAGAGGACAGTTCTGTAGGCCAGGGCTCGGTTAGGTGCTGTTAGACTGGCTCCACTAGAGGACAGTTCTGTAGGCCAGGGCTCGGTTAGGTGCTGTTAGACTGGCTCCACTAGAGGACAGTTCTGTAGACCAGGGCTCGGTTAGGTGCTGTTAGACTGGCTCCACTAGAGGACAGTTCTGTAGGCCAGGGCTTGGTTAGGTGCTGTTAGACCATTTCTACTAGAGGACATTTCTGTAGGCCAGGGCTCGGTTAGGTGCTGTTAGACTGGCTCCACTAGAGGACAGTTCTGTAGGCCAGGGCTTGGTTAGGTGCTGTTAGACCATCTCTACTAGAGGACAGTTCTGTAGGCCAGGGCTCGGTTAGGTGCTGTTAGACTGGCTCCACTAGAGGACAGTTCTGTAGGCCAGGGCTCGGTTAGGTGCTGTTAGACTGGCTCCACTAGAGGACAGTTCTGTAGGCCAGGGCTTGGTTAGGTGCTGTTAGAGCATTTCTACTAGAGGACAGTTCTGTAGGCCAGGGCTCGGTTAGGTGCTGTTAGACCATCTCTACTGGAGGACAGTTCTGTAGGCCAGGGCTCGGTTAGGTGCTGTTTGACCTGCTCCACTAGAGGACAGTTCTGTAGGCCAGGGCTTGGTTAGGTGCTGTTAGACCATCTCTACTAGAGGACAGTTCTGTAGGCCAGGGCTCGGTTAGGTGCTGTTAGACTGGCTCCACTAGAGGACAGTTCTGTAGGCCAGGGCTCGGTTAGGTGCTGTTAGACTGGCTCCACTAGAGGACAGTTCTGTAGGCCAGGGCTTGGTTAGGTGCTGTTAGAGCATTTCTACTAGAGGACAGTTCTGTAGGCCAGGGCTCGGTTAGGTGCTGTTAAACCATCTCTACTGGAGGACAGTTCTGTAGGCCAGGGCTCGGTTAGGTGCTGTTAGACTGGCTCCACTAGAGGACAGTTCTGTAGACCAGGGCTCGGTTAGGTGCTGTTAGACTGGCTCCACTAGAGGACAGTTCTGTAGGCCAGGGCTTGGTTAGGTGCTGTTAGACCATTTCTACTAGAGGACATTTCTGTAGGCCAGGGCTCGGTTAGGTGCTGTTAGACTGGCTCCACTAGAGGACAGTTCTGTAGGCCAGGGCTTGGTTAGGTGCTGTTAGACCATCTCTACTAGAGGACAGTTCTGTAGGCCAGGGCTCGGTTAGGTGCTGTTAGACTGGCTCCACTAGAGGACAGTTCTGTAGGCCAGGGCTCGGTTAGGTGCTGTTAGACTGGCTCCACTAGAGGACAGTTCTGTAGGCCAGGGCTTGGTTAGGTGCTGTTAGAGCATTTCTACTAGAGGACAGTTCTGTAGGCCAGGGCTCGGTTAGGTGCTGTTAGACCATCTCTACTGGAGGACAGTTCTGTAGGCCAGGGCTCGGTTAGGTGCTGTTTGACCTGCTCCACTAGAGGACAGTTCTGTAGGCCAGGGCTTGGTTAGGTGCTGTTAGACCATCTCTACTAGAGGACAGTTCTGTAGGCCAGGGCTCGGTTAGGTGCTGTTAGACTGGCTCCACTAGAGGACAGTTCTGTAGGCCAGGGCTCGGTTAGGTGCTGTTAGACTGGCTCCACTAGAGGACAGTTCTGTAGGCCAGGGCTTGGTTAGGTGCTGTTAGAGCATTTCTACTAGAGGACAGTTCTGTAGGCCAGGGCTCGGTTAGGTGCTGTTAAACCATCTCTACTGGAGGACAGTTCTGTAGGCCAGGGCTCGGTTAGGTGCTGTTAGACTGGCTCCACTAGAGGACAGTTCTGTAGGCCAGGGCTTGGTTAGGTGCTGTTAGACCATCTCTACTAGAGGACAGTTCTCTAGGCCAGGGCTCGGTTAGGTGCTGTTAGACCATTTCTACTAGAGGACAGTTCTGTAGGCCAGAGCTCGGTTAGGTGCTGTTAGACCATCTCTACTAGAGGACAGTTCAGTAGGCCAGGGCTCGGTTAGGTGCTGTTAGACCATCTCTACTAGAGGACAGTTCAGTAGGCCAGAGCTCGGTTAGGTGCTGTTAGACCATCTCTACTAGAGGACAGTTCAGTAGGCCAGGGCTCGGTTAGGTGCTGTTAGGCTGGCTCCACTAGAGGACAGTTCAGTAGGCCAGGGCTCGGTTAGGTGCTGTGAGACTGGCTCCGCTAGAGGACAGTTCTGTAGGCCAGAGCTCGGTTAGGTGCTGTTAGGCTGGCTCCACTAGAGGACAGTTCTGTAGGCCAGGGCTCGGTTAGGTGCTGTTAGACCATCTCTACTAGAGGACAGTTATGTAGGCCAGGGCTCGGTTAGGTGCTGTTAGACTGGCTCCACTAGAGGACAGTTCAGTAGGCCAGGGCTCGGTTAGGTGCTGTTAGACCATCTCTACTAGAGGACAGTTCTGTAGGCCAGAGCTCGGTTAGGTGCTGTTAGACTGGCTCCACTAGAGGACAGTTCAGTAGGCCAGGGCTCGGTTAGGTGCTGTTAGACCATCTCTACTAGAGGACAGTTCTGTAGGCCAGAGCTCGGTTAGGTGCTGTTGGACCATCTCTACTAGAGGACAGTTCTGTAGGCCAGGGCTCGGTTAGGTGCTGTTAGACCATCTCTACTAGAGGACAGTTCTGTAGGCCAGAGCTCGGTTAGGTGCTGTTAGACTGGCTCCACTAGAGGACAGTTCTGTAGGCCAGGGCTCGGTTAGGTGCTGTTAGACTGGCTCCACTAGAGGACAGTTCTGTAGGCCAGGGCTCGGTTAGGTGCTGTTAGACTGGCTCCACTAGAGGACAGTTCTGTAGGCCAGGGCTTGGTTAGGTGCTGTTAGAGCATTTCTACTAGAGGACAGTTCTGTAGGCCAGGGCTCGGTTAGGTGCTGTTAGACCATCTCTACTGGAGGACAGTTCTGTAGGCCAGGGCTCGGTTAGGTGCTGTTTGACCTGCTCCACTAGAGGACAGTTCTGTAGGCCAGGGCTTGGTTAGGTGCTGTTAGACCATCTCTACTAGAGGACAGTTCTGTAGGCCAGGGCTCGGTTAGGTGCTGTTAGACTGGCTCCACTAGAGGACAGTTCTGTAGGCCAGGGCTCGGTTAGGTGCTGTTAGACTGGCTCCACTAGAGGACAGTTCTGTAGGCCAGGGCTTGGTTAGGTGCTGTTAGAGCATTTCTACTAGAGGACAGTTCTGTAGGCCAGGGCTCGGTTAGGTGCTGTTAGACCATCTCTACTGGAGGACAGTTCTGTAGGCCAGGGCTCGGTTAGGTGCTGTTAGACTGGCTCCACTAGAGGACAGTTCTGTAGGCCAGGGCTTGGTTAGGTGCTGTTAGACCATCTCTACTAGAGGACAGTTCTGTAGGCCAGGGCTCGGTTAGGTGCTGTTAGACCATTTCTACTAGAGGACAGTTCTGTAGGCCAGAGCTCGGTTAGGTGCTGTTAGACCATCTCTACTAGAGGACAGTTCAGTAGGCCAGGGCTCGGTTAGGTGCTGTTAGACCATCTCTACTAGAGGACAGTTCAGTAGGCCAGAGCTCGGTTAGGTGCTGTTAGACCATCTCTACTAGAGGACAGTTCAGTAGGCCAGGGCTCGGTTAGGTGCTGTTAGACCATCTCTACTAGAGGACAGTTCAGTAGGCCAGGGCTCGGTTAGGTGCTGTTAGACCATCTCTACTAGAGGACAGTTCAGTAGGCCAGGGCTCGGTTAGGTGCTGTTAGGCTGGCTCCACTAGAGGACAGTTCAGTAGGCCAGGGCTCGGTTAGGTGCTGTTAGACTGGCTCCGCTAGAGGACAGTTCTGTAGGCCAGAGCTCGGTTAGGTGCTGTTAGGCTGGCTCCACTAGAGGACAGTTCTGTAGGCCAGGGCTCGGTTAGGTGCTGTTAGACTGGCTCCACTAGAGGACAGTTCAGTAGGCCAGGGCTCGGTTAGGTGCTGTTAGACCATCTCTACTAGAGGACAGTTCTTTAGGCCAGGGCTCGGTTAGGTGCTGTTAGACTGGCTCCGCTAGAGGACAGTTATGTAGGCCAGAGCTCGGTTAGGTGCTGTTAGACTGGCTCCACTAGAGGACAGTTCAGTAGGCCAGGGCTCGGTTAGGTGCTGTTAGACCATCTCTACTAGAGGACAGTTCTGTAGGCCAGAGCTCGGTTAGGTGCTGTTGGACCATCTCTACTAGAGGACAGTTCAGTAGGCCAGGGCTCGGTTAGGTGCTGTTAGACTGGCTCCACTAGAGGACAGTTCTGTAGGCCAGGGCTCGGTTATGTGCTGTTAGACCATTTCCACTAGAGGACAGTTCTGTAGGCCAGGGCTCGGTCAGGTGCTGTTAGGCTGGCTCCACTAGAGGACAGTTCAGTAGGCCAGGGCTCGGTTAGGTGCTGTTAGACTGGCTCCACTAGAGGACAGTTCTGTAGGCCAGGGCTCGGTTAGGTGCTGTTAGACTGGCTCCACTAGAGGACAGTTCAGTAGGCCAGCGCTCGGTTAGGTGCTGTTAGACCATCTCTACTAGAGGACAGTTCTTTAGGCCAGGGCTCGGTTAGGTGCTGTTAGACCATCTCCACTAGAGGACAGTTCTTTTGGCCAGGGCTCGGTTAGGTGCTGTTAGACTGGCTCCACTAGAGGACAGTTATGTAGGCCAGGGCTCAGTTAGGTGCTGTTAGACTGGCTCCACTAGAGGACAGTTCTGTAGGCCAGGGCTCGGTTAGGTGCTGTTAGGCTGGCTCCACTAGAGGACAGTTCAGTAGGCCAGGGCTCGGTTAGGTGCTGTTAGACTGGCTCCACTAGAGGACAGTTCTGTAGGCCAGGGCTCGGTTATGTGCTGTTAGACCATTTCCACTAGAGGACAGTTCTGTAGGCCAGGGCTCGGTTAGGTGCTGTTAGGCTGGCTCCACTAGAGGACAGTTCAGTAGGCCAGGGCTCGGTTAGGTGCTGTTAGACTGGCTCCACTAGAGGACAGTTCTGTAGGCCAGGGCTCGGTTAGGTGCTGTTAGACTGGCTCCACTAGAGGACAGTTCTGTAGGCCAGGGCTCAGTTAGGTGCTGTTAGACCATTTCCACTAGAGGACAGTTCAGTAGGCCAGGGCTCGGTTAGGTGCTGTTAGACCATTTCCACTAGAGGACAGTTCAGTAGGCCAGGGCTCGGTTAGGTGCTGTTAGACTGGCTCCACTAGAGGACAGTTCTGTAGGCCAGGGCTCGGTTATGTGCTGTTAGACCATTTCCACTAGAGGACAGTTCTGTAGGCCAGGGCTCGGTTAGGTGCTGTTAGACCATCTCTACTAGAGGACAGTTCTTTAGGCCAGGGCTTGGTTAGGTGCTGTTAGACCATTTCTACTAGAGGACAGTTCTGTAGGCCAGGGCTCGGTTAGGTGCTGTTAGACTGGCTCCACTAGAGGACAGTTCTGTAGGCCAGGGCTCGGTTAGGTGCTGTTAGACTGGCTCCACTAGAGGACAGTTCTGTAGGCCAGGGCTCGGTTAGGTGCTGTTAGACTGGCTCCACTAGAGGACAGTTCTGTAGGCCAGGGCTCGGTTAGGTGCTGTTAGACTGGCTCCACTAGAGGACAGTTCTGTAGGCCAGGGCTTGGTTAGGTGCTGTTAGACCATTTCTACTAGAGGACATTTCTGTAGGCCAGGGCTCGGTTAGGTGCTGTTAGACTGGCTCCACTAGAGGACAGTTCTGTAGGCCAGGGCTTGGTTAGGTGCTGTTAGACCATCTCTACTAGAGGACAGTTCTGTAGGCCAGGGCTCGGTTAGGTGCTGTTAGACTGGCTCCACTAGAGGACAGTTCTGTAGGCCAGGGCTCGGTTAGGTGCTGTTAGACTGGCTCCACTAGAGGACAGTTCTGTAGGCCAGGGCTTGGTTAGGTGCTGTTAGAGCATTTCTACTAGAGGACAGTTCTGTAGGCCAGGGCTCGGTTAGGTGCTGTTAGACCATCTCTACTGGAGGACAGTTCTGTAGGCCAGGGCTCGGTTAGGTGCTGTTAGACCTGCTCCACTAGAGGACAGTTCTGTAGGCCAGGGCTTGGTTAGGTGCTGTTAGACCATCTCTACTAGAGGACAGTTCTGTAGGCCAGGGCTCGGTTAGGTGCTGTTAGACTGGCTCCACTAGAGGACAGTTCTGTAGGCCAGGGCTCGGTTAGGTTCTGTTAGACTGGCTCCACTAGAGGACAGTTCAGTAGGCCAGGGCTTGGTTAGGTGCTGTTAGAGCATTTCTACTAGAGGACAGTTCTGTAGGCCAGGGCTCGGTTAGGTGCTGTTAGACCATCTCTACTGGAGGACAGTTCTGTAGGCCAGGGCTCGGTTAGGTGCTGTTAGACTGGCTCCACTAGAGGACAGTTATGTAGGCCAGGGCTTGGTTAGGTGCTGTTAGACCATCTCTACTAGAGGACAGTTCTGTAGGCCAGGGCTCGGTTAGGTGCTGTTAGACCATTTCTACTAGAGGACAGTTCTGTAGGCCAGAGCTCGGTTAGGTGCTGTTAGACCATCTCTACTAGAGGACAGTTCAGTAGGCCAGGGCTCGGTTAGGTGCTGTTAGACCATCTCTACTAGAGGACAGTTCAGTAGGCCAGGGCTCGGTTAGGTGCTGTTAGACCATCTCTACTAGAGGACAGTTCAGTAGGCCAGAGCTCGGTTAGGTGCTGTTAGACCATCTCTACTAGAGGACAGTTCAGTAGGCCAGGGCTCGGTTAGGTGCTGTTAGACCATCTCTACTAGAGGACAGTTCAGTAGGCCAGGGCTCGGTTAGGTGCTGTTAGACCATCTCTACTAGAGGACAGTTCAGTAGTCCAGGGCTCGGTTAGGTGCTGTTAGGCTGGCTCCACTAGAGGACAGTTCTGTAGGCCAGGGCTCGGTTATGTGCTGTTAGACCATTTCCACTAGAGGACAGTTCTGTAGGCCAGGGCTCGGTTAGGTGCTGTTAGACCATCTCTACTAGAGGACAGTTCTTTAGGCCAGGGCTTGGTTAGGTGCTGTTAGACCATTTCTACTAGAGGACAGTTCTGTAGGCCAGGGCTCGGTTAGGTGCTGTTAGACTGGCTCCACTAGAGGACAGTTCTGTAGGCCAGGGCTCGGTTAGGTGCTGTTAGACTGGCTCCACTAGAGGACAGTTCTGTAGGCCAGGGCTCGGTTAGGTGCTGTTAGACTGGCTCCACTAGAGGACAGTTCTGTAGACCAGGGCTCGGTTAGGTGCTGTTAGACTGGCTCCACTAGAGGACAGTTATGTAGGCCAGGGCTTGGTTAGGTGCTGTTAGACCATTTCTACTAGAGGACATTTCTGTAGGCCAGGGCTCGGTTAGGTGCTGTTAGACTGGCTCCACTAGAGGACAGTTCTGTAGGCCAGGGCTTGGTTAGGTGCTGTTAGACCATCTCTACTAGAGGACAGTTCTGTAGGCCAGGGCTCGGTTAGGTGCTGTTAGACTGGCTCCACTAGAGGACAGTTCTGTAGGCCAGGGCTCGGTTAGGTGCTGTTAGACTGGCTCCACTAGAGGACAGTTCTGTAGGCCAGGGCTTGGTTAGGTGCTGTTAGAGCATTTCTACTAGAGGACAGTTCTGTAGGCCAGGGCTCGGTTAGGTGCTGTTAGACCATCTCTACTGGAGGACAGTTCTGTAGGCCAGGGCTCGGTTAGGTGCTGTTTGACCTGCTCCACTAGAGGACAGTTTTGTAGGCCAGGGCTTGGTTAGGTGCTGTTAGACCATCTCTACTAGAGGACAGTTCTGTAGGCCAGGGCTCGGTTAGGTGCTGTTAGACTGGCTCCACTAGAGGACAGTTCTGTAGGCCAGGGCTCGGTTAGGTGCTGTTAGACTGGCTCCACTAGAGGACAGTTCTGTAGGCCAGGGCTTGGTTAGGTGCTGTTAGAGCATTTCTACTAGAGGACAGTTCTGTAGGCCAGGGCTCGGTTAGGTGCTGTTAAACCATCTCTACTGGAGGACAGTTCTGTAGGCCAGGGCTCGGTTAGGTGCTGTTAGACTGGCTCCACTAGAGGACAGTTCTGTAGGCCAGGGCTTGGTTAGGTGCTGTTAAACCATCTCTACTGGAGGACAGTTCTGTAGGCCAGGGCTCGGTTAGGTGCTGTTAGACTGGCTCCACTAGAGGACAGTTCTGTAGGCCAGGGCTCGGTTAGGTGCTGTTAGACCATTTCTACTAGAGGACAGTTCTGTAGGCCAGAGCTCGGTTAGGTGCTGTTAGACCATCTCTACTAGAGGACAGTTCAGTAGGCCAGGGCTCGGTTAGGTGCTGTTAGACCATCTCTACTAGAGGACAGTTCAGTAGGCCAGAGCTCGGTTAGGTGCTGTTAGACCATCTCTACTAGAGGACAGTTCAGTAGGCCAGGGCTCGGTTAGGTGCTGTTAGGCTGGCTCCACTAGAGGACAGTTCAGTAGGCCAGGGCTCGGTTAGGTGCTGTGAGACTGGCTCCGCTAGAGGACAGTTCTGTAGGCCAGAGCTCGGTTAGGTGCTGTTAGGCTGGCTCCACTAGAGGACAGTTCTGTAGGCCAGGGCTCGGTTAGGTGCTGTTAGACCATCTCTACTAGAGGACAGTTATGTAGGCCAGGGCTCGGTTAGGTGCTGTTAGACTGGCTCCACTAGAGGACAGTTCAGTAGGCCAGGGCTCGGTTAGGTGCTGTTAGACCATCTCTACTAGAGGACAGTTCTGTAGGCCAGAGCTCGGTTAGGTGCTGTTAGACTGGCTCCACTAGAGGACAGTTCAGTAGGCCAGGGCTCGGTTAGGTGCTGTTAGACCATCTCTACTAGAGGACAGTTCTGTAGGCCAGAGCTCGGTTAGGTGCTGTTGGACCATCTCTACTAGAGGACAGTTCTGTAGGCCAGGGCTCGGTTAGGTGCTGTTAGACCATCTCTACTAGAGGACAGTTCTGTAGGCCAGAGCTCGGTTAGGTGCTGTTAGACTGGCTCCACTAGAGGACAGTTCTGTAGGCCAGGGCTCGGTTAGGTGCTGTTAGACTGGCTCCACTAGAGGACAGTTCTGTAGGCCAGGGCTCGGTTAGGTGCTGTTAGACTGGCTCCACTAGAGGACAGTTCTGTAGGCCAGGGCTTGGTTAGGTGCTGTTAGACCATCTCTACTAGAGGACAGTTCAGTAGGCCAGGGCTCGGTTAGGTGCTGTTAGACTGGCTCCACTAGAGGACAGTTCTGTAGGCCAGGGCTCGGTTAGGTGCTGTTAGACTGGCTCCACTAGAGGACAGTTCTGTAGGCCAGGGCTTGGTTAGGTGCTGTTAGAGCATTTCTACTAGAGGACAGTTCTGTAGGCCAGGGCTCGGTTAGGTGCTGTTAGACCATCTCTACTGGAGGACAGTTCTGTAGGCCAGGGCTCGGTTAGGTGCTGTTTGACCTGCTCCACTAGAGGACAGTTCTGTAGGCCAGGGCTTGGTTAGGTGCTGTTAGACCATCTCTACTAGAGGACAGTTCTGTAGGCCAGGGCTCGGTTAGGTGCTGTTAGACTGGCTCCACTAGAGGACAGTTCTGTAGGCCAGGGCTCGGTTAGGTGCTGTTAGACTGGCTCCACTAGAGGACAGTTCTGTAGGCCAGGGCTTGGTTAGGTGCTGTTAGAGCATTTCTACTAGAGGACAGTTCTGTAGGCCAGGGCTCGGTTAGGTGCTGTTAGACCATCTCTACTGGAGGACAGTTCAGTAGTCCAGGGCTCGGTTAGGTGCTGTTAGGCTGGCTCCACTAGAGGACAGTTCAGTAGGCCAGGGCTCGGTTAGGTGCTGTTAGACTGGCTCCGCTAGAGGACAGTTCTGTAGGCCAGGGCTCGGTTAGGTGCTGTTAGACTGGCTCCACTAGAGGACAGTTCTGTAGGCCAGGGCTCAGTTAGGTGCTGTTAGACCATTTCCACTAGAGGACAGTTCAGTAGGCCAGGGCTCGGTTAGGTGCTGTTAGACCATTTCCACTAGAGGACAGTTCAGTAGGCCAGGGCTCGGTTAGGTGCTGTTAGACTGGCTCCACTAGAGGACAGTTCTGTAGGCCAGGGCTCGGTTATGTGCTGTTAGACCATTTCCACTAGAGGACAGTTCTGTAGGCCAGGGCTCGGTTAGGTGCTGTTAGACCATCTCTACTAGAGGACAGTTCTTTAGGCCAGGGCTTGGTTAGGTGCTGTTAGACCATTTCTACTAGAGGACAGTTCTGTAGGCCAGGGCTCGGTTAGGTGCTGTTAGACTGGCTCCACTAGAGGACAGTTCTGTAGGCCAGGGCTCGGTTAGGTGCTGTTAGACTGGCTCCACTAGAGGACAGTTCTGTAGGCCAGGGCTCGGTTAGGTGCTGTTAGACTGGCTCCACTAGAGGACAGTTCTGTAGGCCAGGGCTTGGTTAGGTGCTGTTAGACCATCTCTACTAGAGGACAGTTCAGTAGGCCAGGGCTCGGTTAGGTGCTGTTAGACTGGCTCCACTAGAGGACAGTTCTGTAGGCCAGGGCTCGGTTAGGTGCTGTTAGACTGGCTCCACTAGAGGACAGTTCTGTAGGCCAGGGCTTGGTTAGGTGCTGTTAGAGCATTTCTACTAGAGGACAGTTCTGTAGGCCAGGGCTCGGTTAGGTGCTGTTAGACCATCTCTACTGGAGGACAGTTCTGTAGGCCAGGGCTCGGTTAGGTGCTGTTTGACCTGCTCCACTAGAGGACAGTTCTGTAGGCCAGGGCTTGGTTAGGTGCTGTTAGACCATCTCTACTAGAGGACAGTTCTGTAGGCCAGGGCTCGGTTAGGTGCTGTTAGACTGGCTCCACTAGAGGACAGTTCTGTAGGCCAGGGCTCGGTTAGGTGCTGTTAGACTGGCTCCACTAGAGGACAGTTCTGTAGGCCAGGGCTTGGTTAGGTGCTGTTAGAGCATTTCTACTAGAGGACAGTTCTGTAGGCCAGGGCTCGGTTAGGTGCTGTTAGACCATCTCTACTGGAGGACAGTTCAGTAGTCCAGGGCTCGGTTAGGTGCTGTTAGGCTGGCTCCACTAGAGGACAGTTCAGTAGGCCAGGGCTCGGTTAGGTGCTGTTAGACTGGCTCCGCTAGAGGACAGTTCTGTAGGCCAGGGCTCGGTTAGGTGCTGTTAGACTGGCTCCACTAGAGGACAGTTCTGTAGGCCAGGGCTCAGTTAGGTGCTGTTAGACCATTTCCACTAGAGGACAGTTCAGTAGGCCAGGGCTCGGTTAGGTGCTGTTAGACCATTTCCACTAGAGGACAGTTCAGTAGGCCAGGGCTCGGTTAGGTGCTGTTAGACTGGCTCCACTAGAGGACAGTTCTGTAGGCCAGGGCTCGGTTATGTGCTGTTAGACCATTTCCACTAGAGGACAGTTCTGTAGGCCAGGGCTCGGTTAGGTGCTGTTAGACCATCTCTACTAGAGGACAGTTCTTTAGGCCAGGGCTTGGTTAGGTGCTGTTAGACCATTTCTACTAGAGGACAGTTCTGTAGGCCAGGGCTCGGTTAGGTGCTGTTAGACTGGCTCCACTAGAGGACAGTTCTGTAGGCCAGGGCTCGGTTAGGTGCTGTTAGACTGGCTCCACTAGAGGACAGTTCTGTAGGCCAGGGCTCGGTTAGGTGCTGTTAGACTGGCTCCACTAGAGGACAGTTCTGTAGACCAGGGCTCGGTTAGGTGCTGTTAGACTGGCTCCACTAGAGGACAGTTCTGTAGGCCAGGGCTTGGTTAGGTGCTGTTAGACCATTTCTACTAGAGGACATTTCTGTAGGCCAGGGCTCGGTTAGGTGCTGTTAGACTGGCTCCACTAGAGGACAGTTCTGTAGGCCAGGGCTTGGTTAGGTGCTGTTAGACCATCTCTACTAGAGGACAGTTCTGTAGGCCAGGGCTCGGTTAGGTGCTGTTAGACTGGCTCCACTAGAGGACAGTTCTGTAGGCCAGGGCTCGGTTAGGTGCTGTTAGACTGGCTCCACTAGAGGACAGTTCTGTAGGCCAGGGCTTGGTTAGGTGCTGTTAGAGCATTTCTACTAGAGGACAGTTCTGTAGGCCAGGGCTCGGTTAGGTGCTGTTAGACCATCTCTACTGGAGGACAGTTCTGTAGGCCAGGGCTCGGTTAGGTGCTGTTTGACCTGCTCCACTAGAGGACAGTTCTGTAGGCCAGGGCTTGGTTAGGTGCTGTTAGACCATCTCTACTAGAGGACAGTTCTGTAGGCCAGGGCTCGGTTAGGTGCTGTTAGACTGGCTCCACTAGAGGACAGTTCTGTAGGCCAGGGCTCGGTTAGGTGCTGTTAGACTGGCTCCACTAGAGGACAGTTCTGTAGGCCAGGGCTTGGTTAGGTGCTGTTAGAGCATTTCTACTAGAGGACAGTTCTGTAGGCCAGGGCTCGGTTAGGTGCTGTTAAACCATCTCTACTGGAGGACAGTTCTGTAGGCCAGGGCTCGGTTAGGTGCTGTTAGACTGGCTCCACTAGAGGACAGTTCTGTAGGCCAGGGCTTGGTTAGGTGCTGTTAGACCATCTCTACTAGAGGACAGTTCTCTAGGCCAGGGCTCGGTTAGGTGCTGTTAGACCATTTCTACTAGAGGACAGTTCTGTAGGCCAGAGCTCGGTTAGGTGCTGTTAGACCATCTCTACTAGAGGACAGTTCAGTAGGCCAGGGCTCGGTTAGGTGCTGTTAGACCATCTCTACTAGAGGACAGTTCAGTAGGCCAGAGCTCGGTTAGGTGCTGTTAGACCATCTCTACTAGAGGACAGTTCAGTAGGCCAGGGCTCGGTTAGGTGCTGTTAGGCTGGCTCCACTAGAGGACAGTTCAGTAGGCCAGGGCTCGGTTAGGTGCTGTGAGACTGGCTCCGCTAGAGGACAGTTCTGTAGGCCAGAGCTCGGTTAGGTGCTGTTAGGCTGGCTCCACTAGAGGACAGTTCTGTAGGCCAGGGCTCGGTTAGGTGCTGTTAGACCATCTCTACTAGAGGACAGTTATGTAGGCCAGGGCTCGGTTAGGTGCTGTTAGACTGGCTCCACTAGAGGACAGTTCAGTAGGCCAGGGCTCGGTTAGGTGCTGTTAGACCATCTCTACTAGAGGACAGTTCTGTAGGCCAGAGCTCGGTTAGGTGCTGTTAGACTGGCTCCACTAGAGGACAGTTCAGTAGGCCAGGGCTCGGTTAGGTGCTGTTAGACCATCTCTACTAGAGGACAGTTCTGTAGGCCAGAGCTCGGTTAGGTGCTGTTGGACCATCTCTACTAGAGGACAGTTCTGTAGGCCAGGGCTCGGTTAGGTGCTGTTAGACCATCTCTACTAGAGGACAGTTCTGTAGGCCAGAGCTCGGTTAGGTGCTGTTAGACTGGCTCCACTAGAGGACAGTTCTGTAGGCCAGGGCTCGGTTAGGTGCTGTTAGACTGGCTCCACTAGAGGACAGTTCTGTAGGCCAGGGCTCGGTTAGGTGCTGTTAGACTGGCTCCACTAGAGGACAGTTCTGTAGGCCAGGGCTTGGTTAGGTGCTGTTAGACCATCTCTACTAGAGGACAGTTCTGTAGGCCAGGGCTCGGTTAGGTGCTGTTAGACTGGCTCCACTAGAGGACAGTTCTGTAGGCCAGGGCTCGGTTAGGTGCTGTTAGACTGGCTCCACTAGAGGACAGTTCTGTAGGCCAGGGCTTGGTTAGGTGCTGTTAGAGCATTTCTACTAGAGGACAGTTCTGTAGGCCAGGGCTCGGTTAGGTGCTGTTAGACCATCTCTACTGGAGGACAGTTCTGTAGGCCAGGGCTCGGTTAGGTGCTGTTTGACCTGCTCCACTAGAGGACAGTTCTGTAGGCCAGGGCTTGGTTAGGTGCTGTTAGACCATCTCTACTAGAGGACAGTTCTGTAGGCCAGGGCTCGGTTAGGTGCTGTTAGACTGGCTCCACTAGAGGACAGTTCTGTAGGCCAGGGCTCGGTTAGGTGCTGTTAGACTGGCTCCACTAGAGGACAGTTCTGTAGGCCAGGGCTTGGTTAGGTGCTGTTAGAGCATTTCTACTAGAGGACAGTTCTGTAGGCCAGGGCTCGGTTAGGTGCTGTTAGACCATCTCTACTGGAGGACAGTTCTGTAGGCCAGGGCTCGGTTAGGTGCTGTTAGACTGGCTCCACTAGAGGACAGTTCTGTAGGCCAGGGCTTGGTTAGGTGCTGTTAGACCATCTCTACTAGAGGACAGTTCTGTAGGCCAGGGCTCGGTTAGGTGCTGTTAGACCATTTCTACTAGAGGACAGTTCTGTAGGCCAGAGCTCGGTTAGGTGCTGTTAGACCATCTCTACTAGAGGACAGTTCAGTAGGCCAGGGCTCGGTTAGGTGCTGTTAGACCATCTCTACTAGAGGACAGTTCAGTAGGCCAGAGCTCGGTTAGGTGCTGTTAGACCATCTCTACTAGAGGACAGTTCAGTAGGCCAGGGCTCGGTTAGGTGCTGTTAGACCATCTCTACTAGAGGACAGTTCAGTAGGCCAGGGCTCGGTTAGGTGCTGTTAGACCATCTCTACTAGAGGACAGTTCAGTAGGCCAGGGCTCGGTTAGGTGCTGTTAGGCTGGCTCCACTAGAGGACAGTTCAGTAGGCCAGGGCTCGGTTAGGTGCTGTTAGACTGGCTCCGCTAGAGGACAGTTCTGTAGGCCAGAGCTCGGTTAGGTGCTGTTAGGCTGGCTCCACTAGAGGACAGTTCTGTAGGCCAGGGCTCGGTTAGGTGCTGTTAGACTGGCTCCACTAGAGGACAGTTCAGTAGGCCAGGGCTCGGTTAGGTGCTGTTAGACCATCTCTACTAGAGGACAGTTCTTTAGGCCAGGGCTCGGTTAGGTGCTGTTAGACTGGCTCCGCTAGAGGACAGTTATGTAGGCCAGAGCTCGGTTAGGTGCTGTTAGACTGGCTCCACTAGAGGACAGTTCAGTAGGCCAGGGCTCGGTTAGGTGCTGTTAGACCATCTCTACTAGAGGACAGTTCTGTAGGCCAGAGCTCGGTTAGGTGCTGTTGGACCATCTCTACTAGAGGACAGTTCTGTAGGCCAGGGCTCGGTTAGGTGCTGTTAGACCATCTCTACTAGAGGACAGTTCTGTAGGCCAGAGCTCGGTTAGGTGCTGTTAGACCATCTCTACTAGAGGACAGTTCAGTAGGCCAGGGCTCGGTTAGGTGCTGTTAGACTGGCTCCACTAGAGGACAGTTCTGTAGGCCAGGGCTCGGTTAGGTGCTGTTAGACTGGCTCCACTAGAGGACAGTTCTGTAGGCCAGGGCTCGGTTAGGTGCTGTTAGACTGGCTCCACTAGAGGACAGTTCTGTAGGCCAGGGCTTGGTTAGGTGCTGTTAGACCATTTCTACTAGAGGACATTTCTGTAGGCCAGGGCTCGGTTAGGTGCTGTTAGACTGGCTCCACTAGAGGACAGTTCTGTAGGCCAGGGCTTGGTTAGGTGCTGTTAGACCATCTCTACTAGAGGACAGTTCAGTAGGCCAGGGCTCGGTTAGGTGCTGTTAGACCATCTCTACTAGAGGACAGTTCAGTAGGCCAGAGCTCGGTTAGGTGCTGTTAGACCATCTCTACTAGAGGACAGTTCAGTAGGCCAGGGCTCGGTTAGGTGCTGTTAGACCATCTCTACTAGAGGACAGTTCAGTAGGCCAGGGCTCGGTTAGGTGCTGTTAGACCATCTCTACTAGAGGACAGTTCAGTAGGCCAGGGCTCGGTTAGGTGCTGTTAGGCTGGCTCCACTAGAGGACAGTTCAGTAGGCCAGGGCTCGGTTAGGTGCTGTTAGACTGGCTCCGCTAGAGGACAGTTCTGTAGGCCAGAGCTCGGTTAGGTGCTGTTAGGCTGGCTCCACTAGAGGACAGTTCTGTAGGCCAGGGCTCGGTTAGGTGCTGTTAGACTGGCTCCACTAGAGGACAGTTCAGTAGGCCAGGGCTCGGTTAGGTGCTGTTAGACCATCTCTACTAGAGGACAGTTCTTTAGGCCAGGGCTCGGTTAGGTGCTGTTAGACTGGCTCCGCTAGAGGACAGTTATGTAGGCCAGAGCTCGGTTAGGTGCTGTTAGACTGGCTCCACTAGAGGACAGTTCAGTAGGCCAGGGCTCGGTTAGGTGCTGTTAGACCATCTCTACTAGAGGACAGTTCTGTAGGCCAGAGCTCGGTTAGGTGCTGTTGGACCATCTCTACTAGAGGACAGTTCTGTAGGCCAGGGCTCGGTTAGGTGCTGTTAGACCATCTCTACTAGAGGACAGTTCTGTAGGCCAGAGCTCGGTTAGGTGCTGTTAGACCATCTCTACTAGAGGACAGTTCAGTAGGCCAGGGCTCGGTTAGGTGCTGTTAGACTGGCTCCACTAGAGGACAGTTCTGTAGGCCAGGGCTCGGTTAGGTGCTGTTAGACTGGCTCCACTAGAGGACAGTTCTGTAGGCCAGGGCTCGGTTAGGTGCTGTTAGACTGGCTCCACTAGAGGACAGTTCTGTAGGCCAGGGCTTGGTTAGGTGCTGTTAGACCATTTCTACTAGAGGACATTTCTGTAGGCCAGGGCTCGGTTAGGTGCTGTTAGACTGGCTCCACTAGAGGACAGTTCTGTAGGCCAGGGCTTGGTTAGGTGCTGTTAGACCATCTCTACTAGAGGACAGTTCTGTAGGCCAGGGCTCGGTTAGGTGCTGTTAGACTGGCTCCACTAGAGGACAGTTCTGTAGGCCAGGGCTCGGTTAGGTGCTGTTAGACTGGCTCCACTAGAGGACAGTTCTGTAGGCCAGGGCTCGGTTAGGTGCTGTTAGACTGGCTCCACTAGAGGACAGTTCTGTAGGCCAGGGCTTGGTTAGGTGCTGTTAGAGCATTTCTACTAGAGGACAGTTCTGTAGGCCAGGGCTCGGTTAGGTGCTGTTAGACCATCTCTACTGGAGGACAGTTCTGTAGGCCAGGGCTCGGTTAGGTGCTGTTAGACCTGCTCCACTAGAGGACAGTTCTGTAGGCCAGGGCTTGGTTAGGTGCTGTTAGACCATCTCTACTAGAGGACAGTTCTGTAGGCCAGGGCTCGGTTAGGTGCTGTTAGACTGGCTCCACTAGAGGACAGTTCTGTAGGCCAGGGCTCGGTTAGGTTCTGTTAGACTGGCTCCACTAGAGGACAGTTCAGTAGGCCAGGGCTTGGTTAGGTGCTGTTAGAGCATTTCTACTAGAGGACAGTTCTGTAGGCCAGGGCTCGGTTAGGTGCTGTTAGACCATCTCTACTGGAGGACAGTTCTGTAGGCCAGGGCTCGGTTAGGTGCTGTTAGACTGGCTCCACTAGAGGACAGTTATGTAGGCCAGGGCTTGGTTAGGTGCTGTTAGACCATCTCTACTAGAGGACAGTTCTGTAGGCCAGGGCTCGGTTAGGTGCTGTTAGACCATTTCTACTAGAGGACAGTTCTGTAGGCCAGAGCTCGGTTAGGTGCTGTTAGACCATCTCTACTAGAGGACAGTTCAGTAGGCCAGGGCTCGGTTAGGTGCTGTTAGACCATCTCTACTAGAGGACAGTTCAGTAGGCCAGGGCTCGGTTAGGTGCTGTTAGACCATCTCTACTAGAGGACAGTTCAGTAGGCCAGGGCTCGGTTAGGTGCTGTTAGGCTGGCTCCACTAGAGGACAGTTCAGTAGGCCAGGGCTCGGTTAGGTGCTGTTAGACTGGCTCCGCTAGAGGACAGTTCTGTAGGCCAGGGCTCGGTTAGGTGCTGTTAACCTGGCTCCACTAGAGGACAGTTCTGTAGGTCAGGGCTCAGTTAGGTGCTGTTAGACCATTTCCACTAGAGGACAGTTCAGTAGGCCAGGGCTCGGTTAGGTGCTGTTAGACCATTTCCACTAGAGGACAGTTCAGTAGGCCAGGGCTCGGTTAGGTGCTGTTAGACTGGCTCCACTAGAGGACAGTTCTGTAGGCCAGGGCTCGGTTATGTGCTGTTAGACCATTTCCACTAGAGGACAGTTCTGTAGGCCAGGGCTCGGTTAGGTGCTGTTAGACCATCTCTACTAGAGGACAGTTCTTTAGGCCAGGGCTTGGTTAGGTGCTGTTAGACCATTTCTACTAGAGGACAGTTCTGTAGGCCAGGGCTCGGTTAGGTGCTGTTAGACTGGCTCCACTAGAGGACAGTTCTGTAGGCCAGGGCTCGGTTAGGTGCTGTTAGACTGGCTCCACTAGAGGACAGTTCTGTAGGCCAGGGCTCGGTTAGGTGCTGTTAGACTGGCTCCACTAGAGGACAGTTCTGTAGGCCAGGGCTCGGTTAGGTGCTGTTAGACTGGCTCCACTAGAGGACAGTTCTGTAGGCCAGGGCTTGGTTAGGTGCTGTTAGACCATTTCTACTAGAGGACATTTCTGTAGGCCAGGGCTCGGTTAGGTGCTGTTAGACTGGCTCCACTAGAGGACAGTTCTGTAGGCCAGGGCTTGGTTAGGTGCTGTTAGACCATCTCTACTAGAGGACAGTTCTGTAGGCCAGGGCTCGGTTAGGTGCTGTTAGACTGGCTCCACTAGAGGACAGTTCTGTAGGCCAGGGCTCGGTTAGGTGCTGTTAGACTGGCTCCACTAGAGGACAGTTCTGTAGGCCAGGGCTTGGTTAGGTGCTGTTAGAGCATTTCTACTAGAGGACAGTTCTGTAGGCCAGGGCTCGGTTAGGTGCTGTTAGACCATCTCTACTGGAGGACAGTTCTGTAGGCCAGGGCTCGGTTAGGTGCTGTTTGACCTGCTCCACTAGAGGACAGTTCTGTAGGCCAGGGCTTGGTTAGGTGCTGTTAGACCATCTCTACTAGAGGACAGTTCTGTAGGCCAGGGCTCGGTTAGGTGCTGTTAGACTGGCTCCACTAGAGGACAGTTCTGTAGGCCAGGGCTCGGTTAGGTGCTGTTAGACTGGCTCCACTAGAGGACAGTTCTGTAGGCCAGGGCTTGGTTAGGTGCTGTTAGAGCATTTCTACTAGAGGACAGTTCTGTAGGCCAGGGCTCGGTTAGGTGCTGTTAGAGCATTTCTACTAGAGGACAGTTCTGTAGGCCAGGGCTCGGTTAGGTGCTGTTAGACCATTTCTACTAGAGGACAGTTCTGTAGGCCAGAGCTCGGTTAGGTGCTGTTAGACCATCTCTACTAGAGGACAGTTCAGTAGGCCAGGGCTCGGTTAGGTGCTGTTAGACCATCTCTACTAGAGGACAGTTCAGTAGGCCAGAGCTCGGTTAGGTGCTGTTAGACCATCTCTACTAGAGGACAGTTCTGTAGGCCAGAGCTCGGTTAGGTGCTGTTAGACCATCTCTACTAGAGGACAGTTCAGTAGGCCAGGGCTCGGTTAGGTGCTGTTAGACTGGCTCCACTAGAGGACAGTTCTGTAGGCCAGGGCTCGGTTAGGTGCTGTTAGACTGGCTCCACTAGAGGACAGTTCTGTAGGCCAGGGCTCGGTTAGGTGCTGTTAGACTGGCTCCACTAGAGGACAGTTCTGTAGGCCAGGGCTTGGTTAGGTGCTGTTAGACCATTTCTACTAGAGGACATTTCTGTAGGCCAGGGCTCGGTTAGGTGCTGTTAGACTGGCTCCACTAGAGGACAGTTCTGTAGGCCAGGGCTTGGTTAGGTGCTGTTAGACCATCTCTACTAGAGGACAGTTCAGTAGGCCAGGGCTCGGTTAGGTGCTGTTAGACCATCTCTACTAGAGGACAGTTCAGTAGGCCAGAGCTCGGTTAGGTGCTGTTAGACCATCTCTACTAGAGGACAGTTCAGTAGGCCAGGGCTCGGTTAGGTGCTGTTAGACCATCTCTACTAGAGGACAGTTCAGTAGGCCAGGGCTCGGTTAGGTGCTGTTAGACCATCTCTACTAGAGGACAGTTCAGTAGGCCAGGGCTCGGTTAGGTGCTGTTAGGCTGGCTCCACTAGAGGACAGTTCAGTAGGCCAGGGCTCGGTTAGGTGCTGTTAGACTGGCTCCGCTAGAGGACAGTTCTGTAGGCCAGAGCTCGGTTAGGTGCTGTTAGGCTGGCTCCACTAGAGGACAGTTCTGTAGGCCAGGGCTCGGTTAGGTGCTGTTAGACTGGCTCCACTAGAGGACAGTTCAGTAGGCCAGGGCTCGGTTAGGTGCTGTTAGACCATCTCTACTAGAGGACAGTTCTTTAGGCCAGGGCTCGGTTAGGTGCTGTTAGACTGGCTCCGCTAGAGGACAGTTATGTAGGCCAGAGCTCGGTTAGGTGCTGTTAGACTGGCTCCACTAGAGGACAGTTCAGTAGGCCAGGGCTCGGTTAGGTGCTGTTAGACCATCTCTACTAGAGGACAGTTCTGTAGGCCAGAGCTCGGTTAGGTGCTGTTGGACCATCTCTACTAGAGGACAGTTCTGTAGGCCAGGGCTCGGTTAGGTGCTGTTAGACCATCTCTACTAGAGGACAGTTCTGTAGGCCAGAGCTCGGTTAGGTGCTGTTAGACCATCTCTACTAGAGGACAGTTCAGTAGGCCAGGGCTCGGTTAGGTGCTGTTAGACTGGCTCCACTAGAGGACAGTTCTGTAGGCCAGGGCTCGGTTAGGTGCTGTTAGACTGGCTCCACTAGAGGACAGTTCTGTAGGCCAGGGCTCGGTTAGGTGCTGTTAGACTGGCTCCACTAGAGGACAGTTCTGTAGGCCAGGGCTTGGTTAGGTGCTGTTAGACCATTTCTACTAGAGGACATTTCTGTAGGCCAGGGCTCGGTTAGGTGCTGTTAGACTGGCTCCACTAGAGGACAGTTCTGTAGGCCAGGGCTTGGTTAGGTGCTGTTAGACCATCTCTACTAGAGGACAGTTCTGTAGGCCAGGGCTCGGTTAGGTGCTGTTAGACTGGCTCCACTAGAGGACAGTTCTGTAGGCCAGGGCTCGGTTAGGTGCTGTTAGACTGGCTCCACTAGAGGACAGTTCTGTAGGCCAGGGCTCGGTTAGGTGCTGTTAGACTGGCTCCACTAGAGGACAGTTCTGTAGGCCAGGGCTTGGTTAGGTGCTGTTAGAGCATTTCTACTAGAGGACAGTTCTGTAGGCCAGGGCTCGGTTAGGTGCTGTTAGACCATCTCTACTGGAGGACAGTTCTGTAGGCCAGGGCTCGGTTAGGTGCTGTTAGACCTGCTCCACTAGAGGACAGTTCTGTAGGCCAGGGC
Source organism: Salvelinus alpinus (assembly GCF_045679555.1). Taxonomy (NCBI): domain Eukaryota; kingdom Metazoa; phylum Chordata; class Actinopteri; order Salmoniformes; family Salmonidae; genus Salvelinus; species Salvelinus alpinus. Next base: position 18,013,697 of record NC_092092.1, on the reverse strand, counting down.
TTGGTTAGGTGCTGTTAGACCATCTCTACTAGAGGACAGTTCTGTAGGCCAGGGCTCGGTTAGGTGCTGTTAGACTGGCTCCACTAGAGGACAGTTCTGTAGGCCAGGGCTCGGTTAGGTTCTGTTAGACTGGCTCCACTAGAGGACAGTTCAGTAGGCCAGGGCTTGGTTAGGTGCTGTTAGAGCATTTCTACTAGAGGACAGTTCTGTAGGCCAGGGCTCGGTTAGGTGCTGTTAGACCATCTCTACTGGAGGACAGTTCTGTAGGCCAGGGCTCGGTTAGGTGCTGTTAGACTGGCTCCACTAGAGGACAGTTATGTAGGCCAGGGCTTGGTTAGGTGCTGTTAGACCATCTCTACTAGAGGACAGTTCTGTAGGCCAGGGCTCGGTTAGGTGCTGTTAGACCATTTCTACTAGAGGACAGTTCTGTAGGCCAGAGCTCGGTTAGGTGCTGTTAGACCATCTCTACTAGAGGACAGTTCAGTAGGCCAGGGCTCGGTTAGGTGCTGTTAGACCATCTCTACTAGAGGACAGTTCAGTAGGCCAGAGCTCGGTTAGGTGCTGTTAGACCATCTCTACTAGAGGACAGTTCAGTAGGCCAGGGCTCGGTTAGGTGCTGTTAGACCATCTCTACTAGAGGACAGTTCAGTAGGCCAGGGCTCGGTTAGGTGCTGTTAGGCTGGCTCCACTAGAGGACAGTTCAGTAGGCCAGGGCTCGGTTAGGTGCTGTTAGACTGGCTCCGCTAGAGGACAGTTCTGTAGGCCAGGGCTCGGTTAGGTGCTGTTAACCTGGCTCCACTAGAGGACAGTTCTGTAGGTCAGGGCTCAGTTAGGTGCTGTTAGACCATTTCCACTAGAGGACAGTTCAGTAGGCCAGGGCTCGGTTAGGTGCTGTTAGACCATTTCCACTAGAGGACAGTTCAGTAGGCCAGGGCTCGGTTAGGTGCTGTTAGACTGGCTCCACTAGAGGACAGTTCTGTAGGCCAGGGCTCGGTTATGTGCTGTTAGACCATTTCCACTAGAGGACAGTTCTGTAGGCCAGGGCTCGGTTAGGTGCTGTTAGACCATCTCTACTAGAGGACAGTTCTTTAGGCCAGGGCTTGGTTAGGTGCTGTTAGACCATTTCTACTAGAGGACAGTTCTGTAGGCCAGGGCTCGGTTAGGTGCTGTTAGACTGGCTCCACTAGAGGACAGTTCTGTAGGCCAGGGCTCGGTTAGGTGCTGTTAGACTGGCTCCACTAGAGGACAGTTCTGTAGGCCAGGGCTCGGTTAGGTGCTGTTAGACTGGCTCCACTAGAGGACAGTTCTGTAGGCCAGGGCTCGGTTAGGTGCTGTTAGACTGGCTCCACTAGAGGACAGTTCTGTAGGCCAGGGCTTGGTTAGGTGCTGTTAGACCATTTCTACTAGAGGACATTTCTGTAGGCCAGGGCTCGGTTAGGTGCTGTTAGACTGGCTCCACTAGAGGACAGTTCTGTAGGCCAGGGCTTGGTTAGGTGCTGTTAGACCATCTCTACTAGAGGACAGTTCTGTAGGCCAGGGCTCGGTTAGGTGCTGTTAGACTGGCTCCACTAGAGGACAGTTCTGTAGGCCAGGGCTCGGTTAGGTGCTGTTAGACTGGCTCCACTAGAGGACAGTTCTGTAGGCCAGGGCTTGGTTAGGTGCTGTTAGAGCATTTCTACTAGAGGACAGTTCTGTAGGCCAGGGCTCGGTTAGGTGCTGTTAGACCATCTCTACTGGAGGACAGTTCTGTAGGCCAGGGCTCGGTTAGGTGCTGTTTGACCTGCTCCACTAGAGGACAGTTCTGTAGGCCAGGGCTTGGTTAGGTGCTGTTAGACCATCTCTACTAGAGGACAGTTCTGTAGGCCAGGGCTCGGTTAGGTGCTGTTAGACTGGCTCCACTAGAGGACAGTTCTGTAGGCCAGGGCTCGGTTAGGTGCTGTTAGACTGGCTCCACTAGAGGACAGTTCTGTAGGCCAGGGCTTGGTTAGGTGCTGTTAGAGCATTTCTACTAGAGGACAGTTCTGTAGGCCAGGGCTCGGTTAGGTGCTGTTAGAGCATTTCTACTAGAGGACAGTTCTGTAGGCCAGGGCTCGGTTAGGTGCTGTTAGACCATTTCTACTAGAGGACAGTTCTGTAGGCCAGAGCTCGGTTAGGTGCTGTTAGACCATCTCTACTAGAGGACAGTTCAGTAGGCCAGGGCTCGGTTAGGTGCTGTTAGACCATCTCTACTAGAGGACAGTTCAGTAGGCCAGAGCTCGGTTAGGTGCTGTTAGACCATCTCTACTAGAGGACAGTTCAGTAGGCCAGGGCTCGGTTAGGTGCTGTTAGACCATCTCTACTAGAGGACAGTTCAGTAGGCCAGGGCTCGGTTAGGTGCTGTTAGACCATCTCTACTAGAGGACAGTTCAGTAGGCCAGGGCTCGGTTAGGTGCTGTTAGGCTGGCTCCACTAGAGGACAGTTCAGTAGGCCAGGGCTCGGTAAAGGTGCTGTTAGACTGGCTCCGCTAGAGGACAGTTCTGTAGGCCAGAGCTCGGTTAGGTGCTGTTAGGCTGGCTCCACTAGAGGACAGTTCTGTAGGCCAGGGCTCGGTTAGGTGCTGTTAGACCATCTCTACTAGAGGACAGTTATGTAGGCCAGGGCTCGGTTAGGTGCTGTTAGACTGGCTCCACTAGAGGACAGTTCAGTAGGCCAGGGCTCGGTTAGGTGCTGTTAGACCATCTCTACTAGAGGACAGTTCTGTAGGCCAGGGCTCGGTTAGGTGCTGTTAGACTGGCTCCGCTAGAGGACAGTTATGTAGGCCAGAGCTCGGTTAGGTGCTGTTAGACTGGCTCCACTAGAGGACAGTTCAGTAGGCCAGGGCTCGGTTAGGTGCTGTTAGACCATCTCTACTAGAGGACAGTTCTGTAGGCCAGAGCTCGGTTAGGTGCTGTTGGACCATCTCTACTAGAGGACAGTTCAGTAGGCCAGGGCTCGGTTAGGTGCTGTTAGACTGGCTCCACTAGAGGACAGTTCTGTAGGCCAGGGCTCGGTTAGGTGCTGTTAGACTGGCTCCACTAGAGGACAGTTCTGTAGGCCAGGGCTCGGTTAGGTGCTGTTAGACTGGCTCCACTAGAGGACAGTTCTGTAGGCCAGGGCTTGGTTAGGTGCTGTTAGACCATTTCTACTAGAGGACATTTCTGTAGGCCAGGGCTCGGTTAGGTGCTGTTAGACTGGCTCCACTAGAGGACAGTTCTGTAGGCCAGGGCTTGGTTAGGTGCTGTTAGACCATCTGTAGGCCAGAGCTCGGTTAGGTGCTGTTAGGCTGGCTCCACTAGAGGACAGTTCTGTAGGCCAGGGCTCGGTTAGGTGCTGTTAGACCATCTCTACTAGAGGACAGTTATGTAGGCCAGGGCTCGGTTAGGTGCTGTTAGACCATTTCCACTAGAGGACAGTTCAGTAGGCCAGGGCTCGGTTAGGTGCTGTTAGACTGGCTCCACTAGAGGACAGTTCTGTAGGCCAGGGCTCGGTTATGTGCTGTTAGACCATTTCCACTAGAGGACAGTTCTGTAGGCCAGGGCTCGGTTAGGTGCTGTTAGACCATCTCTACTAGAGGACAGTTCTTTAGGCCAGGGCTTGGTTAGGTGCTGTTAGACCATCTCTACTAGAGGACAGTTCAGTAGGCCAGAGCTCGGTTAGGTGCTGTTAGACCATCTCTACTAGAGGACAGTTCAGTAGGCCAGGGCTCGGTTAGGTGCTGTTAGACCATCTCTACTAGAGGACAGTTCAGTAGGCCAGGGCTCGGTTAGGTGCTGTTAGGCTGGCTCCACTAGAGGACAGTTCAGTAGGCCAGGGCTCGGTTAGGTGCTGTTAGACTGGCTCCGCTAGAGGACAGTTCTGTAGGCCAGGGCTCGGTTAGGTGCTGTTAACCTGGCTCCACTAGAGGACAGTTCTGTAGGTCAGGGCTCAGTTAGGTGCTGTTAGACCATTTCCACTAGAGGACAGTTCAGTAGGCCAGGGCTCGGTTAGGTGCTGTTAGACCATTTCCACTAGAGGACAGTTCAGTAGGCCAGGGCTCGGTTAGGTGCTGTTAGACTGGCTCCACTAGAGGACAGTTCTGTAGGCCAGGGCTCGGTTATGTGCTGTTAGACCATTTCCACTAGAGGACAGTTCTGTAGGCCAGGGCTCGGTTAGGTGCTGTTAGACCATCTCTACTAGAGGACAGTTCTTTAGGCCAGGGCTTGGTTAGGTGCTGTTAGACCATTTCTACTAGAGGACAGTTCTGTAGGCCAGGGCTCGGTTAGGTGCTGTTAGACTGGCTCCACTAGAGGACAGTTCTGTAGGCCAGGGTTCGGTTAGGTGCTGTTAGACTGGCTCCACTAGAGGACAGTTCTGTAGGCCAGGGCTCGGTTAGGTGCTGTTAGACTGGCTCCACTAGAGGACAGTTCTGTAGGCCAGGGCTCGGTTAGGTGCTGTTAGACTGGCTCCACTAGAGGACAGTTCTGTAGGCCAGGGCTTGGTTAGGTGCTGTTAGACCATTTCTACTAGAGGACATTTCTGTAGGCCAGGGCTCGGTTAGGTGCTGTTAGACTGGCTCCACTAGAGGACAGTTCTGTAGGCCAGGGCTTGGTTAGGTGCTGTTAGACCATCTCTACTAGAGGACAGTTCTGTAGGCCAGGGCTCGGTTAGGTGCTGTTAGACTGGCTCCACTAGAGGACAGTTCTGTAGGCCAGGGCTCGGTTAGGTGCTGTTAGACTGGCTCCACTAGAGGACAGTTCTGTAGGCCAGGGCTTGGTTAGGTGCTGTTAGAGCATTTCTACTAGAGGACAGTTCTGTAGGCCAGGGCTCGGTTAGGTGCTGTTAGACCATCTCTACTGGAGGACAGTTCTGTAGGCCAGGGCTCGGTTAGGTGCTGTTTGACCTGCTCCACTAGAGGACAGTTCTGTAGGCCAGGGCTTGGTTAGGTGCTGTTAGACCATCTCTACTAGAGGACAGTTCTGTAGGCCAGGGCTCGGTTAGGTGCTGTTAGACTGGCTCCACTAGAGGACAGTTCTGTAGGCCAGGGCTCGGTTAGGTGCTGTTAGACTGGCTCCACTAGAGGACAGTTCTGTAGGCCAGGGCTTGGTTAGGTGCTGTTAGAGCATTTCTACTAGAGGACAGTTCTGTAGGCCAGGGCTCGGTTAGGTGCTGTTAGAGCATTTCTACTAGAGGACAGTTCTGTAGGCCAGGGCTCGGTTAGGTGCTGTTAGACCATTTCTACTAGAGGACAGTTCTGTAGGCCAGAGCTCGGTTAGGTGCTGTTAGACCATCTCTACTAGAGGACAGTTCAGTAGGCCAGGGCTCGGTTAGGTGCTGTTAGACCATCTCTACTAGAGGACAGTTCAGTAGGCCAGAGCTCGGTTAGGTGCTGTTAGACCATCTCTACTAGAGGACAGTTCAGTAGGCCAGGGCTCGGTTAGGTGCTGTTAGACCATCTCTACTAGAGGACAGTTCAGTAGGCCAGGGCTCGGTTAGGTGCTGTTAGACCATCTCTACTAGAGGACAGTTCAGTAGGCCAGGGCTCGGTTAGGTGCTGTTAGGCTGGCTCCACTAGAGGACAGTTCAGTAGGCCAGGGCTCGGTTAGGTGCTGTTAGACTGGCTCCGCTAGAGGACAGTTCTGTAGGCCAGAGCTCGGTTAGGTGCTGTTAGGCTGGCTCCACTAGAGGACAGTTCTGTAGGCCAGGGCTCGGTTAGGTGCTGTTAGACCATCTCTACTAGAGGACAGTTATGTAGGCCAGGGCTCGGTTAGGTGCTGTTAGACTGGCTCCACTAGAGGACAGTTCAGTAGGCCAGGGCTCGGTTAGGTGCTGTTAGACCATCTCTACTAGAGGACAGTTCTGTAGGCCAGGGCTCGGTTAGGTGCTGTTAGACTGGCTCCGCTAGAGGACAGTTATGTAGGCCAGAGCTCGGTTAGGTGCTGTTAGACTGGCTCCACTAGAGGACAGTTCAGTAGGCCAGGGCTCGGTTAGGTGCTGTTAGACCATCTCTACTAGAGGACAGTTCTGTAGGCCAGAGCTCGGTTAGGTGCTGTTGGACCATCTCTACTAGAGGACAGTTCAGTAGGCCAGGGCTCGGTTAGGTGCTGTTAGACTGGCTCCACTAGAGGACAGTTCTGTAGGCCAGGGCTCGGTTAGGTGCTGTTAGACTGGCTCCACTAGAGGACAGTTCTGTAGGCCAGGGCTCGGTTAGGTGCTGTTAGACTGGCTCCACTAGAGGACAGTTCTGTAGGCCAGGGCTTGGTTAGGTGCTGTTAGACCATTTCTACTAGAGGACATTTCTGTAGGCCAGGGCTCGGTTAGGTGCTGTTAGACCATCTGTAGGCCAGAGCTCGGTTAGGTGCTGTTAGGCTGGCTCCACTAGAGGACAGTTCTGTAGGCCAGGGCTTGGTTAGGTGCTGTTAGACCATCTGTAGGCCAGAGCTCGGTTAGGTGCTGTTAGGCTGGCTCCACTAGAGGACAGTTCTGTAGGCCAGGGCTCGGTTAGGTGCTGTTAGACCATCTCTACTAGAGGACAGTTATGTAGGCCAGGGCTCGGTTAGGTGCTGTTAGACCATTTCCACTAGAGGACAGTTCAGTAGGCCAGGGCTCGGTTAGGTGCTGTTAGACTGGCTCCACTAGAGGACAGTTCTGTAGGCCAGGGCTCGGTTATGTGCTGTTAGACCATTTCCACTAGAGGACAGTTCTGTAGGCCAGGGCTCGGTTAGGTGCTGTTAGACCATCTCTACTAGAGGACAGTTCTTTAGGCCAGGGCTTGGTTAGGTGCTGTTAGACCATTTCTACTAGAGGACAGTTCTGTAGGCCAGGGCTCGGTTAGGTGCTGTTAGACTGGCTCCACTAGAGGACAGTTCTGTAGGCCAGGGCTCGGTTAGGTGCTGTTAGACTGGCTCCACTAGAGGACAGTTCTGTAGGCCAGGGCTCGGTTAGGTGCTGTTAGACTGGCTCCACTAGAGGACAGTTCTGTAGGCCAGGGCTCGGTTAGGTGCTGTTAGACTGGCTCCACTAGAGGACAGTTCTGTAGGCCAGGGCTTGGTTAGGTGCTGTTAGACCATTTCTACTAGAGGACATTTCTGTAGGCCAGGGCTCGGTTAGGTGCTGTTAGACTGGCTCCACTAGAGGACAGTTCTGTAGGCCAGGGCTTGGTTAGGTGCTGTTAGACCATCTCTACTAGAGGACAGTTCTGTAGGCCAGGGCTCGGTTAGGTGCTGTTAGACTGGCTCCACTAGAGGACAGTTCTGTAGGCCAGGGCTCGGTTAGGTGCTGTTAGACTGGCTCCACTAGAGGACAGTTCTGTAGGCCAGGGCTTGGTTAGGTGCTGTTAGAGCATTTCTACTAGAGGACAGTTCTGTAGGCCAGGGCTCGGTTAGGTGCTGTTAGACCATCTCTACTGGAGGACAGTTCTGTAGGCCAGGGCTCGGTTAGGTGCTGTTTGACCTGCTCCACTAGAGGACAGTTCTGTAGGCCAGGGCTTGGTTAGGTGCTGTTAGACCATCTCTACTAGAGGACAGTTCTGTAGGCCAGGGCTTGGTTAGGTGCTGTTAGACTGGCTCCACTAGAGGACAGTTCTGTAGGCCAGGGCTCGGTTAGGTGCTGTTAGACTGGCTCCACTAGAGGACAGTTCTGTAGGCCAGGGCTTGGTTAGGTGCTGTTAGAGCATTTCTACTAGAGGACAGTTCTGTAGGCCAGGGCTCGGTTAGGTGCTGTTAGAGCATTTCTACTAGAGGACAGTTCTGTAGGCCAGGGCTCGGTTAGGTGCTGTTAGACCATTTCTACTAGAGGACAGTTCTGTAGGCCAGAGCTCGGTTAGGTGCTGTTAGACCATCTCTACTAGAGGACAGTTCAGTAGGCCAGGGCTCGGTTAGGTGCTGTTAGACCATCTCTACTAGAGGACAGTTCAGTAGGCCAGAGCTCGGTTAGGTGCTGTTAGACCATCTCTACTAGAGGACAGTTCAGTAGGCCAGGGCTCGGTTAGGTGCTGTTAGACCATCTCTACTAGAGGACAGTTCAGTAGGCCAGGGCTCGGTTAGGTGCTGTTAGACCATCTCTACTAGAGGACAGTTCAGTAGGCCAGGGCTCGGTTAGGTGCTGTTAGGCTGGCTCCACTAGAGGACAGTTCAGTAGGCCAGGGCTCGGTTAGGTGCTGTTAGACTGGCTCCGCTAGAGGACAGTTCTGTAGGCCAGAGCTCGGTTAGGTGCTGTTAGGCTGGCTCCACTAGAGGACAGTTCTGTAGGCCAGGGCTCGGTTAGGTGCTGTTAGACCATCTCTACTAGAGGACAGTTATGTAGGCCAGGGCTCGGTTAGGTGCTGTTAGACTGGCTCCACTAGAGGACAGTTCAGTAGGCCAGGGCTCGGTTAGGTGCTGTTAGACCATCTCTACTAGAGGACAGTTCTGTAGGCCAGGGCTCGGTTAGGTCCTGTTAGACTGGCTCCGCTAGAGGACAGTTATGTAGGCCAGAGCTCGGTTAGGTGCTGTTAGACTGGCTCCACTAGAGGACAGTTCAGTAGGCCAGGGCTCGGTTAGGTGCTGTTAGACCATCTCTACTAGAGGACAGTTCTGTAGGCCAGAGCTCGGTTAGGTGCTGTTGGACCATCTCTACTAGAGGACAGTTCAGTAGGCCAGGGCTCGGTTAGGTGCTGTTAGACTGGCTCCACTAGAGGACAGTTCTGTAGGCCAGGGCTCGGTTAGGTGCTGTTAGACTGGCTCCACTAGAGGACAGTTCTGTAGGCCAGGGCTTGGTTAGGTGCTGTTAGACCATTTCTACTAGAGGACATTTCTGTAGGCCAGGGCTCGGTTAGGTGCTGTTAGACTGGCTCCACTAGAGGACAGTTCTGTAGGCCAGGGCTTGGTTAGGTGCTGTTAGACCATCTCTACTAGAGGACAGTTCTGTAGGCCAGGGCTCGGTTAGGTGCTGTTAGACTGGCTCCACTAGAGGACAGTTCTGTAGGCCAGGGCTCGGTTAGGTGCTGTTAGACTGGCTCCACTAGAGGACAGTTCTGTAGGCCAGGGCTTGGTTAGGTGCTGTTAGAGCATTTCTACTAGAGGACAGTTCTGTAGGCCAGGGCTCGGTTAGGTGCTGTTAGACCATCTCTACTGGAGGACAGTTCTGTAGGCCAGGGCTCGGTTAGGTGCTGTTTGACCTGCTCCACTAGAGGACAGTTCTGTAGGCCAGGGCTTGGTTAGGTGCTGTTAGACCATCTCTACTAGAGGACAGTTCTGTAGGCCAGGGCTCGGTTAGGTGCTGTTAGACTGGCTCCACTAGAGGACAGTTCTGTAGGCCAGGGCTCGGTTAGGTGCTGTTAGACTGGCTCCACTAGAGGACAGTTCTGTAGGCCAGGGCTTGGTTAGGTGCTGTTAGAGCATTTCTACTAGAGGACAGTTCTGTAGGCCAGGGCTCGGTTAGGTGCTGTTAGACCATCTCTACTGGAGGACAGTTCTGTAGGCCAGGGCTCGGTTAGGTGCTGTTAGACTGGCTCCACTAGAGGACAGTTCTGTAGGCCAGGGCTTGGTTAGGTGCTGTTAGACCATCTCTACTAGAGGACAGTTCTGTAGGCCAGGGCTCGGTTAGGTGCTGTTAGACCATTTCTACTAGAGGACAGTTCTGTAGGCCAGAGCTCGGTTAGGTGCTGTTAGACCATCTCTACTAGAGGACAGTTCAGTAGGCCAGGGCTCGGTTAGGTGCTGTTAGACCATCTCTACTAGAGGACAGTTCAGTAGGCCAGAGCTCGGTTAGGTGCTGTTAGACCATCTCTACTAGAGGACAGTTCAGTAGGCCAGGGCTCGGTTAGGTGCTCTTAGACCATCTCTACTAGAGGACAGTTCAGTAGGCCAGGGCTCGGTTAGGTGCTGTTAGACCATCTCTACTAGAGGACAGTTCAGTAGGCCAGGGCTCGGTTAGGTGCTGTTAGGCTGGCTCCACTAGAGGACAGTTCAGTAGGCCAGGGCTCGGTTAGGTGCTGTTAGACTGGCTCCGCTAGAGGACAGTTCTGTAGGCCAGAGCTCGGTTAGGTGCTGTTAGGCTGGCTCCACTAGAGGACAGTTCTGTAGGCCAGGGCTCGGTTAGGTGCTGTTAGACCATCTCTACTAGAGGACAGTTATGTAGGCCAGGGCTCGGTTAGGTGCTGTTAGACTGGCTCCACTAGAGGACAGTTCAGTAGGCCAGGGCTCGGTTAGGTGCTGTTAGACCATCTCTACTAGAGGACAGTTCTGTAGGCCAGGGCTCGGTTAGGTGCTGTTAGACTGGCTCCACTAGAGGACAGTTCTGTAGGCCAGGGCTCGGTTAGGTGCTGTTAGACTGGCTCCACTAGAGGACAGTTCTGTAGGCCAGGGCTTGGTTAGGTGCTGTTAGAGCATTTCTACTAGAGGACAGTTCTGTAGGCCAGGGCTCGGTTAGGTGCTGTTAGACTGGCTCCACTAGAGGACAGTTCTGTAGGCCAGGGCTCGGTTAGGTGCTGTTAGACTGGCTCCACTAGAGGACAGTTCTGTAGGCCAGGGCTTGGTTAGGTGCTGTTAGAGCATTTCTACTAGAGGACAGTTCTGTAGGCCAGGGCTCGGTTAGGTGCTGTTAGACCATCTCTACTGGAGGACAGTTCTGTAGGCCAGGGCTCGGTTAGGTGCTGTTAGACTGGCTCCACTAGAGGACAGTTCTGTAGGCCAGGGCTTGGTTAGGTGCTGTTAGACCATCTCTACTAGAGGACAGTTCTGTAGGCCAGGGCTCGGTTAGGTGCTGTTAGACCATTTCTACTAGAGGACAGTTCTGTAGGCCAGAGCTCGGTTAGGTGCTGTTAGACCATCTCTACTAGAGGACAGTTCAGTAGGCCAGGGCTCGGTTAGGTGCTGTTAGGCTGGCTCCACTAGAGGACAGTTCAGTAGGCCAGGGCTCGGTTAGGTGCTGTTAGACTGGCTCCGCTAGAGGACAGTTCTGTAGGCCAGAGCTCGGTTAGGTGCTGTTAGGCTGGCTCCACTAGAGGACAGTTCTGTAGGCCAGGGCTCGGTTAGGTGCTGTTAGACCATCTCTACTAGAGGACAGTTCTGTAGGCCAGGGCTCGGTTAGGTGCTGTTAGACCATTTCTACTAGAGGACAGTTCTGTAGGCCAGAGCTCGGTTAGGTGCTGTTAGACCATCTCTACTAGAGGACAGTTCAGTAGGCCAGGGCTCGGTTAGGTGCTGTTAGACCATCTCTACTAGAGGACAGTTCAGTAGGCCAGAGCTCGGTTAGGTGCTGTTAGACCATCTCTACTAGAGGACAGTTCAGTAGGCCAGGGCTCGGTTAGGTGCTCTTAGACCATCTCTACTAGAGGACAGTTCAGTAGGCCAGGGCTCGGTTAGGTGCTGTTAGACCATCTCTACTAGAGGACAGTTCAGTAGGCCAGGGCTCGGTTAGGTGCTGTTAGGCTGGCTCCACTAGAGGACAGTTCAGTAGGCCAGGGCTCGGTTAGGTGCTGTTAGACTGGCTCCGCTAGAGGACAGTTCTGTAGGCCAGAGCTCGGTTAGGTGCTGTTAGGCTGGCTCCACTAGAGGACAGTTCTGTAGGCCAGGGCTCGGTTAGGTGCTGTTAGACCATCTCTACTAGAGGACAGTTATGTAGGCCAGGGCTCGGTTAGGTGCTGTTAGACTGGCTCCACTAGAGGACAGTTCAGTAGGCCAGGGCTCGGTTAGGTGCTGTTAGACCATCTCTACTAGAGGACAGTTCTGTAGGCCAGGGCTCGGTTAGGTGCTGTTAGACTGGCTCCACTAGAGGACAGTTCTGTAGGCCAGGGCTCGGTTAGGTGCTGTTAGACTGGCTCCACTAGAGGACAGTTCTGTAGGCCAGGGCTTGGTTAGGTGCTGTTAGAGCATTTCTACTAGAGGACAGTTCTGTAGGCCAGGGCTCGGTTAGGTGCTGTTAGACTGGCTCCACTAGAGGACAGTTCTGTAGGCCAGGGCTCGGTTAGGTGCTGTTAGACTGGCTCCACTAGAGGACAGTTCTGTAGGCCAGGGCTTGGTTAGGTGCTGTTAGAGCATTTCTACTAGAGGACAGTTCTGTAGGCCAGGGCTCGGTTAGGTGCTGTTAGACCATCTCTACTGGAGGACAGTTCTGTAGGCCAGGGCTCGGTTAGGTGCTGTTAGACTGGCTCCACTAGAGGACAGTTCTGTAGGCCAGGGCTTGGTTAGGTGCTGTTAGACCATCTCTACTAGAGGACAGTTCTGTAGGCCAGGGCTCGGTTAGGTGCTGTTAGACCATTTCTACTAGAGGACAGTTCTGTAGGCCAGAGCTCGGTTAGGTGCTGTTAGACCATCTCTACTAGAGGACAGTTCAGTAGGCCAGGGCTCGGTTAGGTGCTGTTAGACCATCTCTACTAGAGGACAGTTCAGTAGGCCAGAGCTCGGTTAGGTGCTGTTAGACCATCTCTACTAGAGGACAGTTCAGTAGGCCAGGGCTCGGTTAGGTGCTGTTAGACCATCTCTACTAGAGGACAGTTCAGTAGGCCAGGGCTCGGTTAGGTGCTGTTAGACCATCTCTACTAGAGGACAGTTCAGTAGGCCAGGGCTCGGTTAGGTGCTGTTAGGCTGGCTCCACTAGAGGACAGTTCAGTAGGCCAGGGCTCGGTTAGGTGCTGTTAGACTGGCTCCGCTAGAGGACAGTTCTGTAGGCCAGAGCTCGGTTAGGTGCTGTTAGGCTGGCTCCACTAGAGGACAGTTCTGTAGGCCAGGGCTCGGTTAGGTGCTGTTAGACCATCTCTACTAGAGGACAGTTATGTAGGCCAGGGCTCGGTTAGGTGCTGTTAGACTGGCTCCGCTAGAGGACAGTTATGTAGGCCAGAGCTCGGTTAGGTGCTGTTAGACTGGCTCCACTAGAGGACAGTTCAGTAGGCTAGGGCTCGGTTAGGTGCTGTTAGACCATCTCTACTAGAGGACAGTTCTGTAGGCCAGAGCTCGGTTAGGTGCTGTTGGACCATCTCTACTAGAGGACAGTTCTGTAGGCCAGGGCTCGGTTAGGTGCTGTTAGACCATCTCTACTAGAGGACAGTTCTGTAGGCCAGAGCTCGGTTAGGTGCTGTTAGACCATCTCTACTAGAGGACAGTTCAGTAGGCCAGGGCTCGGTTAGGTGCTGTTAGACTGGCTCCACTAGAGGACAGTTCTGTAGGCCAGGGCTCGGTTAGGTGCTGTTAGACTGGCTCCACTAGAGGACAGTTCTGTAGGCCAGGGCTCAGTTAGGTGCTGTTAGACCATTTCCACTAGAGGACAGTTCAGTAGGCCAGGGCTCGGTTAGGTGCTGTTAGACCATTTCCACTAGAGGACAGTTCAGTAGGCCAGGGCTCGGTTAGGTGCTGTTAGACTGGCTCCACTAGAGGACAGTTCTGTAGGCCAGGGCTCGGTTATGTGCTGTTAGACCATTTCCACTAGAGGACAGTTCTGTAGGCCAGGGCTCGGTTAGGTGCTGTTAGACCATCTCTACTAGAGGACAGTTCTTTAGGCCAGGGCTTGGTTAGGTGCTGTTAGACCATTTCTACTAGAGGACAGTTCTGTAGGCCAGGGCTCGGTTAGGTGCTGTTAGACTGGCTCCACTAGAGGACAGTTCTGTATGCCAGGGCTCGGTTAGGTGCTGTTAGACTGGCTCCACTAGAGGACAGTTCTGTAGGCCAGGGCTCGGTTAGGTGCTGTTAGACTGGCTCCACTAGAGGACAGTTCTGTAGGCCAGGGCTCGGTTAGGTGCTGTTAGACTGGCTCCACTAGAGGACAGTTCTGTAGGCCAGGGCTTGGTTAGGTGCTGTTAGAGCATTTCTACTAGAGGACAGTTCTGTAGGCCAGGGCTCGGTTAGGTGCTGTTAGACCATCTCTACTGGAGGACAGTTCTGTAGGCCAGGGCTCGGTTAGGTGCTGTTAGACCTGCTCCACTAGAGGACAGTTCTGTAGGCCAGGGCTTGGTTAGGTGCTGTTAGACCATCTCTACTAGAGGACAGTTCTGTAGGCCAGGGCTCGGTTAGGTGCTGTTAGACTGGCTCCACTAGAGGACAGTTCTGTAGGCCAGGGCTCGGTTAGGTGCTGTTAGACTGGCTCCACTAGAGGACAGTTCTGTAGGCCAGGGCTTGGTTAGGTGCTGTTAGAGCATTTCTACTAGAGGACAGTTCTGTAGGCCAGGGCTCGGTTAGGTGCTGTTAGACCATCTCTACTGGAGGACAGTTCTGTAGGCCAGGGCTCGGTTAGGTGCTGTTAGACTGGCTCCACTAGAGGACAGTTCTGTAGGCCAGGGCATGGTTAGGTGCTGTTAGACCATCTCTACTAGAGGACAGTTCTGTAGGCCAGGGCTCGGTTAGGTGCTGTTAGACCATCTCTACTAGAGGACAGTTCTGTAGGCCAGAGCTCGGTTAGGTGCTGTTAGACCATCTCTACTAGAGGACAGTTCAGTAGGCCAGGGCTCGGTTAGGTGCTGTTAGACCATCTCTACTAGAGGACAGTTCAGTAGGCCAGGGCTCGGTTAGGTGCTGTTAGGCTGGCTCCACTAGAGGACAGTTCAGTAGGCCAGGGCTCGGTTAGGTGCTGTTAGACTGGCTCCGCTAGAGGACAGTTCTGTAGGCCAGAGCTCGGTTAGGTGCTGTTAGGCTGGCTCCACTAGAGGACAGTTCTGTAGGCCAGGGCTCGGTTAGGTGCTGTTAGACCATCTCTACTAGAGGACAGTTATGTAGGCCAGGGCTCGGTTAGGTGCTGTTAGACTGGCTCCACTAGAGGACAGTTCAGTAGGCCAGGGCTCGGTTAGGTGCTGTTAGACCATCTCTACTAGAGGACAGTTCTGTAGGCCAGGGCTCGGTTAGGTGCTGTTAGACTGGCTCCGCTAGAGGACAGTTATGTAGGCCAGAGCTCGGTTAGGTGCTGTTAGACTGGCTCCACTAGAGGACAGTTCATTAGGCCAGGGCTCGGTTAGGTGCTGTTAGACCATCTCTACTAGAGGACAGTTCTGTAGGCCAGAGCTCGGTTAGGTGCTGTTGGACCATCTCTACTAGAGGACAGTTCTGTAGGCCAGGGCTCAGTTAGGTGCTGTTAGACCATCTCTACTAGAGGACAGTTCTGTAGGCCAGAGCTCGGTTAGGTGCTGTTAGACCATCTCTACTAGAGGACAGTTCAGTAGGCCAGGGCTCGGTTAGGTGCTGTTAGACCATCTCTACTAGAGGACAGTTCAGTAGGCCAGGGCTCGGTTAGGTGCTGTTAGACCATCTCTACTAGAGGACAGTTATGTAGGCCAGGGCTCGGTTAGGTGCTGTTAGACTGGCTCCACTAGAGGACAGTTCAGTAGGCCAGGGCTCGGTTAGGTGCTGTTAGACCATCTCTACTAGAGGACAGTTATGTAGGCCAGGGCTCGGTTAGGTGCTGTTAGACTGGCTCCACTAGAGGACAGTTCTGTCTGCCAGGGCTTGGTTAGGTGCTGTTAGACTGGCTCCACTAGAGGGCAGAGGGTCATTATAATAGTTCTCTCCTGTGCCTGAGACCAAAGACATGACATTGTTCCAAGAGCAGTGGATGTATGAAAGTATATGTCAGTGTCTGTGGGGATGTTGTTGTAACCCTCACTCTGTTTAGCTGTCTAGTACTCAGGTTTCAGATTCACTACTGTGGTCTTAATTAATACCCTTTTCATAATACTAAGCCAAGCCGGCCGTAATATAGTTTCTGGAACTTTGCTGGAAAAGACAATAGCTGCGTCCAAAATGGCACCATATTCCTTATGTAGGGTACTACTTTTGTCTGTGTCGTTATGAAGCTCTGGCCAAGGGTAGGGGACTAGGGAATAGGGTGCCATTTGAGAACCTATCAGAGCCAGTACATGGCATTACAGCATGGGTTAGCACAATGAAAATGTATGTGTGTCTTTCGGAGGGGTAGGGTTAAAGATGAAGTCAAATTTCGGTTGGACTTTGTGTACATTTGACAAATGAAGTGATCTTCATCTTAAAAGGGTACCAGGTTTACTCACTACTGCTGTTTCATCAACTCCAGGCTGACTCAGCACAACTCTGGATGTGTTTGCAGGTCATGACAAGGCAGTGAGCAGTGTGGCCTGGAGTCACAGCAGACAGTGGTGGCTGAGTGCCTCAGAAGACAGGACCCTCCGCATCTGGCCCACTGGAAGTCCTGAGCCTGCCGTTACCATGGTAAACACTCAGCATACATACAGAAGACACAATTAATCCCCAAATGTGTTGTACACATAATGTACAAAACATTAGGAACCTCTGCTCTTTCCATGACATATACAGACCAGGTGAATCCAGGTGAAAGCTATGATCCCTTATTGATGTCACTTGTGAAATCCTCTTCAATCAGTGTAGATGAAGGGGAGGAGACAGGTTAAATAAGGATGTTTAAGCCTTGAGATATGTCAAATCAAATTGTATTAGTCACATGTGCCGAATACGACCTTACAGTGAAAGCCCCTAACCAACAATGCAGTTTCCAAAAAATATGGATAAGAATAAGAGATAAAAGTAACAAGTAATTAAAGAGCAGCAGTAAAATAACAATAGCGAGAATATATACAGGGGGGTACCGATACAGAGTCAATGTGCGGGGGCACCGGTTAGTTGAGGTAGTATGTACATGTAGTGTATGTGTGCCATTCATAGGGTGAATGGGCAAGACAAAACATTTAAAGTGTCTTTGAACGTGGTACGGTAGTTGGTGCCAGGCGCACCGGTATGTGTCAAGAACTGCAACGCTGCTAGTTGTTTCATGCTCAACAGTTTCCTGTGTGTATCAAGAAGGGTTCACCACCCAAAGGACATCCAGCCCACTTGACACAACTGCGGGAAGCATTTAAGTCAACATGGACCAGCATCCCTGTGGAACGCTTTCGACCCTTTGTAGAGTCCATGCCCCGACAAATTAAGGCTGTTCTGAGAGCAAAAGTGTTGTACACTCAGTGTATATAATGTAACAAAATAGTTCTATCATCATGGCATAGTAACTTTCCATCTCAGGTTTTTCCAGTGTCCATGATGTGACAAGCCTCATGGAATAGTAAAAACCTAGTTAATGAGGTTGATGACATACTGTGTCTCTTGGCCCGGCGTTGTGTGATGTTGTTAGAGGGAACATCTGCACAGAACTCTGCTCGTCTGTCTATCTGTTTGTCTGTTGGCTGTGAGCATGTGCAGATCCTCTTCACTCCTTAACTGGACACACTCTCTCCTAGAAGTCCCAGAACATTTGACTCAAATCAAAGTTTATTGGCCGTGTGAATTGCTTATAATACTGTATATGTCTTTCCTTTATATCCCCATGCTTTTCAGGGTGGGGATCAGTTCCATTTCAATTCCGTCTCAATTCAATTCCAATTTTCCCGAAGACTGCTTTAATAGTTTTGATAGAAGCTTCTGACAATTGGAGACAGGGCAACAGAGTTTGTTTGTCTCCAGAGCGGTTTAGAGCGCATTGTGACGTTTCATTTTGGCAGCATATTCTGATTCTTTTTCAAAGCAGTTTTCTCCCCTCAGCTGCTGCTAACCATCCCAGCATCTCTCTTCTAAATGAGGAGATCCTAGACTTGGCAGGAACTCTTTCAGTTTGTCTATTTGTCGTGAACTGAAGCAGTTTAAGCAAGCATCTTGGCATCAACAAAGACATGTAATTCGGGGAGGGAAACTATGCAGGGTGAAGAATTATTGCACATGGCTTTGCACAATGAAGTTGATAAGATGTCTGTGTAATGAAGATCCACTATCTATCAGGCATTGGAATTGGTTCAGGGAAAAGAACTGTGAAAGACATTGATCTCTGGTGTTCTGTAACAGAACCATTATTTTCAAATCTTGAGAACTGGTTAATAATGTTATTTTTTGTTCCAAAATTGTTCCTAATGTTTAGTATATAATTCTGTAAAGTTATAATGCTAGTAAAAGCCTAAACACATTCCAGTTCACATCATGTCATGATGTTCAGCGCTTCAAGCCAAGCCCCCTCCATGGCCACCCCTCTCTTGCTCTCTCCCCACCGGTGAAATTTCATTTGCGCCTCTTCTGACCAATCAAACATGTAAATAACTAGCTTAATTAAGTGTTCCATAGCAAGCTTCTCTTCTGTGCTAATGGGTCGAGTAAATTAATTAGCTATTTTGTAAAAAGCTATGTTGATTTCACATGTTAAAACAATACGAAAAATGACTATGAACCCTAACTTGGGTTCGAACTGGTTCAGCACTTTATTTTCAGGTTGGAACAAACTGTCATACATTCCGCATCACAGCTGGTGGTTTTCTGATTAGGGTTGCAAAATTCCAGAATCTTTCCCAGGTTTTTCAGGAATTTCTGTTACATTAGATAGGCTATATAACGTTGCAGCTCCTACAAGCCCTGGGGCTAAGCGCCTGATGAGGCATGACGGCCTTTAATCTCTTGGTTTGTCTTTTGGCACTGAAAAAAGCTTCACCCTTCCCCTCTCTTTCCCTCTATTCTCCTCTCTTTCCTTCGCTTCTCCTTTCTTCCCAACTCTTCTCTTCTCTGTCCTTTTCTTCTCCTTTCTTCCCCACTCTTCTCTTCTCTGTCCCTTTCTTCTCCTTTCTTTCCCTCTCTTCTTCTCTCTTCCCCTCTCTCTCTCTCTCTGTTAAAGAGTACCACATTATGCAGAGCCTGTTCCAGTGGTACCACACCCGGCTCCTAACATATGTCGACCAAGAAGACCACCTGCGTCTGTCTTTCCCACTGTCTCCTCTATCTATAAACCTCTTTACTTCTATACTGCCAAAATAAAAGCATCAAAGATATGAAAAGAGTGGCTTCAAAAAAGAGGACCACATAACTGCTCCACAACGAGAGCATAGCATGCTGACAAGGACACAGCCCCTCTCCCTCTGCTTCAATCCAAAGGATATTCTTTCATGAGTCTCTTTTTCCACATGGAAAATAGAAATTCCTGTGTCTTACTGACTTTGAGGCCAGGGAAAACTCCTCAAAGCGTTTTAAAGGGAGAAAGAGAGAGGGGGAAAGAGAGAGAGAGGGATTTATGAATGCAACCAACCCTATTATGAATGAAACCCATCTATTAAACCCATCTTTTTAACCCTTCTATTATACCCATCTATTAAACCCATCTATTAAAGGGTAAATCTATTTAATGCACATGTGGTATCAGGCCATGAAAGTAGAGGCTCATAGAGCAATAATTATATTCCAATAGTACATTTCAATGTTATTTGAGGCTATATACATTTTTAGGATAGGGGGCAGCATTCAGAATTTTGGATGAAAAGCGTGCCCAAAGAAAACTGCCTGCTACTCAGGCCCAGAAGCTAGGATATGCATATAATTATAGATTTGCATATAATTATAGGTAGATTTGGATAGAATACACTCTAAAGTTTCCAAAACTGTTAAAATAATGGCTGTGAATATAACAGAACTGATATGGCAGGCGAAAACCTGAGGAAAATCCATCCAGGAAGTGCCATTATTTTGAAATGGCTGTTTTTCCAATAAAGGTCTTTCCTCCATTTAAAGGGATAGGGCCCAGATTCCGTTCCCTATGGCTTCCACTAGCTGTGAACAGTCTTTAGACATTGTTTCAGGCTTTTAGTCTGAAAAATGAGGGAGAATGACCACATTGAGTGAGTGGATCCTGGGATGTCCCCAGAGCTCTTTGCTGCGCACGACTGAGAGCGCGCCTTTCTTGTTTTTCTGTTATATTGACGACGCTATTGTCCGGTTGAAATTTTATCGATTATTTAGGCTAACAACAACCTGAGGATTGATTATAAACATCGTTTGAGATGTTTCTACGAACTTTACAGATACTATTTGGAACTTTTGTCTGCCTCTTGTGACCGCATTTGAGCCATTGGATTACTGAACAAAACGCGCCAACAAAATTGAGGTTTTTGGATATAAAGAGGGACTTTATCGAACAAAACTAACATTTATTGTGTAACTGGGAGTCTTGTGAGTGCAACCATACGAAGATCATCAAAGGTAAGCGATTAATTTTATTGCTATTTCTGACTTTCGTGACTAATCTACTTGGCTGCTAACTGTTTGTAATGTTTTGTGTGCTGAGCCCTGTCCTCAGATAATCGCATGGTTTGTTTTCGTCGTCAAGCCTTTTTGAAATCTGACACGGTGTCACGATCTTCTTTGGGAGAAAGAGAGGAGGACCAAAACGCAGCGTGATGTGAATCCATTCTTCTATTTATTAAACGAAGAACACTTAAACAAACTATACAAACTAAACAAAATAACAAACGACCGTGACGCTAATGAAACCGAGTGCAGACATGCAACATCAACTAACATAGACAATCACCCACAACCCACAATGACAAAACAGGCTACCTAAATATGGTTCCCAATCAGAGACAACGACTAACACCTGCCTCTGATTGAGAACCATATCAGGCCAAACACAGAAACAGACAAACTAGACATACAACATAGAATTCCCACTCAGATCACACCCTGACCAAACAAAACATATAAACATACAAAGCAAACTATGGTCAGGGCGTGACACACGGCGGCTGGATTAACAACAAGTTAAGCTTTATTTTTATGTATTGCACTTGTGATTTCATGAAAGTTAAATATTTATAGTAATTTAATTAGAATTTGGTGCTCTGCAATTTCACCGGAAGTTGTGGAGATGGGACGCTAGCGTCCCACTGATCCATAAGAAGTTGAATAACTTCTCATAATAACCCTTATTAAACAGTCATCAAATGGTTGGCCCTCAGCTGAGACGGATGCCAGATAATTAAAGTTATTCATCAGGTAGTGATTGGTTTGGTTACACTTAACCAAACACACTTTTGGTAACATTCTGCAGATATGTTTCATAACTTGTTATAAACCATTTGTAAGCTTTTATAACTATTCTTCCTTCAGGGGGGTGATGAGAAGTTCTCCAAAACCATCCGGGGGGCTCAGTTCTACTACCTGGATAAGTTCCTGTTACTGGCATCTGGTCCCTCCCTACACCTCTACCTGTATCACCTGGACAACACACAGGACGACATTAAAAGGTAAGGATATGAAAGATAGAAAAGTATATAGATTGATAGATAGAAGTTGCCTCTGCTGACGTATGACCCCCCCTTACACCGGTATCTCTATAACCTGGCTGGATATCACACAGGATGACATTAAAAGGTAATGATAGGAACAATATTTTAATGATAGGAATCACATTTTAATTATATGAACAACACATACTCATCTGCCATTGGGCTTGCTGGTGGATAGGGCAACAAAAGGTTCCCAACTTCTGGCTGTCCTTGGTCATCTTCTCCACTGTGCCCCAGTTCTGCTGGTGTTGGAGCTCAGTCTCCATCGTTCTATTGTACATTTCAACCAAACATGTAACAAACATGTATAATAGCTCAGCTAGGAAGCACTAATCTTTGATTGCATCTGGGAGGAGGCTATTGGTACATGTTTGGATATCAACAGATTTTTATTTTATGTGTCATCCCAACAATTCATACTGAACAAAATATAAATGCAACATGTAAAGTGTTCCATAACATGTAAAGTGTTCCAGAAATGTTCCATAAGCAGAAAAAGCTTAGCTAGCTAGCTTTGTGCACAAATTTGTTTACATCCCTGATAGTGAGCATTTCTTCTTTGCCAAGAAAGTTAATCCACATGACAGGTCTGGCATATCAAGAAGATTAAACAGCATGATCATTACACAGGTGCACCTTGTGCTGGGGACAATAAAAGGCCACTCTAAAATGTGCAGTTTTGTCACACAACACAATGACACAGATGTCTGAAGTTTTGAGGGAGCGTGCAATTGGCATGCTGACTGCAGGAATGTCCACCAGAGCTGTTGGCAGAGAATTGAATGTTCATTTCTCTGCCATAAGCCGCCTCCAACATCATTTTAGAGAATTTGGCAGTATGTCCAACTGGCCTCACAACCACAGACCACATGTAACCACGCCAGTCCAGGACCTCAACATCTGGCTTCTTCACCTGTGGGATCGTCTGAGACCAGCCACCCAGACAGCTGATGAAACTGAGGAGTATTTCTGTCTGTAATAAAGCCCTTTTGTGCGGAAAAACTCATTCTGATTGGCTGGGCCTGGCTCCCAGTGGGTGGGCCTGGCTCCCGAGTCAATCAATCAATCAAATGTATTTTTACATCAGCCAATGTCACAAAGTGCTATACAGAAACCCAGCCTAAAATCCCAAACAGCAAGCACGGTGGCTAGGAAAAACTCCCTAGAAAGGCAGGAACCTATGTGGGTGGGCCTTTTCCCAGTCATGTGAAATCCATAGATTAGGGCCTAATTTACTTTTTTTCAATTGACTGATTTCCTTAAATGAACTGTAACTCAGTAAAATCATTTAAATTAGTTTACAGTCACATCACAGTCACATACTTACCTGCATTCCTGAAAATCACTTCTGAGAACACATTCTTAGGAGAGAGAGAGATGCATAGGGCAAAGGACAAGAGTTGGCTCTCTTCACTTCCTGTTTATGATCAAACCAACAAGTTTATATTCTACAGTATCATGTTAACATGTCCTGACTGGGGTATGGAATGCATGTGGGAAGATCACCAACGAGGAGATAGCCATGCCCAGCACGTTAGCCGAGAAACGCTATGCAAGGGGACATAACAACAATTATTGATTCCCATTCAAAATCCTATTTTCCCTAACCTTAACTCCTAACCCTAATTCTAACCCTAACCCTAATTCTAACCCTAAACCCTAAGCCTAAAATATACTTTTTCCTTGTGGCGACTGGCGAAATGACCCCACTTATCCGAATTTTCCTTGTTTTACTATCCTTGTGAGAACGTCTGGTCCACACAAGGGTATAAAAACTAAAACACACACACGCTGCATATGTTTTACTATCCTTTTGGGGACCTAAAATTGATTTCCATTCAAAATCCTATTTTCCCTAAGCTTAACCCTAACCTTAACCCCTAACACCTAACTGTTATTGTAATGATAACCCAAACCTAACCCCTAAGCCTAATATAACCTTTGTCCTTGTGGGGACTTTTGGGGATTTCCCACACCCACAAGGATAGTAATACAAGCACACACACACACACGCACACACGCACGCACGCACGCACGCACGCACGCACGCACGCACGCACGCACACACGCACGCACACACACACACACACACACACACACACACACACACACACACACACACACACACACCTGAGTCTCTCGCTCTACAGAGCATGCTACCTGTATTATAATTTCCTCCAGACTGAGTCTCTCTCTCTACAGAGCATGCTGCCTGTATTATAATTTCCTCCAGACTGAGTCTCGCTCTCTACAGAGCATGCTGCCTGTATTATAATTTCCTCCAGACTGAGTCTCTCTCTACAGAGCATGCTGCCTGTATTATAATTTCCTCCAGACTGAGTCTCTCTCTCTACAGAGCATGCTGCCTGTATTATAATTTCCTCCAGACTGAGTCGCTCTCTACAGAGCATGCTGCCTGTATTATAATTTCCTCCAGACTGAGTCTCTCTCTCTACAGAGCATGCTGCCTGTATTATAATTTCCTCCAGACTGAGTCTCTCTCTCTACAGAGCATGCTGCCTGTATTATAATTTCCTCCAGACTGAGTCTCTCTCTCTACAGAGCATGCTGCCTGTATTATAATTTCCTCCAGACTGAGTCTCTCTCTCTACAGAGCATGCTGCCTGTATTATAATTTCCTCCAGACTGAGTCTCTCGCTCTACAGAGCATGCTGCCTGTATTATAATTTCCTCCAGACTGAGTCTCGCTCTCTACAGAGCATGCTGCCTGTATTATAATTTCCTCCAGACTGAGTCTCTCTCTACAGAGCATGCTGCCTGTATTATAATTTCCTCCAGACTGAGTCTCTCTCTACAGAGCATGCTGCCTGTATTATAATTTCCTCCAGACTGAGTCTCTCTCTCTACAGAGCATGCTGCCTGTATTATAATTTCCTCCAGACTGAGTCGCTCTCTACAGAGCATGCTGCCTGTATTATAATTTCCTCCAGACTGAGTCTCTCGCTCTACAGAGCATGCTGCCTGTATTATAATTTCCTCCAGACTGAGTCGCTCTCTGCAGAGCATGCTGCCTGTATTATAATTTCCTCCAGACTGAGTCGCTCTCTACAGAGCATGCTGCCTGTATTATAATTTCCTCCAGACTGAGTCTCTCGCTCTACAGAGCATGCTGCCTGTATTATAATTTCCTCCAGACTGAGTCGCTCTCTACAGAGCATGCTGCCTGTATTATAATTTCCTCCAGACTGAGTCTCTCGCTCTACAGAGCATGCTGCCTGTATTATAATTTCCTCCAGACTGAGTCTCGCTCTCTACAGAGCATGCTGCCTGTATTATAATTTCCTCCAGACTGAGTCGCTCTCTACAGAGCATGCTGCCTGTATTATAATTTCCTCCAGACTGAGTCTCTCGCTCTACAGAGCATGCTGCCTGTATTATAATTTCCTCCAGACTGAGTCTCGCTCTCTACAGAGCATGCTGCCTGTATTATAATTTCCTCCAGACTGAGTCGCTCTCTACAGAGCATGCTGCCTGTATTATAATTTCCTCCAGACTGAGTCGCTCTCTACAGAGCATGCTGCCTGTATTATAATTTCCTCCAGACTGAGTCTCTCGCTCTACAGAGCATGCTGCCTGTATTATAATTTCCTCCAGACTGAGTCGCTCTCTGCAGAGCATGCTGCCTGTATTATAATTTCCTCCAGACTGAGTCGCTCTCTACAGAGCATGCTGCCTGTATTATAATTTCCTCCAGACTGAGTCTCTCGCTCTACAGAGCATGCTGCCTGTATTATAATTTCCTCCAGACTGAGTCGCTCTCTACAGAGCATGCTGCCTGTATTATAATTTCCTCCAGACTGAGTCTCTCGCTCTACAGAGCATGCTGCCTGTATTATAATTTCCTCCAGACTGAGTCTCGCTCTCTACAGAGCATGCTGCCTGTATTATAATTTCCTCCAGACTGAGTCGCTCTCTACAGAGCATGCTGCCTGTATTATAATTTCCTCCAGACTGAGTCTCTCTCTCTACAGAGCATGCTGCCTGTATTATAATTTCCTCCAGACTGAGTCGCTCTCTACAGAGCATGCTGCCTGTATTATAATTTCCTCCAGACTGAGTCTCTCGCTCTACAGAGCATGCTGCCTGTATTATAATTTCCTCCAGACTGAGTCGCTCTCTGCAGAGCATGCTGCCTGTATTATAATTTCCTCCAGACTGAGTCGCTCTCTACAGAGCATGCTGCCTGTATTATAATTTCCTCCAGACTGAGTCTCTCGCTCTACAGAGCATGCTGCCTGTATTATAATTTCCTCCAGACTGAGTCGCTCTCTACAGAGCATGCTGCCTGTATTATAATTTCCTCCAGACTGAGTCTCTCGCTCTACAGAGCATGCTGCCTGTATTATAATTTCCTCCAGACTGAGTCTCTCGCTCTACAGAGCATGCTGCCTGTATTATAATTTCCTCCAGACTGAGTCTCGCTCTCTACAGAGCATGCTGCCTGTATTATAATTTCCTCCAGACTGAGTCGCTCTCTACAGAGCATGCTGCCTGTATTATAATTTCCTCCAGACTGAGTCTCTCTCTCTACAGAGCATGCTGCCTGTATTATAATTTCCTCCAGACTGAGTCTCGCTCTCTACAGAGCATGCTGCCTGTATTATAATTTCCTCCAGACTGAGTCTCTCTCTCTACAGAGCATGCTGCCTGTATTATAATTTCCTCCAGACTGAGTCTCGCTCTCTACAGAGCATGCTGCCTGTATTATAATTTCCTCCAGACTGAGTCTCGCTCTCTACAGAACATGCTGCCTGTATTATAATTTCCTCCAGACTGAGTCTCTCTCTACAGAGCATGCTGCCTGTATTATAATTTCCTCCAGACTGAGTCTCTCGCTCTACAGAGCATGCTGCCTGTATTATAATTTCCTCCAGACTGAGTCGCTCTCTGCAGAGCATGCTGCCTGTATTATAATTTCCTCCAGACTGAGTCTCTCGCTCTACAGAGCATGCTGCCTGTATTATAATTTCCTCCAGACTGAGTCTCTCTCTCTACAGAGCATGCTGCCTGTATTATAATTTCCTCCAGACTGAGTCTCTCTCTCTACAGAGCATGCTGCCTGTATTATAATTTCCTCCAGACTGAGTCTCTCTCTCTACAGAGCATGCTGCCTGTATTATAATTTCCTCCAGACTGAGTGTCTCGCTCTACAGAGCATGCTGCATGTATTATAATTTCCTCCAGACTGAGTCTCTCGCTCTACAGAGCATGCTGCCTGTATTATAATTTCCTCCAGACTGAGTCTCTCTCTCTACAGAGCATGCTGCCTGTATTATAATTTCCTCCAGACTGAGTCGCTCTCTGCAGAGCATGCTGCCTGTATTATAATTTCCTCCAGACTGAGTCGCTCTCTACAGAGCATGCTGCCTGTATTATAATTTCCTCCAGACTGAGTCTCTCGCTCTACAGAGCATGCTGCCTGTATTATAATTTCCTCCAGACTGAGTCGCTCTCTACAGAGCATGCTGCCTGTATTATAATTTCCTCCAGACTGAGTCTCTCGCTCTACAGAGCATGCTGCCTGTATTATAATTTCCTCCAGACTGAGTCTCGCTCTCTACAGAGCATGCTGCCTGTATTATAATTTCCTCCAGACTGAGTCGCTCTCTACAGAGCATGCTGCCTGTATTATAATTTCCTCCAGACTGAGTCTCTCTCTCTACAGAGCATGCTGCCTGTATTATAATTTCCTCCAGACTGAGTCGCTCTCTACAGAGCATGCTGCCTGTATTATAATTTCCTCCAGACTGAGTCTCTCGCTCTACAGAGCATGCTGCCTGTATTATAATTTCCTCCAGACTGAGTCGCTCTCTGCAGAGCATGCTGCCTGTATTATAATTTCCTCCAGACTGAGTCGCTCTCTACAGAGCATGCTGCCTGTATTATAATTTCCTCCAGACTGAGTCTCTCGCTCTACAGAGCATGCTGCCTGTATTATAATTTCCTCCAGACTGAGTCGCTCTCTACAGAGCATGCTGCCTGTATTATAATTTCCTCCAGACTGAGTCTCTCGCTCTACAGAGCATGCTGCCTGTATTATAATTTCCTCCAGACTGAGTCTCTCGCTCTACAGAGCATGCTGCCTGTATTATAATTTCCTCCAGACTGAGTCTCGCTCTCTACAGAGCATGCTGCCTGTATTATAATTTCCTCCAGACTGAGTCGCTCTCTACAGAGCATGCTGCCTGTATTATAATTTCCTCCAGACTGAGTCTCTCTCTCTACAGAGCATGCTGCCTGTATTATAATTTCCTCCAGACTGAGTCTCGCTCTCTACAGAGCATGCTGCCTGTATTATAATTTCCTCCAGACTGAGTCTCTCTCTCTACAGAGCATGCTGCCTGTATTATAATTTCCTCCAGACTGAGTCTCGCTCTCTACAGAGCATGCTGCCTGTATTATAATTTCCTCCAGACTGAGTCTCGCTCTCTACAGAACATGCTGCCTGTATTATAATTTCCTCCAGACTGAGTCTCTCTCTACAGAGCATGCTGCCTGTATTATAATTTCCTCCAGACTGAGTCTCTCGCTCTACAGAGCATGCTGCCTGTATTATAATTTCCTCCAGACTGAGTCGCTCTCTGCAGAGCATGCTGCCTGTATTATAATTTCCTCCAGACTGAGTCTCTCGCTCTACAGAGCATGCTGCCTGTATTATAATTTCCTCCAGACTGAGTCTCTCTCTCTACAGAGCATGCTGCCTGTATTATAATTTCCTCCAGACTGAGTCTCTCTCTCTACAGAGCATGCTGCCTGTATTATAATTTCCTCCAGACTGAGTCTCTCTCTCTACAGAGCATGCTGCCTGTATTATAATTTCCTCCAGACTGAGTGTCTCGCTCTACAGAGCATGCTGCCTGTATTATAATTTCCTCCAGACTGAGTCTCTCGCTCTACAGAGCATGCTGCCTGTATTATAATTTCCTCCAGACTGAGTCTCTCTCTCTACAGAGCATGCTGCCTGTATTATAATTTCCTCCAGACTGAGTCGCTCTCTACAGAGCATGCTGCCTGTATTATAATTTCCTCCAGACTGAGTCTCTCTCTCTACAGAGCATGCTGCCTGTATTATAATTTCCTCCAGACTGAGTCTCTCTCTCTACAGAGCATGCTGCCTGTATTATAATTTCCTCCAGACTGAGTCTCTCGCTCTACAGAGCATGCTGCCTGTATTATAATTTCCTCCAGACTGAGTCTCTCTCTACAGAGCATGCTACCTGTATTATAATTTCCTCCAGACTGAGTCTCTCTCTACAGAGCATGCTGCCTGTATTATAATTTCCTCCAGACTGAGTCTCTCTCTCTACAGAGCATGCTGCCTGTATTATAATTTCCTCCAGACTGAGTCTCGCTCTCTACAGAGCATGCTGCCTGTATTATAATTTCCTCCAGACTGAGTCTCTCTCTCTACAGAGCATGCTGCCTGTATTATAATTTCCTCCAGACTGAGTCTCTCTCTCTACAGAGCATGCTGCCTGTATTATAATTTCCTCCAGACTGAGTCTCTCTCTCTACAGAGCATGCTGCCTGTATTATAATTTCCTCCAGACTGAGTCTCTCTCTCTACAGAGCATGCTGCCTGTATTATAATTTCCTCCAGACTGAGTCTCTCTCTACAGAGCATGCTGCCTGTATTATAATTTCCTCCAGACTGAGTCTCGCTCTCTACAGAGCATGCTGCCTGTATTATAATTTCCTCCAGACTGAGTCTCTCTCTCTACAGAGCATGCTGCCTGTATTATAATTTCCTCCAGACTGAGTCTCTCGCTCTACAGAGCATGCTGCCTGTATTATAATTTCCTCCAGACTGAGTCGCTCTCTACAGAGCATGCTGCCTGTATTATAATTTCCTCCAGACTGAGTCTCTCGCTCTACAGAGCATGCTGCCTGTATTATAATTTCCTCCAGACTGAGTCTCTCGCTCTACAGAGCATGCTGCCTGTATTATAATTTCCTCCAGACTGAGTCTCGCTCTCTACAGAGCATGCTGCCTGTATTATAATTTCCTCCAGACTGAGTCGCTCTCTACAGAGCATGCTGCCTGTATTATAATTTCCTCCAGACTGAGTCTCTCTCTCTACAGAGCATGCTGCCTGTATTATAATTTCCTCCAGACTGAGTCTCGCTCTCTACAGAGCATGCTGCCTGTATTATAATTTCCTCCAGACTGAGTCTCTCTCTCTACAGAGCATGCTGCCTGTATTATAATTTCCTCCAGACTGAGTCTCGCTCTCTACAGAGCATGCTGCCTGTATTATAATTTCCTCCAGACTGAGTCTCGCTCTCTACAGAACATGCTGCCTGTATTATAATTTCCTCCAGACTGAGTCTCTCTCTACAGAGCATGCTGCCTGTATTATAATTTCCTCCAGACTGAGTCTCTCGCTCTACAGAGCATGCTGCCTGTATTATAATTTCCTCCAGACTGAGTCGCTCTCTGCAGAGCATGCTGCCTGTATTATAATTTCCTCCAGACTGAGTCTCTCGCTCTACAGAGCATGCTGCCTGTATTATAATTTCCTCCAGACTGAGTCTCTCTCTCTACAGAGCATGCTGCCTGTATTATAATTTCCTCCAGACTGAGTCTCTCGCTCTACAGAGCATGCTGCCTGTATTATAATTTCCTCCAGACTGAGTCTCGCTCTCTACAGAGCATGCTGTCTGTATTATAATTTCCTCCAGACTGAGTCTCTCTCTCTACAGAGCATGCTGCCTGTATTATAATTTCCTCCAGACTGAGTCTCTCTCTCTACAGAGCATGCTGCCTGTATTATAATTTCCTCCAGACTGAGTCTCTCTCTCTACAGAGCATGCTGCCTGTATTATAATTTCCTCCAGACTGAGTGTCTCGCTCTACAGAGCATGCTGCCTGTATTATAATTTCCTCCAGACTGAGTCTCTCGCTCTACAGAGCATGCTGCCTGTATTATAATTTCCTCCAGACTGAGTCTCTCTCTCTACAGAGCATGCTGCCTGTATTATAATTTCCTCCAGACTGAGTCGCTCTCTACAGAGCATGCTGCCTGTATTATAATTTCCTCCAGACTGAGTCTCTCTCTCTACAGAGCATGCTGCCTGTATTATAATTTCCTCCAGACTGAGTCTCTCTCTCTACAGAGCATGCTGCCTGTATTATAATTTCCTCCAGACTGAGTCTCTCGCTCTACAGAGCATGCTGCCTGTATTATAATTTCCTCCAGACTGAGTCTCTCTCTACAGAGCATGCTACCTGTATTATAATTTCCTCCAGACTGAGTCTCTCTCTACAGAGCATGCTGCCTGTATTATAATTTCCTCCAGACTGAGTCTCTCTCTCTACAGAGCATGCTGCCTGTATTATAATTTCCTCCAGACTGAGTCTCGCTCTCTACAGAGCATGCTGCCTGTATTATAATTTCCTCCAGACTGAGTCTCTCTCTCTACAGAGCATGCTGCCTGTATTATAATTTCCTCCAGACTGAGTCTCTCTCTCTACAGAGCATGCTGCCTGTATTATAATTTCCTCCAGACTGAGTCTCTCTCTCTACAGAGCATGCTGCCTGTATTATAATTTCCTCCAGACTGAGTCTCTCGCTCTACAGAGCATGCTGCCTGTATTATAATTTCCTCCAGACTGAGTCTCGCTCTCTACAGAGCATGCTGCCTGTATTATAATTTCCTCCAGACTGAGTCTCTCTCTACAGAGCATGCTGCCTGTATTATAATTTCCTCCAGACTGAGTCTCTCTCTCTACAGAGCATGCTGCCTGTATTATAATTTCCTCCAGACTGAGTCGCTCTCTACAGAGCATGCTGCCTGTATTATAATTTCCTCCAGACTGAGTCTCTCTCTACAGAGCATGCTGCCTGTATTATAATTTCCTCCAGACTGAGTCTCGCTCTCTACAGAGCATGCTGCCTGTATTATAATTTCCTCCAGACTGAGTCTCTCTCTCTACAGAGCATGCTGCCTGTATTATAATTTCCTCCAGACTGAGTCTCTCTCTCTACAGAGCATGCTGCCTGTATTATAATTTCCTCCAGACTGAGTCTCTCTCTCTACAGAGCATGCTGCCTGTATTATAATTTCCTCCAGACTGAGTCTCTCTCTCTACAGAGCATGCTGCCTGTATTATAATTTCCTCCAGACTGAGTCTCTCGCTCTACAGAGCATGCTGCCTGTATTATAATTTCCTCCAGACTGAGTCTCGCTCTCTACAGAGCATGCTGCCTGTATTATAATTTCCTCCAGACTGAGTCTCTCTCTACAGAGCATGCTGCCTGTATTATAATTTCCTCCAGACTGAGTCTCTCTCTACAGAGCATGCTGCCTGTATTATAATTTCCTCCAGACTGAGTCTCTCTCTCTACAGAGCATGCTGCCTGTATTATAATTTCCTCCAGACTGAGTCGCTCTCTACAGAGCATGCTGCCTGTATTATAATTTCCTCCAGACTGAGTCTCTCGCTCTACAGAGCATGCTGCCTGTATTATAATTTCCTCCAGACTGAGTCGCTCTCTGCAGAGCATGCTGCCTGTATTATAATTTCCTCCAGACTGAGTCGCTCTCTACAGAGCATGCTGCCTGTATTATAATTTCCTCCAGACTGAGTCTCTCGCTCTACAGAGCATGCTGCCTGTATTATAATTTCCTCCAGACTGAGTCGCTCTCTACAGAGCATGCTGCCTGTATTATAATTTCCTCCAGACTGAGTCTCTCGCTCTACAGAGCATGCTGCCTGTATTATAATTTCCTCCAGACTGAGTCTCGCTCTCTACAGAGCATGCTGCCTGTATTATAATTTCCTCCAGACTGAGTCGCTCTCTACAGAGCATGCTGCCTGTATTATAATTTCCTCCAGACTGAGTCTCTCTCTCTACAGAGCATGCTGCCTGTATTATAATTTCCTCCAGACTGAGTCTCGCTCTCTACAGAGCATGCTGCCTGTATTATAATTTCCTCCAGACTGAGTCTCTCTCTCTACAGAGCATGCTGCCTGTATTATAATTTCCTCCAGACTGAGTCTCTCTCTCTACAGAGCATGCTGCCTGTATTATAATTTCCTCCAGACTGAGTCTCGCTCTCTACAGAGCATGCTGCCTGTATTATAATTTCCTCCAGACTGAGTCTCGCTCTCTACAGAACATGCTGCCTGTATTATAATTTCCTCCAGACTGAGTCTCTCTCTACAGAGCATGCTGCCTGTATTATAATTTCCTCCAGACTGAGTCTCTCGCTCTACAGAGCATGCTGCCTGTATTATAATTTCCTCCAGACTGAGTCGCTCTCTGCAGAGCATGCTGCCTGTATTATAATTTCCTCCAGACTGAGTCTCTCGCTCTACAGAGCATGCTGCCTGTATTATAATTTCCTCCAGACTGAGTCTCTCTCTCTACAGAGCATGCTGCCTGTATTATAATTTCCTCCAGACTGAGTCTCTCGCTCTACAGAGCATGCTGCCTGTATTATAATTTCCTCCAGACTGAGTCTCGCTCTCTACAGAGCATGCTGCCTGTATTATAATTTCCTCCAGACTGAGTCTCTCTCTCTACAGAGCATGCTGCCTGTATTATAATTTCCTCCAGACTGAGTCTCTCTCTCTACAGAGCATGCTGCCTGTATTATAATTTCCTCCAGACTGAGTCTCTCTCTCTACAGAGCATGCTGCCTGTATTATAATTTCCTCCAGACTGAGTGTCTCGCTCTACAGAGCATGCTGCCTGTATTATAATTTCCTCCAGACTGAGTCTCTCGCTCTACAGAGCATGCTGCCTGTATTATAATTTCCTCCAGACTGAGTCTCTCTCTCTACAGAGCATGCTGCCTGTATTATAATTTCCTCCAGACTGAGTCGCTCTCTACAGAGCATGCTGCCTGTATTATAATTTCCTCCAGACTGAGTCTCTCTCTCTACAGAGCATGCTGCCTGTATTATAATTTCCTCCAGACTGAGTCTCTCTCTCTACAGAGCATGCTGCCTGTATTATAATTTCCTCCAGACTGAGTCTCTCTCTCTACAGAGCATGCTGCCTGTATTATAATTTCCTCCAGACTGAGTCTCTCTCTCTACAGAGCATGCTGCCTGTATTATAATTTCCTCCAGACTGAGTCTCTCGCTCTACAGAGCATGCTGCCTGTATTATAATTTCCTCCAGACTGAGTCTCGCTCTCTACAGAGCATGCTGCCTGTATTATAATTTCCTCCAGACTGAGTCTCTCTCTACAGAGCATGCTGCCTGTATTATAATTTCCTCCAGACTGAGTCTCTCTCTCTACAGAGCATGCTGCCTGTATTATAATTTCCTCCAGACTGAGTCGCTCTCTACAGAGCATGCTGCCTGTATTATAATTTCCTCCAGACTGAAACTCTCTCGCTCTACAGAGCATGCTGCCTGTATTATAATTTCCTCCAGACTGAGTCGCTCTCTGCAGAGCATGCTGCCTGTATTATAATTTCCTCCAGACTGAGTCGCTCTCTACAGAGCATGCTGCCTGTATTATAATTTCCTCCAGACTGAGTCTCTCGCTCTACAGAGCATGCTGCCTGTATTATAATTTCCTCCAGACTGAGTCTCTCTCTCTACAGAGCATGCTGCCTGTATTATAATTTCCTCCAGACTGAGTCTCGCTCTCTACAGAGCATGCTGCCTGTATTATAATTTCCTCCAGACTGAGTCTCTCTCTCTACAGAGCATGCTGCCTGTATTATAATTTCCTCCAGACTGAGTCTCTCTCTCTACAGAGCATGCTGCCTGTATTATAATTTCCTCCAGACTGAGTCTCTCTCTCTACAGAGCATGCTGCCTGTATTATAATTTCCTCCAGACTGAGTCTCTCTCTACAGAGCATGCTGCCTGTATTATAATTTCCTCCAGACTGAGTCTCTCGCTCTACAGAGCATGCTGCCTGTATTATAATTTCCTCCAGACTGAGTCTCGCTCTCTACAGAGCATGCTGCCTGTATTATAATTTCCTCCAGACTGAGTCTCTCTCTACAGAGCATGCTGCCTGTATTATAATTTCCTCCAGACTGAGTCTCTCTCTACAGAGCATGCTGCCTGTATTATAATTTCCTCCAGACTGAGTCTCTCTCTCTACAGAGCATGCTGCCTGTATTATAATTTCCTCCAGACTGAGTCGCTCTCTACAGAGCATGCTGCCTGTATTATAATTTCCTCCAGACTGAGTCTCTCGCTCTACAGAGCATGCTGCCTGTATTATAATTTCCTCCAGACTGAGTCGCTCTCTGCAGAGCATGCTGCCTGTATTATAATTTCCTCCAGACTGAGTCGCTCTCTACAGAGCATGCTGCCTGTATTATAATTTCCTCCAGACTGAGTCTCTCTCTCTACAGAGCATGCTGCCTGTATTATAATTTCCTCCAGACTGAGTCGCTCTCTACAGAGCATGCTGCCTGTATTATAATTTCCTCCAGACTGAGTCTCTCGCTCTACAGAGCATGCTGCCTGTATTATAATTTCCTCCAGACTGAGTCGCTCTCTGCAGAGCATGCTGCCTGTATTATAATTTCCTCCAGACTGAGTCTCTCGCTCTACAGAGCATGCTGCCTGTATTATAATTTCCTCCAGACTGAGTCGCTCTCTACAGAGCATGCTGCCTGTATTATAATTTCCTCCAGACTGAGTCTCTCGCTCTACAGAGCATGCTGCCTGTATTATAATTTCCTCCAGACTGAGTCTCGCTCTCTACAGAGCATGCTGCCTGTATTATAATTTCCTCCAGACTGAGTCGCTCTCTACAGAGCATGCTGCCTGTATTATAATTTCCTCCAGACTGAGTCTCTCTCTCTACAGAGCATGCTGCCTGTATTATAATTTCCTCCAGACTGAGTCTCGCTCTCTACAGAGCATGCTGCCTGTATTATAATTTCCTCCAGACTGAGTCTCTCTCTCTACAGAGCATGCTGCCTGTATTATAATTTCCTCCAGACTGAGTCTCTCTCTCTACAGAGCATGCTGCCTGTATTATAATTTCCTCCAGACTGAGTCTCGCTCTCTACAGAGCATGCTGCCTGTATTATAATTTCCTCCAGACTGAGTCTCGCTCTCTACAGAACATGCTGCCTGTATTATAATTTCCTCCAGACTGAGTCTCTCTCTACAGAGCATGCTGCCTGTATTATAATTTCCTCCAGACTGAGTCTCTCTCTCTACAGAGCATGCTGCCTGTATTATAATTTCCTCCAGACTGAGTCTCTCTCTCTACAGAGCATGCTGCCTGTATTATAATTTCCTCCAGACTGAGTCTCTCTCTCTACAGAGCATGCTGCCTGTATTATAATTTCCTCCAGACTGAGTCGCTCTCTACAGAGCATGCTGCCTGTATTATAATATCCTCCAGACTGAAACTCTCTCGCTCTACAGAGCATGCTGCCTGTATTATAATTTCCTCCAGACTGAGTCTCTCTCTCTACAGAGCATGCTGCCTGTATTATAATTTCCTCCAGACTGAGTCTCTCTCTCTACAGAGCATGCTGCCTGTATTATAATTTCCTCCAGACTGAGTCTCGCTCTCTACAGAGCATGCTGCCTGTATTATAATTTCCTCCAGACTGAGTCTCTCTCTCTACAGAGCATGCTGCCTGTATTATAATTTCCTCCAGACTGAGTCTCTCTCTCTACAGAGCATGCTGCCTGTATTATAATTTCCTCCAGACTGAGTCTCTCTCTCTACAGAGCATGCTGCCTGTATTATAATTTCCTCCAGACTGAGTCTCTCTCTACAGAGCATGCTGCCTGTATTATAATTTCCTCCAGACTGAGTCTCTCGCTCTACAGAGCATGCTGCCTGTATTATAATTTCCTCCAGACTGAGTCTCGCTCTCTACAGAGCATGCTGCCTGTATTATAATTTCCTCCAGACTGAGTCTCTCTCTACAGAGCATGCTGCCTGTATTATAATTTCCTCCAGACTGAGTCTCTCTCTACAGAGCATGCTGCCTGTATTATAATTTCCTCCAGACTGAGTCTCTCTCTCTACAGAGCATGCTGCCTGTATTATAATTTCCTCCAGACTGAGTCGCTCTCTACAGAGCATGCTGCCTGTATTATAATTTCCTCCAGACTGAGTCTCTCGCTCTACAGAGCATGCTGCCTGTATTATAATTTCCTCCAGACTGAGTCGCTCTCTGCAGAGCATGCTGCCTGTATTATAATTTCCTCCAGACTGAGTCGCTCTCTACAGAGCATGCTGCCTGTATTATAATTTCCTCCAGACTGAGTCTCTCTCTCTACAGAGCATGCTGCCTGTATTATAATTTCCTCCAGACTGAGTCGCTCTCTACAGAGCATGCTGCCTGTATTATAATTTCCTCCAGACTGAGTCTCTCGCTCTACAGAGCATGCTGCCTGTATTATAATTTCCTCCAGACTGAGTCGCTCTCTGCAGAGCATGCTGCCTGTATTATAATTTCCTCCAGACTGAGTCTCTCGCTCTACAGAGCATGCTGCCTGTATTATAATTTCCTCCAGACTGAGTCGCTCTCTACAGAGCATGCTGCCTGTATTATAATTTCCTCCAGACTGAGTCTCTCGCTCTACAGAGCATGCTGCCTGTATTATAATTTCCTCCAGACTGAGTCTCGCTCTCTACAGAGCATGCTGCCTGTATTATAATTTCCTCCAGACTGAGTCGCTCTCTACAGAGCATGCTGCCTGTATTATAATTTCCTCCAGACTGAGTCTCTCTCTCTACAGAGCATGCTGCCTGTATTATAATTTCCTCCAGACTGAGTCTCGCTCTCTACAGAGCATGCTGCCTGTATTATAATTTCCTCCAGACTGAGTCTCTCTCTCTACAGAGCATGCTGCCTGTATTATAATTTCCTCCAGACTGAGTCTCTCTCTCTACAGAGCATGCTGCCTGTATTATAATTTCCTCCAGACTGAGTCTCGCTCTCTACAGAGCATGCTGCCTGTATTATAATTTCCTCCAGACTGAGTCTCGCTCTCTACAGAACATGCTGCCTGTATTATAATTTCCTCCAGACTGAGTCTCTCTCTACAGAGCATGCTGCCTGTATTATAATTTCCTCCAGACTGAGTCTCTCTCTCTACAGAGCATGCTGCCTGTATTATAATTTCCTCCAGACTGAGTCTCTCTCTCTACAGAGCATGCTGCCTGTATTATAATTTCCTCCAGACTGAGTCTCTCTCTCTACAGAGCATGCTGCCTGTATTATAATTTCCTCCAGACTGAGTCGCTCTCTACAGAGCATGCTGCCTGTATTATAATATCCTCCAGACTGAAACTCTCTCGCTCTACAGAGCATGCTGCCTGTATTATAATTTCCTCCAGACTGAGTCGCTCTCTGCAGAGCATGCTGCCTGTATTATAATTTCCTCCAGACTGAGTCGCTCTCTACAGAGCATGCTGCCTGTATTATAATTTCCTCCAGACTGAGTCTCTCGCTCTACAGAGCATGCTGCCTGTATTATAATTTCCTCCAGACTGAGTCTCTCGCTCTACAGAGCATGCTGCCTGTATTATAATTTCCTCCAGACTGAGTCTCTCTCTCTACAGAGCATGCTGCCTGTATTATAATTTCCTCCAGACTGAGTCTCGCTCTCTACAGAGCATGCTGCCTGTATTATAATTTCCTCCAGACTGAGTCTCTCTCTCTACAGAGCATGCTGCCTGTATTATAATTTCCTCCAGACTGAGTCTCTCTCTCTACAGAGCATGCTGCCTGTATTATAATTTCCTCCAGACTGAGTCTCTCTCTCTACAGAGCATGCTGCCTGTATTATAATTTCCTCCAGACTGAGTCTCTCTCTACAGAGCATGCTGCCTGTATTATAATTTCCTCCAGACTGAGTCTCTCGCTCTACAGAGCATGCTGCCTGTATTATAATTTCCTCCAGACTGAGTCTCGCTCTCTACAGAGCATGCTGCCTGTATTATAATTTCCTCCAGACTGAGTCTCTCTCTACAGAGCATGCTGCCTGTATTATAATTTCCTCCAGACTGAGTCTCTCTCTACAGAGCATGCTGCCTGTATTATAATTTCCTCCAGACTGAGTCTCTCTCTCTACAGAGCATGCTGCCTGTATTATAATTTCCTCCAGACTGAGTCTCTCTCTACAGAGCATGCTGCCTGTATTATAATTTCCTCCAGACTGAGTCTCTCTCTACAGAGCATGCTGCCTGTATTATAATTTCCTCCAGACTGAGTCTCTCTCTCTACAGAGCATGCTGCCTGTATTATAATTTCCTCCAGACTGAGTCGCTCTCTACAGAGCATGCTGCCTGTATTATAATTTCCTCCAGACTGAGTCTCTCGCTCTACAGAGCATGCTGCCTGTATTATAATTTCCTCCAGACTGAGTCGCTCTCTGCAGAGCATGCTGCCTGTATTATAATTTCCTCCAGACTGAGTCGCTCTCTACAGAGCATGCTGCCTGTATTATAATTTCCTCCAGACTGAGTCTCTCTCTCTACAGAGCATGCTGCCTGTATTATAATTTCCTCCAGACTGAGTCGCTCTCTACAGAGCATGCTGCCTGTATTATAATTTCCTCCAGACTGAGTCTCTCGCTCTACAGAGCATGCTGCCTGTATTATAATTTCCTCCAGACTGAGTCGCTCTCTGCAGAGCATGCTGCCTGTATTATAATTTCCTCCAGACTGAGTCGCTCTCTACAGAGCATGCTGCCTGTATTATAATTTCCTCCAGACTGAGTCTCTCGCTCTACAGAGCATGCTGCCTGTATTATAATTTCCTCCAGACTGAGTCGCTCTCTACAGAGCATGCTGCCTGTATTATAATTTCCTCCAGACTGAGTCTCTCGCTCTACAGAGCATGCTGCCTGTATTATAATTTCCTCCAGACTGAGTCTCGCTCTCTACAGAGCATGCTGCCTGTATTATAATTTCCTCCAGACTGAGTCGCTCTCTACAGAGCATGCTGCCTGTATTATAATTTCCTCCAGACTGAGTCTCTCTCTCTACAGAGCATGCTGCCTGTATTATAATTTCCTCCAGACTGAGTCTCGCTCTCTACAGAGCATGCTGCCTGTATTATAATTTCCTCCAGACTGAGTCTCTCTCTCTACAGAGCATGCTGCCTGTATTATAATTTCCTCCAGACTGAGTCTCTCTCTCTACAGAGCATGCTGCCTGTATTATAATTTCCTCCAGACTGAGTCTCGCTCTCTACAGAGCATGCTGCCTGTATTATAATTTCCTCCAGACTGAGTCTCGCTCTCTACAGAACATGCTGCCTGTATTATAATTTCCTCCAGACTGAGTCTCTCTCTA
This sequence comes from Salvelinus alpinus, assembly GCF_045679555.1. NCBI lineage: Eukaryota > Metazoa > Chordata > Actinopteri > Salmoniformes > Salmonidae > Salvelinus > Salvelinus alpinus. Next base: position 17,974,383 of record NC_092092.1, on the reverse strand, counting down.
CAGAGCATGCTGCCTGTATTATAATTTCCTCCAGACTGAGTCTCTCGCTCTACAGAGCATGCTGCCTGTATTATAATTTCCTCCAGACTGAGTCGCTCTCTGCAGAGCATGCTGCCTGTATTATAATTTCCTCCAGACTGAGTCTCTCGCTCTACAGAGCATGCTGCCTGTATTATAATTTCCTCCAGACTGAGTCTCTCTCTCTACAGAGCATGCTGCCTGTATTATAATTTCCTCCAGACTGAGTCTCTCGCTCTACAGAATATGCTGCCTGTATTATAATTTCCTCCAGACTGAGTCTCGCTCTCTACAGAGCATGCTGCCTGTATTATAATTTCCTCCAGACTGAGTCTCTCTCTCTACAGAGCATGCTGCCTGTATTATAATTTCCTCCAGACTGAGTCTCTCTCTCTACAGAGCATGCTGCCTGTATTATAATTTCCTCCAGACTGAGTCTCTCTCTCTACAGAGCATGCTGCCTGTATTATAATTTCCTCCAGACTGAGTGTCTCGCTCTACAGAGCATGCTGCCTGTATTATAATTTCCTCCAGACTGAGTCTCTCGCTCTACAGAGCATGCTGCCTGTATTATAATTTCCTCCAGACTGAGTCTCTCTCTCTACAGAGCATGCTGCCTGTATTATAATTTCCTCCAGACTGAGTCGCTCTCTACAGAGCATGCTGCCTGTATTATAATTTCCTCCAGACTGAGTCTCTCTCTCTACAGAGCATGCTGCCTGTATTATAATTTCCTCCAGACTGAGTCTCTCTCTCTACAGAGCATGCTGCCTGTATTATAATTTCCTCCAGACTGAGTCTCTCGCTCTACAGAGCATGCTGCCTGTATTATAATTTCCTCCAGACTGAGTCTCTCTCTACAGAGCATGCTACCTGTATTATAATTTCCTCCAGACTGAGTCTCTCTCTACAGAGCATGCTGCCTGTATTATAATTTCCTCCAGACTGAGTCTCTCTCTCTACAGAGCATGCTGCCTGTATTATAATTTCCTCCAGACTGAGTCTCGCTCTCTACAGAGCATGCTGCCTGTATTATAATTTCCTCCAGACTGAGTCTCTCGCTCTACAGAGCATGCTGCCTGTATTATAATTTCCTCCAGACTGAGTCTCTCTCTCTACAGAGCATGCTGCCTGTATTATAATTTCCTCCAGACTGAGTCTCGCTCTACAGAGCATGCTGCCTGTATTATAATTTCCTCCAGACTGAGTCTCGCTCTCTACAGAGCATGCTGCCTGTATTATAATTTCCTCCAGACTGAGTCTCTCTCTCTACAGAGCATGCTGCCTGTATTATAATTTCCTCCAGACTGAGTCTCTCTCTCTACAGAGCATGCTGCCTGTATTATAATTTCCTCCAGACTGAGTCTCTCTCTCTACAGAGCATGCTGCCTGTATTATAATTTCCTCCAGACTGAGTGTCTCGCTCTACAGAGCATGCTGCCTGTATTATAATTTCCTCCAGACTGAGTCTCTCGCTCTACAGAGCATGCTGCCTGTATTATAATTTCCTCCAGACTGAGTCTCTCTCTCTACAGAGCATGCTGCCTGTATTATAATTTCCTCCAGACTGAGTCGCTCTCTACAGAGCATGCTGCCTGTATTATAATTTCCTCCAGACTGAGTCTCTCTCTCTACAGAGCATGCTGCCTGTATTATAATTTCCTCCAGACTGAGTCTCTCTCTCTACAGAGCATGCTGCCTGTATTATAATTTCCTCCAGACTGAGTCTCTCGCTCTACAGAGCATGCTGCCTGTATTATAATTTCCTCCAGACTGAGTCTCTCTCTACAGAGCATGCTACCTGTATTATAATTTCCTCCAGACTGAGTCTCTCTCTACAGAGCATGCTGCCTGTATTATAATTTCCTCCAGACTGAGTCTCTCTCTCTACAGAGCATGCTGCCTGTATTATAATTTCCTCCAGACTGAGTCTCGCTCTCTACAGAGCATGCTGCCTGTATTATAATTTCCTCCAGACTGAGTCTCTCTCTCTACAGAGCATGCTGCCTGTATTATAATTTCCTCCAGACTGAGTCTCTCTCTCTACAGAGCATGCTGCCTGTATTATAATTTCCTCCAGACTGAGTCTCTCTCTCTACAGAGCATGCTGCCTGTATTATAATTTCCTCCAGACTGAGTCTCTCTCTACAGAGCATGCTGCCTGTATTATAATTTCCTCCAGACTGAGTCTCTCGCTCTACAGAGCATGCTGCCTGTATTATAATTTCCTCCAGACTGAGTCTCGCTCTCTACAGAGCATGCTGCCTGTATTATAATTTCCTCCAGACTGAGTCTCTCTCTACAGAGCATGCTGCCTGTATTATAATTTCCTCCAGACTGAGTCTCTCTCTCTACAGAGCATGCTGCCTGTATTATCATTTCCTCCAGACTGAGTCGCTCTCTACAGAGCATGCTGCCTGTATTATAATTTCCTCCAGACTGAGTCTCTCTCTCTACAGAGCATGCTGCCTGTATTATAATTTCCTCCAGACTGAGTCTCGCTCTCTACAGAGCATGCTGCCTGTATTATAATTTCCTCCAGACTGAGTCTCGCTCTCTACAGAGCATGCTGCCTGTAGTATAATTTCCTCCAGACTGAGTCTCTCTCTCTACAGAGCATGCTGCCTGTATTATAATTTCCTCCAGACTGAGTCTCTCGCTCTACAGAGCATGCTGCCTGTATTATAATTTCCTCCAGACTGAGTCTCGCTCTCTACAGAGCATGCTGCCTGTATTATAATTTCCTCCAGACTGAGTCGCTCTCTACAGAGCATGCTGCCTGTATTATAATTTCCTCCAGACTGAGTCTCTCTCTCTACAGAGCATGCTGCCTGTATTGTAATTTCCTCCAGACTGAGTCGCTCTCTACAGAGCATGCTGCCTGTATTATAATTTCCTCCAGACTGAGTCTCTCGCTCTACAGAGCATGCTGCCTGTATTATAATTTCCTCCAGACTGAGTCTCTCGCTCTACAGAGCATGCTGCCTGTATTATAATTTCCTCCAGACTGAGTCGCTCTCTACAGAGCATGCTGCCTGTATTATAATTTCCTCCAGACTGAGTCTCTCGCTCTACAGAGCATGCTGCCTGTATTATAATTTCCTCCAGACTGAGTCGCTCTCTACAGAGCATGCTGCCTTTATTATAATTTCCTCCAGACTGAGTCTCTCGCTCTACAGAGCATGCTGCCTGTATTATAATTTCCTCCAGACTGAGTCTCTCGCTCTACAGAGCATGCTGCCTGTATTATAATTTCCTCCAGACTGAGTCTCGCTCTCTACAGAGCATGCTGCCTGTATTATAATTTCCTCCAGACTGAGTCTCTCTCTCTACAGAGCATGCTGCCTGTATTATAATTTCCTCCAGACTGAGTCTCGCTCTCTACAGAGCATGCTGCCTGTATTATAATTTCCTCCAGACTGAGTCTCTCTCTCTACAGAGCATGCTGCCTGTATTATAATTTCCTCCAGACTGAGTCTCTCTCTCTACAGAGCATGCTGCCTGTATTATAATTTCCTCCAGACTGAGTCTCTCTCTCTACAGAGCATGCTGCCTGTATTATAATTTTCTCCAGACTGAGTCTCTCTCTCTACAGAGCATGCTGCCTGTATTATAATTTCCTCCAGACTGAGTCTCTCGCTCTACAGAGCATGCTGCCTGTATTATAATTTCCTCCAGACTGAGTCTCGCTCTCTACAGAGCATGCTGCCTGTATTATAATTTCCTCCAGACTGAGTCTCTCTCTCTACAGAGCATGCTGCCTGTATTATAATTTCCTCCAGACTGAGTCTCTCTCTCTACAGAGCATGCTGCCTGTATTATAATTTCCTCCAGACTGAGTCTCGCTCTCTACAGAGCATGCTGCCTGTATTATAATTTCCTCCAGACTGAGTCTCGCTCTCTACAGAACATGCTGCCTGTATTATAATTTCCTCCAGACTGAGTCTCTCTCTACAGAGCATGCTGCCTGTATTATAATTTCCTCCAGACTGAGTCTCTCGCTCTACAGAGCATGCTGCCTGTATTATAATTTCCTCCAGACTGAGTCGCTCTCTGCAGAGCATGCTGCCTGTATTATAATTTCCTCCAGACTGAGTCTCTCGCTCTACAGAGCATGCTGCCTGTATTATAATTTCCTCCAGACTGAGTCTCTCTCTCTACAGAGCATGCTGCCTGTATTATAATTTCCTCCAGACTGAGTCGCTCTCTACAGAGCATGCTGCCTGTATTATAATTTCCTCCAGACTGAGTCTCTCGCTCTACAGAGCATGCTGCCTGTATTATAATTTCCTCCAGACTGAGTCGCTCTCTGCAGAGCATGCTGCCTGTATTATAATTTCCTCCAGACTGAGTCGCTCTCTACAGAGCATGCTGCCTGTATTATAATTTCCTCCAGACTGAGTCTCTCGCTCTACAGAGCATGCTGCCTGTATTATAATTTCCTCCAGACTGAGTCGCTCTCTACAGAGCATGCTGCCTGTATTATAATTTCCTCCAGACTGAGTCTCTCTCTCTACAGAGCATGCTGCCTGTATTATAATTTCCTCCAGACTGAGTCTCTCTCTCTACAGAGCATGCTGCCTGTATTATAATTTCCTCCAGACTGAGTCTCTCTCTCTACAGAGCATGCTGCCTGTATTATAATTTCCTCCAGACTGAGTGTCTCGCTCTACAGAGCATGCTGCCTGTATTATAATTTCCTCCAGACTGAGTCTCTCGCTCTACAGAGCATGCTGCCTGTATTATAATTTCCTCCAGACTGAGTCTCTCTCTCTACAGAGCATGCTGCCTGTATTATAATTTCCTCCAGACTGAGTCGCTCTCTACAGAGTATGCTGCCTGTATTATAATTTCCTCCAGACTGAGTCTCTCTCTCTACAGAGCATGCTGCCTGTATTATAATTTCCTCCAGACTGAGTCTCTCTCTCTACAGAGCATGCTGCCTGTATTATAATTTCCTCCAGACTGAGTCTCTCGCTCTACAGAGCATGCTGCCTGTATTATAATTTCCTCCAGACTGAGTCTCTCTCTCTACAGAGCATGCTGCCTGTATTATAATTTCCTCCAGACTGAGTCTCTCGCTCTACAGAGCATGCTGCCTGTATTATAATTTCCTCCAGACTGAGTCTCTCTCTCTACAGAGCATGCTGCCTGTATTATAATTTCCTCCAGACTGAGTCTCGCTCTCTGCAGAGCATGCTGCCTGTATTATAATTTCCTCCAGACTGAGTCTCTCGCTCTACAGAGCATGCTGCCTGTATTATAATTTCCTCCAGACTGAGTCTCGCTCTCTACAGAGCATGCTGCCTGTATTATAATTTCCTCCAGACTGAGTCTCGCTCTCTGCAGAGCATGCTGCCTGTATTATAATTTCCTCCAGACTGAGTCTCTCGCTCTACAGAGCATGCTGCCTGTATTATAATTTCCTCCAGACTGAGTCTCGCTCTCTACAGAGCATGCTGCCTGTATTATAATTTCGTCCAGACTGAGTCTCTCGCTCTACAGAGCATGCTGCCTGTATTATAATTTCCTCCAGACTGAGTCTCTCTCTCTACAGAGCATGCTGCCTGTATTATAATTTCCTCCAGACTGAGTCTCTCGCTCTACAGAGCATGCTGCCTGTATTATAATTTCCTCCAGACTGAGTCGCTCTCTACAGAGCATGCTGCCTGTATTATAATTTCCTCCAGACTGAGTCTCTCTCTCTACAGAGCATGCTGCCTGTATTATAATTTCCTCCAGACTGAGTCTCTCGCTCTACAGAGCATGCTGCCTGTATTATAATTTCCTCCAGACTGAGTCTCTCTCTACAGAGCATGCTGCCTACATGATCATTTATTCCAGACTGAGTCTCTCTCTACAGAGCATGCTGCCTACATGATCATTTATTCCAGACTGAGTCTCTCTCTACAGAGCATGCTGCCTACATGATCATTTATTCCAGACTGAGTCTCTCTACAGAGCATGCTGCCTACATGATCATTTATTCTAGACTGAGCCTCTCTCTACAGAGCATGCTGCCTACATGATCATTTATTCTAGACTGAGTCTCTCTCTACAGAGCATGCTGCCTGTATTATAATTTCCTCCAGACTGAGTCTCTCTCTCTACAGAGCATGCTGCCTGTATTATAATTTCCTCCAGACTGAGTCTCTCTCTACAGAGCATGCTGCCTGTATTATAATTTCCTCCAGACTGAGTCTCTCTCTCTACAGAGCATGCTGCCTGTATTATAATTTCCTCCAGACTGAGTCTCTCGCTCTACAGAGCATGCTGCCTGTATTATAATTTCCTCCAGACTGAGTCTCTCGCTCTACAGAGCATGCTGCCTGTATTATAATTTCCTCCAGACTGAGTCTCTCGCTCTACAGAGCATGCTGCCTGTATTATAATTTCCTCCAGACTGAGTCTCTCTCTACAGAGCATGCTGCCTACATGATCATTTATTCCAGACTGAGTCTCTCTCTACAGAGCATGCTGCCTACATGATCATTTATTCCAGACTGAGTCTCTCTCTACAGAGCATGCTGCCTACATGATCATTTATTCCAGACTGAGTCTCTCTACAGAGCATGCTGCCTACATGATCATTTATTCCAGACTGAGTCTCTCTCTACAGAGCATGCTGCCTACATGATCATTTATTCCAGACTGAGTCTCTCTACAGAGCATGCTGCCTACATGATCATTTATTCTAGACTGAGCCTCTCTCTACAGAGCATGCTGCCTACATGATCATTTATTCTAGACTGAGTCTCTCTCTACAGAGCATGCTGCCTACATGATCATTTATTCCAGACTGAGTGTCTCTCTACAGAGCATGCTGCCTACATGATCATTTATTCCAGACTGAGTCTCTCTACAGAGCATGCTGCCTACATGATCATTTATTCCAGACTGAGTGTCTCTCTACAGAGCATGCTGCCTACATGATCATTTATTCCAGACTGAGTGTCTCTCTACAGAGCATGCTGCCTACATGATCATTTATTCCAGACTGAATCTCTCTACAGAGCATGCTGCCTACATGATAATTTATTCCAGACTGAGTGTCTCTCTACAGAGCATGCTGCCTACATGATCATTTATTCCAGACTGAGTCTCTCTACAGAGCATGCTGCCTACATGATCATTTATTCCAGACTGAGTCTCTCTACAGAGCATGCTGCCTAAATGATCATTTATTCCAGACTGAGTCTCTGTACAGAGCATGCTGCCTACATTATCATTTATTCCAGACTGAGTCTCTGTACAGAGCATGCTGCCTGCAGTAGTATATAATGGCTAGCAGTCGTCAGTTCAACACCAGTTATTGGGGGTGTAGGGCAGTATTTTTAGGCCAGGGCCCGTTTTCATTCAAAGTCTCAGAGTAGGAGTGCTGAGTCAGGATCATTTTTGTTTTTTAGATCACAATGCCCAATGATTTTGAGACACTTTCTGAGTATGGGCCCGCATCTGACTTGAATTACTAAGTACCCAGACCGGAAGCTTACAGTATATATCTAGTTTCCACGATTTAACTCCAAGCACAAATCTATCTTTATTCTTGTTCAGGTACCAGCAGAGGAGTGCCATCAAACTGACAAGATGTTTAGAGACAAAGTCAGGAACAGACATCACTGCTGTGTCAGTCATCAATGACTTCTACTCCTGTATCCTTCATCACTCAATCCAGTGATCACTGTAACTGAGAAATATAGGATCAGTATCCACTCTCTCCTCATGTCTTAGATCATCGTTACCAAAAGCATTCATCTACCCTCATAGCTACTTACCATAGTAGTTTATTCTTAATATTAGTGACACTATTTGATAGTATTTATCTACAGTTAACACAATTCTACAAAGCCTTTGGTTATGGATCACAATCTGTAGAGAGTCTTTATCACTAGTGCTGATCAACAATAACCCATATCATTCACTGACTGACAGCAAGGAATCTCTTCAGAGAGCAGTCTCCATTTCTAAGCAAACTCACAAATAACACAGTAACACACAGAGAGTGGAAAATCTTACAGAATCATCGGATGTCTACTTTCCTTTCTACTTTGTCCGTTGCCAAGCACAACGCAGCTTAATACCTCAGTAAAAACGACACTCAGTCCTCCAAACATTGCTATAAATGGACTTTAGGGTTCAGAGGATTTATTAGAAAATAAATGTATTGTAAAACTCTTTAACAAGGAGACATTCGGGATGGAGACATTCCTGAAACGTTCAAGTAATTGTCAGTGTCCCAAATGGCACCCTATTCTCTTTACAGTGCCCTATTCCCTCTGGGTCCTGATCAAAAGTAGTGCACAAAATATGGAATATGTTGCTATTTGGGATGCAGACATTGTGTTGATTTAGTGCCAAGATCAACTGTGGCAGACCGGAGGCTACACGTGAGGTTTGAAGCCCTTCATGAGCAGAATAGGTTAGAGCAGCAGGACCTGGTGCTGTGGTGGATATGACACGGTTGTGTTACCAGAATGGTTTCGTAAAACATATTGAAATGAATGGTTTATTCTCGCTGAGTGGTATAACTTACTGGAGTTTCACTTGAAGGGGCAATCGGCAGTTGCTACATACATTTTTAAAAACTTATAAATTGATGATATGTACCCATTGAGTCTTGAAAAATATAACTTAGAAATGCCTCATATGCTTATTTCAACTGTTGTACCCCATAGCTTCAAAACATGGTTAAAACTGTAATTTTGATGTCATGGATGGTATCCATAGCTCTTTGAGAGTGGTTACATTGTTCCAGCCCCATACCTCAGCTTTTTACTGAAACGGGCAGGAAGGATGCTTTGTTATTGTTTCTACTCCTGATTGCCCCTTTAAGAATGATCAATGTGAGTTTCAGAGTGAAACTTAACTGCCCATTGAGTACTGTAATGGACTTTCCTTAGCAGCTGTATGTGTCAGACATAGTGCTGGTGAGTGGTGCTGACCGCTCCATCCAGGTGTTGGACATGAACACAGGGACAGTGGCCTCACAGCTCCCTGATGCCCACAGCAGAGCTGTCCATCACATCACACAGAACAAGGTAAGAAGAGAACCCTGAGCACACAACAGTCACAACACATTCAAAACCACTACATAGGCTAGCATAAACATTTACCAGGAGGAGGCTTAATCTGGGTTCAAGAAAGCAGCCCTATATGTTGTAAAATGTGTTTGAATTATGACCGTTCTAGGATGTACATGGAACAGTTCAGATGACATTGTCGGATGTTGAAGTGATTGAGGTGATGTCACTAGGGTTTTTCGTTCAGGAAAGGTCAGAGAGGGATGGAGTTAGTGATTAAAATACCACATAATGGTTGAGTCTATAAAAGCTGAAAGCTCATGGTCTGAGGTCACTTCCTTCCCTCAGTGGGGCTGTGATGGCACACTCCTCCATCTCTGGAAAGCACACTGGGTTCCTCGAAAGATGCAGCTATATAGGTCAATAAAATCACTCTGAAAATCCATTAAAGCAAACCCTTTCCTAGTAATATGCCACCATGTTTTACTGTAGATCGGAATTTGGTGCGTTTGGCTAGCAAATTTATTGCAAGTGTGTATCCTAAAAGTAGTGCATCACTAAAAGCAAGTTTACCGGAGGACAGATTGGAGTGGAAAAGTGCACAGTCGTCTTGTCTTGGTACGTCCGCAACACCCATACTGCAGTCAGACGATGTAGTCCTTGGCAGACCAGACATAGGTATTATATTATTTAAGGAGCAGTATTAGTTTACCTTAAAGCTCATAGGGATCTGGTCAAACTGTGTAGGAATAGGGTGCCTTTTGGGACTCAGCCTTTAACTCTTTCACAGTCCTCCCACGACACAGAACTTTTCTGGAGGACATAATGAAAGTGAGCTAGCTTGCCTTGGGCGGGCATGCAGTGGTACATCAGCAACACCCATCTTCCATCATACTGGACTGTCAGAGGATGTATTCCTTGGCATACCAGACATGGGTGTTGTATTATATAAGATGATAGGGTCTTAGCCTACGTTGTGTAAGAAACAAATCTCTTTCTGGGGATGAAAGTGTCAGGCTGTGGTGTGAATGAAGAAGACCGTGATGGGACAGTGGATATATCCTAAATGGCACCCTATAGGCCCTTGTTAAAAGTAGTGCACTATAAAGGGAATAGGATGCCATTTAAGACGTAATCAGTGTTTCCAAGAGTGAAGGACTCGTTGAGCCATCATCGGTATAATTAATCTCTCTAAGGAGTAAAGCCACACTCTCTCACACACACACACACACACATGCACACACACACATTGGTTAAAAGTAGTGCACTATATGGGGAATAGGTTTCCATTTGGACCGGAGCCCAAGAGTGGTCTCAGCCTCAACCAGTGCATGGAAACATATGGAAATATCCTTTGTGCAGTAAATGCATGCATGTTCAATAAATGATACAAGTGTATAGGAGGGGTGTGCATATCATTCCAGTCTTTGACATAACTGTCAAATTAATTCAACATGTTTCAGAGCTATTTCTATTTAAAATATTATATATTATGTCTCATACAAGACCAAGTTATTAATATGAAACCAAGCCAGTTTTGTAACAATAGGAATATCTATAAGTAGCCATGTTTTATGTATCTGAGATATGTCTGGAATATTTAATCGCTCACAGACACAGACAGTAGATAGGGGGACAGACAAATGGACAGACAGAAGACAGGCAGAAAGACAGAGACTGACACATGGACAGACAGAAGACAGGCAGAAAGACAGAGACTGACACATGGACAGACAGAAGACAGGCAGAAAGACAGAGACTGACACATGGACAGACAGAAGACAGGCAGAAAGACAGACTGACACATGGACAGACAAGCAAACAGACAGACAATGATCATGGGGTTGAACTGGGTAAAACTGGAACAACAGGATGGTTGCACCCATTGACCCGACTATGTTTACTGTGAAGAGGGGGCACGGATCTGCTCTCGTGTTGACCTGACCCGCCCAACACAGGCCTTTGACACACACACACACACACACACACACACACACACACACACACACACACACACACACACACACACACACGCTGCATTGTCATCACTCAGAGAACACACACACAGTCACAGAGGCAGTAGCCTGGATTAACTGGGTGAACTGCACCTAGTGGCCTGGCTTAATAACTTCTTGTCACTACAGGGGGTGCTGTTTCAACTTCGACATTTTGCGTCTCCAAATTAAACTGCCTCGTACTCAATTCTTGCTCGTACAATATGCATATTATTATCTCTACAATCTCTAGTTTCTAAAACCGTTTGAATTATGTCTGTGGGTGAACCAGAACTCTTTCTACAGCGAAAATCATGACAGGACATGCGAAGGTCTGAAAACTAGGCTCTGATCTCGGATCAGTTTAAAGCTCTGTGTGTGCCCTATGGATCGAAATGAACTGCACCCGCCTTCCCCTGGATGTCAGTAACCAATGAGAAGTGGAATGGTGTTTCTACGTATTTCTCAGAGCTTATAAAAGGGCAAGGAACGAGGTGCGCTCTCTTTTCGACTTAGAAAATCTGAAATATTGTCTGGATTCACAAGATGTTGGGCTTTCATTTGCTGTACGCTGTGTATTTTTCAGAAATGTTTTAAGATGAGTAATTAGGTAATACACGTTGCTCTCTGTAGTTATTCTAGTCGCTTTGGGTGAGTTTTGTGATAGTGGCTGCAATGGTAAACTGTGATTTATACCTGAAAAATGCAGATTTTTCTAAAAAAACATATGCTATACCATAAATATGTTATCAGACTATCATCTTATGAAGTTGTTTCTTGGTTAGTGGCTATATATATCTTTATTTAGTCGAATTAGTGATAGCTACTGATGGAGTAAAAAACTGGTGGAGTAAAAAAAGTGGTGTCTTTTGCTAACGTGGTTAGCTAATAGATTTACATATTGTGTCTTCCCTGTAAAACATTTTAAAAATCAGAAATGATGGCTGGATTCACAAGATGTTGGGCTTTCATTTGCTGTATGCTGTGTATTTTTCAGAAATGTTTTAGGATGAGTATTTTGGTAATTGACGTCGGTCTCTGTAATTATTCCGGCTGCTTCCAACGCTATTTCAGATTGCAGCTGCAATGTAGAACTGTGATTTATACCTGAAATATGCAATTTTTTCTAAAAAGACATATGCTATACCATAAATATGTTATCAGACTGTCATCTTATGAAGTTGTTTCTTGGTTAGTGGCTATATACAGTGGGGAGAACAAGTATTTGATACACTGCCGATTTTGCAGGTTTTCCTACTTACAAAGCATGTAGAGGTGTGTAATTTTTATCATAGGTACACTTCAACTGTGAGAGACGGAATCTAAAACAAAAATCCAGAAAATCACATTGTATGATTTTTAAGTAATTAATTAACATTTTATTGCATGACATAAGTATTTGATACATCAGAAAAGCAGAACTTAATATTTGGTACAGAAACCTTTGTTTGCAATTACAGAGATCAGACGTTTCCTGTAGTTCTTGACCAGGTTTGCACACACTGCAGCAGGGATTTTGGCCCACTCCTCCATACAGACCTTCTCCAGATCCTTCAGGTTTCGGGGCTGTCGCTGGGCAATACGGACTTTCAGCTCCCTCCAAAGATTTTCTATTGGGTTCAGGTCTGGAGACTGGCTAGGCCACTCCAGGACCTTGAGATGCTTCTTACGGAGCCACTCCTTAGTTGCCCTGGCTGTGTGTTTTGGGTCGTTGTCATTCTGGAAGACCCAGCCACGACCCATCTTCAATGCTCTTACTGAGGGAAGGAGGTTGTTGGCCAAGATCTCGCGATACATGGCCCCATCCATCCTCCCCTCAATACGGTGCAGTCGTCCTGTCCCCTTTGCAGAAAAGCATCCCCAAAGAATGATGTTTCCACCTCCATGCTTCACAGTTGGGATGGTGTTCTTGGGGTTGTACTCATCCTTCTTCTTCCTCCAAACACAGCGAGTGGAGTTTAGACCAAAAAGCTCTATTTTTGTCTCATCAGACCACATGACCTTCTCCCATTCCTCCTCTGGATCATCCAGATGGTCATTGGCAAACTTCAGACGGGCCTGGACATGCGCTGGCTTGAGCAGGGGGACCTTGCGTGCGCTGCAGGATTTTAATCCATGACGGCGTAGTGTGTTACTAATGGTTTTCTTTGAGACTGTGGTCCCAGCTCTCTTCAGGTCATTGACCAGGTCCTGCCGTTTAGTTCTGGGCTGATCCCTCACCTTCCTCATGATCATTGATGCCCCACGAGGTGAGATCTTGCATGGAGCCCCAGACCGAGGGTGATTGACCGTCATCTTGAACTTCTTCCATTTTCTAATAATTGCGCCAACAGTTGTTGCCTTCTCACCAAGCTGCTTGCCTATTGTCCTGTAGCCCATCCCAGCCTTGTGCAGGTCTACAATTTTATCCCTGATGTCCTTACACAGCTCTCTGGTCTTGGCCATTGTGGAGAGGTTGGAGTCTGTTTGATTGAGTGTGTGGACAGGTGTCTTTTATACAGGTAACGAGTTCAAACAGGTGCAGTTAATACAGGTAATGAGTGGAGAACAGGAGGGCGTCTTAAAGAAAAACTAACAGGTCTGTGAGAGCCGGAAATCTTACTGGTTGGTAGGTGATCAAATACTTATGTCATGCAATAAAATACAAATTAATTACTTAAAAATCATACAATGTGATTTTCTGGATTTTTGTTTTAGATTCCGTCTCTCACAGTTGAAGTGTACCTATGATAAAAATTACAGACCTCTAAATGCTTTGTAAGTAGGAAAACCTGCAAAATCGGCAGTGTATCAAATACTTGTTCTCCCCACTGTATATCTTTATTTAGTCGAAATTGTGATAGCTGCCCATGCAGGAAAAAAATGGTGGAGAAAAAAAAGTTGTGTCTTTTGCTATCGTGGTTAGCTAATAGATTTACATATTGTGTCTTCCCTGTAAAACATTTAAAAAATCGGAAATGATGGCTGGATTCACAAGATCTGTATCTTTCATTTGGTGTCTTGGACTTGTGATTTCATGAACATTTGATTATATGATATCCCTGTGGCTTTAGGCTAGGCTATGCTAGTCAGCTTTTTTGATGGGGGGGATCCCGGATCCGGGGTTATGACTCGTTATTAACTTGCATTAACCCATCCTGATCCCTCCTTCAGCTGGGAACCACTCTTCCACCGCCTGCTCTCCCACCGCCTGCTCTCTCCCACCGCCTGCTCTCTCCCACCGCCTGCTCTCTCCCACCGCCTGCTCTCCCGCACCGCCTGCTCTCTCCCACCGCCTGCTCTCTCCCACCGCCTGCTCTCTCCCACCGCCTGCTCTCTCCCACCGCTTTGTCTCTCCCACCGCCTGCTCTCTCCCACCGCCTGCTCTCTCCCATTGCCTGCTCTCCCGCACCGCCTGCTCTCTCCCACCGCCTGCTCTCTCCCACCGCCTGCTCTCTCCCACCGCCTACTCTCTCCCACCGTCTGCTCTCTCCCACCGCCTGCTCTCTCCCACCGTCTGCTCTCTCCCACCGCCTGCTCTCTCCCACCGCCTGCTCTCTCCCACCGCCTGCTCTCTCCCACCGCCTGCTCTCTCCCACCGTCTGCTCTCTCCCACCGTCTGCTCTCTCCCACCGCCTGCTCTCTCCCACCGCCTGCTCTCTCCCACCGCCTGCTCTCCCGCACCACCTGCTCTCCCACCACCTGTCTCCCTCGGCCCAAAGACGTCTGGCACCCTTCTCTTTCACGCAACATAGGATAGCATAGAATGTAGGCTGCAGCCTATCCCCTATGTAGTTCACTTCTTTTGAAGCTAGATGGCGAATCAGTAGAGTGAGAGTCAGGGTAAAGTAGTGCACTATATAGGGAATAGGGTGCCATTTGGGATGCAGACAGTGTGTTGAGTCTCTTTTCACCTTGTCTTTTCCCAGTCACGCCACCCCATTGTGTGCAGCGCATTGTGGGCCGGCTGTACCGGCCATGGCATGCTGACCTGTGTTGACTCAGGCGGAACGCTGCGTCAATGTGGGGTCATCCCTCTTTCTGGGTGCCTTAGGGCTATGGGGCCACCTGGGCGCTGCCTTGTGGTCTTAGGGACAGTGCAGGGCACAGGGGCCGGAGGGGTAATGCCTCAGGAGCATCATGGGGAATGTCTTTCTATGCCTGGAAAGACTGTGTACATAATATAGCACACACACACACACACCAGAACTCACAAATACACACACACACACTAGGGATGCGCGGATTGACTCATAACGCACAGTCCCAGCCGTTATATCTGCGGGGGTGGGTTTAGTGACATGAAATATTGTATGGATGAAGGGTGGGTTTAGTGACATGAAATATTGTGTGGATGAAGGGCGGGTTTAGTGGCATGAAATATTGTATGGATGAAGGGCGGGTTTAGTGACATGAAATATTGTATGGATGAAGTGCGGGTGGGTTTAGTGACATGAAATATTGTATGGATGAAGGGCGGGTTTAGTGGCATGAAATATTGTGTGGATGAAGGGCGGGTTTAGTGGCATGAAATATTGTATGGATGAAGGGCGGGTTTAGTGGCATGAAATATTGTATGGATGAAGGGCAGGTTGAATAAAGAGAAGACAATGCATAAAAAAATCCATGAATGTATCATTCTTGTGCAATTTATATCTATAGGCTACATTGAGGTTTTTATTTCATTATGTTAATGCTATATTGCATTAATGTGTGAGCCTAAGCTTTAGGGCCTAACTGTACGTGGGCCAAATAGCCTACACTCCAATCACCAAATACTTTTGGGGACAGGCAGAAAATGTTAACGCTGATCCACGGAGGCAAAAAGAACAATGTCAGAGTTTAATTCAGGAAGAGAAAAGCTGTGAAATGGGACAGTTGAAAAAACAGTGAAGGGAGGTCCAGAAAAGTCATGTTTGGGAAAGATTTGGTCAAGTGTTAAAGAGGAGGATAGCAGTGCCGGTTGCGATGATTATGAGGGGCTGTACAAATTCCACAGTCACAAGACGGGGACTTCAAATAGGCCTATAGCACGTCAAGGGAACTGTAGCCAACTGTTCAGTTGGGTTACATGGGAACTGTAGTCTACTGTTCAGTTGGGTTACATGGGAACTGTAGTCTACTGTTCAGTTGGGTTACATGGGAACTGTAGTCTACTGTTCAGTTGGGTTACATGGGAACTGTAGTCTACTGTTCAGTGGGGTTACATGGGAACTGTAGTCTACTGTTCAGTTGGGTTACATGGGAACTGTAGTCTACTGTTCAGTTGGGTTACATGGGAACTGTAGTCTACTGTTCAGTTGGGTTACATGGGAACGGTAGTCTACTGTTCAGTTGGGTTACATGGGAACGGTAGTCTACTGTTCAGTTGGGTTACATGGGAACGGTAGTCTACTGTTCAGTTGGGTTACATGGGAACTGTAGTCTACTGTTCAGTTGGGTTACATGGGAACTGTAGTCTACTGTTCAGTTGGGTTACATGGGAACTGTAGTCTACTGTTCAGTTGGGTTACATGGGAACTGTAGTCTACTGTTCAGTTGGGTTACATGGGAACTGTAGTCTACTGTTCAGTTGGGTTACATGGGAACTGTAGTCTACTGTTCAGTTGGGTTACATGGGAACTGTAGTCTACTGTTCAGTTGGGTTACATGGGAACTGTAGTCTACTGTTCAGTTGGGTTACATGGGAACTGTAGTCTACTGTTCAGTTGGGTTACATGGGAACTGTAGTCTACTGTTCAGTTGGGTTACATGGGAACTGTAGTCTACTGTTCAGTTGGGTTACATGGGAACTGTAGTCTACTGTTCAGTTGGGTTACATGGGAACTGTAGTCTACTGTTCAGTTGGGTTACATGGGAACTGTAGTCTACTGTTCAGTTGGGTTACATGGGAACTGTAGTCTACTGTTCAGTTGGGTTACATGGGAACTGTAGTCTACTGTTCAGTTGGGTTACATGGGAACTGTAGTCTACTGTTCAGTTGGGTTACATGGGAACTGTAGTCTACTGTTCAGTTGGGTTACATGGGAACTGTAGTCTACTGTTCAGTTGGGTTACATGGGAACTGTAGTCTACTGTTCAGTTGGGTTACATGGGAACGGTAGTCTACTGTTCAGTTGGGTTACATGGGAACTGTAGTCTACTGTTCAGTTGGGTTACATGGGAACGGTAGTCTACTGTTCAGTTGGGTTACATGGGAACGGTAGTCTACTGTTCAGTTGGGTTACATGGGAACTGTAGTCTACTGTTCAGTTGGGTTACATGGGAACTGTAGTCTATTGTTCAGTTGGGTTACATGGGAACTGAAATCTGGACACTGACTGTCGGTCTATAACCTCTCACAAAGCAGTAAAATGATACACCAACATTTTTACTCAGGAACAGGAGTGGAGAAATATGATTTATTTCTTTCAGCATCTTGAGAAAATGCAAATGAAAAGTTAGATACCGTCTGTAGAGGTGCTGTCTTTATCAGCATAATTGAAGCTGATAGTATTTCAACCACAAAATATGCACCCAAGCTGCACTGAAATCTGATCAGAAACATGTTGGGTCGTTTTCACAGCTTTCTATTTCTTTACAACCAGTCAAACTGAGGTCATTTGGACATTTTGCACCGAAAATCGTTCCTGTTTTTTTTTGGTTATTGCATTTTCTTCCCGGTTCCTAAATGTCTTTGCTCAGCAAAAAAGGCAGAGATAACAGAGAGAACTTTACCGATGTGAACTAGGTTGATAATTATTTCTGTCGATTTATGACATTCTGGTGAGGAAGGGTTAATTTAGTCTTCTAGGGCAACATAATGACAGAAGAGGAGCTACATGTATCTAATTATAGACAAGTTGACTAACAAATAGCCAACAAAATGTTGGAAATTATAAGCAGAAACAAATCTAAATCAGGCAAAAACAATTCTGTACCCCTTGTAAAAAATTATTTCCGCTCTTTTCTATATTTGCGAGTTAGGGTCAGGTGAGGGCCTCAGATTTTCACTCATAGTCGGGCGGTTGTTGATGGGTTATTGGTAATTGCGGGCGGGCGAACAAAAAGCAGACACACACACACACACACACACACACACACACACACACACACACACACACACACACACACACACAGACACAGACACACACACACAAAGCGTACATAACATAGATAACATCCCCCCTCTCCTCACCTAATCTCCTCCCCTCACTTTCTCCGACCTTATCCCTGGGATGGCTTGGGTTCTTGCACCAAGCAAAGTTTTTTAATAAAGGTACATCAATGTAAATAAAGCTGTTTTATAAGATGTGTTGCTTACCCCCAAAAAAGTATTGCAGAGTTCAACGTAGAGGGATTTGTGTGTGCACCATATCTCTGTATATTGACCGGACATGTGGCTCAGACATTGTGAACTGAAGCAGCTTCTTCAGCACTGCTTAAACTTTCCATCTTTTCCTTTCTCTGCAAAGATCACCTGGAAATCATCAGAGCCGAGGCACTTCTCAGAAACTACAACTTGAAATGCCCTCTCAGACTCACTTTCCCACATTCTTACTGGAAACCTAACCTAAACAAAACAAACCTCCTCTCCTTCATTATGTGCATCATCAAAGAATCTGGTGTAAAAGTCATAAATTGACCCTATGAATATCCCTAAAGGGCAAGATGATAAAAAGTTTGTTTGTTTTAGTGAGTGAAGAAACAGCCTCAGTCCAAGGGTGTCTCCAAAATGACACCATATCCCCTATATAGTACACTACTCTTGATCAGCTCTGGTCAAAAGTAGTTCACTATATAGGGAATAGAGTACCATTTGGGGGACAGACAAAGTCTCTTATCCCATCTCGGTGGGTTGTGGTGGTGGGGGAAGATGAAAAGAATGACACATTTGTTTCCATTCCAGCATTCAGCATAGTAATGCAGCTACGGTTCTCAGCACCCTATTCAGGTGTTACCTCTACTCTGTCTCCATCTGACTCTACTCTGTCTCCATCTGACTCTACTCTGTCTCCATCTGACTCGACTCTCTGTCTCCACCTGACTCTACTCTCTGTCTCCACCTGACTCTACTCTGGTCCACCTGACTCTACTCTGTCTCCATCTGACTCTACTCTGTCTCCACCTGACTCTACTCTGTCTCCACCTGACTCTACTCTCTGTCTCCACCTGACTCTACTCTCAGTCTCCACCTGACTCTACTCTCTGTCTCCACCTGACTCTACTCTGTCTCCACCTGACTCTACTCTGTCTCCACCTGACTCTACTCTCTGTCTCCACCTGACTCTACTCTCTGTCTCCACCTGACTCTACTCTCTGTCTCTCTCTGACTCTACTCTCTGTCTCTCTCTGACTCTTTAACATTCAGGGGTTACCTCTACTCTCTCTCTGACTCTAATCTGTCTCTCTCTGACTCTTTAACATTCAGGGGTTACCTCTACTCTCTCTCTGACTCTACTCTGTCTCCACCTGACTCTACTCTCTGTCTCCACCTGACTCTACTCTCTGTCTCCATCTGACTCTACTCTCTTTCTCCACCTGACTCTACTCTGTCTCCACCTGACTCTACTCTCTGTCTCCACCTGACTCTACTCTCTGTCTCTCTCTGACTCTTTAACATTCAGGGGTTACCTCTACTCTCGCTCTGACTCTAATCTGTCTCTCTCTGACTACTCTGTCTCTCTCTGACTATTTAACATTCAGGGGTTACCTCTACTCTGTCTCTCTCTGACTCTTTAACATGCAGGGGATAACTCTATTCTGTCTCTCTCTGACTCTTTAACATTCAGGTGTTACCTCTACTCTGTCTCTCTCTGACTATTTAACATTCAGGGGTTACCTCTACTCCCTCTCTCTGACTCTACGCTGTATCTCTCTGACTCTCTCACATTCAGGGGTTACCTCTACTCTGTCTTTCTCTGACTCTACTCTGTCTCTCTCACATTCAGGGGTTACCTCTACTCTCTCTCTCTGACTCTACTCTGTCTCTCTCTCTGACTCTTTAACATTCAGGGGTTACCTCTACTCTCTCTCTGACTCTAATCTGTCTCTCTCTGACTCTTTAACATTCAGGGGTTACCTCTACTCTCTCTCTGACTCTACTCTGTCTCCACCTGACTCTACTCTCTGTCTCCACCTGACTCTACTCTCTGTATCCTACTGACTCTACTCTCTGTCTCTCTCTGACTCTACTCTGTCTCTCTCTGACTCTACTCTGTCTCTCTCTGACTACTCTATCTCTCTCTGACTCTTTAACATTCAGGGGTTACCTCTACTCTGTCTCCCTCTGACTCTTTAACATTCAGGAGTTACCTCTACTCTATTTCTCTCTGACTCTACTCTGTCTCTCTCTGACTCTTTAACATTCAGGGGTTACCTCTACTCTCTCTGACTCTCGCACATTCAGGGGTTACCTCTACTCTCTCTCTCTCTGATTCTAATCTGTCTCTCTCTGACTCTACGCTGTCTCTCTCTGACTCTTTAACATTCAGGGGTTACCTCTACTCTCTCTCTCTCTGACTCTACTCTGTCTCTCTTTGACTACTCTGTCTCTCTCTGACTCTTTAACATGCAGGGGTTACCTCTACCCTGTCTCTCTCTGACTCTACTCTGTCTCTCTCTGACTCTACTCTGTCTCTCTCTGACTACTCTGTCTCTCTCTGACTCTTTAACATTCAGGGGTTACTTCTACTCTCTCTCTGACTCTAATCTGTCTCTCTCTGTCTCTACTCTGTCTCTCTCTGACTCTTTCACATTCAGGGGTTACCTCTACTCTGTCTTTCTCTGACTCTATTCTGTCTCTTTCTGACTCTTTAACATTCAAGGGTTACCTCTACTCTGTCTCTATCTGACTCTCTCACATTCAGGGGTTACCTCTACTGTCTCTCTCTGACTCTACTCTGTCTCTCTGACTCTACTCTCTCTTTCTGACTCTTTAACATTCAGGGGTTACCTCTACTCTCTCTTTGACTCTACTCTGTCTCTCTCTGACTCTCTCATATTCAGGGGTTACCTCTATTCTCTCTCTCTGACTCTACTCTGTCTCTCTCTGACTCTACTCTGTCTCTCTCTGACTCTACTCTATCTCTTTCTGACTCTTTAACAGTCAGGGGTTACCTCAACTCTCTCTCTCTGATTCTACTCTGTCTCTCTCTGACTCTTTAACATTCAGGGGTTACCTCTACTCTGTCTCCCTCTGACTCTTTAACATTCAGGAGTTACCTCTACTCTATTTCTCTCTGACTCTACTATGTCTCTCTCTGACTCTACTCTGTCTCTCTCTGACTCTACTCTGTTTTTCTCTGACTATTTAACATTCAGGGGTTACCTCTACTCTGTCTCTCTCTGACTACTCTGTCTCTCTCTGACTCTCGCACATTGAGGGGTTATCTCTACTGTCACTCTCTGACTCTCTCACATTCAGGGGTTACCTCTACTCTGCCTCTCTGACTCTCTCACATTCCGGAGTTATCTACTGTCTCGGACTCTCTCACAGTCAGTGTTTATCTCTACTGTCTCTCTCTGACGCTCTCACATTCAGAGGTTATCTCAACGGCCTTTCTTGGACTCTCTCACAGTCAGGGTTTATCTCTACTGTCTTTCTCTGACTCTCTCACATTCAGGGGTTATCTCTACTGTCTCTCTGACTCTCTCACATTCAGAGGTTATGTCAACGGCCTCTCTTGGACTCTCTCACATTCAGGGGTTATCTCTACTGTCTCTGACTCTCTCACAGTCAGGGTTTATCTCTACTGTCTCTCTCTGACTCTCTCACATTCAGGGGTTATCTCTACTGTCTTTCTGACTCTCTCACATTCAGGGGTTATCTCTACTGTCTCTCTGACTCTCTTACAGTCAGGGTTTATCTCTACTGTCGCTCTCTGACTCTCTCACATTCAGGGGTTATCTCTACTGTCTCTGACTCTCTCACAGTCAGGGTTTATCTCTACTGTCTCTCTCTGACTCTCTCACATTCAGGGGTTATCTCTACTGTCTTTCTGACTCTCTCACATTCAGGGGTTATCTCTACTGTCTCTCTGACTCTCTTACAGTCAGGGTTTATCTCTACTGTCGCTCTCTGACTCTCTCACAGTCAGGGTTTATCTCTACTGTCTTTCTCTGACTCTCTCACATTCAGGGGTTATCTACTGTCTCGGACTCTTTCACATTCAGGGATTATCTCTACTGTCTCTGCCTCTCTCACAGTCAGGGTTTATCTCTACTGTCTCTCTCTGACTCTCTCACATTCAGAGGTTATCTCAATGGCCTCTCTTGGACTCTCTCACATTCAGGGGTCATCTACTGTCTCGGACTCTCACATCCAGGGGTTATCTCTACTCTGCCTCTCTCTGACTCTTTCACATTCAGGGGTTATCTACTGTCTCGGACTCTCACATGCAGGGATTATCTCTACTCTGCCTCTCTCTGCCTCTCTCACATTCAGGGGTGGTAAATTACCCAGCGATAATTCTGTGCAGTCTTATGTATATGAATATGAATAATATATGTATTATAGAACTGTTTTTCCAGATGGACACACCGAGGCAAAACATTTTGCATTCTGTGTTCTTCGGACACGTTTGGGTAGTACCTCGCTGTTTCACCCTGTTTAAAACGTGTTCTTTCTTCTTAACTTGACCTAGAATTATTTTATATTAATCACATTCAATTTAACATTAAAGATTAAATCTGCAGTAGGGGGAAACAGCAGCACTGGCTGCCCCATCACCACTGTTATTGTTTTTCTTGCCGAGCAGGGAAAGCGTTGCGCAGCATGTAAAGAAAAAAGTGCAATCTATATTGTGCTCTTCTATCGTGCGTGCAATGTTGGGGGAAACACAGTGTTTGTTGTTTGCAGAAGCTTCTTTGTTGTTCTTTAACAGACGTGTCACCATTAAGGATTCCAGCCTTAATATCTTATTTATTTATTTGTTTATCCTCTAGGGCTCTATGTTCAGTAGCCAGACTCCAGACTCCTACAACCTCTTCCTGACCAGCGCAGTGACCGACGGAGTTAAGCTGTGGGACCTGAGGACACTCAGGTTGGTTGGTCAAACTCTACTGGTTCTTACAACTGGTTCTCATAACCACTGTCACCCTATTCTCCTCTACTGAGACTCACTGTTACCCTATTCTCCTCTACTGAGACTCACTGTTACCCTATTCTCCTATACTGAGACTCACTGTTACCCTATTCTCCTCTACTGAGACTCACTGTTACCCTATTCTCCTCTACTGAGACTCACTGTTACCCCATTCTCCTCTACTGAGACTCACTGTTACCATATTCTCCTCTACTGAGACTCACTGTTACCCTATTCTCCTCTACTGAGGTTCACTGTTACCCTATTCTCCTCTACTGAGACTCACTGTTACCCTATTCTCCTCTACTGAGACTCACTGTTACCCTATTCTCCTCTACTGAGACTCACTGTTGCCCTATTCTCCTCTACTGAGACTCACTGTTACCCTATTCTCCTCAACTGAGACTCACTGTTACCCTATTCTCCTCTACTGAGACTCACTGTTACCCTATTCTCCTCTACTGAGACTCACTGTTACCCTATTCTCCTCTACTGAGACTCACTGTTACCCTATTCTCCTCAACTGAGACTCACTGTTACCCTATTCTCCTCTACTGAGTCTCACTGTTACCCTATTCTCCTCTACTGAGACTCACTGTTACCCTATTCTCCTCAACTGAGACTCACTGTTACCCTATTCTCCTCAACTGAGACTCACTGTTACCCTATTCTCCTCTACTGAGACTCACTGTGGCAGCATTCACTCTCTACCACTGCTGACTCTCATCCTCAACTGACTCACCCTCAACTGACTCACCCTCAACTGACGCTCACTCTGGCACTCCGCACCATGATTTCCCTATTTCTTATGCAGTTGGAATCGCTAATCCTTTTCACTCACACACACTTGATTTTTCACATTTTTGAGACTTTGATTACTGATTAACTGCACATTGACAGACCAAGAACTTCAAACCAACTGCCATCCGGAACCATTCAAAATCTGCGGGCTATATAAAATAAGTACTTTTAAATATTTGATAGCTAAAGCAGGAATTGACTCCACATGTGGTTTAAAAGCATTTTATTTATTTCCATTTCCTCTTGCTACAGGGAACCTGAAACATGTCCTCCACTGAGAGCTGGTGAGACTTTTCACACTTTCAGAGAGAGAGAGAGAGAGAGATATTTGGCAGCTTTTTTCCTCCCTGCTCTTGCAAAAAAACAAACAAAAAAAACATTTTTCCACCTCATGCAGTTTCAGTGTGGTGGTAGAAGCTTTGGGGGATAGTTGCAAAGGCACAAGTTGCTTTTGGCTAAATTGATAAGAGCGTGGCACTATCAATGCCAAGATTGTGGTTTCAATTCCTGCAGGCATCACATACAAAAAAATTACAATATGTACTGTAAGTCTATTTGGAGAAAAGTGTTATATAGTTGCTAAACTCAATTCTGAACTATGTGCTGTGTAGTTGTTAAACACAGGTCTGAGATAAGTGCTGTGTAGTTGTTAAACACAGGTCTGCGATAAGTGCTGTGTAGTTGTTAAACACAGGTCTGAGATAAGTGCTGTGTAGTTGTTAAACACAGGTCTGAGATAAGTGCTGTGTAGTTGTTAAACCCAGGTCTGAGATAAGTGCTGTGTAGTTGTTAAACCCAGGTCTGCGATAAGTGCTGTGTAGTTGTTAAACACAGGTCTGAGATAAGTGCTGTGTAGTTGTTAAACACAGGTCTGAGATAAGTGCTGTGTAGTTGTTAAACCCAGGTATGAGATAAGTGCTGTGTAGTTGTTAAACCCAGGTCTGAACTAAGTGCTGTGTAGTTGTTAAACCCAGGTCTGAACTAAGTGCTGTGTAGTTGTTAAACCCAGGTCTGTGATAAGTGCTGTGTAGTTGTTAAACCCAGGTCTGCGATAAGTGCTGTGTAGTTGTTAAACCCAGGTCTGAGATAAGTGCTGTGTAGTTGTTAAACACAGGTCTGAGATAAGTGCTGTGTAGTTGTTAAACCCAGGTCTGAGATAAGTGCTGTGTAGTTGTTAAACACAGGTCTGAACTAAGTGCTGTGTAGTTGTTAAACCCAGGTCTGAGATAAGTGCTGTGTAGTTGTTAAACCCAGGTCTGAACTAAGTGCTGTGTAGTTGTTAAACCCAGGTCTGAACTAAGTGCTGTGTAGTTGTTAAACCCAGGTCTGCGATAAGTGCTGTGTAGTTGTTAAACCCAGGTCTGAACTAAGTGCTGTGTAGTTGTTAAACACAGGTCTGAACTAAGTGCTGTGTAGTTGTTAAACCCAGGTCTGAGATAAGTGCTGTGTAGTTGTTAAACCCAGGTCTGCGATAAGTGCTGTGTAGTTGTTAAACCCAGGTCTGAGATAAGTGCTGTGTAGTTGTTAAACCCAGGTCTGAACTAAGTGCTGTGTAGTTGTTAAACACAGGTCTGAGATAAGTGCTGTGTAGTTGTTAAACCCAGGTCTGAACTAAGTGCTGTGTAGTTGTTAAACCCAGGTCTGAGATAAGTGCTGTGTAGTTGTTAAACCCAGGTCTGAACTAAGTGCTGTGTTGTTGTTAAACCCAGGTCTGAGATAAGTGCTGTGTAGTTGTTAAACCCAGGTCTGAACTAAGTGCTGTGTAGTTGTTAAACCCAGGTCTGAGATAAGTGCTGTGTAGTTGTTAAACCCAGGTCTGAACTAAGTGCTGTGTAGTTGTTAAACCCAGGTCTGAGATAAGTGCTGTGTAGTTGTTAAACCCAGGTCTGAACTAAGTGCTGTGTAGTTGTTAAACCCAGGTCTGAGATAAGTGCTGTGTAGTTGTTAAACACAGGTCTGAGATAAGTGCTGTGTAGTTGTTAAACCCAGGTCTGAACTAAGTGCTGTGTAGTTGTTAAACCCAGGTCTGAGATAAGTGCTGTGTAGTTGTTAAACCCAGGTCTGAGCTAAGTGCTGTGTAGTTGTTAAACCCAGGTCTGAACTAAGTGCTGTGTTGTTGTTAAACCCAGGTCTGAGATAAGTGCTGTGTAGTTGTTAAACCCAGGTCTGAACTAAGTGCTGTGTAGTTGTTAAACCCAGGTCTGAACTAAGTGCTGTGTAGTTGTTAAACCCAGGTCTGAGATAAGTGCTGTGTAGTTGTTAAACCCAGGTCTGAACTAAGTGCTGTGTAGTTGTTAAACCCAGGTCTGAGATAAGTGCTGTGTAGTTGTTAAACCCAGGTCTGAGATAAGTGCTGTGTAGTTGTTAAACCCAGGTCTGAGATAAGTGCTGTGTAGTTGTTAAACCCAGGTCTGAACTAAGTGCTGTGTAGTTGTTAAACCCAGGTCTGAGATAAGTGCTGTGTAGTTGTTAAACCCAGGTCTGAGATAAGTGCTGTGTAGTTGTTAAACCCAGGTCTGAGATAAGTGCTGTGTAGTTGTTAAACCCAGGTCTGAGATAAGTGCTGTGTAGTTGTTAAACCCCTGTCTGAGATAAGTGCTGTGTAGTTGTTAAACCCAGGTCTGAGCAACTGTAAAATCTGAGCTCTTCTCCACTGATGGTACAGTGCTTACCAGCACTCCATTGTCTTTGCCCCATGATGTAACCAATCTGGTCCGGGTTTGTTTTAGCTGTCTTGCCAACTCCTATGGTCATTGTCAACAAGACAGCACAAACAGATCTGGGACCGGTCTATATTTGAACTACAGGACATCTGACAACAATCAGTATCCCAAATAGTTTGTCTTATGCATTGTTAAGGATGAGCCTTAAAGTATTAGCACTAATTCAACGTAAATCATGACAAAGCTTTTGGCTGAGTGCCAGCTGGCCTAGGTGTTAGTAATGTACTTTAGAGCAGGTGTACTCCTCTTGCTGACCCTCGCATATTCAAAGTATTGCTCGATTTCATAAAAAATTCTATGACGAGTATTTTAACAAAAATATCATACAAAAATGTTTAGCTGCCCCTTTATGGTTACCTTGGTAACATGGCCACTCGAGTCATCAAGTGTGCCTGTGAGAATATCACTAGCGAAGGCCAACGATGTCTCTTTTTGCTAGCAGTGGGAGCAAACTCAAACAACGAAAAGCAACCTAGCTTGTGAACAAAACAATGTAAATAGCTAAGAAACACAAGGACAAAGTCTCACTTTAGTAGACTTTCGATTAAATTAGACCAACTTTTATGCCTGTGCTCATTGCTTATAAAAACAAATATTGCAAGACTCATAGCCCCCCAGACAGGCAGTGTTGCTGCGCGAGGTGGGATAGCTATAACATTAGGATTCAGATTTCTTTGTGCATTACCAGATAAGAAACAAAATGGCAGAAATACTTTTGAAAACAGCTACTGGAGTATTTATTTTGCTATAAATCACAACTCGCACCTGTTCCCATACTTGACTATCTTTATTAAATGCTCACACCTTAGAGCCCGGAGTGTTACCACGCGCCAATGTGGCTGGTGAATTAGACATTCTTTCCCACCAATGCCAAAATCGGCAGGTGGCGGGTGTTAATTTTAAGCCCTGTTAACGATTACATGCATACTCATAACATGATGCAGGCGCCGCTATGCTTGAAAATATGGAGAGTGGTACTCAGTAATGTGTTGCAATGGATTTCACCCAGACATAACAGTTTGTATTTAGGACAAAAAAATGTATTGCCTTGCCACAATATTTTCAGTATTACTTTAGTTCCTTGTAGCAAACAGGATGCATGTTTTGGAATATTTTTATTCTGTACAGGGTTCCTTTTCACTCTGTCCACCATCTCTGCAGCACTCCACCAATACGGCCTTTATGGTAGAATGTCCAGACGGAAGCCAGTGGAGTAACTACAATGTTGTTTTCTCCTATCACAGCCATTAAACTCTGTGACTGTTTTAAAGTCATCATTGGCATCATGGTGATATCCCAGAGCGGTTTCCTTCCTCTCCGGCAACTGAGTTAGGAAAGACACCTGTGTCTTTGTAGGGACTAGGTGAATTGATACACCATCCAAAGTGTAATTAATAACTACTCCATGCTCAAAGGGATATTCAATATCTTTTTTTTTTTACCTATCTACCAATAGGTGCCATTCTTTGCGAGGCATTAGAAAACCTCCCTGGTCTTTGTGGTTGAATCTGTGTTTGAATTTCACTGCTCGACTGAGGGACCTTAAAGATCATTTTAAGTGTGGAGTACAGAGATGAAGTACTCATTAAAGAATCACGTTAAACACTATTGCACTCGGTGGGTCCTTGCAACTTATTTTGTGACTTGTTAAGCACATTTTTACTCCTGACCTTATTTAGGCTTGCCATAACAAAGGGGTTGAATGTATTTACTCGACATTTCAGCTTTTCATTTTTAATTAACTTGTAAAAATGTCGCAAAAATGTATTCCACTTTGCCAATGACAAAAAAATCTATATTTGATCAGAACAATTTGGAAAAAGTCAAGGGGTGTGAATACTTTCTGAAGGCACTATAAATGCTTTTTTTGTGCATTTGGGTATTTTAATTCGAATAGTATTCAGACCCCTTGACTTTTTCCACATTTCGATACGTTACAGCCTTATTCAAAAATGTATTAAATACAAAATGTTCCTCATCAATCTACGCACAATACCCATAATGATAAAGCGAAAACAGGTTTTTAGAAATGTTTGCAAATGTATTAAAAATAGAAAATAGAATATTACATAAATATTCAGACACTTTGCTATGAGACTTGAAATTGAGGTCAGATGCATCCTGTTTCCATTGATCTTCATAGAGATGTTTCTACAAGTTGATTGGAGTACACCTGTGGTAAATTCAATTGATTGGACATGATTTGGAAAGGCACACAGCTGTCTATATAAGGTCCCACAGTTGACAGTAAATGTCAGAGCAAAAATCAAGATTCTCTGGTCTGATGAAACCAAGATTGAACTCTTTGGCCTGAATGCCAAGCGTCACATCTGGAGGAAACCTGGCACCATCCCTATGGTGAAGCGTGGTGGCAGCATCATGGGAATTTTTTTCAGCTGTAGTTACTGGGAGACTAGTCAGGGTCGAGGGAAAGATGAACGGAGCAAAGTACAGAGAGATCCTTGATGAAAACCTGCTCCAGAGCGCTCAGGACCTCAGACTGGGGCAAAGGTACACCTTCCAACAGGACAACAACCCTAAGCACACAGCCAAGACAATGCAGGAGTGACTTCGGGATAAGTCTCTCAATGTCCTTGAGTTGCCCAGCCAGAGCCTGGACTTGTACCTGATCGAACATCTCTGGAGAGACCTGAAAATAGCTGTGCAGCGAAGCTCCCCATCCAACCTGACAGAGCTTGAGAGGATCCGCAGAGAAGAATGGGAGAAACTCCCCAAATACAGGTGTGCCAAGCTTGTAGCGCCATACCCAAGAAGACTCGAGGCTGTAATCGCTGCCATATGTACTTCAACAAAGTACTGAGTAAAGGGTCTGTTTAATTACGTAAATGTGATATTTCAGTTCGTTTAAAAAAAAATTGGGTTAAAAATGTTACGTTTGTTTTTGCTTTGTCATTATGGGGTATTGTGTGTAGATTGATGAGGGGGAAAAAACAGTTTAATCAATTTTAGAATAAGACTGTAATGTAACAGAATGTGGAAAATGTCAAGGGGTCTGAGTACTTTCTGAATGCACTGTCTTTGAGTATTTGAATGGTAATTTGTAAAAAGAAAATAGTTGACCAAATTGTATTTGAAAGTAAAATATGTTTTTTAAATACTATTTTGGGATAACTGAGTTCAGTACATGGGAGTTTATTTGCATCAGTGTTTTTGAGTATTTTGAAATATTTTCCAAGTGTATTTCCAAATATATTCCAATATTTAACTACTTGTTTTTTCAAATAAAGGTTATCTGAATAGTTGTTTTGAAATGTATTGAAAAGTAATTCTACCCAGTACAGCCAGAGGAGGATAGGACTCCCCTAGGATTCTGGTTCCTCTCAAGGTTTCTTCCTTCTAGGGAGTTGTTCCTTGCCACTTTGCCCCTGCTTGCTCTTTGGGATCTTGGCCGGGTTACTATAAAGCACTTTGTGATTGATAAATTGCTTCTCTCAATGAGGATTCCATTCTCTCTTATGAAAGGACTTTCATTCTTCAACACTAAATCCTTCTCAGCAGGATCTGAATGTTCACAATAACATTTGTAGAACACCCTATGTTTGGGATATAGGTCCCATTTCTGTCTATTCAAATACACATACATTATAATTTAATTAAATGTCTAAAATTTCAAATGTGAACATTCCAAATAAGTTGTGGCCTGTCGTGGTCTAGCTGTTTAAGCCGCTACCTCTGGAGCACATGTACTATGTACCGCTGCCAGCATGGGTTCAAATTTGACCCACTGATTTTTCAGCACTCTCTCGCCTACCTTTCTCCTCTGTCTCTCTCTACCCAATAAACATACAAAATATTTTTAAAAATGTATAATTCCAAAGTTGATTAGTATGGTATCTCCTTGACAAATGAATTTGAACCAAGTTTTGTACATTTTGTTTTCCACCCTGTCCCACCCTGTTGATAGATATCCACAACCTGCATGTATGCAGGTTATTGAGGGGTAGGTCTAGGCTAGAGTCATTGACTTTGAGTAAGCCTATCCTATGTGGCTATCAATGCCAATTGATGTCGAACTCCACTTTGCTTTGGAATTTGAACACATCCTGTGTCTCATTCTTTTGTGTCTGAGCTGAGTGAGACTGCTTACATGCCATGTGTTCCATCCAGCCCTGGGTTCAAACACTATTTCAAATATTTTTAAAATACCCTTACCGTTTGATTTTGTCTGCCTGGAGTGCCAGGTTATGTGGGGTTTGCACTTTTGGGACTATTCTATTGGTTCCATTGCACCAGGTAAGCTCAATCAAAATTATTTCAAATTGTTTTTTGAACCCCGTTCTGGTCCTATCCAAGGGCCAGACAGAGTCTGTCAAAGCCTGATTCCGTTTAGATAAATATTTGTGCCCCGTTTCCAGGTCATGTTCTGGTCAGGGTCTTGTTCTACGGCCTGTCATATAGTGGCCCAATCCTGTCTCTGTGTGTGTGTGTGTGTGATTGTCTCTTAGAGGAAACCACATGGTGGATGTGATATTGAAATATGTGTGAGGGCTTCATACATCTCTCTTGTCATTTCCTTCGGTCTCAATCCTTGACGATATCATTGCTCAATTTAAGAATCTGCACTGCGTCTCAGCAAAGCCAAACATAGTTTACATTTACTTGGTAGAAGTGGTTGGACAAGTTAAGGATAACTTGACCTTTTTCTTTTGTGGTGTGGCCTTGATGCTACATTATAGAGGCTACACACCCTTGCACCCTACTCATCATGATCATTGTTCAGCGACAAAGACAAATCTTTGTCTCCCTCCTCCACTCCATTTCACTTGTCTTCTTCTTCTTCCTGAAGATACGTATCAGGTTTGGGTTTGTTCTTCAAAAGTCTGGTTCCTGTCAAGATGTCTTCCTGTACTCACAACCTATCACCTGACAGATATTTTATTTACCTCTGCCCCTAAGCCTAGGGTTAAAGGTCAATGTAGAAGCCTCCAAGGAATATCTCATATTGATGATGTCAGACTATTTAATCATGCAGGTGCACGCACACATGTGACAGGCAGCTGGTCATAACATTGGCCTGTGTCAGTTCATTAGTTATTAGTGGATATTTCCCTGAGCACTCTAATATTGTATTTATAACCAAACTGAGTTATTTTCCATTGTCTCAGGGACTGTCCCAAATAACACCCTATTCCAGATAGTGCACTACTTTTGACCAGGGCCCATATGGATCTGGCCAAAAGTAGTGCACTATATAGGAGATAGGAAGCCATTTGGGTCATATTCATTGCCTTGCTATGACCATGTGTTGACATCACGTACCTGAAAGGATTTGGTACCAAAACCCAAAGAGCTCGGAAAAGCTTACATTTTTTTCCAAGCTTCATTAAAAAATAAAGTGACATCATCTCAGTGAAAAGAAAGAGAAATGTGAAAATGAAACATTTTGGCCATCAGTCATATACCTTTTCAGACAGATGGAAGTATATTTGCTTGCGTTGTGTCCCAAATGGTGCAAAACTGCCTATAGTGCATTACTTCTGACCAGATCCTTATTGCCCCCTTCGGCCCTGGTCAACAGTAGTGTACTGCCCTTTCAGAAAAGTCACCTAATTTCACAACTCACATGAGTTGGAACACTTCACATGTGATCACATGTAGTTTCAAGTAATCAAGTGTTGCTTTACATGTCACCTGTTTACCACATTAACTTTACATAAAATGGCGTGATTATATGAAAATGTGTTTTGTGTTCACATATGAAATTCATGTTTTTTTTTCACAAGGGTGAATAGAGGAAAGGGTGCCAATTGGGACGAAGCCTTGGTCTATTTGCTAAGGATTTGTTCTATATAGACATTGGCCTCATTACAAGTGACCTGTAATGTCCCAACCTCATCCAACTCTTTAAACTGCTCCCTAATGGGTCACAAACCTGAAGTGAGTATTGTGGCTCAGTAGAGGAGGATGTGTGTGTGTGTGTGTGTGTGTGTGTGTGTGTGTGTGTGTGTGTGTGTGTGTGTGTGTGTGTGTGTGTGTGTGTGTGTGTGTGTGTGTGTGTGTGTGTGTGTGTGTGTGTGTGTGTGTGTGTGTGTGTGTGTGTGTGTGTGTGTGTGTCACTGGCGTAGCATTATTTGAGCTTAACATTTACATTTACGGGTATTTCACAAGTGGAAAATATATACACGACCGTTCAAGAGTGTGGGGTCACTTAGAAATGTCCTTGTTTTTGAAAGAAAAGCACATGTTGTCCATTAAAATAACATCAAATTGATCAGAAACACAATGTAGACATTGTTAATGTTGTAAATGAGTATTGTAGCTGGAAACGGCTGTTTTTAATGGAATATCTACATAGGTGTACAGAGGTCCATTATCAGCAACCATCATTCCTGTGTTCCAATGGCACGTTGTGTTAGCTAATCCAAGTTTATCATTTTAAATGGCTAATTGATAATTAGAAAACCCTTTTGCAATTATTTTAGCACAGCTGAAAACTGTTGTGCTAATTAAAGAAGCAATAAAACTGACCTTTAGACTAGTTGAGTATCTGGAGCATCAGCATTTGTGGGTTTGATTACAGGCTCAAAATGGCCAGAAACAAAGGACTTTCTTCTGAAACTCGTCAGTCTATTCTTGTTCTGAGAAATTAAGGCTATTCTGTGCTAGAAATTGTCAAGAAACTGAAGATCTCGTTCAACGCTGTGTACTAATGAAAACCAGTCAGTACACATCAGCGCTACATATCTCCTTCGCACAGAGTTGATCAGGCTGTTGATTATGGCCTGTGGAATGCTGTCCCACTCATTTTCAATGGCTGTGCGAAGTTGCTGGATAATGGAGGGAACTGGAAAACGCTGTCATACAGGTCGATCCAGAGCATCCCAAACATGCTCAATAGGTGACATGCCTGGTGAGTATGCAGGACATGGAGGAACTGGGACATTTTCCAGCTTCCAGAAATTGTGTACAGATCCTAGCGAAATGGGGCCGTGCATTATCATGCTGAAACATGAAGTGATGGTGGCGGATGAATGACACGATAATGGGCCTCAAGATCTCGTCACGGTATCTCTGTGCATTCAAATTGCCATCGATAAAATGCAATTATGTTTGTTGTCCGTAGCTTATGTCTACCTATACTATAACCCCACCGCCACCATGGGGGACTCTGTTCACAACGTTGACATCAGCAAACCATTCGCCCACACGACGCCATGCAAATGGTCTGCAGTTGTGAGGCCGGTTGGACAAATTCTCTAAAACCACGTTGGAGGTTGCTTATGGTAGAGAAATGAACATTACATTACCTGGCAACAGCTCTGGTGGACATTCCTACATTCAGCATTCCAATTGCATGCTCCATCAAAACTTGAGATATCTGTGGCATTGTGTTGTGTGACAAAACTACACATTTTAAAGTGGCCTTTTATTGTCCCCAGCACAAGGTGCAACTGTGTAATGATCATGCTGTTTAATCAGTTTCTTGATATGCCACACCTGTCAGGTGGATGGAGAAATGCTCACTTAACAGGGATGCAAAAAAAATTATACGCACAATTTTTGAGAAATATGCTTTTTGTGTGTATGGAATGTTTCTGTGAACTTCAGCTCATGAAACATGCGACCAACACTTTACATGTTGCGCTTATATTTGTTTTCAGTGTATTTTCTTGCAATAGCCCTCTTTGAGTTTGAAGAATATTTCTCTCAAAACTGTGAGTTCTAAAAGATGTCTGGAGATTACGTGAACTCTGTCAGATTGGTCTAAAATTCTAAATGAATCGGGAATGAGCATGGTCAGCTATTCCAGAAGTACCCCTTCATGTCCTCATTACATGTAGTGCAACAAGACCACTCATGGTCTATAAAGTTCTCTACTTTTGATAGATTTAAACAAACAATTGGAATCACCAAGGTTTCCGGCGCCGAAAAGAGATGGCTGCCTCGCATCGTGTTCCTTGGAAAATATGCAGTATTTTGTTTTTTTACGTGTTATTTCTTACATCGGTACCCCGGGTAATCTTAGGTTTCATTACATACAGTCGGGAGGAACTACTGAATATACGATTAACGTCAACTCATCATCGTTCCTACCAGGAATATGACTTTCCCGAAACGGATCCAGTGTTTTGCCTTCCACACAATACAACGGATCTGATCCCAGCCGGCGACCCTGTGCGACGCCGAAAAAGGGGAAAACGTGGCGGTCTCGTGGTCAGGCTTCGGAGACGGGCACATCGCGCTCCACTCCCTAGCATACTACTCGCCAATGTCCAGTCTCTTGACAATAAGGTTGATGAAATCCGAGCACGGGTAGCATTCCAGAGAGACATCAGGGATTGCAACGTGCTCTGCTTCACGGAAACATGGCTAACTCAAGGGACGCTAACGGAGTCGGTGCAGCCAGCTGGTTTCTTCATGTATCGCGCCGACAGAAACAAACATCTTTCCGGTAAGAAGAGGGGCGGGGGGGTATGCCTTATGATTAACGAGAAGTGGTGTGATCATCATAACAACACACAAGAACTCAAGTCGTTCTGTTCACCTGATCTAGAACTCCTCACAATCAAATGTCGACCGCATTATCTACCAAGGGAATTCTCGTCAATCATAATCACAGCCGTATACATTCCCCCCCAAGCAGACACATCGATGGCCCTGAACGAACTTTATCTGACTCTTTGTAAACTGGAAACCACACACCCTGAGGCTGCATTCATCGTAGCTGGGGATTTTAACAAGGCTAATCTAAAAACAAAACTCCCTAAATTCTATCAGCATATCGATTGTGCTACCAGGGCTGGAAAAACACTAGACCATTGTTATACTAATTTCCGCGACGCTTATAAGGCCCTCCCCCGCCCCCCTTTCGGAAAAGCTGACCACGACTCCATTTTGTTGATTCCAGCCTACAAACAAAAACTCAAACAACAAGCTCCCGCGCTCAGGTCTGTTCAACGCTGGTCCGACCAATCTGAATCCACGCTCCAAGACTGCTTCGATCACGCAGATTGGAATATGTTCCGCATCGCGTCCAACAACAATATTGACGAATATGCTGATTCGGTGAGCGAGTTCATTAGGAAGTGCATTGACGATGTCGTACCCACAGCAACGATAAAAACATTCCCAAACCAGAAACCGTGGATTGACGGCAGCATTCGCGTGAAACTGAAAGCGCGAACCACTGCTTTTAACCAGGGCAAGGTGACCGGAAGCATGACCGAATACAAACAGTGTAGCTATTCTCTCCGCAAGGCAATCAAACAGGCCAAGTCTCAGTACAGAGACAAAATCGAGTCGAAATTCAACAGCTCAGACACAAGAGGTATGTGGCAGGGTCTACAGTCAATCACGGATTACAAAAAGAAAACCAGCCCCGTCGAGGACCAGGATGTCTTGCTCCCAGACAGGCTAAACAACTTTTTTGCCCGCTTTGAGGACAATACAGTGCCACTGACACGGCCCCCTACCAAAACCTGCGGGCTCTCCTTCACTGCAGCCGAGGTGAGTAAAACATTTAAACGTGTTAACCCTCGCAAGGCTGCAGGCCCAGACGGCATTCCCAGCCGCGTCCTCAGAGCATGCGCAGACCAGCTGGCTGGTGTGTTTACGGACATATTCAATCAATCCTTATCCCAGTCTGCTGTTCCCACATGCTTCAAGAGGGCCACCATTGTTCCTGTTCCCAAGAAAGCTAAGGTAACTGAGCTAAACGACTACCGCCCCGTAGCACTCACTTCCGTCATCATGAAGTGCTTTGAGAGACTAGTCAAGGACCATATCACCTCCACCCTACCGGACACCCTAGACCCACTCCAATTTGCTTACCGACCCAATAGGTCCACAGACGACGCAATCGCAACCACACTGCACACTGCCCTAACCCATCTGGACAAGAGGAATACCCATGTGAGAATGCTGTTCATCGATTACAGCTCAGCATTTAACACCATAGTACCCTCCAAACTCGTCATCAAGCTCGAGACCCTGGGTCTCGACCCCGCCCTGTGCAACTGGGTCCTGGACTTCCTGACGGGCCGCCCCCAGGTGGTGAGGGTAGGTAACAACATCTCCACCCCGCTGATCCTCAACACTGGGGCCCCACAAGGGTGCGTTCTGAGCCCTCTCCTGTACTCCCTGTTCACCCACGACTGCGTGGCCATGCACGCCTCCAACTCAATCATCAAGTTTGCGGATGACACTACAGTGGTAGGCTTGATCACCAACAACGACGAGACGGCCTACAGGGAGGAGGTGAGGGCCCTCGGAGTGTGGTGTCAGGAAAATAACCTCATACTCAACGTCAACAAAACAAAGGAGATGATTGTGGACTTCAGGAAACAGCAGAGGGAGCACCCCCCTATCCACATCGACGGGTCAGTAGTGGAGAAGGTGGAAAGTTTTAAGTTCCTCGGTGTACACATCACGGACAAACTGAACTGGTCCACCCACACAGACAGCGTTGTGAAGAAGGCGCAGCAGCGCCTCTTCAACCTCAGGAGGCTGAAGAAATTCGGCTTGTCACCAAAAGCACTCACAAACTTCTACAGATGCACAATCGAGAGCATCCTGTCGGGCTGTATCACCGCCTGGTACGGCAACTGCTCCGCCCACAACCGTAAGGCTCTCCAGAGGGTAGTGAGGTCTGCAGAACGCATCACCAGGGGCAAACTACCTGCCCTCCAGGACACCTACACCACCCGATGTCACAGGAAGGCCATAAAGATCATCAAGGACAACAACCACCCAAGCCACTGCCTGTTCACCCCGCTATCATCCAGAAGGCGAGGTCAGTACAGGTGCATCAAAGCAGGGACCGAGAGACTGAAAAACAGCTTCTATCTCAAGGCCATCAGACTGTTAAACAGCCACCACTAACATTTAGCGGCCGCTGCCAACATACTGACTCAACTCCAGCCACTTTAAAAATGGGAATTGATGGGAATTATGTAAAAATGTACCACTAGCCACTTTAAGCAATGCCACTTAATACAATGTCTACATACCCTACATTACCCATCTCATATGTATATATACTGTACTCTATATCATCTACTGCATCTTGCCATCTTTATGCAATACATGTACCACTAGCCACTTTAAACTATGCCACTTTATGTTTACATACCCTACAGTACTCATCTCATATGTATATACCGTACTCTATACCATCTACTGCATCTGCCATGCCGTTCTGTACCACCACTCATCCATATATCTTTATGTACATATTCTTTATCCCTTTACACTTGTGTGTGTGTGTAAGGTAGTAGTGTGGAATTGTTAGGTTAGATTACTGTTGGTTATTACTGCATTGTCGGAACTAGAAGCACAAGCATTTCGCTACACTCGCATTAACATCTGCTAACCATGTGTATGTGACTAATAAAATTTGATTTGATTTGATTTGATTTGGTCACTAACAAACTGTCAACTCCATCTGCCTGATAGAAGAGGAATTTTGTTTCAAATATGTTAAATTTAATGAGGTTTTAGTGTCATAAAGCAACAGAGGAAAAGCTAAATTGCTACTGTGCATACCACTTGAATGAAGATTTTTTTTTTTGTTTTTTTGTCTAACATCAACTCAATTCCGTCAGAGCTGAAAGAGCCGATTGAATGGTTATGTTTTTATTTGGGATTTTCAAATGAATCATATTTTATAAATGTTTGAATTGAACTTGTATTTTGTATCGCAAAATTATGTCTGTTTTGAGTATCTGTTGTCAGCTCCGTCGCTGATTTCTAACCCCCTTAAGATCATATTTTTTGTCAATATTCAGAAAAAAATATTTTAATCGCTGCAACATATGCTTTAACAATTGACGTATTTGCTGTTGAAGACCTACTGTTTGCTTTATGACCCAGAAGAATCTTAAGCCCTGAGGGGGTTCTACTAATCTATATGGAATTGTTTTAACAAGGTTATACCAAGGATAATTTTGCTACTTTGATTTTGAATTTTAAGATACCTTGAAGTATAAAATAAATATATATCAAAAATATTTGCTGAAAATTATTAGCCCATACAACATATTGAATAACAGATTCACTACATAGAACAACAGATGGTACCCCAAGAATTCAAAAGGAAGTTTGTTCTGAAGTGTCAGTCCTATGTCTGAGAGACATAAGAAAGATCACAAAACATTTGTAAAAAAAATAATAATAATAATTTTTAAATAAAAAAAAAAAAATGTTATACATATATTTAACACCTTATTTTTGGCATTAAATAGTCTCCATATATACCTCCATACATTTGTTCAACTGGTACCGGGGGACCTTCAGACAAGTCTTCTGAGGCCTGTCGGCGTCCTAGAGCAAAAACAACATGTTCGTAAGAGTCACCTTTCCACAGAGGGGTCATAATAGTGTGCATCCCAAACTGTTTGGATGCTACAGATGATTTTGTGAGAAGACCGGTTTTCGGGATGCCTCATAGTCTGACAAACACCGCTCTAGCTCTGTCACGACATAGGCAGATGCGGTGGATTGTGATGCATCCAATGCAACAAAAAAAACAGATACCTTGATTTTTATGGGGATTTTTGTATTATGCTAAATAGATTTCCACGTGGGCGCTGACATCGACCTCGGGCCTTGCGGGGGGACTGACTCATTGGGTCAATGAAGTCAACACATACATTTACATTTTAGTCATTTAGCAGACGCTTTTACCACAAGCGATTTACAGGCACAATTAGTGTTAAGTGCCTTGCTCAAGGGCTCATTGACAGATTTTTCACCTAGCCGGGTCTGGGATTGGAAATAGTGACCTTTCGGTTACTGGCCCAACGCAATTAACTACTACCGTCTATAGAAAATGACTGGTCGTCCTTCTAAACAAGATGGTTGCTATGCATGATGGATAACGTTCTTGTCACTTGCTAGCTAGCTAGCCAACTTCAGCAAACTCCGTCACCCATTAGCCAGCATCCCACTGTTATTCTTCTAATATAGTATGAACAGGAGTCATAGGAGAGCTAGGCTCCACTGGTAGGAGTCCAGCTAGAGACAGTTTCTTGGACACAGATTAAGTCTAGTCTGGACTCAAAAACCTAGTTTAATGGAGATTCTCCATAGAGCATAGTTTTATTCCAGGACTAGGCTTAATCTGTGTCCAGGAAATCAGCTCCTATTGTTACACAGCTCTGTTATTAATTTAGTTGGTTCGGCTCTTCTCTAAATATGTTATATTGTTTTTCCCAAAAATGAAATGTTTGCAAACATCTTCCTAGCGCTCCCAGGGTTGATGACACAGGGTCCAGAATGCACTGCAGGGCGGCCAGGCACACACGCACCCACCCACCCACCAGGCACCACCAGTCTGTTGCACCAGGCAATCTGTTGTTTGGTTCTGGTCCACTGATTGAAATATGAGGGATTTTTTTTTAAATATAGTTGTTGATCTTAGTTGTCGTAATCTTTAATTCTAACGAGAACCAGGCAGACCCAACCTGGATTGTGAAGAGAAAATGAACAAAAGGCACAATATTAACATTGCTGGGTTCAAATACTATTTGAAATAATTTCAAATACTTCAGCTGGGCTTGGTTGAGCTTGTGTGTTTCAATGGAACCAGTATATTTTTTCCAAAAGTGCAAACCCTGCCCACTGTTGTACTGTACTCCAGGAAGGTTGAAGCAGAATGCTGAACTTATTTTAAGAGATTTCAAATAGTATTTGAGCCCAGGTCTGAAAGTTCTTAGTAATGTTGCCTGGCAGGCGAAGTAGGAACATTAAAGGGGAATTAAAAAAAAAAAAAAAATCGGAATAAAAAGAAGGCAGGCGGTCGGTTTGGGAAGGATAAACACATGCATGCACAAACATGCACAAACACACACAAACCCAGACAGACAGACACACGGACACACACACCCAAGGTGTTTGGTTCTCACACACAGGATGAGAGCATTTGAATTAGCGTTCCTTTTTATTATGACCTTTACGTTAATAGATGCCTTTGCGTCCCAAATGGTACTTCTGACCAGAGTAGTGCCCTAGATAGTGAATAGGGTGCCATTTGGGACTCTGATTAAGCTTTTCAGGGTAGGTTAAGCACCAAGGGTAATATTCCCTGCGTGTTGTTTAAATTTAACTGTTGTGTAGATCTACCAGGAAATACACACACACTCTTTCTCCCACTGGCACCGCAGCTACCACTGAAACTTCAATGTTTCTGTACTGTGGCTTCTCCTATTTGAATAGTTGCCTCAGTTGGGAGAAACTGGCTTTATAAGCCATGTAAACCACTGGACTGACCAGCGTTTATTATTACTCAGCAATGTGTTATCCCTACACACGTCATAGTGTGTGCAGTTGTGGCCTCCAGCACATTTCCAAACAATGAGACAACAGCCCAGATGCAGAAAAAAAAAACATTCCCCATCATTATGTGCTGGGTAACCAGTGTTCTAAGATTCTGTGCCTGTAGTCAGAAGCCTCTCAGAGTAGCAGTGCTAATCTAGGATCAGGTGGGTCTGCCTTATTATGCATTTTGATTTAAATGCTAAACTGATCCTAGATCAGCACTCCTATTCTGAGATGCTTTGGGAATACATGCCCTGAACATCACATCAGCATGCTTCCTGTTTCTGAGATGAAAGTGAATATCTAGCGGTCTGTTTCTGCTTAGTTCAGAAATATCTTCAACTCCAAATCTGCTGGAAACCCCCACTGTTAAATCCATACTGTAATCTAGCATTATACGCTGGAACTTTAAAAAAAGAAGGATGAATAGAGAATAAAACTAATTTTGGCCCAACTGCTTCCTTGTTAAATGTGGTTGCATTACTTGACTGTCTCTTACAGGGATGACATCATGCAGTCTAGTTTCAAGAAAGGGAAGAAATAATAAAATCAAGCAAAAAAAGTAACTTTTTACATATTTTATCTTTAGAGTGGTCTGCAAATTCAATTATGGTGGCTACAAAAACCTCTTATGGGAAAATGACTATGATATTATTCACCTAGCCTTTGAGGAGACAGTGATTGAAGTGGAATCTAGCATTAGCCATTTAGTAGCCAGATGATTTCTATGATTAGCTTGTTGATTACATTGACGAGTGACTCAGAGGACCAAGGTGGATTTAGTAACGTCGTCGGCTCGGATCCAAGGGGAACAGACCTTCCTATCCCTGTCTGGGTTAGTCATCAGCAGCATGTCGCATTGTCATCACTCACTCACTCACACACACGATGCATTGTTATCACTCAGAGAACGCTGGGATGGTGTGTTGGACCAAAGTGTGTTGGACCAAACTCTGTTTCCTCCTCTTCCTCTTCCTCTCTGTGCTGTCATTAATCAGGAAAAATATTATCCCCACACACTCTTCCTTCTCCTTTCCCTCCTCCTCCTCCTCCCTTCTCCTCCTCCTCCTTCCTTTACCTCCCCCTCCTCCTTCCTTCTCCTTTCCCTCCTCCCTTCTCATTTCCCTCCTTCATTCTCCTTTCCCTCCTGCCTTCTCATTTCCCTCCTCCTTCATTCTCCTTTCCCTCCTCCCTTCTCATTTCCCTCCTCCTTCATTCTCCTTTCCCTCCTCCCTTCTCATTTCCCTCCTCCTCCTCCTCCTCTTCTTCCTTCTCCTTTCCCTCCTCCTCCTCCCTTCTCCTTTCCTTCCTTCTCCTTTACCTCCTCCTTCCTTCTCCTTTCCCTCCTCCTTCCTTCTCCTTTCCCTCCTCCCTTCTCATTTCCCTCCTTCATTCTCCTTTCCCTCCTCCTTTCTCATTTCCCTCCTTTTCCTCCTTCCTCCTCCTCTTCCTTCTCATTTCCCT
Source organism: Salvelinus alpinus (assembly GCF_045679555.1). Lineage (NCBI taxonomy): Eukaryota > Metazoa > Chordata > Actinopteri > Salmoniformes > Salmonidae > Salvelinus > Salvelinus alpinus. Next base: position 17,932,042 of record NC_092092.1, on the reverse strand, counting down.
CCTCCTCCTTCATTCTCCTTTCCCTCCTCCCTTCTCATTTCCCTCATCCTTCATTCTCCTTTCCCTCCTCCCTTCTCTTTCTCCTTTCCCTCCTCCCTTCTCCTCCTCTTTCTCCTTTCCCTCCTCCCTTCTCCTCCTCTTTCTCCTTTCCCTCCTTCTCCTTCATTCTCCTTTCCCTCCTCCTCCTTCATTCTCCTTTCCCTCCTCCTTCATTCTCCTTTCCCTCCTTCATTCTCCTTTCCCTCCTCCTCTCCATCCTCCTCCTTCTTTCTCCTTTCCATCCTCCTCCTCCTACTGCTCAGTCACAGTGAGACAAAAAAGCATTAGGTCGTCTGTCTGTTATCAATCAAATGTATTTATAAAGCACTTTTTACATCAGCGGATGTCACAAAGTGCTTATACAGAAACCCAGCCTAAAACCCCAAACAGCAAGCAATGCAGATGTAGAAGCACTGTGGCTAGGAAAAACTCCCTAGAAAGGCAGGAACCTAGGAAGAAACCAGGCTCTGAGGGGTGGCCAGTCCTCTTCTGGCTGTGCGCGGTAGAGATTATAAGAGTACATGGCCATTAAGACCAGATTGTTCTTCAAGATGTTCAAACGCTCATAGATGACCAGCAGGGTCAACTAATAATCACAGTGGTTATAGAGGGTGCAACAGGTCAGCACCTCAGGAGTAAATGTCAGTTGGCTTTTCATTGCCGTGCATTCAGAGGTCGAGTGAGAGAGGTCGCGTGAGAGACTCAAAACAGCAGGTCTGGGATAAGGTAGCACATCCAGTAAACAGGTCAGGGTTCCATAGCTGCAGGCTGAACAGTTGAAACTGGAGCAACAGCATGACAAGGTAGCACATCTGGTGAACAGGTCAGGGTTCCATAGCTGCAGGCAGAACAGCAGAAACTGGATCAGCAGCACAACCAGGTGGACTGGGGATGGGGACAGCCAAAGTTCATCAGGCCAAGTAGTCCTGAGGCAGGGTCCTATCGCTCAGGTCCTCCGAGAAGGGGAGAGAGAGAAAGCGAGAGAGAGATTGGAGAATTAGAGGGAGCATACTTAAGATCACACAGGACACCAGATAAGACAGGAGAATTACACCAGATTGGACAGACTGACCCTAGCTCCCTGGCACATAGACTATTGCAGCATAGATACTGGAGACTGAGACAGGAGGGGTCGGGGGGACGCTGTGGCCCTGCCCGACAATACCCCTGGACAGGGTCAACCAGGAAGGATATAACCCTACCCACTTTGCCAAAGCACAGCCCCACACCACCAGATGAATATCAACAGACCACCAACTTACTACCCTGAGACAAGGCCGAGTATAGCCCACAAAGATCTCCCCCACCGCACAAACCCGAGGGGGTGCAAATCCGGACAGGAAGATCACGTCATTGACTCAACCCACTCAAGTCGAGTATAGCGAAAAAAAGCCTGGCAAGACATTATGCATCCCTCTCAGAGACGGCATGGGAGAACGCTAGCAAGCCTGTGACTCAGCCCCCAGAGGCAGAGAATGCCAGTGGACAGAGGGGAGCCGGCCAGGCAGAGACAGCAAGGGTGGTTCGTCACTCCAGTACCTTGCCATTCACCTTCACACCCCTGGGCCAGACTACACTCAATCATAGGACCTACATAAGAGATGAGTCTTCAGTAAAGACTTAAAGGTTGAGACCGAGTCTGCGTCTCTGACATGGATCGGCAGACCATTCCATAAAAATGGAGCTCTATAGGAGAAGCCCACAGCTGTTTGCTTAGAAATTCTAGGAACAATAAGGAGGCATGCATCTTGTGACCGTAGAGTACGTGTAGGTATGTTCCAGTGGAGGCTGGTGGGAGGAGCTATAGGAGGACAGGCTCATTGTAATGGCTGGAATGGAATCAATAGAATTGTACCAAACACATCAAACACATGGAAACAACATGTTTGACTCCGTTCCATTGATTCCATTCCAGCCATTAGAATGAGCCTGTCCTCTTATAGCTCCTCCCACCAGACTCGTCTGATACCAGTCTCTTACGGCAGGGCCAAATCGGAGATAGAGGTACGAGCAAGTCCATGTAATGCTTTGTAGGTTAGCAGTAAAACCTTGAAATCAGCCCTATCCTTAACAGGAAGCCAGTGTAGAGATGCAAGCACTGGAGTAATATGATAAAGTTTTGGGATTCTAGTCAAGATTCTAGCAGCCATATTTAGCACTAGCTGAAGTTTATTTAGTGCCTTATCCGGGTTGCCGGAGAGTAGAGCATTGCAGTAGTCTAATCTTGAAGTGAAAAAGCATGGATTTGCTTCTTTGCATAATATTTAGACTAAAGGTTTCTGATTTTTGCAATGTTACAAAGATAGAAAAAAGCTGCTTTTGAAATGTTTTTGACAATTTTGTCAAAAGAGACATCAGGGTCCAGACTAATGCTGAGGTCCTTCACAGTTTTATTTGAGACGACTGCAACCATTGAGATAAATTGTTAGATCAAACAGCAGATCTCTTTGTTTCTTGGGACCTAGAACTAGCACCTCTGTTTGGTCCGAGTTTAAAAGTAAAACATTTGCGGCCATCCACTTCCTTGTGTCTGAAACACAGGTTTCCAGGGTAGGCAATTTTGGGGCTTCACCATGTTTCATCATCAGTGTGACTGTAGATAGCGGTTAAGAGCGTTGGGCCAGTAACCGAAAGGTCGCTGGTTTTAATCTCAGAGTCAGCAACGTGGAAAAATCTACCATTCTGCCACTTGTTTGGCTGGAATTGAAAGCTTCATGACCTTTGACTTTGTAATGCCATCTTATTTTGTTTTGGCAACAAAGTTTCACTACGGCGGCAGAGCTTGCTAGTGTCTGTCAGCCTGTCTGTCTGGCTCACTGTCTGTATGTCTGTTCATCTGTCTACCTGTCTCTGTATCTGTATGTCTGTCTGTCTGTATGTTAACATTCCCGTTAACATTGACATTCACCTATTGGTGGTTTACACAATGTAAAATAAGGTGTTCACCCCACCACCATCCACATCTGTTATGGGCCCCTATGAGGACACCAGTCATTAGGTTTTACCTAGTTTTTGGTCTGATGAGATTATAATGTGAAAGTCCAGGACACACACACACACAACATCCAACATTGTTCATTAGCAGAGAGCAAGGCTCAGCTCAGTTTGTTAGCCTGTAATGCAGTAGAATTAATCCAGGGCTGCGGTCCAAACACTTAAAAGACACACCCTATCCCCTCAGCCCTCAAATTAAGTGGACACTTCTGATGACGTATCATGACGTCTGATGAGTATACTCTTGCAGGGCAAGGGGCGAGGGAGGAAGGAATGATTTTTAAATGGACCGGAAATTCATCACTCGTTCATCCCGCGATTATTGTGTTTTCAGCCACCGGTAGCTTGTGGGTGCTTTAAATGCGCTACAGTCAATTATGCATGTCTACTTATATTAAGTATCTAATTATTAATATGCGCCTACTTTATGATAGCTAGCAAATGATTTAGCTAACTAACGTTAGCCTGCGTAGCTGGAACTTCTGAAGAAGGAAATGCTTTTATTTCTACAATTTCCAAAAGACAACCAAACAAAAACATATTTACTTTTTACGAGACGTGTTTGTGGTGCCGTCATGTGCAATAGTAGCAACATTTCTGACTTATTTGCATTCGTTTTTACTTACACTTGTATGTTGACTTCTCCTTTTGATGTTGTTTTAAAGTTTTTGCTGACTTTTCTTAGCGGATGTACAATCGTTGCAAATTTAATTATGGGGAGTTTCAGGCCCCGGAGTGAACATAATTGTACACTCGCAAACTCGACTAAAAACGAGGGCTGAGGGGCTTACGTTGCAAACTTCTCTTGCTTGGCTAATCATTTGGCCTGCCCTCCAAGATGGCGACGGGGATTCCCCCAAGGGCATAAGGCGAGGGTAAGTGGACGAGGGTGTGTCTTTTAAGTGTTTGGACGGCAGACCTGGTGAATCCAGGTGAAAGCTATGATCCCTTATTGATGTCACCTGTTAAATCCACTTCAATCATTGAAAATTAAGGGGAGGAGGCAGGTTAAAGAAGGATGTTTAAGCCTTGAGACAACTGAGACATGGATTGTGTATGTGTGCCATTCAGATGGAAAATATTGAAGTGCCATTGAATGGGGTATGGTAGTGAGTGTGTAAAGAACTGCAACGCTGCTGGGTTTTTCACGCTCAACAATTTACCATGTATATCAAGAATGGTTCACCACCCAATGGACATCCAGCCAACTTGGCACAGCTGTGGGAAGCATTGGAGTCCACATGGGCAAGCATCCATGTGGAACGCTTTCCACACCTTGTAGAGTCCATGCCCCGATGAATAAAGGCTGTTCTGAGGACAAAAGGGGGGTGCGGTGCAACATAATATTAGGTAGGTGTTCCTAATGTTTTGTATACTCAGTGTATATGTGTAAGGCAGTAGTTACAGTACATTCGGAAAGTATTCAGGCCCCTTGACTTTTTCCACTTTTTGCTCCATTACAGCCTTATAAATATATATATTTTTTTTCATCAATCTACACACAATACACCATAATGACAAAGCAAGAACAGGTTTTTAGAGTTTTGCAAATATATTAAAAATAAAAACAGATATCACATTTACATAAGTATTCAGACCCTTTACTCAGTACTTTGTTGAAGCAGCGATTACAGCCTCGAGTCTTCTTGGATATGACGCTACAAGCTTGGTACACCTGTATTTGGGTAGTTTCTCCCATTCTTCTCTGCAAATCCTCTCAAGCTCTGTCAGGTTGGATGGGGAGCTTCGCTGCACAGGTCTCTCCAGAGATGTTCGATCGGGTTCAAGTCCGGGCTCTGGATGGATCATTCAAGGACATTGAGACTTGTCCCGAAGCCATTCCTGTGTTGTCTTGGTTGTGTGCTTAGGGTTGTCCTGTTGGAAGGTGAACCCTCACCCCAGTCTGAGGTCCTGAGCGCTCTGGAGCAGGTTTTCATCAAGGATCTCTCTGTACTTTACTCCATTTATCTTTCCCTCGATCCTGACTAGTCTCCCAGTCCCTGCCGCTGAAAAACATTCCCACAGCATGACGCTGCCACCACCATGCTTCACCATAAGGATGGTGCCAGGTTTCCTCCAGACGTGACGCTTGGCATTCAGGCCAAAGGGTTCAATCTTGGGATGCCGTTAGGCTAACTCCAAGTGGGCTGTCATGTGCCTTTTACTGAGGAGTGGTTTCCTTCAGGCCATTCTACCATACAGGCCTGATTGGTGGAGTGCTGCAGAGATTGTTGTCCTTCTGGAAGTTTCTCCCATCGCCACAGAGGAACTCTGGAGGTCTGTCAGATTGACCATCAGGTTCTTGGTCACCTCCCTGACCAAGGCCCTTCTCCCCTGATTGCTCAGTTTGGCTGGGCGGCCAGCTCTAGGATGAGTCTTGGTGGTTCCAGACTTCTTCCATTTAAGAATGAGCCACTGTGTTCTTCAATGCTGCAGAATGTTTTTGGTACCCTTCCCCAGATCTGTGCTTCGACACAATCCTGTGTCAGAGCTCTACGGAAAACTCCTTCGACCTCATGGCTTGATTTTTGCTCTGACATTCACTGTCAACTGTGGGACCTTATATAGACAGGTGTGTGCCTTTCCAAATCATGTCCAATCAATCAAAACTTGTTTTCGCTTTGTCATTATGGGTTATTGTGTCTAGATTGATGATGCTAATTTTTTATTGAATCCATATTAGAAAAAGGCTCTAACGAAACTAAATGTGAAAAAAAGGAAGGGGCCTGAATACTTTCCAAATGCACTGTACATAGGATGTCCCTTGACTATAATACAGTATTATACATACTGTATGTACAGTCCCTTCAGAAGCATTGGAGTCAACATGGGCCATCATCCCTGTGGAACCCTTTCGTCACCTTGTGGAGTCGATGCCCCGATGAATTGAGGGTGTTTTGAGGGCAACGTGTTCCTAATGTTTGGTGTACTCAGTGTATGTTTATATTTTACGGTCTCTGACATCGCTCGTTCTGATATTTCACATTTTTTCTGGATTATGTGTGTATAGTTTTTTATTCGATTTTTATTGCTAGGTATTACTGCACTGATGGAGCTAGAAACACAATCATTTCACTGCACCAGCGATAACATCTATAAATCTGTGTACACGACCAAAAAAATTGGATTTTATTTGGTACTGTAACTCATTGGGCACCACTCCCACGTTGACACCTGGGAACCCTGTTTTATTTTGTGCTGAAAGGAGCTTGCTCTGGGGTGCAGTGGCACTTTGCTGCTAGACTAGGTTCGTTCCTAGTCCCTAAGGGTAGCAGAATAAATGTGATATTTGATACTGCTTCTCTTTGAGATCTCAATAGTGAGATGTTTGACATTTTACATTCTCGTAAATCAGTATGTTTGTGTGTTGTGTGTGTGTGTTCTGAACAAGGCATTTTTGCAACTAGTGGAAATATTTGGCATCCTGGGTAACCACACAAACACAACCACCCAATAAGAACGACTGTGGATACCAGGACTGAGGCCATCGTTTGCAAATGTATTGAGAAATCTGTTGTAAAATGTATTTTAATGTTTCAAAATTGTATTTTATTGTATGTTACTGCCTTAATTGTTGCTGGACCCCAGGAAGAGTAATGGGGATCCATAATAACTGAAATACAACACATCTAAATAAATCTAAGCAGAATCATGAAATGTCACTACTGATTTACCCTTTCAAATAGAGCAGCAATAGTAGTTTTCATTGTCATTCTTTAAATCTCCCACTCTGTTGTCTCTCCATAGGTGTGTGCGGCGGTATGAGAACCACTTGAATCGCTGTCATCCCTGCACCGCAGCCTTTTCACCCTGTGGACGATTCATTGCTTCTGGCTCTGAAGACAACTGTGTGAGTGGTGGTTCCTTCCTACTTGTCCTCCCTATTCTCCTCCTCCTCTTCCTTTCCCTCCCTCTCCTCCTCCTCCTCTTCTGTCTTCTTCCTCCACCCCCCCTTCCTCATCTTCCTCCTTACTATGGAAAAGTGTGACCTGGTATGGAAGTTAAAAGGTAGGGGTTGAAATACAGGTGGTGAGTCAGAGGTTCATGTTACTGGATTTCACAGGCTTCGTCCTCTCCCCTGCACTAATCATTTTTGACACCATCTAAAATACCTTCAATACCTGTAATAAGTCTGAAATATCTTCACCTAGAGTTGTTTAATGTTAAAGTGACACATGACACATCAGGAAATGTCATGGAAAGCATCTATGATGTGGTGTCAATGGCCCTGGTCTGGATAAAGCGCTGTAATACGCTGTAATACGTCTTAAATACCTTTAACTGGAGTCTGTACTGTATGGTGTCACAGGCCATCACCCTACATTGTAATAGCTGTAGTAAATCATGCACTGTAAAGGGGTTGCCATGAATTTGACAGTAACTTAAAGGGAGCAAGGTGGCAAGTACAATTCTGTATTTCATATTACAGTGTACAGTAGGTGCATTTGTTTTATGTTACAGTGACACATGATACATAGTAATTTATTTTATGTAAATAATTTTCCCGTGTCCCACAGAGAATAGGAAGCACTACCATTTTACACAACATTAAAGACATGCTCCGGAACTTTTGAAACTTCCCGCTTTGGGCTGGATGTGTCAATGTGTAGTTCATACATGCATAATCTATGAGCAGAATTACTGTTTTACCTCAATTAGCCACAAAATCCCTAGTTTGAAAGCAACTGTTATTCTGGAAGCTGTGCTGCGCCATTTTCCCTACATTTCCTCCCATGTGGGCCAACTCCCTAGCAATTTGAGTTCTAGCCAATGATCTTCAGCCCCTCACCATTTGAGTGACAACTAACAAGATGCACACACATCAGCAAAGCGAGAGAGAGCAATGACGTGGTGCAAATATCTGCACATAGGTGATGTAGTACACAATTTCCAGCTCATGAGCACTACTTTCACTATTGGCTAAAACGTATACAAAAGTACCGGAGAATCACTTTAAATACGGCCAATGACCTGTTTTATGTCTTTAGTACATTCACCTAGAGTTGTTTGATGTTAATTTGACAATGGAATGACGTGACTCATGCTTTTTCCAAGACAGTCCCACAGAGAATAGGAAGCAAGGGGAATGCCTGTCATGGCAAGCGCATCACTGGTAAATCAATGCATGCGTGTGTGTGTGTGCGTATGTGTGTGCATGCATGCATGCACACATACTCTAGCCTTTTGGGGTCCAAAGCTAAATTTTGTTAGGGGCCCCCAGACCTCATGGGCAAAACATTTTAGTGGCCCCCCTCTTGACGGCAGAGACAAAATATATAATTGTAGAGTCAATTTCCTGCAATTCTACACATTTTGCCACGGGACTTGAAAATGTTGCAGTTTTAAAGCAAGTTTGCTGCAGTTTTACTCATTTTGTCATGGGGCAAAGAGAAAAATTTGCAGTTTTACAGTTAATTTCCTGCAATTCTACACATTTTGCCATGACTTATACCATGTTATTATGACATCTGAGTGAGAGTGACTAACAAAATCCCCACGTGCCCGGTTGGTAATTCAACCATGATTACTACAAGTTTAGACAGCTGACTAGACTAATTTACCAATCTAAGAACATTTAGCTGACATGGAATGGCAGTGTTAATTTCATCAACAATAACTATGAGGGAAAGTACTCATCAACGACTTATTCCTGAATAAAACTATGACGATAGCTAGAAGAGATGCCCTGGAAAAAAACGCAAACTATTACAAATTACTTTTCATTTTAGTTGATGAAAATGGGACGAGACAAGAATTCCATGTGAGACTAATGGGCATTTAATTTGACATGAAACTCCTTTTCATCTGTTTTGTCCTATCATAAACCAGCATACATGCATAATATTTCAGGCAGTTGTGACTAGACTTGTAACTAACCTCAACTAGAAACAATGTTTTCTTTGATCACGACAGAAGCTCTGTTTTCCCATGTGTGCTGTTATTCATTAGTCTGTGTTGACACACTCGCATTGTAGTCCACAAATGCGAGTTGTGGTTGATTTTTGTTGAATTTTAGGAGTACAGTAATAATTCTGGCCTCAAATTCTCTCCTGTTATTTACTCCCTTGACAGTTATGACTGTGAGATTTTAGTCATTTAGCAGACTCTCTAATCCAGAGCTATTTACAGTTAGTGAGTGCATACATTTTAATACTGGTCCCCTGTGGGAATTGAACCCACAACTCTGGCATTGCAAGCACCATGCTCTACCAACTGAGCCAAAGGTGACCTGTTTGACAAAAACGAGACTAAAATACTCCAGTTTTAGTCGACTAATAATAATTAAAACTAACTATGGATGAAATTACAAACATTTTACTAAGACTAAAAGTTATTTTAAGACTAAAACTAAAATAGCTGCCAAAATTAACACTGACATGGGCTATTTGAGTCTCTGTCAGTGACTGACATAAAAAGAGAAAAACTGCTGATCCAGAGTCCCCCAATTTTATATTATTGTCAAAGAATGGGTGGGTGCCCCCTAGCAGCCGTGGGGCTCAAAGCGGTCGCTTATGTTGCTTATGCCTGGAACCGGCCCTGCATGTCTGTATGCTTGTGCTTGTATGTGATTTCCAGGCAGTTCATTCCAGTGTATGTGTGTTTGTCGTTAATTTGTTTGCGCGTGTTTGTGCGTGCATGCATGTGTGTGTGAGAGGGCATCTAGACAGAGCAGTCCAGATTTACTGCAGTACAATGCCTTCTTTTCCTTTTATCTCCTGATAGAGATGGATTTGCAGAAGAATGCTTTCTGTTCTGGGTGTATAATTTATACGCTGGCATCCAGTTCGAGTTATAGGTTCAAATTGAGTTATAACGCTATTATGGGTAACTTCTAAAGCTCCGACTTTACTTTATCGACAAGCCGTGTGCGCCATCTGGGCTGCAGTAACTGCAGAATGCATAAGATTATGGACAGGGGCACACTCAACTACTGTAACTATAGCGCTCAGGTGAAAAGGTTGATGCACTGTAGTGCATATTTTGTCTTGAGTGGATGGTCGGGGGGCCAGAACATAATTACTAATAATTTGTTGACTACAAATTGACTACAATAATTTATTGACTACAGATATAATATTTGATTAAAACATAATCATTTCAAACCTTGCTTACATTTGTATACGATCACATATCTCTCTATTATGCATGGGATTACGTTGGAACAGATTTCCAAAATTAAAATCCCTTGGAGCAGATTTGCTGGTGTTTATTTTCAGTATTTTTTGTCCAAAGAAATATATAATAATAATACCCTGTTTCGTATTTGCTCAGGAAACAAGTTAAAATCACGGTCCGCCAGTTGGGCTGTAGCCTTAGTTGCCTGCCTATGAAACAACACAACGTGCTGCTGGTGGGTTAGGTGTATGTAGTTGTACAATACATGATTTAAACATGGTACATGGTAAACATGGCAAAGTACAGGCCATACTATTCTGTTATTTCCATGACTGACACCTTTTAAACCTGCTACAGAATAGGTCTTCCCTCTTCTTGCTGTACAAAACATTGTCTGCGTCCCAATTCTCCACCCTTCTCCCCGTCATGGATTTAAAAATGGTGGAAACCCAAAGCCAGTGCTTACCCCAATCCAATGCTTTCGAATTCATGACGGGGAATGTGAGAGACAAAGACTGTCATGGAATTGGATCTTCAAAGGCCAAAAAACACATACTCACCTCAGATTTTTACCACATGGCAAAGCGAAAGGTCTCATTCCTGAACGATGTGTAGAGGTCACAAATCCACATTCATTGTCACATTTTATTTGCTCTCTCTTCCCTCTTTCTTCACAGTTTTTTTTCTTCCAATCGTGTCTGTCTTTCCTCTGGACTTCTGAGTAAATCTCATCTCTGGTCTTTTATTGAGCAGCTGCTTTGTGTTTAGTGTTCCCTTACGGAAAAAACACATGAATTTCACGTGAATACATGTGAAGTGTTCCAAAAACACATGTTTTTATGTGATCACGTGATCATATGTGATCTTATGTGAAGTTAATGTGATAACAGGTGACAACCACAGGAGGTTGGTGGCATCTTAATTGGGGGGGACGGGCTTGTGATAATGGCTGGAACAGAATGGGCGGAATGGTATCAAACACATTGTTTCCATGTGTTTGATGCCATTCCAATCTCTCCGTTCCAGCCATTATTATGAGCCGTTCTCCCCTCAGCAGCCTCCACTGGTGAGAACATGTAAAGCAATACGTGATAACATGTGATCACGTGTGAAGTGTACCTAAAACACATGGTTTCACGTTATCACCTTTTGCTTTACATGTTCTCACCAGTGGAGGCTGCTTCACGGCATAATAATGGCTGGAACATGTAAAAACTTAATTATGTGTAAAGTGTTCCTAAAACACATGTTTTCACATGATTTAACATGTGAAATTTCATGTGAAATTATGTGATTTTCAACGTGAAATCATGTGGTTTTTCTGTAAGGGTTGATCCTCTCTATGACTGGTGCCAAACCAGCGCCAGAACTGTCTAAACAATTCATCCCTCCCAACCAAGACAACAGTCAGTGGAACTTCTTACATGAAGTCATCGTGTTGAGCTGGGGAGTTATGTTAACCTTCTAAACAGGCCACTGAACAGTAAAACAGAACACTGGAACATCATTTTGAAATAGTACACTACCGATGTCACAAGAATTCATTCTTCTGAAGATTAGTCAGTGGAACTTGGAACTTCTTCCATGGTTGTCCAGTGTTGTCATTGTGTTGAGACACAAAGTAGAGCTCGGGAGTTCTGTTTACCTTTGCTGGGCCACTAAACAGTCCATTAGAACACTGAATAGATCAAGAGATCAAGATCAGTTTATCCGTCCAATTGTACACAAGGTCCAATGAAAATGTAACTTCCACTTTATCCCAACGCTTACGAAAGACACACATATGCATATACATACAGGTTGGAGCAGGAGGCTGCCATACTACAGTGCCCCTGGAGCAGTTTGTGTGGGAGTTTAAGTGCCTTGCTCCAGAACTGATGAGTATATCCGTCACAACAATTCATCCCTCCCAACCAAGACAACAGTCAGTGGAACTTCTATTCCATGGCTGTCCACTAGCACAGTTGTGTTGAGACACAGAGTTGTTGGGAAGTTCTGTTCAATTGGCTTCAGGGCCACTAAACAGTAAAACAGCACAGTCGATTGAACATTGAACTGAATAAACCACTAGAGTAGACCACTAGAGTAGATCACTTCAATAGACCACTAGAGTAGATCACTTCAATAGACCACTAGAGTAGATCACTAGAGTAGATCACTTCAATAGACCACTAGAGTAGACCACTAGAGTAGATCACTTCAATAGACCACTAGAGTAGACCACTAGAGTAGACCACTAGAGTAGATCACTTCAATAGACCACTAGAGTAGACCACTAGAGTAGATCACTTCAATAGACCACTAGAGTAGACCACTAGAGTAGATCACTAGAGTAGACCACTAGAGTAAACAACGGAACCAATGATGCGTTTAACCTTCAAACATTTATCTTTAAAGCTAGAGCACTGAATAGAACATTGAACCCTTGGGTATAGGCCTATAACTTGTAACTTTTAAGTCAAGTACTTTCTTGTTCTACAAAGAACTTGAACACAGTTATCGTGTTTTGGTGTACAGATAAAATATATGAATGCATGTAGTAGCTATTTAGGTGGCCTGGTGAGTCCAATTCCTTGAAGAAGACTGTTCAATTTAGTATTTAAAGAGTTGGCTCAACATAGCTTCTTGCCATGTGTGGACCAGACTCAGTAAGAGATTTAATTTGTATAAAAGAGTTGTTAGTGAAAGCGTCCACTTGCCATCCAACATTTAGCTGGTTAGGACAATGTACTAAAATGTGATGGATTGCTTCCACCAATCTGAATTAGTCAGGTAGGTGAGAGGGTCAAGCACACTCAACTTGAGCTCTGTAACTCAAATGTTAGTTACAGAGAAAGTACAAGGCCCTGGGAACCATCACAACCTAAGAGGCCTACCACTCAGTCCAGTCATTAAGCTTATTTTAGATGGCTGAGCAAAGACAGTGAATAGCACCCTGGTGGTTTGGTAATAAGAAACCCAGACCTTAAACTATGTGGTTTGAATGCTTCTTTCGCCAGGTATAAATCTTGCCCTGGTTTTGGAGGTCAAAGCGAATACATTTTCCCCTCCCTTTACTTAGTGATATATATCTGTAATATAACCGAGCATGTTCTTCAGCCAAATCTTTGTGCCAGATGACTCGATCAACTGTCTTGATTGATGTTTTGTCTTGTATCTTTATCCCAATGGTGTTCGTTTACTTATGAACTCATGATTGTTTGTTATTTACAGTGCATGATGTACAGTACATCTAACAACAAATGTAGAGATGTTTGTAGAAAGATGAGAGGCTGGTTACACAGTTTAGATGTTTGTAGAAAGATGAAAGGCTGGTTAAACAGTTTAGATGTTTGTAGAAAGATGAAAGGCTGGTTACACAGTTTAGATGTTTGTAGAAAGATGAAAGGCTGGTTATACAGTTTAGATGTTTGTAGAAAGATGAAAGGCTGGTTAAACAGTTTAGATATTTGTAGAAAGATGAAAGGCTGGTTAAACAGTTTAGATGTTTGTAGAAAGATGAAAGGCTGGTTAAACAGTTTAGATGTTTGTAGAAAGATGAAAGGCTGGTTAAACAGTTTAGATGTTTGTAGAAAGATGAAAGGCTGGTTAAACAGTTTAGATGTTTGTAGAAAGATGAAAGGCTGGTTAAACAGTTTAGATGTTTGTAGAAAGATGAAAGGCTGGTTAAACAGTTTAGATGTTTGTAGAAAGATGAAAGGCTGGTTAAACAGTTTAGATGTTTGTAGAAAGATGAAAGGCTGGTTAAACAGTTTAGATGTTTGTAGAAAGATGAAAGGCTGGTTATACAGTTTAGATGTTTGTAGAAAGATGAAAGGCTGGTTAAACAGTTTAGATGTTTGTAGAAAGATGAAAGGCTGGTTAAACAGTTTAGATGTTTGTAGAAAGATGAAAGGCTGGTTAAACAGTTTAGATGTTTGTAGAAAGATGAAAGGCTGGTTAAACAGTTTAGATGTTTGTAGAAAGATGAAAGGCTGGTTAAACAGTTTAGATGTTTGTAGAAAGATGAAAGGCTGGTTAAACAGTTTAGATGTTTGTAGAAAGATGAAAGGCTGGTTAAACAGTTTAGATGTTTGTAGAAAGATGAAAGGCTGGTTAAACAGTTTAGATGTTTGTAGAAAGATGAAAGGCTGGTTAAACAGTTTAGATGTTTGTAGAAAGATGAAAGGCTGGTTATACGGTTTAGATGTTTGTGGAAAGATGAAAGGCTGGTTATACAGTTGAGTCAGGGGTTTTTCGGTCTGATGACCTGACAAGGCTCAGGTATAAAACATGGGGGTCATTCCATGTCAATTCAACGAAACCATGGCCTCCACCTATCTCAGATCGTGAAACTTCAAATGATGATAATCAGAATCAGATAAAACAAAGATACAGGCGTCCTTCCTAACTCAGTTGCTGGAGAGGAAGGAAACCGCTCAGGGATTTCACCATGAGAACAATGGTGATTTTAAAACAGTTACAGAGTTTAATGGCTGTGATAGGAGAACTGAGGATGGATCAACAACATTGTAGTTATCCACAATACTAACCTAAATGACAGAGTGGAAATAAGGAAGCCTGTACAGAATTTAAAAAAATCTAAAACATGCATCCTGTTTGCAACCAGGCACTAAAGTAATACTGCAAAATATTTGGCAAAGCAATTCACTTTTTGTCCTGAATACAAAGTGTTATGTCTGGGGCAAATCCATTACAACGCATTACTGAGTACCACTCTCCATATTTTCAAGCATGGTGGTGGCTGCATCATGTTATGGGTATGCTTGTAATCGTTAAGGACTTGGTAGTTTTTCAAAATAAAAAATAAACAGAATGGAGCTAAGCACAGGAAAAATCCTAGCGGAAAACCTGGTTCAATCTGCTTTCCACCAGACATTGTGTAACGAACGTCGTAATCCTCCTCGTCTGAGGAGGAGCAAGGATCGGACCAAAACGCAGCGTGGTATGTATCCATATTTATTAGAATACTTTTCTAGACGAACAAAACAATAAACAAAACGAAACCAACGACGCTACAGTCCTGAACAAGTGAACAATGAAAAAACAATGAACGCACGAACAGGAACAATCACCCACAAACAAACAGTGAGAACAGCCTACCTAAATATGGTTCCCAATCAGAGACAACGTAAAACACCTGCCTCTGATTGAGAACCATATCAGGCTAGTAGACAACCCTAAACCAAACATAGAAACACATAACATAGAATGCCCACCCAGCTCACGTCCTGACCAACTAAACAAATACTAAACAAAGGTAATAAGGTCAGGAAGGAACGTGACACATTGGGAGATGAAGTCACCTTTCAGCAGAACAATAACCTTAAACACAAGGCCAAATCTACACGGGAGTTGCTTACCAAGAAGACAGTGAATGTTCCTGTGTGGCTGAGTTACAGTTTTTACTTAAATCTACTTAAAAATGCATTCCCTCCTTCAACCCATTTGTTTTTGAGGGAGCATATGACATATTATGTCCCTATAGCGCCTCTCATGGTATTTTTCCAATGCAACATTTTTGTTGAGGCAGAGTGGTTTTAATTACTTTTCCAGACTAGTGAGTATCAAACTGTGTCTGTAAGACATCCAAGATTTTTCTGAAGAATCCCTTCTTCTCCCTAGCCGACTTTACCTTCCTTTTTTTCTTCTGTGTGTTTGGTGAAAGCAGTGGAATAATATATGAATGCTGATGGTTGTCGGATTATTAATCGCAGGGACTTGTCTTCTCTCGATGAAGCAACAAAAGTTTGAGAGCATCTCCTTTGAGAGTGGACGCTTCCAGGCATTTCTTGGCAGCCGGTGGGGCTTGGTGAAGTGTGTACGGTAGTGAGCTACACCATACCTTATTTGTGACCGCCCTGAGAGTGGCGTGAGCCAGAGGCATTTATATTTGTCTTCATATTCAACAAGACAATCATGGAAAAAGAACTCTCAAAAAAGAACTGAACACCCCCCAAAAAGACTCCCTAAAAATGTAAATTGTGTAAGGGCCTATATCACATGACACAGTTTCCACACACTCAAATAAGAACAGAATGTACGCAAGTACACTAGAACAAAGCTGTTATCAGAAGGCTTCGTGATTCAGTGTGTATGCCTGGACTTTAACTGTAAAGTTAAATGTTCAGCTTACACAACTCCCAGTGTTGAGGGAAAACTATCTCTAAACCTGCAAGCTTTTAGAGCTTAGTTTGTCCTCCCATTTTTAGTAAACTCATCACCACCAATGTGTCACTGTCCCAACACCCTCAGTACCCCATAATGTCAAAGTGGAATTAAAAATCAAAAGCTGAAATGTCTTGAGTCAATAAGTATTCAACACCTTTGTTATGGCAAGCCTAAATAAGTTCAGGAGTAAAAATGTGCTTAAAGGAACACTCCACCCAAAACCGTATGCATCATACAGGGATGATTTCTGTATTTTGTAAGTTAAATATCTTGAAAACTTGCTGACAAGCAAAACATACTGGGACTTTGTCAACAACTTACTAATGAAACAAACACCCAGAGATTGTTTTTTGATGGAGTTTTCCTTTAACTAGTCACATAATAAGTTGCATGGACTCGCTCTGTGTGCAATAATAGTGTCTAACATGATTTTTGAATAACTCTCATCTCTGTACCCCACATACAGTTAAAGTTGGAAGTTTATACACATTTAGGTTGGAGTAATTAAAACTTGTTTTTCAACCACTCCACAAGTTTCTTGTTTACAAACTATAGTTTTGTCAATTCGGTTAGGACATCTACTTTGTGCATGACACAAGTTATTTTTCCAACAATTGTTTATTTCACTTATAATTCACTGTATCACAATTCCAGTGGGTCGGAAGTTTACATACACTAAGTTGACTGTGCCTTTAAACAGCTTGGAAAATTCCAGAAAATGATGTCATGGCTTTAGAAGCTTCTGATAAGCTAATTGACATAATTTGAGTTAATTGGAGGTGCACCCTTGGATGTATTTCAAGGCCTACCTTCAAACTACTTGACATCATGGGAAAATCAAAAGAAATCAGCCAAGACCTCAGAAAAACAATTGTAGACCTCCACAAGTCTGGTTCATCCTTGGGAGCAATTTCCTAACGCCTGAAGGTACCACGTTCATCTGTACAAGCAATAGTATGCAAGTATAAACACCATGGGACCACGCAGTCGTCATACCGCTCAGGAAGGAGACACGTTCTGTCTCCTAGAAATTAACGTACTTTGGTGCAAAAAGTGCAAATCAATCCCAGAAAAACAGCAAAGGTGCTGGAGGAAACAGGTACAAAAGTATCTATATCCACAGTAAAACAAGTCCTATATCGACATAACCTGAAAGGCCGCTCAGCAAGGAAGAAGTCACTGCTTGCAAAACCGCCATAAAAAAGCCAGACTACGGTTTGCAAATGCACATGGGTACAAAGATCGTACTTTTTGGAGAAATGTCCTCTGGTTTGATTAAACAAAAATAGAACTGTTTGGCCATAATGACCGTTATGTTTGGAGGAAAAAGGGGGAGGCTTGCAAGCCAAAGAACACAATCCCAACAGTGAAGCACAGGGGTGGCAGCATCATGTTGTGGGTGTGCTTTGCTGCAGGAGGGAGTGGTGCAATTCACAAAATAGATGGCGTCATGAGGAATGAAAATGATGTGGATATATTGAAGCAACATCTCAAGACATCAGTCAGGAAGTTATAGCTTGGTGACAAATAGTTATTCCAAATGGACAATGACCCCAAGCATACTTCCAAAGTTGTGGCAAAATGGCTTAAGGACAACAAAGTCAAGGTATTGGAGTGGCCATCACAAAGCCCTGACCTCAATCCCATAGAACATTTGTGAGCAGAACTGAAAAGGCGTGTGCGAACAAGGAGGCCTACAAAACTGACTCGGTTACACCAGCTCTGTCAGGAGGAATGGGCCAAAATTCACCCAACATATTGTGGGAAGCTTGTGGAAGGCTACCTGAAATGTTTGACCCAAGTTAAACAATTTAAAGGCAATTCTACCAAACACTAATTGAGTGTATATGTACATTTCTGAACCACTGAAGATGTGATGAAAGAAATAAAAGCTGAATTAAATCATTCTCTCTACTATTATTCTGACATTTCACATTCTTAAAATAAAGTGGTGATCCTAACCTCCCTTGGACAGGGAATCTTTACGATGATTAAATGTCAGGAATTGTGAAAAACTGAGTTTAAATGTATTTGGCTAAGGTGTAAGGAGTGCGCACTGGTGGCAGAGAAGTCAGGCGCAGGAGAGCAAAGACTGTGTTCCAACGGCGCAGTTTAATAATAAAAATCACCATGAACAAATACACAACATGTAATTATGGAATTGGAACCAGGTGTGTGGGAAGACAAGACAAAGCAAATGGAAAATGAAAGGTGGATCGGCGATGGCTAGAAGGCCGGCAACGCCGACCGCCGCCCGAACAAGGAGAGGGACCGACTTCGGCGGAAGTCGTGACATTATGTAAACTTCCGACTTCAACTGCATACAATTATCTGTTAAGTCGTCAGTCGTGTAGTGAATTTCAAACACAGATTCGACCACAAAGACCAGGGAGGTTTTCCAATGCCTCGCAAAGAAGGACACCTATTGGTGATATTTTATTTTTAAACAGACATTGAATATCCCTTTGAGCATGGTAAAGGTATTAATTACACTTTAGATGGTATATCAATAGACCCAGTCAGGACAATAACCTAAAACACAAGGCCAAATCTACACGGGAGTTGCTTACCAAGATGACAGTGAATGTTCTTGAGTGGCCGAGTTACAGTTTTGACTTAAATCTACTTAAAATCTATGGCAAGACCTGAAAATTGTTGTCTAGCAATGATCAACAACGAATATGTCAGAGTTTGAAGAATTTTGAAAAAGATAATGGTCAAATGTTGAACAATCCAGGTATGGAAAGCTCCTAGAGACTTACACATACAGACTCACAGCTGTAATCACAGCTGTAGGTGCTTTTACAAAGTATTGACCTAGGGGTGTTTGCAACATTTCAAAAAACATGTTTTCATTTGTCCTTATGGGGTATTGTATGTTGATGGGTGATATTTTTTTTTGTTTAATACATTTTGAATTCAGGCTGTAACACAACAAAATTAGGAATAATACTTGCTGAAGGCACTGTACATATACACTGAGTGTACAAAACACTACATGACACAGACTGACCAGGTGAATCCAGGTGAAAGCTATGATCCCTTATTGATGTCACCTGTTAAATCCACTTCAATCATTGTAAATTAAAGGGAGAAGGCAGATTAAAGAAGGATTTTTAAGCCTTGACACAATTGAGACATGGATTGTGTATGTGTGCCATTCAAAGGGTGAATGGGCAAGACAAAGTATTTAGGTGCCATTGAACGGGGTATGGTAGTAGGTGCCAGGTGCACCAGTTTGAGTGTGTCAAGAACTGCAACGCTGCTGTGTTTTTCACGCTCAACAATTTCCCATGTGTATCAAGAATGGTCCACCACCCAATGGACATCCAGCCAACTTGGCACAGCTGTGGAAATGTCCACATGGGCAAGCATCCCTGTGGAACGCTTTCGACACCTTGTAGATTCCATGCCCCGATGAATTGAGGCTGTTCTGAGGATTAAAGGAGCTGTAACTCAATATTAGGAAGGTGTTCCTAATGTTTTGTGCACTGAGTGTAAGTAAACAGTTATCACTATAGGCTAGTAGACCCTACTGAGTCATAGTGTTGTCACACATTAGGATCATCATCATAACCATGCATGACCTCATCACTCTACGCGGACCTTATTCACTAAATTCGCCGCACTAAAATAAATGTAGGAGTACAATGAAAACTATTTGACATTTTAAAGCTAGAATCCTTTATTTTTCTAGGCACTCTGGTGGTCCTACAAACATTCCAGGTCGCACAAGAAAATATTTAGGTGCATATGCTAGTAAAATGGTCACACTGTAGAGCCCTGGACCATCCGCCGATTTTAAAATGAATCACCCTACGGCATGTTGTCCGTCTTTTTTGATTTAATCTTCATTTAACCAATCCCATTGATGTCAGAAGACCTCTGTCCCAAGGGAGACCTGGTCATTATTGCCATAGATTATGAGACTGTAGGCCCTGATGTTAGGCTTCAGAGGTGTGTTCCGTTACCCCCTACCTTTCTTACTCTACAGCTGTTGTGGAGATCTATAGGGGGCCTCAGGCTGGAATGAGGCAAGGCTTGCAGGGCCAGATGACCTCTGTGGTGAGGTAGCAGGACTGGACCCCTCATTGAGGATTCCTTCCTGTTCCAACTGCCTGATGTGATGCCCTGGCCTTACAAACCCCATCAGAGTGCATCAATAAGAATGTACATTCTAGTAATTATATTTCTATGGTTGTATCTGTAGCTCTGTATCTCTACCATGCTATGGGCCCTTCTAGGGAGCACTATCCCCATGCCTTTTTCAGGGAAGCCTAATAAAAAGCAGCTGCAGGAATCTGATGAGTCGTCGTCTGGTAACAAACATCCCCACATCTGGTTTTATCTGTGTTCATGGCTTATGGTCCCCCGTCCTCATCCCTCCTTTCCCTCCTCCTCTTCCTCCTCCTCTTCTTCCTCCTCTCCAACTATCTTTCACTCACTGTTCTTTCTTATTTTTTACACACTGTGAAAAGTCTCTTTACTTTGGTTTGTAAGTTTGTTCGTGGAGAAGAGATTGGAGTAGAAACTTCCAAATTGTACAAAATAATCAAATACCTACAGACTTTATTATGTTGGTCCTCTTCTGCAGTATCCAGACTTTCTTTGAAGGTTTATAAGTTACAGATTGACTACCTTATACTTTACGTTTTGACATCAGCAGCCAAAATATTTTGATGTACCCCCTTTCTGCTCTCTGCAGGCCTATGTGTATGACATCCGCAGCAGCAGCTACCTCCACAAGCTCGAGAGACACTCTGACACCATCCTCAATGTGACCTTTAACCCTGCTACACCTGAGGTGAGGACTGGCCGATCACCTCTTAAAATTACACCCTCTCTCCTCCGCATTCTATTGTCTTCTTCTCTGGTCTGTCTTTCACATATACAGTGCCTTTGGAAAGTGTTCAGACCCCTTTACTTTTTCCACATTTTGTCACATCTTATTCTAAAATTGATTAAATAAAATGCATTCCTCAGCAATCAACACACAATAACCCATAATGACAAAGCAGAAACAGGTTTTTAGACATTTTTGCGAATCTATTAAAAATAAAAAACAGATACCTTATTTACATAAGTATTCACACCCTTTGCTATGAGTCTCGAAATTGAGCTCAGGTGCATCCTGTTTCCAATGATCATCCTTGAGATTTTTCTACAACTTGATTGGAGTCCACCTGTGGTAAATTCAATTGATTGGACATGATTTAGAAATACACACAGCTGTCTATATAAGGTCCCACAGTTGACAGTGAATGTCAGAACAAAAACCAAGCCATGAGGTCAAAATAAATTGTCCGTAGAGCTTCGAGACAGGATTGTGTCATGGCACAGATCTGGGGAGGGGTACAAAAAAATGTCCGCAGCATTGAAGGTCCCCAAGAACATAGTGGCATCCATCATTCTTAAATAAAATACGTTTGGAACCACCAAGACTCTTCCTAGGGCTAGCCATCCGGCCAAACTGAGCAATCGGGGGAGAAGGGCCTTGGTCAGGGAGGTGACCAATAACCCGATGGTCACTGACAGAGCTCTGTGGAGCCTTCCAGAAGGACAACCATCATTGCAGCTCTCCACCACTCAGGCCTTTATAGTAGGGTGGCCAGACGGAAGCCACTCCTCAGTAAAAGGCACATGGCAGCCCGCTTGGAGTTTGCCAAAAGGCACCTAAAGAATCTCAGATCATAAGAAACAAGATTCTCTGGTCTGATGAAACCAAGATTGAACTATTTTGCCTGAATGCCAAGTGTCACGTCTGGAGGAAACCTGGCACCATCCCTACGGTGAAGCATGGTGGTGGCAGCATCGTGCTGTGGGGTTTTTCAGCTTGAGAGCATCTGCAGAGAAGAAAGGGAGAATACAGGTGTGCCAAGCTTATAGCGTCATACCCCAGAAGACTCGATGCTGTAATTGCTGCCAAAGATGCTTCAACAAAGTACTGAGTAAAGGGTCTGAATACTTATGTAAATGTGATATTTCATATTTTTTTTTTTTATAAATTAGCAGACATTTCTCAACCTGATTTTGCTTTGTCATTATGAGGTATTGTGTGTAGATTGATGAGGGGAAAAACCATTTGATACATTTTAGAATGAGGCTGTAACGTAACAAATTGTGGAACAATCAAATGGGTCTGAATACTTTCTGAAGGCACTGTATACTGTATATAACAAATTATGTGTACACCCCTTCAAATTAGTGGATTCGAGTATTTCAGCCACCCCCGTTGCTGACAGGTGTATAAAATCGCAATGCCAAGCGTCGGCTGGAGTGGTGTAAAGCTCGCCACTATTGGACTTTGGAGCAGTGGAAACGTGTTCTCTGGGGTGATGAATCACGCTTCACCATCTGGCAGTCCGATGGACGAATCTGGGTTTGGCAGATGCCAGGAGAACATTACCTGCCCCAATGCATAGTGCCAACTGTAAAGTTTGGTGGAGGAGGAATAATGGTCTGGTGCTGTTTTTCATGGTTCAGGCTAGGCCCCTTAGTTCCAATAAAGGGAAATCTTACTGCTACAGCATACATTGACATTCTAGACACTTCTGTGCTTCCAACTTTGTGGCAACAGTTTGGAGAAGGCCCTTTCCTGTTTCAGCATGACAATGCCCCCTTGCACAAAGCGAGGTCCATAGCGAAATGGTTTGTCGAGATTGGTGTGGAAGAACTTGACTCGCATGAATTGGAACACCGACTGCGAGCCTGGCCTAATCGCCCAACATCAGTGCCCGACCTAACTAATACTCTTGTGGCTGAATGGAAGCAAGTCCCCGCAGCAATGTTCCAACATCTAGTAGAAAGCCTTGCCAGAAGAGTGGAGGCTGTTATAGTTCAAAGGGGGGACTAACTCCATATTAATGCCCTTGATTTTGGAATGATATGTTTGTCAAGCAGGTGTCCACATACTGTTGTAGTATACTAGTCATGTACTATACTTCCTCCAACTCACCTCGCTCCCTCTCTTGTTAACTTATTGTGAAAGAAATATCCGTACAGACTCAAGTCAGTCTGAGCATGGTGGTAATTCATTAACCAGACATAGAATAAGGCTTCTGGTTTATTTTGTTGTCCTGCTCCCCTTGGACTTCCTTTCCTATCAATCGGATATTGGACACAGCTTCAGAGGGAGGCCCAGCATACAAAAACACACTGTGATTTCTGCTGCTGTGTTGGATTCCATGGAGAACCCCTGGGATTACAGACCTGGGTTCAAATGATGGTATGTGTTTGTTTTTTCAAATACTTTGAGTGTTTGCTTGAGTCTGCCCTGGGTGCCATATGGGTGGGGTTAGCAATTTTGGGACTATACCATTGGTAATATTGTGCCAGGCAAGCTCTATCAAATTAATTGAAAGGATTTCGAAAAATATTTGAACCCATGTCTGGTAATGTCTGCTGTGTGGATTCCATGGAAAGGAAAACCCCCAGGATTATTAGATTAGTTGAATCCCACTTTGTACTAAAGGTCTGCCAGGTTCATTAAATAGTACCCGCAAAACACGAGTCTCAACGTCAACAGTGAAGAGGCGACTCCGGGATACTGGCTTTCTAGGCAGAGTTCCTCTGTCCAGTGTCTGTGTTCTTTTACCCATCTTAAACTTTTCTTTTTATTGGCCAGTCTGAGATATGGATTTTTCTTTGCAACTCTGCCTAGAAGTCCAGCATCCCAGAGTCGCCACTTCACTGTTGACGTTGAGACTGGCGTTTTGTGGGTACTATTTAATGAAGCTGCCAGTTGAGGACTTGTGAGGCATCTGTTTCTCAAACTAGACACTCTAATGTACTTGTCCACTTGCTCAGTTGTGCACCGAGGCCTCTCACTCCTCTTTCTATTTTGGTTAGAGCCAGTTTGCGCTGTTCTGTGAAGGGAGTAGTACACAGCGTTGTACGAGATCTTCAGTTTCTTGGCAATTTCTCTCATGGAATAGCCTTCATTTCTCAGAACAAGAATAAACTGAGAAGTTTCAGAAGAAAGTTATTTGTTTCTGGCAATTTTGAGCCTGTAATCGAACCCACTAATGATGCTCCAGATACTCAACTAGCCTAAAGAAGGCCAGTTTTATTGCTTATTTAATCAGAACAACAATTTTCAGCTGTGCTAACATAATTGCAAAAGGGTTTTCTAATGATCATTTAGCCTTTTAAAATGATCAACTTGGATTAGCAAACACAACGTGCCATTGGAACACAGGAGTGATGGTTGCTGATAGTGGCCCTCTGTACGCCTATGTAGATATTCCATTCAGAATCAGCAATTTCCAGCTACAGTAGTCGTTTACAATATTAACAATGTCTACACTGTATTTCTGATCAATTTGATCAAGTCTACTGTATTTAAATGCCACTTTAAACGTGTTCATGATTCTGCAACAAAAAAGTCCGTAACGTAAAGTAAACGCGCTGAACGAACAGCAGTCGAATTGCAGACGAAAGTGCATATCGATATTCAGTGCCCTTAGTCACCCTCCATGAACTCCCAGTCTCATCTCATTGTGGATGAATATATATTTTTCAACATACTGAACTCAATGTGTCAGATTTAAAGTTGCAGTGTGGTTTATAGTTCTTTAGCTCTCCTCCTGAATCTGGAGTCATCAAGACAGGATGACAGAGGCACTCAATCCGTTTTACAACTCTCACCTCGCATGGTGATGGAAAGGAACACTTTGGCCTAACATCCAGTCAAGTCAAGTGGGGTTAACAGGGGCCTCTAGGGCACTGCTTCTTTCTTCAAAATAGCAGTGACGTTAATCAACACACAACTAAATAATTAAACTGGCTACCAGTATTTCTAAAAGTAGCCTAGTTCTGTCTCTGTTTAGGGTCTAACACAACTCAGTGTACTGTAACTCAAACTTTCATCACTTCAAACACCATGAAGATGAAGGATGTTTTTTGATACCAGCACTAGGATTGAACTGAACCATGAAACCCTGAAATCCGAGGTAGAAATTATAAATATCTCTGATGGACTAAACAGAGACAGGAGTGAAAGTGGAGCTGGAAGGAAGCAGAGTAGTTGGAGAGCATGTTGATTTACAGGTAAGAATGGCTTGTGCTATGGCGCTGAGTGTTCTCTGGACACACTGCTTAGTGGGGTATTAAACATCCCCAGTGGGGTATTTAGCATGCAGGCACACACGTATGAAAACACACACTTGCACACACTCTTGGAAGATGGAGCTGCATTGGATAGCAGCAGCCTTACGGGCTCCTGACCAATTCTGCTATTTTGTCAATTTTTTTACTCTGATCTTGTTTTTTGGGCAAATAATGTTTCTGCCATCATTTCCTATAACCAAAAACAGCTTCTGGACATCAGAACAGCGATCCCTAACCTTGGTTTGGATGAAAGAAATGTATTCAACGAGTAAGCAGGCCTTTCATTTATTTATTTGTACCTTTATTTTAACAAATGTGCCCTGTATATACAACATAAATATACACTTTATACCCAAACATACAGAGTTTAGAGTTGTGTTATTTGTCACATACTCCGAATACAGACCTTACCGTGAAATACTTACTTACAAGCCCTTAACCAACAATGCAGTTCAAGATGAGTTAAGAAAAATTACCAAATAATCAAAATGTAAAATGATAAAAAGTAACACAATAAAATAACAATTATGAGGCTATATACTGGGTGACCGAGTCAGTATGCGGGGATACAGGTTAGTTGAGGTAATTTGTACATGTGGGTAGGGGTGAAGTTACTATGCATAGATAAAAAACAGAGAGTAGCAGCAGTGTACAAAACCAATGGAGGGGTGGGGGGCAGTCCAATGTAAATAGTCCGGTTAATTGTTCAGCAGTCTTATGGATTGAGGGTAGCTGTTAAGGTGCTTTTTGGTCTTAGACTTAGCGCTCCGGTACCGCTTGCCATGCGGTAGCAGAGAAAACAGTCTATGACTTGGGTGACTGGAGTCTCTGACAATTTTATGGGCTTTCCTATGACACCACCTATTATATAGGTCCTGGATGGCAGGAAGCTTGGCCCCAGTGATGTACTGTGCCGTACGCACTACCTTCTGTAGCGCTTTACGGTCAGATGCCGAGCAGTTGCCATACCAGGCGGTGATGCAACCGGTCAGCAACCGATCAGGATGCTCTCGATAGTGCAGCTGTAGAACCTTTTGAGGATCTGGGGACCCATGCTAAATCTTTTCAGTCTCCTGAGGGGGAAAAGGTTTTGTCTTGCCCTCTTCATGACTGTCTTGGTGTGTTTGGACCATGATAGTTTGTTGGTGATGTGGACACCAAGGAACTTGAAACTCTCGACCCGCTCCACTGCAGCCCCGTCGATGTTAATGGAGGCCTGTTCGGCCCGCCTTTTCCTGTAGTCCACAATCAGCTCTTTTGTCTTGCTCACATTGAGGGAGAGGTTGTTGTCCTGGCACAACACTGCCAGGTCTCTGACCTCCTCCCTATAGGCTGTCTCATCGTTGTTGGTGATCAGGCCTACCACTGTTGTGTCGTCAGCAAACATAATGATGGTGTTGGAGTCGTGTTTGGCCACACAGTCGTGGGTGAACAGCGAGTAAAGGACGGGACTAAGGATCAGCGTGGCAGACGTTTTGTTTCATAACGTTACCACCTGGGGGCGGCCCGTCAGGAAGTTCAGGATCCAGTTGCAGAGGGAGGTGTTTAGTCCCAGGGTCCTTAGCTTAGTGATGAGCTGCGTGGGCAGTATGATGTTGAACACTGAGCTGTAGTCAATGAACAGCATTCTCACATACAGTGGTTCCTCTTTTTAAAAGTTGCGTCATACTGCGGCACACCTTGTGGCACACCTTGAATAGTCTATTGTTCAGCTAATAGCCCATCCTGCTACGCTTGTGAAAAACTAATAATACTTTTTCCCCTTTACTCATGTTCAAGATTCCAATTTATGAAGTGTTTTTAGCCACAATCGGCCCCAACCCCAATTAATACATTTGGGCACAGTCAATAGCGTGCTGGACTTCGGGCTAGAATGTTGAGGGTTCGATACCTGCTCCCTGCTTGTTTCATTATATTATTATGCCGGTCTCAGAGCAAATAGCCTGGATTGTTACTGCCATCTCGTTTTTTATTCTGTATATATGAATTACAAATCAGCCTTTACTTAAATCATGTTTCTAGTCTATTGCATAGTTAGAATATATAAACATTGATGTCCCAGGAGCAGGAGTGGTAAACACTGTTGAAGTGTATAATTGTAATGCATTCATGCAGACACAGCATCATTCAAAGAATGGAGTTTGATACACCTGGTATTGGATATGACTGAATAAAAACTTGCTAAATATTTTCGTAAATTAACTTTATGACAAAAAAATATGCACAATCTGTAACGGCAGCCTTCCTCCTCTTCGTCTGAAGAGGAGGTGTAGCAGGGATCGGACCAAGACGCAGCGTAGTTTGTGCTCAACATGATTTAATCAAGACGAATAACGTGAACACTTACAAAATACAAAAATAACAAACGTGGCAAACCGAAACGGTCCTCTCTGGTGAAACGAACACAAAGACAAGAAACAACCACCCACAAACCCCAATACAAAACAAGCCACCTAAATATGATTCCCAATCAGAGACAACACAAAACACCTGCCTCTGATTGAGAACCATATTAGGCCAAACATAGAAACAGAGAAACTAGACACAACAGAATGCCCACCCAGATCACGTCCTGACCAACACTAAAACAAGTAAAACACACAAAAACTATGGTCAGAACGTGACACAATCGTTTCTCTACATTAACTAACGTATTCCTCTCAATTGTACATTCTTCTCTTGACTCGTTATTACGTTATAATTACTTAAATTAGCTTCCGCGGTAATGTTTTGTCAGCCATCTTTGCTGAAGAAAGTCACCAGGGACGGGTGGCTCGCATCAAATTCATCATTGGAACCACTCGATATGATTGGTCATATAAAAATCTTGGGACCTAAATGCATAATGAGTGCTCTAACACCACCTTGCAGTGGTCTCGAGCATTGAAGCCGCGACCCTGGGTACCTCTAAGTCCCCCTGGTGGTGGTCTGGAGCATTGAAGCCGCGACCCTGGGTACCTCTAAGTCCCCCTGGTGGTGGTCTGGAGCATTGAAGCCGCGACCCTGGGTACCTCTAAGTCCCCCTGGTGGTGGTCTGGAGCATTGAAGCCGCGACCTTGGGTACCTCTAAGTCCCCCTGGTGGTGGTCTGGAGCATTGAAGCCGCGACCCTGGGTACCTCTAAGTCCCCCTGGTGGTGGTCTGGAGCATTGAAGCCGCGACCCTGGGTACCTCTAAGTCCCCCTGGTGGTGGTCTGGAGCATTGAAGCCGCGACCCTTGGTACCTCTAAGTCCCCCTGGTGGTGGTCTGGAGCATTGAAGCCGCGACCCTGGGTACCTCTAAGTCCCCCTGGTGGTGGTCTGGAGCATTGAAGCCGCGACCCTGGGTACCTCTAAGTCCCCCTGGTGGTGGTCTGGAGCATTGAAGCCGCAACCCTGGGTACCTCTAAGTCCCCCTGGTGGTGGTCTGGAGCATTGAAGCCGCGACCCTGGGTACCTCTAAGTCCCGCAGCGTAAGCTCTCAACTTTTAAAGGAGGAACCAATGTAGTTGTTCCTTTTGTCCAGGTGGGAATGGGCAGTGTGGAGTGCGATTGAGATTGTGTCATCTGTGGATCTGTTGGGGCGGTATGCGAATTGGAGTGGGTCTAGGGTATCCGGGAGGATGCTGTTGATGTGAGCCATGACCAGCCATTCAAAGCACTTCATGGCTACCGACGTCAGTGCTACGGGGCGGTAATCATTTAGGCAGGTTACCTTCGCTTCCTTGGGCACAGGAACTATGGTGGTCTGCTTGAAACATGTATGTATTACAGACTAGGTCAGGGAGAGGTTGAAAATGTCAGTGAAGACACTTGCCAGTTGGTCCGCGCATGCTTTGAGTACACGTCATGGTAATCCGTCTGGCCCCGCGGCTTTGTGAATGTTGACCTGTTTAAAGGTCTTGCTCACATCGGCTACCGAGAGCTTTGCCACACAGTCATCTAGAACAGCTGGTGCTCTCCAATGCATTTCCTTATAAACTCACTCTCCGAATCAGCTTATAAATCGCTATTATTATCTGAGGCTACCTGGAACATATTCCAGCCCGCGTGATCAAAACAATCTTGAAGCGTGGATTCCGATTGGTCAGACCAGCATTGACTAGTTATTGTCACAGGTACATACAGTTCGAGATTCTGCCTATTGGACGGGAGGAGCAAAATGGAATCATGGTCAGATTGGCCAAAAGGAGGGCGGGGGAGAGCCTTGTATGCATCGTGGAGTTAGAGTAGGAGTGATCCAGAGTATTGCCCGCATGAGTGCTACAATCAGTATGCTGATAGAATTTAGGTAGCCTTGTTCTCGAATGTGCTTTATTAAAACCCCCAGCTACAATAAATGCAGCCTCAGGATATATGGTTTCCAGTTTGCATAGAGTCCAGTGAAGTTCCCTCGAGAGGGAATATACACGGCTGTGACACTAACCGATGAGAATTCTCTTGGGAGATAATATGGTCGGCAT
Organism: Salvelinus alpinus; assembly: GCF_045679555.1. Lineage (NCBI taxonomy): Eukaryota > Metazoa > Chordata > Actinopteri > Salmoniformes > Salmonidae > Salvelinus > Salvelinus alpinus. Next base: position 17,902,173 of record NC_092092.1, on the reverse strand, counting down.
TTGATTGTGAGGAATTCTAGGTCAGGTGAACAAATTGACTTGAGTTCCTGTATGTTGTTACGATTACACCATGAGCCGTTAATCATGAGGCATACACCCCCGCCCTTCTTCTTCCCAGAGAGATGTTTATTTCTGTCGGCGTGACGCATAAAGCATCCCGGTGGCTGTACTGACTTCGACAACATATCCCGAGAGAGACAGGTTTCCGTGAAACAGAGTATGTTACAATCCCTGATGTCTCTCTGGAAAGCAACCCATGCCCTAATTTTGTCAACCTTGTTATCCAGAGACTGGACATTGGCGAGTAATATACTCCGAAGCGATGGGTGGTGTGCACGCCTCCGAAGTCTGACCAGAGGGCCGCTCCGTCTACCTCTTCTGCCGGCGACGTTGCTTTGGGCCGGCCTCTGGAATCAGATTAAATGCCCTGGGTGGTGGTGCGAACAAAGGATCCACTTCGGGGAAAGTCGTATTCCTAGTCGTAATGTTGGTAACTTGACGTTGCTCTCATATCCAATAGTTCTGTATGTAATAACACTTAAGATTTTCTGGGCTAACAATGTAAGAAATTATACATAAAAAAAAAGATACTGCATAGTTTCCTAAGGACTAGAAGCGAGGCTACCCTCTCTGTCGGCGCCATCTTGCCACACTCTACAATCTCTATGTTCTGACCTTTGATAGATGTTGCAGAGGTGGGTGTTGTTCACTTCCTGAAGTCTATGCACATCTCTTTGATCTTTTTAGTATTGAGGACCAAGTGTGATTCATCACACCACTCTACAAAGTTAAAGGACCACCGGCTGATGGACGTCTGACTGCCGACATTTTCGCCCGCTTTGCACTCGGTTTGCAAATTGCGACTCTCGGCCGGCAAGCGCTACCGGTGTTTCAGAGCCTTTACGGAGATTAGGATACTTATAGTGGATAGAGATAAACTGATTGATAGACTGTAATAGACTGATGTCATAGAGGGACAAACTACTTTAGGATTATCTTAATGGATGGCAATGTAAACTTTAGAAATGTATTTATGTCAGATTTACAGTGTAGTAAAATGTATTCCATTCTTTTAGTGTTCCAAGGAAAAACAATGATTAATGCTTTGCAGATGTGTGAGAAGGCTTTTGTCATCAAAGGCTTTGATATTATTGATAGTGCTCTAAAATGTGCAATATGCAGAAATATGATTGGTGGGTCTGTGTGGGAGGAAGGAGCCTGCACAGATCAACTCCCAGTCTGATGTGGTTTGGATGTGGATTGCTGTCCATAATATGGTATGAAATAAATATAGAGTACACTCAGCACCTGAGGTAAAGCGATGTATGTTGTATGACCACCACACATATTTAATCAAATAATAATTTGGGTGCTTGTATTTGTTCTGTTTCACACATGTACAAGTGTTTATTAATATGCCTGTGTGATTTGGAAATGTGTTTTTTGCATGGCCCAACTCTGCTTGAGACACCCTCAGAACAATTTGGGGTTAGTGCCTTGCTCAAAGGCACATTGACACATTTCCAGGTTGTCGGCTTGGGGATTCAAACTATATTTGGGGCCACAGATATCATAAACTGTCAAATCGATTAAAGTGTCAGTGAGTGTTCCATTCGTATTTATATCAGTTTCCTTTACTGCTCTAATAATTTGCTGTTTTATAACCTTCCTAATATTGAGTTTCACCCCCCCACAAGGTGTCGGAACATTCCACAGGGATGCTGGCCCATGTTGACTCCAATGCTTCCCACAGTTGTGTCAAGTTGGCTGGATGTCCTTTGGGTGGTGGACCATTATTGATACACACGGTAATGTGTTGAGCATGGAAAAATCGCCTGGAACCTACTACCATACCCTGTTCAAAGGCACTTACATGTTTTGTCTTGCCCATTCACCCTCTGAATGGCACACATACACAATCCATGTCTCAATTGTCTCAAGGCTTAAAAATCCTTATTTAACCTGTCTCCTCCCCTTCATCTACACTGATTGAAGTGGATTCAACAAGTGACATCAATAAGGGATCATAGCTTTCACCTGGATCTACCTGGTCAGTCTGTCATGGAAAGATCAGGTGTTCTTAAAGTTTTGTATACTCAGTGTATATTTTGTACCTCGTCTGAAGTGGTTGATACAGAACATTTCCTTGATCAAGTTGCTTAATATGCTTTGTTCCTATGAGATCCCCTGATATTGCAAGTTTTCTTGTTGGGAGAATATGGAAGCCCTCTAGGATCAGTAAAGATCAGGACTTGGTCCAAAAGCCTGGAGTGGAGACTTAGTCAGTGTTTAAATCACATAAAGGTTGTATAACTCACTTCCACGTGTTCAACAGTACTCAGAGGGAAAGTTGAAAAGTTGAAGAGATGATGGTATCCAGGTTGACTTGGCTTGGTTTTATTATGTGTTCAGGATTGGTTGCTTTTAGAATAGAATAGGCTACTGATAGACTTTGTCAACAGCCAGTACCAATTAGGCTACTCAACAACTTTTGATGGAGAATTATAGGGAGCCTCAGTGTCTAAGGGAATATCAGTCATGTGTTCATAGTCCTTTTTGGGACAAAATGGAGAGAAAGATTTCAACTTTTTTCTGGAAACGAGTCTCCTCTTTCCATGCTGACTCTGTGTAAGTTTTTCACTTAATACTCACCTTTCCTTCTATCACTGCTTGGCTCTTCAACACCTTTCTGAGAGGAAAGCTATGTATGTGTTCCAAATGGCACCGTATTCCCTATATAGTGCACTATATAGGGAATAGGGTGCCATTTGGGACGCACTGCCTATGTTTCTTAATGACTTCATATGGCGTCAGCTGTCAGCAGTCAGCAGTCAGCAGTCAGCACTACTCCTCTCTCTGGCCCACGGAGCAGCTGCAGAAGCCATGCCTCACTCCTCGGAATCTGTTTAAGGGTTATTTCCATTCTTGATATTTACCCTTTGATTCTTGTCTAATATAACTCATGCATTGTCATGAGCTTAGCACAACTGTCTTACTTTATCACAACTCCATTCCTTAGCTGTATTACAAAACAAGTGGCGGGGCTGTCGTTTAGCTGAAAAACAAATCCCAGACTGTAGCTTTAAAGATGGGACGCTCAGCCTCAGACAGACTACTGCTGTATTCCAGGAAAGGTTGGTGTGCCAAGACCTTTTCACCGTAACTCATCTATCTGCTGAAGAGATTGTCTGCATTCTTTATCAGGACAAAAAAGCCATTTGCTTCCACCTTAGCTGTATACCAAAACAAGTGACGGCACTGTCGGGGGGGGGGGGGGGGGGGGTTATTGTCCTGATAAAGAATGTGGAGAGCAGACAATCTCTTCAGCAGATAGATGAGTTACTGTTGATTCTTGAAGAATATAACTTATAAATCATCATGAGCTTAGCACAACTGTCTTACTTCATCACAACTCCATCCCTTAGCTGTATTACTTAACAAGTTTAGCTGAAATACCTCTGCTGAAAAGATTTTCTGCTCTCTGCATTCTTTATCATGACACCCCCCCCCCCCCCCCACTTTAAAACAACAGTCAAGCCCATAAAACTCTGGATGATATGATGGTTACTGCTTTTCAGTAGTTAGATGAGGTTACAACGCTACCTAGTCGTTTGTTTGAGTAATGTGTCTTGAATGGAAACTGTTGTTTACATTGTGAATTGTGATAGATGAAATACTGTATACTAATACTGCCCTAGCCTCTCATACCTACTCCCTCCCTCATCTGTACATTTACATTTTAGCCATTTAGCAGACGCTCTTATGCAGAGGTAATGATCTTAAGGTAGCCAGATAAGACAACCAGTCATAGTAAGTAAAACTTTTTCTCACTAAATATCCCTGTCCATTTGCTTATAAGTAGTTCAGTCCTCTTCTTAGCTTCCAAACATCCTGAACAGTGCTGATAAGATAAGTGACATGTTTTACAATTGAAGCTGCTTCACTTCAGCAGTTTTGGGGAGACTAGTAAAATACAATTTGTTCTTGTCCTTAATAGTATATTTATGAAACGTTCAAAGTCTTACTTCATAGGTATTCATAGATTTATGTTTGTTTTCAGGTCAGTTGATTGGAGATATTAACGTCTGTTCTGCCTGCAAAATATATTAGTCTTGAGCTCTTTGTGATATGTTACCAACAAACATGAAAAACTGAAAAATATTTGTTTCTGGCTCAAATCTCAATGTTTCCAATGTGTTGTATCAGAGGATTTATTATTAGTGATTTAAAAGTTTGTTTTTATGGGAGTTCCATAACGTTTAGTCCCCAGCAGTGTAGTCAGTCACTGTTAAATCCATTAGTTAACAGGTAACTGGAAGAGGTTGGGCTCAAAGGGGAAGATGACTGACTCACAGGAGATAGGGGAGGAAGAGATTGATCAACTATATTTCATAAAGTCTCCTCAACATAATGCCAGGAAAGCAGGCCCTAATATGCAACTCCACCATGATATTATTTAGTGGGGTATGTTTGAGATGAATGTGAAAACATGGAATTTTTGTTGGAGAGAATATGGACTTCGTTGATTGTTGATGAAAACCACAGTTGGCCATTTGTGGATTTGATCTCTGCGGACATCGTGGAAATGGCCTCCGTTGGATTGAATCCAGGCCTTATTTAGTTTACAAAACAAATCCTTTCAAGGAGGGCCCAGGTCAAAATCTCAAAGTGGAAGCATCCCTAGTCTCAAACTATTCCCGAGGGCTCTTCTTCTTCCACATCAAATGTTTGGTACGTTGCCTCTGTGTGGCATATGCCTGTAAGGAAACTCCCTACACCTGTGTAGTATTACTATAGTCTCAGACCCAGGCTAATGTTTCTCTTCATTTTTAGGGTGGCAGGTAGCCTAGAGGTTAAGAGCGTTGAGCTAGTAACTGAAACGTCACTGGTTCGAATTCCCGTGCCAACTAGGTGAGAAAGCTGTCGATGTGCCCTTGAGCAAGGCAAGGCTCCTGTAAATCGCTCTGGATAAGAGCGTCTGCTAAATGATAATCCGGCCACGCCGGATTAAGCCTCTGAGGTAGGATGTGTCTTTTTTAACGTTGTTTTTATGACACCCTATAAAAAGACTGGTAGCCTTCACGTGTGAAGCTTGTTTATGTTGGACAATCAAAGCTGCAAAGAGGCTTAATGTATAGCAAGTGGAGTGAGAGTTCACTAAATGCAATGCAAGATGGAATACAATTATGGAATTAAAAGTTAGTGAAATGAGAACCAGGCTACAACGAGCAACCAACAAGTAGGCTGGTGTGTTATCTGAATGTGGTTGGGGAGAAAGCGCATCATGTGTTCTCAACAATTAGCCTAGCTAGCTATAGCTGGCTAGCTTCTCTAGGCTACTCCTGTCAAGACAGGCACTCTTATATGGGATGATAAATAACATTGTGACTACTAGAAGTTGGCTAGTCTTGACTGTAGCCGAGTTGCCTTGGTTACTGGTCTCTCTCTCACTCCGTCTGCTCACTTCCATCTCACCTGCCCCTCAGCAGCTGCAGCAATAGAGCGCCAGCCTCTCGCGCAACAGTGCAGGTAACAGGTAAAAATAAGACATCTATTTAGAATATCTGGATATCCAACTAAAGTTCATGATACTATTAGAATATTAAAATTATTTTAAACCCCCACTCCTAATACAGGTTGAGGTTAACAAGTTCATCCTGCCAGTCAGTCAAGGCTTCAGATGAATTAATCCATAGGGCGTTCAAGGTGGTTACCACATTCCTTCACATCCAGAACTACTTTTCAGGACTTTCCAGCTAGGCTTGTTGTTCAGTGCTAGTTTTCCGAACTTTTGCAGACTACTTCTGGACTAAAAAAGCACTTTCAAAGGAGATTCTCCATTGAGCGTTGTTTTTAGTCCATTAATTGGCTATTATTACAGAAACTTCTCAATGGCATGTACAGTATGGTAAAAATGAAAAGCAACAGTGCTACTACTAGTGCTCAGAGCCGTGACAATGACTAGGCCAACACATGCCTGCATGGAGGCCTCTACTACATCCTCAGAGAAACTTTTGCAGAATGAAACACAATGTCGTCTGGTAAAAGACGCCTCTGACTGATGATTCAAACTGGAATCAGAAAATAGGTCATAATATGCAACTCCGCCATGCTCTTATTTAGTGGGGTATGTGTCAGATGAATGTGAAAATATGGCATTTTTGTTGGAGAGAATATGAACTTTGTTAATTATTGATGATTGTAGAGATAAACTACAGTTGGCCATTTGTGGACGTGATCTCTGCAGACATTGTGGAAATTGCCTTTAAAGGTCTATCGCTGTGTGCTGTGTTGGATTGATTCCCAGCCTTATTTTGCTTAAAAACAAATCCTTTTAAGGAGGGCCCAGGCCAAAACCTCAAAGTGGAAGCATCCCTAGTCTTATTCCATTCCGAGGGCTCTTCTTGTTCAACATCAAATGTTTGGTACGTTGCTGCTGTGTGACATATGCCTCTAAGAAGATACCCTAGACCTGAAGACAAGATGGTGCCGATAGACATGGTCGCCCATTTCCTAGCTCCCAGCCAACTTTGCAGTATTTTTTTGTGTGTGTTTTATTTGCTGACATTATATGCTCAAAACGTGTCTTGCATTATTACCTACAGACAGAAATAACTTTTGGATATTAGATCGCCGGTCACTCACCACCATTTCGACTAGAAATGTAACTTTCCTGATTTAGATCATTTGTTCGTACCCTCGAGGCATTTCCACTCATCCCAAGGGTTCCTTCATGATTCGGCGACCGAGAGGAGGAATACGGAGTGGGCTTTTAGTCCGACTCAGGACACGTGCATACCATCCACTGCTTCCGAGTATATTACTCGCTAATGTTCAGTCCTTGGTCAATAAAGTAGACAGAATCATGGCTCTCTCCAGATATACTGTCCCCATCCAGACAGCCAGCAAGGTTCTCTGTATATCGCGCAGACAGGAAAAATAACTCTCTGGGAAAAAAGAAAGGTGGTGGTGTATGTTTCATGATTAACTACTCATGGTGTGATTGTGGTAACATACAGGAACTCAAGTCCCTTTGTTCTCCTGGTCTTGAATACTTCACTATCAAATGCTGACCGCATTACCTCCTAAGAGAATTATCTTCGGTCATCTCAAGGCCATGTATATTTCTCATCAAGCCAACACCGGGACAGCTCTCAAGGAACTAAACTGGAAACCGCATATCCTGAGGCCGCATTTATTGTAGCTGGGGACTTTAATAAAACAAATCTGAGGAAAAAGCTACTGAAGTTTTATCAACACATTGTTTTCGCTACTCGCTCATCAAGAATTCTTGACGATTACTAATCGCCCTTCTGGGAAGGCTACAAGGTCCTCCCCCGCCCTCCCTTTGGCAAATCAGATCACTCCTCCATTCTGCACCTCCCTGCCCATAAGCAGAAACTTAAACAGGAAGTACCCGTGGTAAGGACTGTTCAATGTTGGTCTAACCAATCGGAATCTAAGCTTCAAGATTGTTTTGATCAACTGGACTGGGATATGTTCCAGGTTGCCTCTGAGAATAACATTGACGTATACGCTGACTCTGAGTTCATCAGGAAGTGCATAGAGGATGTTGTTCCCACTGAGACGATTAGAACTTATCCAAACCAAAAACCGTGGATAGATGGAAACATCTGCGCCAAACTGAAAGCGTGAACCAATGCATTTTAAGGTGACTGGGAACATGGATGAGTACAAACAGGGCCAGCGCCAGAACAAATCAGTTGAACGGGCCTTCAATTTCCATAGAGGGGCGCATTTTTTTGCGGGACCTCCTATGTGTGCACAAGCTTGCGTGTTCACAATTTTTTTATGAGTGTAATAGTAAAGACCATAGGTACCTTGTTAGTTTCAAGATTGGCTTACAATTTATCCTACTATTTCTACCGATCTGCATGCCAGTTATGATTATTTTTATATGCGCATTTTCGTGGAACAGTTTAATTTCAATAATAACTTTTCTCGAAATCATTGTCACGTGGTTAATTATAAAAATCTGAAGTAAAAAGATAAAAATCTAAATGTTAAAATGTAACTATGGTGAGAGGACCAGCCTCTGCCATATGGACACATTGATACACTGTGATCCATAGGAGGTTAATGAAATGAGAGTATAGAATTCAGAGATAGCCTGTAGGCCAATGCTGCAGTTGGCCTACAACTTCCATCGTCAGCTAAGTAAAATACATACAGTAGCCCTAAAGTCGACAAAATAAAACAGTAGAAAATATCCTGATAAATTCTGGTTCTTTCAATCACATGTATTTCTCTACTCCACCTGTTTGCCTCCCTTTCTATCTGTCTTGACTTGTGCAACATTGTATCAAATCATCACTGGGTCTGGCTAAAGCTTTTGCTAGCGAACTTGCAACATTGTATCAACTACCCTATTCCCGGGCCCTCAAGAGTTTCCTGCGCCAGTTAAGCTCGGGACAGACAGCTGTTTTTTATTACGTTTCCACTGGATATATGGGATCATCAGATCATAATATTTTGCTCTTTCACACCGAGGCTTGGTGATTATCGAGGCCGGGAGTGTTGGAAAGATTTTTCAAAACATTCGCAATGGATGTTTAAAAAAACATGGTGTACGTGGTTATTTATGACAATCAGAAATAAGACATTGCCAAATGGGCACTTTCCTACATATGCATGCTTCTAGGGAGAGACGCACCATATCTTCGCCACATACCCCTCCCCTTCTTCTTCATGCAACATTTTCAAGTATACTCAAGACACATTGTCTTCACACACATTTTAGATGCTTTTCACTGACAACCGCAACTCAATCAGCTAGACCTATTGACACGCGCACTACCCCAAATTGCGGGCTTCCCAAATAGGCATGCCTACACACTTGTGATTTGAAACAAGCCGCAGCTATTTTTTTTAAAGAAGCTAAGGATCCTCTGTGGCTAAGTCAAGCTCCCTGGTGAAGTATTTTGAATGATTTTATTTAGACAGGAGTAATCATATAATTATCCATTTACTTCAGGGCAATCCAGCATCTTAACAGTGCACTGTGCACCCGCCTCTTTCTCTCTGCTGAAACTATATCACCGAAGAAAGCGTGTGTCTCAGTCAAGTAAGTTATCAATATTTCAATATTTTATTTGGACTGGCAAGGAGGTACTGTATTTAACGCCGGCCCTGTACATTTAGGCAGACAGCCATTCATTCTCGTGATTAGAGTCTCTTGAATTATCATTATGGAGGAAATAAAAATGAAAAGCAACAGTGCTACTACTAGTGCTCAGAGCCGTGACAATGACTAGGCCAACACATGCCTGCATGGAGGCCTTTACTACATCCTCAGAGAAACTTTTGCAGAATGAAACATTGTCTGATAAAAGACCCTGAGTTCTGCGAGTGCCATCGGTAGTCTGCGAAGAACCCCTTTACAAAGCTCTCAACATTGATCGATCACTTCTGTTGCTTGTATCATGGGACCTTCTTCTTTTCTTCATTTACTTGCTTTGGATGGGAAAGTCGATTTGGACACGTGTTTTGAAGACGCATGCATGGCCTACTTCTGTTCTTCTATTCCCTTGTCTCTTCTCTTCAACCCTTCACACTGATACGTTGAGATTCTCTGTTGAAAGTGGAAACATTGAACCGTGGATAGTTTACTGGCCTGATTACTGTGGAGTTTAAAGACACTTCATCAGTCTCTCGCTCTCTATTTTTCTCTCTAACTTTCACTCAGTCAGAGCGTGCTTCACTTTCTCAGACTCAGCCCCTCTGTAGCCCAGTCTGCTGCCTGGAGTGGACAGATAGGACATACATGTGGTCAAAGCATGGGCTTCACTCTAGGGTTGGGCGGTATCCAGATTTTCATATTGTCATACCGTCCTTCTCTCATTCCAGGATTTACGGTATTACCGGCTTAGTACATAAGGGGGTGCCAAAAAAATGGAGTCTGCTTGCTAAATATGTTAACGAGCGCAAACAACAATAAATTAATTGCAAAGACAGGCAATTCAGCTCATGAAGGTGTGTGTATATATACAGTGCATTCGGAAAGTATTCAGACCCCTTGGCTTTTTACACATTTTGTAACATTACAGCCTTATTCTAAAATGACTTTAAAAAAATATATATGTCCCTCATCAATCTACACACAATACCCCATAATGACAAAAAAATATGTTTTCCGATAATTTAGCAAAACAATGTACATTATGTACATAATTATTCAGACCCATTGCTATGAGACTCGAAATTGAACTCAGGTGCATCCTGTTTCCATTGATCATCCTTGAGATGTTTCTAGAACTTGATTGGAATCCACCTATGGTAAATTCAATTGATTATACATGATTTGGAAAGGCACACCCCTGTCTATATAAGGTCCCACAGTTGACAGAGCATTTCAGAGCAAAAACCAAGCCATGAATTGTCCGTAGAGCTCCGAGACAGGATTGTGTCGAAGCACAGATCTGGGGAAGCGTACCAAAAAATGTCTGCAGCATTGAATGTACCCAAGAACACAGTGGCCTCCATCATTCTTAAATGGAAGAAGTTTAGAACCACCAAGACTTTTCCTAGAGCTGGCCGCCCGGCCAAACTGAGCAATCGGGGGAGAAGAGCCTTGGTCAGAGAGTTGACCAAGAGCCCGATGGTCACTCTGACAGAGCTTCAGAGTTCCTCTGTGGAGATGGGAGAACCTTCCAGAAGGACAACCATCTCTGCAGCATTAAACCAATCAGGCCTTTATGGTAGAGTGGCCAGACGGAAGCCACTCCTCAGTAAAAGGCACATGACAGCCCGCTTGGAGTTAGCCAAAAGGCACCTAAAGGACTCTCAGACCATGAGAAACAAGATTCTCTAGTCTGATGAAACCGAGATTGAACTCTTTTGCCTGAATACCAAGCGTCACATCTGGAGGAAACCTGGCACCATCCCTACGGTGAAGCATGGTGGTGGCAGCATCATGCTGTGGGGTTTTTCAGCGGCAGGGACTGGGAGACTAGTCAGGATCGAGGGAAAGATGAACGGAGCAAAGTACAGAGAGATCCTTGATGAGAACCTGCTCCAGAGTGCTCAGGACCTCAGACTGAGGCGAAGGTTCACAACAACCCTAAGCACACAGCCAAGACAACGCAGGAGAAATAAGGTATGTTGCTCTCAGTCACTTATGTACAATGTGTAGAGATACAGAAATCCAGAAAATTTCCAAGACTTCGAAATGGTATATCATACACCGTAGTTGGAGGAAACATGGGTAAATTATGCTGCTTTGAAAGTTGATAAACTTGTTTTCCCACTTAGGAGACAAGGAGGAGAAAAATGCCATTTAAAAGATTTAGCTGAGATTTTTTTATACTTGCTCGTGAGCTCTTCTTTGTTTATGCCCATTCAGCATCTTTCACACCCTCTTAAGCCTTAGCCCCATCCATATATTTTTTAATTCACATCCTAAACACATGGCCAACCGTCAGCATGGTCAACCCCTCCATTATCTCAGCTTTTAAAGTGATGATGGGGAGTGTGCTTGTTCATCCTTTGGGAAAAGTATGTAGAATCAGCAAAGCCCATTTTGATCTTGATGACTTACAACACGTTTTGTCTGTTCCTATCACCACACATGCTGTTCTCAGCCTCATGGTTTGCGTAGATGGAGATGGAACAACATTTTGGAATTCCTCAGCTTCCAGCTACCTGTATTTGGCCTCAGATGCACTGCATAGTTTCCTTGTTTTGGCCTTTAGGATGGTCAGGTGTGACCAATAACGAAGTGAACTGAGTGTGCTCTGCAAAAGTGCTTATGTTTAGTTTTTGACAGGACTTGGTCTTCTTTCTCTGTCTGTATCTCTAATTCTCTCTATCTATCTATCTATCTATCTATCTATCTATCTATCTATCTATCTATCTATCTATCTATCTATCTATCTCTCTCTCTCTCTCTCTCTCTCTCTCTCTCTCTCTCTCTCTCTCTCTCTCTCTCTCTCTCTCTCTCTCTCTCTCTCTCTCTCTCTCTCTCTCTCTCTCTCTCTCTCTCTCTCTCGAACTGTGTGTACTGGCAAACATTGTTGAGTATCAACGTTCTGACACAATTCATCATTGTGTCAGAATGCCTGCAGGACAATAAATATCAAAACAACATGTTGCAAAATGGATTTAAATAATGAAGACATGGTGGTTGTTGTTGAAGTGCATTTTGAGGGAGAAACATACAGTACATGCAATTGTTAGGGTTAAGTTCAATATTCACATTCATCACACAAGCATCCACACAACATACACAAGTCCCACACAACATACACAAGTCCCACACAACATACACAAGTCCCACACAACATACACAAGTCCCACACAACATACACAAGTCCCACACAACATACACAAGCATCCACACAACATACACAAGTCCCACACAACATACACAAGTCCCACACAACATACACAAGTCCCACACAACATACACAAGCTCCACACAACATACACAAGCAATAATGTGAAAGGGAAATGTACGTTTAGATATAGTTTAGATATAGTTCATATCCCAAATATCAAAAGAGCAACAACAAAAAACAAGAGTGATGCTCTTACGTTGATGTGGACATACTCGGTATTCATATCCCGAAATAAATGATCTCATTACAATACATTTTAATGGAAAGTATATAGATAAGCTCTTGCTCCCATGGAAAGGGAAATACCTGTCTATTTGTGGAAAAATCCCCCTGATTAACTCGTTAGTCATATCCCAGTTTACCTGTTTGCTTATGGCGTTGCCTACACCCAGCAACCTTTTTTTTTCATTATATGAGAAAAAAATATTCCATTATATTAGGAACAGCAAGCCAGACAAAATTAAACGGGCATATTTATATAATGGATATGAATTCTGATGGCAGAAATGATTAAATATTAAAGCATTAGACCTCTTACTAAAGGCTTCAGTCATACAAAAGGTATACTTAATAAACCCGAACTGGTGCTCTAGCAGATTAGTAAGAATATCTGTCCCCGTGTTCAAGAATGGCCTTTTCCCCTTTATTCAGGTTACGACGTCTCACTATCGGGTATTTGAAAATGAAATAATCTCCAAAATATTGCTATTTTTAAAACAAACCATAGAAAGTTGGTTGCAATTGCTGTTTAATCCACTGGAAAAGACAGAACAAATAATACAACAAATATTATGGTTAAGCTCAAATATATTAATTGATTTAAAAAATCATTATATTATTATTATTATTTTTTAAGTATAATCTTTGTAAATTATATCATAAATAGGACTGGTGAAGTTATGTCACACATGCAGCTAACAAAAATATATGGAAATGTCTGCTCTATCCAAAATTACAACAAACAAATTGCGGCAGTACCACAAAAATGGAAGAGGCAAGTGGAAGGGTGTCACGAATTCCGCCGAAGTCGGTCCCTCTCCTTGTTCGGGCGGTGTTCGGTGGTCGAAGTCATCGATCTTCTAGCCATCACTGATCCATTTTTCATTTTCCATTGGTTTGTCTTGTCTTCCTTCACACCTGGTTCCAATCCCATCAATTACATGTTGTGTATTTAACCCTCTCTTTCCCATCATGTTCTTGTCGGAGATTGTTTGTTTGTATGTTCGTGTAATATGTATTGGTGCGCGACGGGTTCTTGTACCCACTTTTATTTATGTTGTATTTTGGTTTTGGAGTTTTTGTTAAGTTTAAATTCGATTCTCCTGCGCCTGACTTCCCTGCCACCTACACACACGTTGTTACAGAATCTCCGACCACCTATGGAGTCAGCAGGAGAGGATACCCCGGCCATGGGGTTGGAGGAGCACGTCCAGGATCATGCGGTAAAGCTTTACCATCTGGCCGCCGCCATGGATCGCGTTGTCCAGACTATGGACCGCTGGGAGAGACAGGGAGTTCTTCCAGCGCCTCTACCAGCACAACCGGGGTCTCTCTTGAGCGCCCCTTTCCCGCCTGAACCCAGTGGGATCCGTCTCTCCTTGCCACAGGAGTACGACGGGAGTGCTGCCTACTGCCAGGGTTTCCTCGCTCCATCGGACCGTGAGAAGGTGTCCGCCCTCGTCTCGTGCCTCACCGGGAAAGCCCTGGAGTGGGCCAATGCCGTGTGGAGAGAGGGAGATGCGGCGTTGGACCATTTTGAGGAGTTCACCCGCCGTTTCCGGGCAGTCTTCGACCACCCACCCGAGGGCAGAGCGGCGGGTGAGCGCCTCTACCATCTGAGGCAGGAGACGAGGAGCGCACAGGAGTTTGCCCTGGAGTTTAGGACCCTGGCTGCCGGCGTGGGATGGAACAACAGGGCCCTGATCGACCACTACCGCTGCAGTCTGCGCGAGGACGTCCGTCGGGAGCTGGCCTGCAGAGACACCACCCTCACTTTCAACCAGCTGGTGGACCTGTCCATCCAGCTGGACAACCTGCTGGCTAATCGTGGCCGACCAGATCGGGGTCTGGTGGTTCCATCCTCCCGCACCCCCTCTCCGATACCCATGGAGCTGGGAGGGGCGGTGCGCAGGGAGACCGGAGGGGGTTTCGCTCGTGCACCATCTGTGGCCGCAGAGGGCACTGCCGGTGGGGCCGGGTTGGTTCCTCTGGGTATCGAGGCAGCAGGCAGGGCGCTCTGGCGTCACCCCAGGTGAGCTGGCACCATTGTCACCCAGAGTCCTCTGTTGCACACATGTTTGTGTCTGTTTTCCCCGCATTCCCAGCATAAGGCGCTCGTAGATTCAGGTGCAGCTGGGATTTTCATTGATAGAGTGTTAGCTCATAGTTTAGGGACCCCCATTGTTCCCGTGGATGTGCCCTTCCCCGGTCACGCCTTAGATAGTCGGCCATTAGGGTCAGGGTTAATTAGGGAGGTCACTTCTCCTTTGGGTATGGTGACGCAGGGGGGTCACACAGAGAAAATTTTTATTTTCCTTATTGACTCCTGTGTTTCCCGTGGTGCTGGGCCTACCCTGGCTAGCTTGTCATAACCCCACTGTTTCATGGCCACACAGGACTCTCATGGGGTGGTCGCGAGAGTGCTCAGGTAGGTGTTTAGGGGTTTCCATTGGTGCTACTACGGTGGAGAGTCCAGACCAGGTCTCCACCATGCGCATTCCCCCTGAGTATGCTGATTTGGCTCTCACCTTCTCTAAAAAGAAGGCAACTCAATTACCACCTCATCGACGGGGCGATTGTGAGATAGATCTCCTGGTAGACGCTGCACTTCCCAGGAGTCACGTGTATCCCCTCTCACAGGCGGAGACGGAGGCTATGGAAACATATGTCTCCGAATCCCTGCGTCAGGGGTACATTCGGTCCTCCACTTCACCCGTCTCCTCGAGTTTCTTTTTTGTGAAGAAGAAGGAGGAAGGTCTGCGTCCGTGTATTGACTACCGGGGTCTAAATCAGTTCACGGTGAGGTATAGTTACCCGCTACCGCTCATAGCCACAGCGATTGAGTCAATGCACGTGGTGCACTTCTTCACCAAACTAGATCTCAGGAGCGCTTACAATCTGGTGCGTATCCGAGAGGGAGATGAGTGGAAGACAGCTTTCAGTACCACCTCTGGGCACTATGAGTACCTCATCATGCCATACGGGTTGATGAATACGCCATCAGTCTTCCAAGCTTTTGTAGACGAGATTTTCAGGGACCTGCACGGGCAGGGTGTAGTGGTGTATATTGATGACATTTTGATATACTCCGCGACACGCGCCGAGCATGTGTCCCTGGTGCGCAGGGTGCTTGGTCGCCTGTTGGAGCATGACCTGTACGTCAAGGCTGAGAAATGCCTGTTTTTCCAACAGTCAGTCTCCTTCCTAGGGTATCGCATTTCCACGTCAGGGGTGGAGATGAACAGTGACCGCATTGCAGCCATGCGTAATTGGCCGACTCCCACCACGGTAAAGGAGGTGCAGCGATTCTTAGGGTTTGCCAACTACTACCGGAGGTTTATCCGGGGTTTTGGTCAGGTAGCGGCTCCCATTACTTCACTGCTGAAGGGGGGCCCGGTGCGCTTGCAGTGGACAGCTGAGGCGGACAGGGCTTTCAGTCACCTGAGGGCTTTGTTTACCTCGGCTCCCGTGCTGGCCCATACGGATCCCTCTTTAGCGTTCATAGTGGAAGTGGACGCGTCCGAGGCTGGGATAGGAGCTGTGCTCTCTCATCGCTCGGGTACGCCACCGAAACTCCGTTCTTGTGCTTTCTTCTCGTAGAAGCTCAGCCCGGCGATAAACAATAAACAGCAAGCGAAACGTGCAGCAAATGCAGTGCTCCCAGGCAACTACACAAAAACAAGATCCCACAAAAACCAGTGGAGAAATGGCTGCCTAAATATGATCCCCAATCAGAGACAATGATAAACAGCTGCCTCTGATTGGGAACCATACCAGGCTAACATAGAAATAAATGCACTAGATCACCCACCCTAGTCACACCCCGACCTAACCAAAATAGAGAATATAAAGGCTCTCTAAGGTCAGGGCGTGACAGCTCAAAATTGCCAGAAACAAATAACTTTCTTCTGAACCTTGTCAGTCTATTCTTGTTCTGAGAAATGAAGGCTATTCCATGCAAGAAATTACCAAGAAGCTGATCTCGTACAACGCTGTGTACTACTCCCTTCACAGAACAGCGCAAACTGGCTCTAACCAGAATAGAAAGAGGAGTGAGAGGCCCTTGTGCACAACTGAGTAAGTGGACAAGTACATTAGAGTGTCTAGTTTGAGAAACAGATGCCTCACAAGTCTTCAACTGGCAGCTTTTTAAATAGTATCCGCAAAACATCAGTCTCAATGTCAACAGTGAAGAGGCGACTCCGGGATGCAAAGTTGCAAAGAAAAATCCATATCTCAGACTGGCCAATAAAAATGTAAAGATTAAGATGGGCAAAAGAACACAGACACTGGGCAGAGGAAGATTGGAAAAAAATGTTATGGACATATAAATCTAAGTTTGAGGTGTTCGGATCACAAAGACAGAACATTCGTGAGATGCAGAAAAAATGAAAAGATGCTGGAGGAGTGCTTCATATCACGTGTCAAGGACGGTGGAGGCAATGTGATGGTCTGGGGGTGCTTTGGTGGTGGTAAAGTGGGATATTTGTACAGGGTAAAAGGGATCTTGAAGAAGGAAGGCTATCACTCCATGTTGCATCGCCATGCCATACCCTGTGGACGGCGCTTAATTGGAGCTAATTTCCTCCTACAACAGGACAATGACCCAAAACACAGCTCCAAACTATGCAATAACTATTTAGGGAAGAAGCAGTCAGCTGGTATTCTGTCTATAATGGAGTGGCTGGCACTGTCAACGGATCTCAACCCTATTGAGCTGTTGTGGGAGCAGCTTGACCAAATGGTACGTAAGAAGTGCCCATCAAGCCAATACAATTTGTGGGAGGTGCTTCAGAAAGAATGGGGTGAAATCTCTTCAGATTACCTCAACAAATTGACAACTGGAATGCCAAAGGTCTGTAAGGCTGTAATTGCTGCAATTGGAGGATTCTTTGACGAAAGCAAAGTTTGAAGACACAATTATTATTTCAATGAAAAATCATTATTTATAACCTTGTCGACGTCTTGACTATATTTCCTATTCATTTTGCAAATCATTTAATTTATGTTTTCACGGAAAACAAGTACATTTCTAAGTGACCCCAAACTTTTGAACGGTAGTGTATGGCAAATAGAAACTGAATGGTCTTCAGCGATAGATGGGAGGGGTTGAGGGTAGCTAAAGGATGGGTTTAAAAACATGTGTCCGTAAAATGTATATGGTATGTATAATCCTAAATGTTGTTGTCCATTAGTTTACTTCAATTGAGGGAGGGGTGGTAGGGTTAGGGGAAAATAATAAAGGAACATATATTTTTTAAAGATATATACTATATCTGAAACAGTGAGGTCATCAGCATTATGTGTATCTGAAACAGTGAGGTCATTGCATTTTGCAGAGGCTCTTATCCAAAGCGACTTATAGTAGCAATTAGTGTTAAATGTCTTGCTCAAGGGCACATTGACAGATTCTTAACCTCGTCTGCCTCGTCGAACCAGCGACCATTTGGTTACCGACCCAACTCTCTTAACCGCTAGGCTACCTGGCACCCTCATCACCATTATGTGTATCTCAGGCAATGGTTTGGGGTTGACTGTTTTGGAAGGGATTGGTAATAATTAAATTAGTAGATAATTTAAATAAAATTATGCCACTGACACAGAGAGCTTAGTGAATGTGATTAATAATTCTCTTAGTTAGTAGGTCATCATCTCACTGTGTATCTGAATCAGTGGCTCAGGCTTGACTGTGTGTGGATAAGGAGTAAAGTGCCAAGCCTTACATCATAAGGAGGCTAAAAGCAGGAATGTGGGATTGGTTTAGATAGCCGGGATGAAATGAAATTACACAGAGAAACCAAATGGAGCATACATTGCAGACTAGCCTATATGGGCTAAAGTTGGCATAGTGTTGGCATCTAAATCGGAGCCAATAGATCAGAGAAAAGTTGGTCTTGGAAAGGTTGACATTCTAAAGTTTTCTCCCCTGGGCTCCAGTCAGAGTATGTGGTTGGTACAACGTAGAACTGTTGCAATTTTAGTGTAGACCGGTTGAAAATGATGCTAGATGTTACTAGATCATGGCAAACCAGGACTGTTAAAGAACATCTGCAAAACGTTGCACTCAATTCAACTACAGGAGCTTTTTTTGTGTCCTGCATCTGAAAGTCGCTGAATGTGAACTGGGGCTTTGGACTCCACAGTCATTTTGTGAGATGAGAGATTGATGATTGTGAATCTTCTGATTCATCACTCTTGGCCTTATGCTGGCTATGATGCTATAACTGCAGAGAGAGAACCTTTTTGTTCTGGACGTTCACCGTTGTGTGGTGACACAATTCAAATCAAATCAAGCTTTATTTATACAGCACATTTCAGACATGGATTGCAACGCAATGTGCTTCACAGGGGGGAAAAAATAATAAAAACAATGAAAATAAAAACTGAAATATTTACTACAAACAAAAGAATAACAATAAAAACGAAATGACTAAAAAGCACCCTAAAGAAATGCAAAGCAAAAAATAAAGCACAAAAGCTAAAAAGGTGTGTTTTAAGATGTCTTTTAAAAATGTCCACAGTTTCAGCCCCTCTCAGGTTCTCTGGCAGGCTATTCCAGAGGCTGGGGGGATAGTAACTAAAAGCTGCCTCTCCATGTCTCTTGGTCCTAGGCTTTGGCATAGTAAAAAGGCCAGTGCCAGAGGACCTGAGGGACCTACTGTGTACATAACTTAAAAGCATGTCTGGCATGTATTGGTGTGTACAATCGTGGATTGATTTAAAAACCAAAAGAAGAATCTTAAAATAATTCTAAAACTCACAGGCAGCCAGTTCAGAGACCTTAAAACCGGTGTAATGTGTGCTCTCTGTCTGGTCTTGGTCACTACCCGTGCTGCAGCTTTCTGTATGTTTTGCAGTTGACCAATGGCTTTCTAGGGTCGACCAGACAGGAGAGCATTACAGTAGTCAAGCCTGCTTAATAAAATCATGGATGAGTCTCTCTGTGTCAGCCTGAGAGAGAAACGTCTGCACCTTGGCAATGTTCCTCAAGTGATAAAAAGCTATTTTGGTCACATTCCTAATGTGTGATTCGAAATTAAGTTCTGAATCTAAAATTACATCTAGGTTTTTTACCTTGTGTTTTATCTTTATTGCCAATTAATTCAAATGTGCGGCCAGATTCTCTCTCTCTGCTTTGGCTCCAACAATAAAGTACCTCGGTCTTGTCCTAATTTAGGAGGGTGCCACTGGGTGGTGCCGGCTGTTAGTATGCACCCAGGATCCGTGCTGACTCCCGGGGCTAGTAGGTCCGTCTCAAGCTGGGCAAAGCTGTTTGATAGCTGGATCGGATTTTCTCGAATAGATGGGTGGCCAGACAAATCCCTGTCCATTTTCCAGTTCCACCTTATCTTCATCTTGTGATTGTGTGGAAATAATCTCACACCAGAAGCATTTGTACCCAGCCGTGGATAGGAACACCGGTGGGCTATCACTGCTAGCATTAGCCAGCTCCATTTTTTTGACAGTTCAAGCCCTAGTTCAGGCAGATGGGAAAGGCATCCTGTCCTGGGGGATTTGTGAGTCTTTCAGTCAGGACCCTGGAGGGTTTAAGTCAGTTCTGTATCCAGAAACAGCTGCTTCCTCTTGTCTTCGCTTTTCTCCTCTCTTATCTTCTCTGTTCTCTTCTCCTTGATTCTCTTCTCCTCTCTTCGCTTCTCTTCTCTTCTCCTCTATTCTGTTTTCCTCTATTCTGTTCTCCTCTATTCTCTTCTTCTCTTCTCCTCTCTTCTCCGCTCTTCTCTTCTCCTCTATTCTCCTCTCCGCTCTTCTCTTCTCCACTCTTCTCTTCTCCTCTATTCTGTTTTCCTCTATTCTCTTCTTCTCTTCTCCGCTCTTCTCTTCTCCGCTCTTCTCTTCTCCTCTATTCTCCTCTCCTCTCTTCTCCTCTCATCCCTTTCCTCTTTTCTTCTAAATGTTTCCCCTCTTCTTTCTCTCTATCTCTGTCTCGTGTTGATCCTATCCACCAAAATGCTGTGATGTGCTGAGTGCCTTGGCCGATCTGGACCAGGCTGCTTCTGATTAACTTAGGATTTCTGTTGATCTAATGTTTGGCCAGAGTGGGTGGATTTCCTTTGTTGCTTCTCTCTTGTATGGGGCCGACAACCAGAATTGTAAATAACAGAGAGATTACAGGATTAAGTTGGATGCAGAAACAAAGACGACCCCCTTCTGTTGAAAGGGTTTGACTCAGGAGAGAGCAAGACAAAGCTTGTGGTTGAATTAACCCTGACACTTGAGTCTATCCTAGTTCCATATCAATGTGAATCAATACTGTCAATCCTCCAACACCCATGTACTGTAGGCCTACAGTATTCACAGTTTCACATGGTACCTAAAGTATATTAGCTGACAAATGCTAATATGGGTACCATAACTTGCAATGGATTTGTGCCACACATGCTAAAACATTAGCATTTGAAAACAGTGCCAGGGAAACAAAACCAAAGCTAGGATTGCTGTCATACCTTGTCCATAGACTGCTCACAGGGTAAGGAAACCAACATGTAATTTTGTCATTTGCTTGAACTATCCCTTTAACAATGTTTCCGCTCGCGGGGTGTGGGTGTGAAACATCTTTATGCAAACATTACAGATGCACTCCGGGACCTTAAGCACAAGACATTTGTAACATATTGCACAAATTGGATGATGTAGAACACAAAAAACAGGGACCTGTTTTGGCTCATTAGCACCACTTTCCAAACTACTGGCTGAAATTATACAAATATTTGAGGGTGCGGCTTTAAGTGAATACCATGAGTAAGGAGAAACTGTAACAAATCACCACATACTGTAGTTGCGTACTTCAAAAAGCACTACCCTCTTAATATATGTTAAACTCCATCTGCTCTCCAGGCAAGTCAGTTAAGAACAAATTCTTATTTTCAATGACGGCCTAGTGGGTTAACTGCCTGTTCAGGGGTAGAACAACACCTTGTCAGCTCGGGGATTTGAACTCGCAACCTTTCGGTTACTAGTCCAACGCTCTAACCACTAGGCTACCCTGCCTCCCCTGTATTTACACAATAATGACAGATCCCAGCGCTCAGCTTTACTGTTATTCCCCCTGGCCTTCTTCGTCTTGTAAACTCCTGTGGGTTTTCATAGGGGCATACCTCTGTAAACCTTTAATAGGTCTCCTGTGTAGGATCTAAATCGGCTACCATAAAAGTCCCCTTACCTCGCAAGTGCTTGTCTAAGTACTTTCACACTTGTAACAGCCAGGGATGATGCCTTGTTGCAACTATTTCTACATGTGCCGTGTTTATAAAAGAGGATAGCATGACTTTACTTTATTAAAACTTCTTGTTTGAACAATACAGGTGTTGCATTGAAGGCTGGTGCATCAATGCAATGCAAGTTTGTGCTTGTGTGTTGAATAGCTATACAATATAGCTCAGTATAGGGTCTTATTTTCTGCTTATGCATCCTTATTTCGACACCAAACATCCACTGGTGTGCATGGCCAAAGAGCTCTATTTTCATGTCATCTGACCGTAGCACCGTGCATTTACATTTGCTGGACTCCATGCATTTACATTTGCTGGATGACATGAAAATAGAGCTCTTTGGCCACGCACACCACAGGTGGGGTTTGGCGTTGAAATAAGAATGTATGAGCAGAAATAACCCCATACCTACTGTAAAATATGGTGGTGGATCTTTGATGTTATGGGGCTAATTTGCTTCCACTGGTCCTGGAGCCCTTGTTAATGATGCCATGTACTGTATCTACTTCCCCAGAGTCAGATGAACTTGTGGATACCAAATTTATGTTCCTGTGTCCAGTATGAAGGAAGTTAGAGGTAGTTTCGTGAGCCAATGCTAAATAGCGTTGGTGCAATGACTAGAAGTCTATGGGGAAGTAGACAAAGGACCTCAGTGCCAAAATCCTGAAGTACCAGGACATTTTTGCCAAAAAACTGGTTGCCTCTGCCATGAAACTTCGCCGCAAGTGTATCCTCCAGCAAGACAATAACCTCAAGAACACATCAAAATCCACAAAGAAATGGTGAATTGACCACAAAATCTACATTTTGCAATGGTATTCTCTGTCTCCGGACTTGAACCCCATTGAAAACCTATGGTTTGAATTGAAGAGGGACGTTCATAAGCGCAGACAAAAGATATCAAAGATCTGGAAATATTCTGTATGGAGGAATGGTCTAAGATCCCTCACAATGTGTTCTCTAATTTCATAAAACATGTTATATTATTAGCCTCAGTGCCATTTACCTTGCAAGGTGCGGTATTGAAAGGTTTTCAAATCAAAGTTTATTGGTCGCTTACACAGATTTGCGGATGTTATCGCAGGTGTAGTGAAATGCTTGTATTCTGAATGCTCAGCTATGAAAAGCCAATTGACATTTATTCCTGAGGTACTGACTTGTTGCACACTCTATAACCACTGTGATTATTATTTGACCCTGCTGGTCATCTCTGAACACTTGAACATCTTGACGAACAGTCTGGCCTTAATGGCCATGTACTCTTATAATCTCCACCCGGCACAGCCAGAAGAGGACTGGCCACCCCTCATAGCCTGGTTCCTCTCTAGGTTTCTTCCTAGGTTCCTGTCTTTCTAGGGAGTTTTCTATATTGCTTGTTGTTTTAGGTTTTAGGCTGGGTTTCTGTATAAGCACTTTGTGATATCTACTGATGTAAAAAGCGCTTTTTTAAATACATTTTATTTTATTTGATTGAAAACAGGGGTGCCAATAATTTTGATCCCTAACTTTTTGAGAGAAAAAAGTATAACTTTCGGCGAGCAATTGAATTAGTATAAAATAATATAGTTGTCCCATTTTTTTTGTTATGTACAATATAGCTCAGTATTTGTATTATTTATTTTATACAGTCTTTTTTGCTCATCTAATTTTGCCCTGTCAGGATGACAGTTAAGTAGAGCATTAGAGTGTTTCCCTCCACAACGCTCCACTCCACAGACAGCTACTGGTTTCAGAGAGCTATCACACTCCTCCACTAACTTCCACACATCCTCTCAAATACACCTGTACTCGACCTATCTCTCTCTCTCTCCTTCAATCTCTGTGTTTCCTTCTTTCTCACTCTGTCACGTCCTCATCTCTATATCTCTCTCTCCCTTTCTCTCTGAAGTTCAGTTAACTGACTAAACTGACAGTGTGCATATGTAAGAGTCAGGGAGTCAAGATTGTGTCATGGTGGTGGTGGTGAGGGTGGTTTGGTCATGATGGTGGTGTGTCATGGTGGAGTTTCGTAGTGGTGGTGGTGTGTCATGGTAGTGGTGGTGGGGGTATGTCATGGTAGTGGTGGTGTGTCATGGTATTGATTGTGGTGGTGGTGTGTCATGGTTGTGGTGGTGTGTCATGGTGGTGGTTGTGTGTCATGGTGGTGGTGGTAGTGGTGGTGTGTCATGGTATTGATTGTGGTGGTGGTGTGTCATGGTAGTGGTGGTGGTGGTGTGTGTCATAATGGGGTCTTTTGAGAAAGTCACATATCAGGTTTCCAGGATATGGAAGTCAGAACCACAAGTCATTCACGTAGAGCATTTGATTTGTTTCTTCCCCCCATGCCTTTTACTATGATCTTCAAAATTCAAACTTCTTCTATGATCTTAATTTTCAGTTGATGCTCAATCAAAGAAGAGTTACACCTAGTTTTGGCTTATTTACAGCAATATTCTAGGTTTCATTGGATGCTGGAAGCTTGTAAATGTTCATGCCCATCATATGGAGCATGTACCATCTGGTCAAAGACATGGATGCCTTGTGATTAATCTTGATGCTAACATCACAAGACATCAAATCAAAGTTTATTGGTCACAGGTGTAAACGGTACAGTGAAATGCTTTCTTGTTGACTCTCCTCAACAATGCAATACAATATCAATATCAATCAAGAATCCTCATGACTGTACTTAACATGAACAGATACACAGTAGTCTGACACTAACTTATTCCTTTTAGCTCCAAGTGGAGCAAATGGCCTATATATTGGGCCTACAGTTTGATAAATCTCCTTTCTGTAAGCTACTCCTTGACGGTAATTTGTGTCCTGTCATCAACAAAATGGTTCATAACATTGGTAATTTCTACTGCACTAGAATCCAGGTCATTGGGATTAATAATTGACAGTTGTCAACAGAAGAGCTACATACAGTCAGGTCCAAAATGTTTGGCACCCTTGATAAAGATGAGCAAAAAAACATTTGGTACCCTTCCCCAGATCTGTGCCTCGACACAATCCTGTCTCTGAGCTCTACAGAGAATTCCTTCAACATCATGGCTTTTTTTGCTCTGACATTCACTGTCAACTGTGGGACCCTATATTTCTGAATACTAATTAGTGGAAAAAAGATCAGAATTGGGGATCGATAAGCAGCCATGGACACTGACTTAAACCTACAGAAAACCTACAAATGTTTCTGCAGCATTGAAGGTCCCCAAGAACACAGTGGCCTCCATCATTCTTAAATGGAAGAAGTTTAGAACCACCAAGACTTCCTAGAGCTGGCCGCCCGGCCAAGGAATCAACCTGAGCAATCGGGGGAAAAGGGCCTTGGTCAGGGAGGTGACCATGAACCCGATGGTCACTCTGACAGAGCTCCAGAGTCTCTCTGTGGAGATGGGAGAACCTTCCAGAAGAACAGCCATCTTTGCAGCACTCCACCAATCAGGTCTTTATGGTTGAGTGGCCAGACGGAAGCCACTCCTCAGTAAAAGGCACATGACGGCCTGCTTGGTGTTTGCCAAAAGACACCTACAAGACTCTCAGACCATGAGAAACAAGATTCTCTGGTCTGATGAAACTAAGATTGAACTCTTTGGCCTGAATGCCAAGCGTCACGTCTGGAGGAAACCTGGCACCATCCCTATGTGAAGCATGGTGGTGACAGCATCATGTTGTGGGGATGTTTTTCAGCGGCAGGGACTGGGAGACTAGTCAGGATCAAGGGAAAGATGAACAGAGCAAAGTACAGAGAGATCCTTGATTAGAACCTGCTCCAGAGCGCTCAGGGCCTTAGACTGGGGGCAAAGGTTAACCTTCCAACAGGACAACGACCCTAAGCACACAGCCAAGACAACGCAGGAGTGGCTTCAGAACAAGTCTCTGAATATCCTTGAGTGGCCCAGCCAGAGCTCGGACTTGAACCCCATCGAAAATCTCTGGAGAGACATAAAAACAGCTGTGCAGCAACACTCCCCATCCAACCTGACAGATGGTCCTTTCTTTACAATAATGACCCCCCCACTCACTGTGTGGCTCCTCTCCTGTGGCCTAAGCTCCTTAAATAGCTCCTCAAACCTTAAAAAGGTCAAAGACTACATCCTCAGATTCCTAATAACACCCAGCAAAGATTAACAAAGACATTCTGTCCTTTTGTAAAGCCATCCAAACACATTGGATGATTGACAAAAAGTTAGCACGATCAAAACTGTTTTATTGAGCTAGCCATATTCTCAATGTGATATGCAATACGGAATATATATATATATACACAGAGGCCCCAGAGGATCAACAGTAACCACATAACATATTAGAAATGTCCTTGTTTTTGAAAGAAAAGCATTTTTTTTTGTCCATTAAAATAACATCAAATTGATCAGAAATACAGTGTAGACATTGTTAATGTTGTAAATGATTATTGTAGCTGGAAACAGCAGATTTTTTACGGAATATCTACATAGGTGTACAGAGGCCCATTATCAGCAACCAATGGCACGTTGTGTTAGCTATTCCAAGTTTATAATTTTTAAAGGCGAATTGATCAAAGACGTGGAAGGTTTTAGACATCTCCCCACAACCACTCTACATTATTAGACACGTGATAAAGAGAGTGGGAGCTCTTGTAGTTTTTAACATCTCTCCTCCACCTAGACATTGGATAGAGACAAGGAGAGGGAGTGAGTTGAGGTTGCTGCCTTACCAGGGCTAGTTTCATTACATATTTATGAGAAACACATCACACGCAGCACGCCATTATCTTGAAAGTTCACTTTCAGTCTCCTTCGATCCGTTTGACGGATATGCTGGGCATGAATGTTCATGACACTTAGGGTATCACGCTAAGGAAACATGCTTGTAGTGTTTGGGATCGGCTACTGTGCAGAATCACTGATCAATGAACTGATCTTTCACCTTGTATTCCCAAATAACTCTTAACTATAACATAATTTCTGTGTCCGATGATGTATGTCGATGGTCCCGCTTTGCTCAAAATGATTCCTTCAATGAGAAACATATTAGGCTGTGCACAGATTATCCACCCTTCTTCCGAAGTGTGCACTTGAACACTTTCTGTAATGGATATACTATGGTGGAAACTCCCTCCAGACCCAATGCACCAATCTTATGCTTTAAAATCAATGAGAGAAGGGTGGAGAATCACGATGCAACCTTGACTGGTTATGATTGGTTATAATGTGTGGATGACCTTCAGGGTCACATGCACACACACATGCTGAGCTTCAAGTTCACGTCAGCATTCCAGTTCTTTCCCCCTGCTCTCTGTATTGAGTTATGTTGTTTGTTCCCCTGTTCCCCTTCTGAGAAAAGCTTTAGAAAGCTGGAGTAATGTGTTGACCGCTCACTGCAGGCCAGGGGTGCTTTAAAACTTTCAACTAACCACTTCAAACTTTCAACTAACCATTTATGACTTTCCTTCAACTATTCAAATAGATCATGTATTTATTTGATTCGAACCCACAACCCTGGCGTTGCAAGTCTTCAGACAAATGATATGAACCAACATGGAAGTATTTCATATAGGGCCTCCCTAGATGTATTTTATTAATCATTCTTTATCATCTTTTAGCTATCTGTATCTGGTTGATGGATCTTGTAGCTCAACCTAAAAAAACGTGTTCTTAGCTTCAGTTACATAATGTGAGTGTGTGTGTGTGTGTGTGTGTTGTGTGTGTCTGTAATGTGAGTTATTGCTAGGCTAAGCTAGCTGGCTCAATGCGATGGATGGAAGAGGCACAAATCAACAGTTCAAAGTAGGGTTGAATGGCAGGAACCCGGTTAGATTTACCACCCAAAACCACTCCCATTTCCCAGGATAAATAACTGCGAGAAACCGGTAAATTATAATAAATTATTTATATGAGCAGCATGGCGTGAAATGGAACTGTTAAATGATATGCAATGTCTAAATCTGGCTTCTCTATGGCCTCTTGCATGATGAATCAACGCTCAGGGTGGGGACAGACAGCCCATCTCAGTATGGAGCACAGTTCACAGTGCATGTAGACCTTTCATCTCATCATGGTAACGTTTTTTCTTGTGACCAGTGGTGGAAAGGTACCCAATTGTCATACTTGAGTAAAAGTAAAGATACCTTGATAGAAAATGACACCCAGTAAAATTCTACTTGAGTAAAAGTAAAGATACCTTGACAGAAAATGACTCAAGTAAAAGCGAGTCACCCAGTAAAATACTACTTGAGTAAAAGTCAAAAAAGATTTGATTTTAAATATATTTAAGTTTTAAAAGGAAATGTAATTTTAAGAATATACTTAAATATCTAAAGTAAAAGTATAAATAATTTAGAAATTCCTTATATCAGGCAAACCAGATGACAAGATATTCTTGTTTTTTAAATTGAAACAACATGGGTGTAATTTGGAAGGTGTCCTGTCCCGCTGAGACAGAACCGCTCCCACGCCGTCCTCAGATGCATCCACCTCCAGAACAAAAGGAAGGGTAGGATCTGGCTGCCTAAGGAAGGGTGCAGAGGTGAAGAGGCGTTTCAAGGTCTCAAATGCAGTAAGGGCGGTGTCGGTCCATTGGAGGGTACTGGTGAAGGCTGAGAGAGTTGCGGTTGTGCTGCTGCAGTTTCGGATTAACTGGCGGAAGTAGTTGGAGAATCTTTGGAAATGTTGTAGTTCCTTTACAGTGGTAGGTTTGGGCCAGTTAAGCACGGCCGTGACTTTGCCTTCGTCCATTTTGGTGTCACTACGAACCCTAGGAAAGTTACCATAGTAACGTGAAAGGCGCTCTTCTCAGCCTTGACATAAAGATGGTGGTCCTGTAGCCGTTGGAGGACCTGTTGTACATGCTGTATGTTTTCTGCAAGGGAGTGAGAGTACATCAAGATATCGTCAATGTACACGATGTGGAACTGGTTGATCTTGTCCTGGAAAACTTAATTCATGAAGGACTGGAAGACTGTGGGAGCATTGGTGAGACCGTAGGGCATAACCAGGTATTCCTAATGACCCCTAGCGGTGATGAATGCCGTCTTCCACTCATCCCCACTTTGGATACGGACCAGGTTGTAAGCACTACTTAGGTCCAGTTTGGAATAGATGGTAGCCTGTCCAACTTGTCCGTGGCCGGAATCAGAGGAAGAGGGAAGCGATTCTTGATGTTAAGGTCATTGAGGGGTCGGTAATCTATGCAGGGACGGAGACTACCATCCTTTTCTTCTTTTTTTACAAATGAGAAACTCATTTGTCTGGGATGGACAAGGGGTAGATCCAACACATAGGGGGCGATGCCCCAGGAAGGTCGATCGCGCAGTCCTCAGGGCGATGAGGTGGCAGAATGGACGCCTTTTTCTTGATGAAGACACTCAGGAACTGGGCATATACAGGTGGGATGTGGGTTGGAATGGCAGACTCCGATCTTTCTATAGAGGTAGCGCGAAAGGGTAGACTGAAGCAGTTCTTAAAACAGGCGGGAGACCATGACAGTAGTTCCCCTTGCCGCCAGGAGGTGGCATTGTCATGAAGGCTAGCCAGGGGTGACCGAGGATGAGGTGAAGACAACAACATTAACTGAATGACCGAGTGAAGGAGGCCAATCTGAAGGGTGATCCTTTCGGTCATGCGAGTCACAAGACCAGTTCCGAGAGGTTGTCCGTCCAGCGCATTGATCCTAAGGGGAGGATTAACAGGGATTAGTTTGATCCTTAACTGTTGTGCCAATTGTTCGTCAATTACATTTCCTGCAGCCCCGAGTCCTCTAGTCCCTCCACAAACTGAGTGACCCCATTAGCAGAAAGAAGAGCCGGGATCCCAAACTTCCTTTTGATAAGGTAAAAAAAAAAGTAAAGGTGCTTACCCGGGTGGAAGTGGAGGGGTTGTGGTCACCCCGTCGTGGGGTGGCGAATGGGACAGCTATTGAGTAGGTGGTTACTCTCTCCACAATGAGAGGGGCGCGGACGAGTTGCATGGGTTCCGGGCTATTGGACCGTGATGGACGAAAGAAGGGCGTGAAAGACTCGCAGGCCATGGGCGACTATATAGGTCTGCGGTCCACCAGTAGGGTGCCAATGGATATGGACATGCGGATGTATTGGTTTAGGTCCGTTAAATCTCCTCTGCAGGCCAGTTCGGTCTGTAACTCTCGATTAAGACTGTAATGGGAGCTGGTTCACTCCATCCACTGCCGGCAGCCATGGTACGGAACTCAAGGGCATGCTCAGTGGTGGAGATACGGCCCTGTCGCAGCTCACATAACAGGTGTGTGACGACCTGAAACTGAATGGTCGAACACCTCCTTGAAGAGGGTATTGAAACGTGATTCAGAGGACATATCAGAACTTTGAGTGGCCCACAGGGCTGTGACCCAATCCAGAGCTTTGCCTGTGAGTAGGGAGATGACGAAGTCCACCCTGTCTTTGTCAGAGGTGAAGTCGCGGGTTGAGGGTCTATGTACAGGTTACACTGCATGAGAAATCCTTGACATTTCCCTGGAGAGCCGTCGTATTTATTAGGCATGTATATAGGGGGAGATGAACGAGAGGAGGCTGTGGCACCTGATATCGGTGAAGCAGAAATGTACTGGCGAAGGAGGTCGCAGAGTTCATCGATTCGTTCCTCCTGTCGCGCCAGACGTAGCTGCAGCTCCGCCGAAGTCTGTCATTTTTGGTGAGGTATTCTGTAATGAACACGAGGGGGGACAGAGAGCTGGTTTCAAGTGCAGGGCGCAGCAGGTGTTTATTTCAATGGACCACAGGAGGAGGCAGGTAGCTGGGTCCAGGGGCAGGCAGAAGGTCATACACAGGAGGAGGCAGGTAGCTGGGTCCAGGGGCAGGCAGAAGGTCATACACAGGGGTCCAAAAGGGCAACAGTACAGGCAGGGAAAAGGCTAGTAACGTAGTCCGGGAGATCAGGCAATAGGTAGATAACAGGAAATCCGATAGACTAAAGTACAGGCAGGGAATAGGCAAAAGGCGTCGTTAGTGAGGCAGGCAAAAACTATCATACACGGGAGGAGTAATTCACAGGGAAACCCAGCGCTCTGAAAGACGTGTGTCAAAACAAACAATACCTCACAGTGATGGGGTACAAAGAACTGAACTAAATAGTGTGTGATAATGACATACAGGTGTGTGAACAGGTGATTAGAAGTCAGGTGATTGGGATCTGGAGAGTGAGCTGCGTTCAGGGGATCTAGGTGTTTGAGGGTGTGAGTTGGAAGCAGACGTTACAGATACAGAATTAATATACCATTTATTTTGGTTTTCCCTCAGGTAGCCTGTTTCTGGTCTCAGGTTCAAGAATGGCTGAAAATGCATAACATTGATCTAAAATTTACCCTAGAAATAGTACTGTTAGGAGATCTGGAGAGACCGCGTCAGTCAATTACTAATATACTAATAGTCTTAGTAGAAGTATTTATCTTCAACTCACAATCTGTGGATTCTATTCGATTAGATAGATTGAAATTGTATGTTAAACATGACAGCATAGTTGAAAGATATATGGTGCATAGAAATCTGAAGAGGGTGACCAGCAGAGATGGGTGGGATGGGCTGAGGGTTGGGATCTGGAATTTGAGACAAGTGGGAGTGGAGTTGCTGGGCACTGAAGGGCAATGTTTTTACAGCTAATGCCGGTTTGCCTGAGGCTGATGCCGTGCAGGTGTTAGTACACATGCATATACACACACTCTCAGTCAAATGTACACATGTGCACATACATAAACGCACACACGTAAATAGTGAAATGCATGCACTCAAACATATTCAGTTGGCCTTGCTGTTATGATTTTAGTTGTCCTTGATGTCTTGTTTTTTGCATTGTTGTTTTCTGTTTTCATTTGTCTTTCTCTTTTGTTCATTTTGTTGGTTGTTGGTGCATTAAGGGGGGTCTTGGGGGTGGGGAATGGAAATATTATTATTATTTATTTATTTTTCTGTGGGGCGGGTCTTGGATGGTTGAGGGGCAGCTTTTGGTGAACTGTGGGGGGATCTTGGAGGGCTGGTGGCCTGGCGGTTGGAAGCTTGGGCCGGTGACTGATGGATCGCTGGTTCAGGTCCCCGTTTTTGACCTTGTGGGAGATCTGTCGACGTGCCCTTGAGCAGGGCGTTGACCCTGGTTGCTTCTGTCTGTCGCTCTGGATGGGAGTCTGTTAGATGACTAATGTGATGTAGTTGTTGAGCGTCTTCACTGCAAGTATATTGTATGTTTTAAATATTCAATAATAAAAAATAAAAAAGTAGATTATGGCGATTCCATCATTCTCTTTTACAATAATGTCTGAGCCAGACAAGGATCTTAACCTCCCTAAGCACAACATTTATCAGAGTTACAGACCAGAGCAGGCTATTCCCTACCGTAGAGCTAGGATCCCAGATGACACACACATCAGTGTGGGATGTTCCATACTGTAATATGTGCTAGAGATGAGATGAGGTAGCAGGGAGATGAGATGGGGGAGTTGAAGAGAGGGAACAGGGGAGGATGGAAGAGACACTAAGGTCAAGCAGTCAACCACTCAGCCTCTGTTCCAAGAACACACACACACACACACACACACACACACACACACACACACACATACACACAGAGACACCTGGGTTGTCTGCAGGGAGGATTAACCGATCCCAAACCAAGGGGAGGTGATGTGGAAATGTATTGTGTGTTGCTATGGGTGATTGATATTCTTGGGCTGCATGCATCCCAAATGGCACCTTAGTCCCTATATAGTGCACTACTTTTGACCAGAGCCCTATGGGCCTATTTCCTACATGGTGCACTACTTTTGACAAAAGTTTGGCCGGGGTAGGCCGTCATTGTAAATAAGAATTTGTTCTTAACTGACTTGCCTAGTAAAATAAATGAAAAATAATGAAAGAGATTTGTGATCCTAGATGATATTTATGGAGACATAATACTCTGAATGTAACAATACAGTAGAAAAGGTCCTGGTGTACATTTAACATTTTAGTCATTTAGCAGATGCTCTTATCCAGAGCGAATTACAGGAGCAATTAGGGTTAAGTACTGGCCCAACGCTCATAACTGCTAGACTACCTGGGTTCCTATTGAGACCAAAACCCATTAATTTCTGTCTAAATACGTATGTACTGTATTTCCATTGTCTCACGTCAGATATTTTCAGGAATCAAATTTCATGGAAAGAGTAATGTCATAACTACTTAACGAGACTACTCAATTGACCATTTGATTTGGCGATCAGTTCTACTCTGTTTGCTAATAGCCAGTATGTAGTGGCCATAGCCAGGATGTAGTAATAAGGATGTAGTTAACCCCTATGATAAGACCAGCCAACCATGAGTACGACGTCTGTCCGTCCATCCTTCAGTCAGTCAGACAGACAGGCAGTGTCAGTGTGTAGTTGGAACCTTCTCAGTCGGGGTCCTGTCCTGGGGTAAGCTAGACCATCTGGGGTAAGCTAGACCATCTGGGGTAAGCTAGACCATCTGGGGTAAGCTAGACCATCTGTGGTAAGCTCAACCATCTGTGGTAAGCTCAACCATCTGGGGTAAGCTCAACCATCTGGGGTAAGCTCAACCATCTGGGGTAAGCTCAACCATCTGGGGTAAGCTCAACCATCTGTGGTAAGCTCAACCATCTGGGGTAAGCTCAACCATCTGGGGTAAGCTCAACCATCTGGGGTAAGCTCAACCATCTGGGGTAAGCTCAACCATCTGGGGTAAGCTCAACCATCTGTGGTAAGCTCAACCATCTGGGGTAAGCTCAACCATCTGGGGTAAGCTCAACCATATGTGGTAAGCTCAACCATCTGTGGTAAGCTCAACCATCTGGGGTAAGCTCATCCATCTGGGGTAAGCTCAACCATCTGGGGTAAGCTCATCCATCTGGGGTAAGCTCAACCATCTGTGGTAAGCTCAACCATCTGGGGTAAGCTCAACCATCTGGGGTAAGCTAGACCATCTGGGGTAAGCTAGACCATCTGGGGTAAGCTCAACCATCTGGGGTAAGCTCAACCATCTGGGGTAAGCTCAACCATCTGGGGTAAGCTCAACCATCTGTGGTAAGCTCAACCATCTGGGGTAAGCTCAACCATCTGTGGTAAGCTCAACCATCTGGGGTAAGCTAGACCATCTGGGGTAAGCTAGACCATCTGTGGTAAGCTCAACCATCTGGGGTAAGCTAGACCATCTGGGGTAAGCTAGACCATCTGGGGTAAGCTCAACCATCTGGGGTAAGCTCAACCATCTGGGGTAAGCTAGACCATCTGGGGTAAGCTAGACCATCTGGGGTAAGCTCAACCATCTGGGGTAAGCTAGACCATCTGGGGTAAGCTCAACCATCTGGGGTAAGCTAGACCATCTGGACTGAAGAGCAATGTTGACCCTGTCACTCTTCCATATGTCAGTCTTCCATATGTCTGTCTGCTCTGGCTGTCTCTGTACTGCCTGGGAATGCCTGGGAATGTTAAAGCAGCAATCTGCAGTTCAAACAATATCAAATGGGTCACCGATTTGTTTAAATAGCTGAGGGATGCGGCTAGAGAGATAACCACTCTCAAATTCATAGACAGGACTATGGATGCAAGGACTGACCATCCATGTGATCAAAATGATAGTTTTAACCATGTTTTGAAGCTATAAAAAGCTGATGGATGGGGCTGGAGAAATGTAACCATTCTCAAATTCATAGACTATGGATGAAAGGTCTGACGATCCATGAAATCAAAATTATCGTTTTAACCATATGTTGAAGCAATACAGTCTTTGTTTATAATTACATTGTTTACAATCAATCAAAGGACTAAAACAAGCTTATTTTGGGGGGGTTCTGATGGGGCTAGATATTTGAACTAAGCTCATGAGGCATTTATAAGTTATATTCTTCAAGAATCGATGTGTATATCATTAATTTATAAGCCCACTAATGGATGTAGAAACTGTAGATTGCCCATTAAAAGGCCCACCTCAGACAGACATAAAGACATGGAATGCCCTGTACTAAGCGGATGGGGGAACAATCAGCAAGTTGATGCAATTACTATGTACTATTATACCTACGGTTGCAAAGGGAGAGTATATTACTGGAAACTTTCTAAGTT
This sequence comes from Salvelinus alpinus, assembly GCF_045679555.1. Lineage (NCBI taxonomy): Eukaryota > Metazoa > Chordata > Actinopteri > Salmoniformes > Salmonidae > Salvelinus > Salvelinus alpinus. The sequence continues at coordinate 17,867,327 of NC_092092.1, read as the reverse complement.
TACCAGTAAACTACCAGAATTTTGGTATTTTTCAAGGATTTCATGTAATCTATCACAAGACATCTAGTGGCTCTTCAGATTTTTACAGGTGTCTGTAATGATCTCTGACTTTGTGGCCATGTGAAATATATGAAATTATGATTTTAAAATAAAAATGTAAGGACAAAGCTGTAAAACATGATCTGAAATATAAACCATCAATTTAGTGAATACCATTGGTGTTTAATATGAGGGTTTCAGCATGAAATATCCTTTATATATTTTTACACACATGTATTTATTTATTTTACTATGTCAGTATGTTTTTGCTGTAAATGTTTGGTGGCAGTTGTGAAAAACATCAATAGTTGGAAGAGTTGCAGTTAATTGAAAATAATGCCATTGTTCGTTAGATTATTTTGTCATTATTTCTACAAGAAACTCATGGACAATATGGACACAGATACAGTGGCGTGAAAAAGTTTTTGCCCTCTTTCTGATTTTCTCTATGTTTGCATATTTTTGATACTGAATGTTATTAGAACTTCAATCAAAACCTGATATTAGATAAAGGGAACCTGAGTTTACAAATAACAAAAAGTTGTGGAATGCAGTGTTTGGTTTTCGACAGACATAATGGGACAGTAAGAACCTTATACCGACGGTCATGAATGGTGGTGGTAGTGTGATGGTTTGGGGATGCCTTGCTTCCTCAGGACCTGGACGACTTGCCTTAATAGAAGGAACCATAAATTCTACTCTGTATCAGAGAATTCTACAGGAGAATGTCAGGCCATCTGTCTGTGAGCTGAAGCTGAAGCGCAGCTGGGTCATGAAGCAAGACAATCATGTTGTAGCAAGACTTGAAATGAACAGTTCATATTTGAAAACCCACAAATGTCACTGAGTTAAAGCAGTTCTGCATGGAAGAGTGGGGCAAAATTCCTCTACAGCGACATGAGACTGATCAGCAACTATAGGAAGTGTTTGGTTGGAGTCATTGCAACTGAAGGTGGCACAACCCGTTACTGAGTGGAAGAGTGCAATTGCTTTTTCACACAGGGGCATTGGGTGTTGCAAATCTTTGTTTATGAAATAAATTGGAGTATGTAATTGTTGTGTTATTCGTTGACTCAGGTTCCCTTTATCTAATGTTAGGTTTTGGTTGAAGATCTGATAACATTCTGTATTGAAAATATTTAAAAGTAGGGCCTCCTGAGTGGCGTAGCGGTCTAAGGCACTGCATCGCAGTGCTAGAGGCATCACTACATACCCTGGTTTGATCCAGCGACTTCGGTCGCCAGTTGTACAGCGTTTCCTCCGATACATTGGTGCGGCTGGTTTCCGGGTTAAGTGAGCAGTGCGGATTGGCAGGGTTGTGTTACGGAGGACGCATGGCTCTCAACCTTCACCTCTCCTGAGTCTGTACGGGAGTTGCAGCGATGGGACAAGACTATAACTACCAATTCGATATCACGAAAAAGTACATGTAATTTTATTTTTCAAAAGTAGAGAAAATTAGAAAGGGGCAAATACTTTTTCACAGCACTGTATATAAAATGAATACTATATATGATTTTTTTTAATTTTTTTAAGTTATTCAAGTAAAAATGACCAAAGTTCTGATAGATAGCCATAGATTTTCTGTTAATTACCAAAACGACTGAAAATTCTGGTAACTTTGGGAAACTACCGGTTGCTTTGCTACCCTAATTTTATCTACCAACCAATATGTATGAGTGTGTTGTTTTTTCCCTTCAGTCAGGTCATAATTATCATGGCATCAAATCATAAACACACTCCCTAGGAAGCCAACATCATATTTCTCATTACAAGACACGTCTTACATACAGTGGGGAGAACAAGTATTTGATACACTGCCGATATTGCAGATTTTCCTACTTACAAAGCATGTAGAGGTCTGTAATTTTTTATCATAGGTACACTTCAACTGTGAGAGACAGAATCTAAAACAAAAATCCAGAAAATCACATTGTATGATTTTTAAGTAATTAATTTGCATATTATTGCATGACATAAGTATTTGATACATCAGAAAAGCAGAGCTTAATATTTGGTACAGAAACTTTGTTTGCAATTACAGAGATCTTACGTTTCCTGTAGTTCTTGACCAGGTTTGCACACACTGCAGCGGGGATTTTGGCCCACTCCTCCATACAGACCTTCTCCAGATCCTTCAGGTTTTGTGGCTGTCGCTGGGCAATACGGACTTTTAGCTCCCTCCAAAGATTTTCTATTGGGTTCAGGTCTGGAGACTGGCTAGGCCACTCCAGGACCTTGAGATGCTTCTTACGGAGCCCCTCCTTAGTTGCCCTGGCTGTGTGTTTCGGGTCGTTGTCATGCTGGAAGACCCAGCCACAACCCATCTTCAATGCTCTTACTGAGGGAAGGAGGTTGTTGGCCAAGATCTCGCGATACATGGCCCCATCCATCCTCCCCTCAATACGGTGCAGTCGTCCTGTCCCCTTTGCAGAAAAGCATCCCCAAAGAATGATGTTTCCACCTCCATGCTTCACGGTTGGGATGGTGTTCTTGGGGTTGTACTCATCCTTCTTCTTCCTCCAAACACTGCGAGTGGAGTTTTGACCAAAAAGCTCTATTTTTGTCTCATCAGACCACATGACCTTCTCCCATTCCTCCTCTGGATCATCCAGATGGTCATTGGCTAACTTCAGACGGGCCTGGACATGCGCTGGCTTGAGCAGGGGGACCTTGCGTGCGCTGCAGTATTTTAATCCATGACGGCGTAGTGTGTTAAATGGTTTTCTTTGAGACTGTGGTCCCATTTCTCTTCAGGTTATTGACCAGGTCCTGTCGTGTAGTTCTGGGCTGATCCCTCACCTTCCTCATGATCATTGATGCCCCACGAGGTGAGATCTTGCAGACCGAGGGTGATTGACCGTCATCTTGAACTTCTTCCATTTTCTAATAATTGCGCCAACAGTTGTTGCCTTCTCACCAAGCTGCTTGCCTATTGTCTTGTAGCCCATCCCAGCCTTGTGCAGGTCTACAATTTTATCCCTGATGTCCTTACACAGCTCTCTGGTCTTGGCCATTGTGGAGAGGTTGGAGTCTGTTTGATAGAGTGTGTGGACAGGTGTCTTTTATACAGGTAACGAGTTCAAACAGGTGCAGTTAATACAGATAATGAGTGGAGAACAGGAGGCCTTCTTAAAGAAAAACTAACAGGTCTGTGAGAGCCGGAATTCTTACTGGTTGGTAGGTGATCAAATACTTATGTCATGCAATAAAATGCAAATTAATTACTTAAAAATCATACAATATGTTTTTCTGGATTTTTGTTTTAGATTCCGTCTCTCACAGTTGAAGTGTAACTAAGATAAAAATGACAGACCTCTACATGCTTTTTAAGTAGGAAAACCTGCAAAATCGGCAGTGTATCAAATACTTGTTCTCCCCACTGTACATGCATGATTATCTGAGTTATTATGATTCACCAAATGTGTACACTTATTGTATTGCATGACTTCATTTAAACTCACACAGCTGAAGTTATAATTATTTTGAGTTCCAGTAGGAACTTAATAGGAGGGTTAGCTAGATTGTTATGGGTATTGGAAGGGTTAGCTAAACAGTTAGGGCCTGTAGGAGGGTTAGCTCGATGGTTAGGGCTAATAGGAGGGTTAGATAGATGGTTAGGGTTATTTAATAGGAGGGTTAGCTAGATGGTTAGGGCCATTTAAAAAAAGGGTTAGCTACATTACATAGTTAGGGGTAATGGGAGGGTTAGCTAGATGGTTAGAGATAATGGGAGGGTTAGCTAGAAGGTTGGGGTTATTTAATAGGAGGGTTAGATAGATGGTTAGGGTTATTTAATAGGAGGGTTAGCTAGATGGTTAGGGCCATTTAAAAAAAGGGTTAGCTACATTACATAGTTAGGGGTAATGGGAGGGTTAGCTAGATGGTTAGAGATAATGGGAGGGTTAGCTAGAAGGTTGGGGTTATTTAATAGGAGGGTTAGCTAGATGGTTAGGGCCATTTAAAAAAAGGGTTAGCTACATTACATAGTTAGGGGTAATGGGAGGGTTAGCTAGATGGTTAGAGATAATGGGAGGGTTAGCTAGAAGGTTGGGGTTATTTAATAGGAGGGTTAGATAGATGGTTAGGGTTATTTAATAGGAGGGTTAGCTAGATGGTTAGGGCCATTTAAAAAAAGGGTTAGCTACATTACATAGTTAGGGGTAATGGGAGGGTTAGCTAGATGGTTAGAGATAATGGGAGGGTTAGCTAGAAGGTTGGGGTTATTTAATAGGAGGGTTAGCTAGATGGTTAGGGCCATTTAATAGGAGGGTTAGCTAGATGGTTAGGGCTAATGGGAGGGTTAGGGCCATTTAATAGGAGGGTTAGCTAGATGGTTAGGGGTAATGGGAGGGTTAGCTAGATGGTTAGGGCCATTTAATAGGAGGGTTAGCTAGATGGTTAGGGCTAATGGGAGGGTTAGCTGGATGGTTAGGGCCATTTAATAGGAGGGTTAGCTAGATGGTTAGGGGTAATGGGAGGATTAGCTAGATGGTTAGGGGTAATGGGAGGGTTAGCTAGATGGTTAGGGCCATTTAATAGGAGGGTTAGCTAGATGGTTAGGGGTAATGGGAAGGTTAGCTAGATGGTTAGGGGTAATAGGAGGGTTAGCTAGATGGTTAGGGGTAATGGGAGGGTTAGCTAGATGGTTAGGGCCATTTAATGGGAGTGTTAGCTAGATGGTTAGGGGTAATGGGAGGGTTAGCTAGATGGTTAGGGGTAATAGGAGGGTTAGCTAGATGGTTAGGGGTAATGGGAGGGTTAGCTAGATGGTTAGGGGTAATGGGAGGGTTAGCTAGATGGTTAGGGGTAATGGGAGGGTTAGCTAGATGGTTAGGGCCATTTAATAGGAGGGTTAGCTAGATGGTTAGGGGTAATGGGAGGGTTAGGGCCATTTAATAGGAGGGTTAGCTAGATGGTTAGGGGTAATGGGAGGGTTAGCTAGATGGTTAGGGCCATTTAATAGGAGGGTTAGCTAGATGGTTAGGGCTAATGGGAGGGTTAGCTGGATGGTTAGGGCCATTTAATAGGAGGGTTAGCTAGATGGTTAGGGGTAATGGGAGGATTAGCTAGATGGTTAGGGGTAATGGGAGGGTTAGCTAGATGGTTAGGGCCATTTAATAGGAGGGTTAGCTAGATGGTTAGGGGTAATGGGAAGGTTAGCTAGATGGTTAGGGGTAATAGGAGGGTTAGCTAGATGGTTAGGGGTAATGGGAGGGTTAGCTAGATGGTTAGGGCCATTTAATGGGAGTGTTAGCTAGATGGTTAGGGGTAATGGGAGGGTTAGCTAGATGGTTAGGGGTAATAGGAGGGTTAGCTAGATGGTTAGGGGTAATGGGAGGGTTAGCTAGATGGTTAGGGGTAATGGGAGGGTTAGCTAGATGGTTAGGGCCATTTAATAGGAGGGTTAGCTAGATGGTTAGGGGTAATGGGAGGGTTAGCTAGATGGTTAGGGCCATTTAATAGGAGGGTTAGCTAGATGGTTAGGGCTAATGGGAGGGTTAGCTAGATGGTTAGGGGTAATGGGAGGGATAGCTAGATGGTTAGGGCCATTTAATAGGAGGGTTAGCTAGATGGTTAGGGCTAATGGGAGGGTTAGCTGGATGGTTAGGGCCATTTAATAGGAGGGTTAGCTAGATGGTTAGGGGTAATGGGAGGATTAGCTAGATGGTTAGGGGTAATGGGAGGGTTAGCTAGATGGTTAGGGCCATTTAATAGGAGGGTTAGCTAGATGGTTAGGGGTAATGGGAGGGTTAGCTAGATGGTTAGGGCCATTTAATAGGAGGGTTAGCTAGATGGTTAGGGGTATTGGGAGGGTTAGCTAGATGGTTAGGGGAAATATGAGGGTTAGATAGATAGGGGTAATAGGAGGGTTAGCTAGATGGTTAGGGGTAATATGAAGGTTAGCTAGATGGTTAGGGGTAATGGGAGGGTTAGCTAGATGGTTAGGGGTAATGGGAGGGTTAGGGCCATTTAATAGGAGGGTTAGCTAGATGGTTAGGGGTAATGGGAGGGTTAGCTAGATGGTTAGGGCCATTTAATAGGAGGGTTAGCTAGATGGTTAGGGCTAATGGGAGGGTTAGCTGGATGGTTAGGGCCATTTAATAGGAGGGTTAGCTAGATGGTTAGGGGTAATGGGAGGATTAGCTAGATGGTTAGGGGTAATGGGAGGGTTAGCTAGATGGTTAGGGCCATTTAATAGGAGGGTTAGCTAGATGGTTAGGGGTAATGGGAAGGTTAGCTAGATGGTTAGGGGTAATAGGAGGGTTAGCTAGATGGTTAGGGGTAATGGGAGGGTTAGCTAGATGGTTAGGGCCATTTAATGGGAGTGTTAGCTAGATGGTTAGGGGTAATGGGAGGGTTAGCTAGATGGTTAGGGGTAATAGGAGGGTTAGCTAGATGGTTAGGGGTAATGGGAGGGTTAGCTAGATGGTTAGGGGTAATGGGAGGGTTAGCTAGATGGTTAGGGCCATTTAATAGGAGGGTTAGCTAGATGGTTAGGGGTAATGGGAGGGTTAGCTAGATGGTTAGGGCCATTTAATAGGAGGGTTAGCTAGATGGTTAGGGCTAATGGGAGGGTTAGCTAGATGGTTAGGGGTAATGGGAGGGATAGCTAGATGGTTAGGGCCATTTAATAGGAGGGTTAGCTAGATGGTTAGGGCTAATGGGAGGGTTAGCTGGATGGTTAGGGCCATTTAATAGGAGGGTTAGCTAGATGGTTAGGGGTAATGGGAGGATTAGCTAGATGGTTAGGGGTAATGGGAGGGTTAGCTAGATGGTTAGGGCCATTTAATAGGAGGGTTAGCTAGATGGTTAGGGGTAATGGGAGGGTTAGCTAGATGGTTAGGGCCATTTAATAGGAGGGTTAGCTAGATGGTTAGGGGTATTGGGAGGGTTAGCTAGATGGTTAGGGGAAATATGAGGGTTAGATAGATAGGGGTAATAGGAGGGTTAGCTAGATGGTTAGGGGTAATATGAAGGTTAGCTAGATGGTTAGGGGTAATGGGAGGGTTAGCTAGATGGTTAGGGGTAATGGGAGGGTTAGCTAGATGACATGGGGTAATATGATGGTTACCTAGATGGTTAGGGCCATTTAATAGGAGGGTTAGCTAGATGGTTAGGGGTAATGGGAGGGTTAGCTAGATCGTTAGGGGTAATGGGAAGGTTAGCTATATGGTTAGGGGTAATAGGAGGGTTAGCTAGATGGTTAGGGGTAATGGGAGGGTTAGCTAGATGGTTAGGGGTAATAGGAGGGTTAGCTAGATGGTTAGGGGTAATGGGAGGGTTAGCTAGATGGTTAGGGGTAATGGGAAGGTTAGCTAGATGGTTAGGGGTAATAGGAGGGTTAGCTAGATGGTTAGGGGTAATAGGAGGGTTAGCTAGATGGTTAGGGGTAATGGGAAGGTTAGCTATATGGTTAGGGGTAATGGGAGGGTTAGCTAGATGGTTAGGGGTAATAGGAGGGTTAGCTAGATGGTTAGGGGTAATAGGAGGGTTAGCTAGATGGTTAGGGGTAATGGGAAGGTTAGCTAGATGGTTAGGGGTAATAGGAGGTTTAGATAGATAGGGGTAATATGAAGGTTAGCTAGATGGTTAGGGGTAATAGGAGGGTTGGCTAGATGGTTAGGGGTAATATGAAGGTTAGCTAGATGGTTAGGGGTAATGGGAGGGTTAGCTAGATGGTTAGGGGTAATGGGAGGGTTAGCTAGATGACTAGGGGTAATATGATGGTTACCTAGATGGTTAGGGCCATTTAATAGGAGGGTTAGCTAGATGGTTAGGGGTAATGGGAGGGTTAGCTAGATGGTTAGGGGTAATGGGAAGGTTAGCTATATGGTTAGGGGTAATAGGAGGGTTAGCTAGATGGTTAGGGGTAATGGGAGGGTTAGCTAGATGGTTAGGGGTAATAGGAGGGTTAGCTAGATGGTTAGGGGTAATGGGAGGGTTAGCTAGATGGTTAGGGGTAATGGGAAGGTTAGCTAGATGGTTAGGGGTAATAGGAGGGTTAGCTAGATGGTTAGGGGTAATAGGAGGGTTAGCTAGATGGTTAGGGGTAATGGGAAGGTTAGCTAGATGGTTAGGGGTAATAGGAGGTTTAGATAGATAGGGGTAATATGAAGGTTAGCTAGATGGTTAGGGGTAATAGGAGGGTTAGCTAGATGGTTAGGGGTAATATGAAGGTTAGCTAGATGGTTAGGGGTAATGGGAGGGTTAGCTAGATGGTTAGGGGTAATGGGAGGGTTAGCTAGATGACTAGGGGTAATATGATGGTTACCTAGATGGTTAGGGCCATTTAATAGGAGGGTTAGCTAGATGGTTAGGGGTAATGGGAGGGTTAGCTAGATGGTTAGGGGTAATGGGAAGGTTAGCTATATGGTTAGGGGTAATAGGAGGGTTAGCTAGATGGTTAGGGGTAATGGGAGGGTTAGCTAGATGGTTAGGGGTAATAGGAGGGTTAGCTAGATGGTTAGGGGTAATGGGAGGGTTAGCTAGATGGTTAGGGGTAATGGGAAGGTTAGCTAGATGGTTAGGGGTAATAGGAGGGTTAGCTAGATGGTTAGGGGTAATAGGAGGGTTAGCTAGATGGTTAGGGGTAATGGGAAGGTTAGCTATATGGTTAGGGGTAATGGGAGGGTTAGCTAGATGGTTAGGGGTAATAGGAGGGTTAGCTAGATGGTTAGGGGTAATAGGAGGGTTAGCTAGATGGTTAGGGGTAATAGGAGGGTTAGATAGATAGGGGTAATATGAAGGTTAGCTAGATGGTTAGGGGTAATAGGAGGGTTAGCTAGATGGTTAGGGGTAATAGGAGGGTTAGCTAGAGGGTTAGGGGTAATAGGAGGGTTAGCTAGATGGTTAGGGGTAATAGGAGGGTTAGCTAGATGGTTAGGGGTAATAGGAGGGTTAGCTAGATGGTTAGGGGTAATATGAGGGTTAGCTAGAGGGTTAGGGGTAATAGGAGGGTTAGCTAGAGGGTTAGGGGTAATGGGAGGGTTAGCTAGATGGTTAGGGGTAATGGGAGGGTTAGCTAGATGGTTAGGGGTAATAGGAGGGTTAGCTAGATGGTTAGGGGTAATAGGAGGGTTAGCTAGATGGTTAGGGGTAATAGGAGGGTTAGCTAGAGGGTTAGGGGTATTTTTAGGTTCAGCCTCCCTTTCTCACTTTCACACATTAAATGGACAGCAGACTGTGTTCATTTAATGTTTTACTGCCAGAAGAAAAGTAAACAAGGAAAATTCTCCTTCATGGGGTCATTTCCCACGTCCCCATAAGGACAAAGGCTATTTTAAGTTTAGGGGTTAGGTTTAGGGTTAAGGTTAGGGTTAGGATAAGGTTTAGGGTTAGGGTTAGGTTTAGGGAAAATGGAAATTTTTGAATGGAAATACATTTTAGGTCCCCACAAGAATATAAGAACAAAATGTGTGTGTGTGTGTGTGTGTGTGTGTGTGTGTGTGTGTGTGTGTGTGTGTGTGTGTGTGTGTGTGTGTGTGTGTGTGTGTGTGTGTGTGTGTGTGTGTGTGTGTGTGTGTGTGTGTGTGTGTGTGTGTGTGTGTGTGTGTGTGTGTGCACGTATCCATGTGTATGTGTACATGGGTGGGGTGACTGACTTCCTGCAGAGCATGTGAGTGAGAGAGACACAAACAGACAGTCAGCGTGTGTGCAGGGCCTGCTCCAGGCAAAAGCGGTCGCTTAGGGCCCCGTCCTTTAGGGGGCCACCATAAAGCATTCATATAGGCTTCATAAGCACTACATAAATGGGTCACAAATAATCTATAACTGTATTTCATGCTCTAATAAATGTGAATAAATACATTGATGGTTATGTCACACACTTATGCCACATTATGAATCTTAATAGCGCATGACATACGGTTATATATGATTTGTGAAGCATCTATGTAGTGCTTATGAAGCCTGTATGAAGATGCACTCCAAATAAAGCAGGACCAGCAGTTTTTCTCTTGTTATGTGAGGAACTGAGAGTCTCTCAATTAGCCATGTCAGCTAGCAATGTTTAGATTGTTAGTTAATCCAGCCAGCTATAAAAATAAAAAAAAACCTGCACAGGGCCCTGACCTCCAGGAGGCCACCATTGATTTTGTTAGTCTTTCTCACTCAGATATCATATTAACATGGCATAAGTCATGGAAAAATGTGTAGAATTGCAGGAAATTAGCTTTAAAACTGCTAAAATTTATTTCCACCACATGATAAAATGGATAGAATTGCAGGAAATTAGCTGTAAAATTGAAGAAAAAAATTCCCTCTGCCTCAAGCCAAAATAATTAGAATAGAATGATTGCTACATTTATTAAAATGATTTGCGGCAAGGTGGGGGGGCCCCCAACCAAATCTTGCATAAGGCCCCCAAAAGGTTAGAGCCAGCCCTGCGTGTGTGTGTCAGTGAACTCTCCTCTCCTAGCGTTCCACACACAGCTGGGTATTGTCCCTGTGTCTCCAGTAAGGAGGATCTGCTACAGCATCAACATCCAAACCAGAAGAGATTAAATAAATAAACCCTGATAGATATAGGGCTAGACAGTGTGTGTGTGCGTACGTTTGTGGGCGTGCGCGTGTGTGTGATTAAATAAATAAACCCTGATAGAAACTAGTCAGCCCTACTGGTGTTTGACTCATCTTCATTCCAAACACTTCAGACTCTTCTGACTCTTTCCCAACAGGGGCGTATTCACTCATCAATCGTCAGAAAGTTTAGCTGAAGTGCATGGTTAGGGCTCAGCAGACTACCTGTGTTTGACTGATCTTCTGACTCTTTCCTGTCATATCAGGGTGTTGACTGCATATGGGCCTATTCACTCATTTAGCTGATGTCCTGGTCTCTCGTTGATATCAGACCTGGCTCCAATCATATTTAATATATTTTAAATACTTGTGCTTCAATGAGCTTGCCTGGCACAATGAAACCAATGGAATAGTCCCTGTCATTTTTTGCACCTGTGCAGATCTTTTGTGTGATGAAATACAGATTATTTTTGGGGTGTATGTTAACCTGAGGTCACAGACTAGCACAGTACAGTGTTGACTAATGTCTCGGAGTGCCATCAATTTCCACAGCTCTCATAAGCCATTATGAATGAGTACCATGAGTCTCACTATGAACCCCAAATGGAAGGTTTATCAGGATGCGTCCCAAATGGCACCGTATTCCCTTTATAGTGCACTACTTTTGACCAGAGCGCTATGGGTCCGGGTCAAAAGTAGTACACTTAATAGGTAATGGAGTGCTGTTGAGGACACAGACTCTTTCACACAGGACAGAATCTCACTATGAACTCTAAATGGAAGGTTTCCCAGGTTGCATTGGAGCCTGTAGATTGGCTGCCGTAGTGGTGAGGTAATGTTGCTCTGGCCTGGGTCACTGGCTGATTGGCCGACAGGGGATAGCTGAGATCATGGTCCCTCCTCTTTGAGAGAGATATGCTGCTGAGGACAAGGGGATACGTGTGTGGGGGAGAGTTGTGTGTGATCTGTGTGCACGTGCATACGTGTGTGTGTGTGTGTGTGTGTGTGTGTGTGTGTGTGTGTGTGTGTGTGTGTGTGTGTGTGTGTGTGTGTGTGTGTGTGTGTGTGTGTGTGTGCGTGCGTGAGTGTCTACGTCCGTGAATGCGTGTGTCTGTATCCATGAGTGTGTGGGTCAGGCTGCTTGGCTTAATATCTTTTTTACACACAATAACCCATAATGCCAGTGAAAACATATTTTTTTGAAATGTTTCCATGTGAAAATGAAATACAGAAATATCTAATTTACATAAGTATTCACACCCGTTACTCAATACATGTTAGAATCTCCTTTGGCAGCTATTACAGCTTTGCACACCTGGATTGTACAATATTTTTTGCACATTATTTTCAAAATTCTTCAAGCTCTGTCAAGTTGATTGTTGATAATTGCTTGACAGCCATTTTCAAGTCTTGACATAGATGTTCAAGCTGATTTAAGTCAAAACTGTAACTAGGCCACTCAAGAACATTCCATCTGTAACGGTTTTCTTCCATAGGTGAAGGAGAGGACCAAAATGCAGCGCGGCTAGTGTTCAACATGTTTAATAACGAACAAGTGAACACTACAAACAGCAAACAAAATAACAAACCGTGAAAACCGAGACAGTCCTATCTGGTGCAGAACAAACACAGAGACAGGAAACAAACACCCACAAAATCCCAACACAAAACAAGCCTCCTATATATGATTCTCAATCAGGGACAACGATTACCATCTGCCTCTGATTGAGAACCATATTAGGCTGGACATAGAAACAGACAAACTAGACACACAACATAGAATTCCCACCCAGCTCACGTCCTGACCAACTAAACACATACAAAACAACAGAAAACAGGTCAGGAACGTGACACCATGTCATTTTGCCTGTGCTTAGCTCTATTCCGTTTCTTTTTATCCCCAAAAACTCCCTAGTCCTTGCCAATGACAAGCATACCCATAACATGATGCAGCCACCACCATGCTTGATACTCAGTGATGTGTTGTGTTGGATTTGCCCCAAACATAACGCTTTATATTCAGAACAAGTTCATTTCTTTGCCACATTATTTGCAGTTTTACTTTTGTGCCTTGTTGCAAACAGAATGTATGTTTGCAACAAGGCTTCCTACTTTTGTAGTATTGTGGAGTAACTACAATGTTGTTTATCCATCCTCAGTTTTCTCCTATCACAGCCATTAAACTCTGTAAGTGTTTTAAAGTCACCATTGGCGTCATGGTGAAATCCCTGAGCAGTTTCTTTCCTCTTTGGCAACTGAGTTAGTAAGGACACCTGTACCTTTGTAGTGACTGGCTGTATTGATACACCATCCAAAGTGTAATTAATAAATTCACCATACTAAAAGGGGTATTCAATGTCTGCTTTTTTCATTTTTACTCATCTACCAATAGGTGTCCTTTTTTGCGAGGCATTGGGAAACCTCCCAGGTCTTTGTGTTTGAATCTGTGTTTGAAATTCACTGCTCCACTGAGGGACCTTACAGATAATTGTATGTGTGGGGTACAGAGATGAGGTAGTAATTAAAAAATCATGTTAATTATTGCATACAGAGTCCATGCAACTTATGTAGAACTATGTAGAACCTAAAAGGGTTATTCCGCTGTCCGCAAGGAGAACCCTTTAAATAACCCTTTTTGGTTCCAAGTGGAACCCTTTTGGTTCCAGGTAGAAATAACCCTTTTGAGTTCCATGTAGAACCCTTTCCACAGAGGGTAATACGTTCTACCGGGATCAAAAAAGGCTTATACCTGGAACCAAAAAAGGTTATTCTATGCGAACAGCCGAATAACCTTTTTTTCTGAGCATGTAGGTTATAGGGTGCTATTTGGGCCACAGTGTGGACAGTTTGATAATTGCTATGAGATATTATAAACCTGGGATTTAACTGCTGCAAAGTTCTTAGTTTAGCTTTGTTGTAGAGATCAGTGCTGTTATGCAATATTGCATGGCTTTCCCCAATTAGAAGTTTGGATCATGCTGAGTTAAATGCAACAGTATGATAGAGGGAATAGCCTACTAGCCTGGTCCCAGATATTTCTCTACTGTCTTTTGTGCTCCTATGGTCGTTGTCATGAGAAAACTGCCAACTGCTACGGTCGTTTTCATGCCAGTTGATATTTATAGGACTTAGCAAGACAGCACAAACAGATCTGGGATCAGACTATAGGATCATGTAGAAAGGCACCCTAAAGAGTTTAGCGTGATAGGTATGGATACTTGCCTGGCTACCCAAACGCCTTGCTCCAGCCAAACGCTACGCCACACCCACAGCGCTACTTTCTTCTCTTCAACGAGTCTCCATCTGAGTAACTCCCTGACCATTTCTAGAACGCAAACACATTCTAACCGTTCTGATTTGTCCCAGAAACCGATGGATTGGGCCAGAGACAAAAAACATGGTTAATGCGGCATTTAGAACATTTCGTAGTTGGCTTTGCTACTCTGTTTAGTTACAGATACAATCGCTAAAGACTTTGTTTTGTACAGAACCCCTCATTTTGACGTCCCCAGAAACGACTTCAACGGTGCCAGTCTCAGACTGAAGTATGTAGCGAACATACTGTAGAGCAGCGGAAGATCTCAGTTTAAGTCGTCAGGAAAAGGGAATACAGTCAGTCTCTGTTTATAATCACCCTCATGTGATCAGTCAAAGGGTAGCGTGATGATGTCATTCTTATTCTCTGTCTCTCTCCTTCCCAGCTGCTGACCGGGACTCTGGACGGGAGGCTGAGTCTGTTCCGCCCTGGCAACGCCGCCATCAGGGTCGCCCTGTCATGACAACAGGGGCTGGTTCCCATTACGACAGGCAAGCGCATTCAAACATTTGAAAGAAAGCAAATGATATATGAACCCAGGTCTGGACCTGACGATGACGCTTGTGTTATTTACACCATACTGTAATGGGGACCAACGGGCCTCGTTAGCTAGAGAGCTTCCTTTTATCCCATTGGCTGTGATCTCACAGTGAGGCTTTACAGAGGGATGGATGCCAGGGCCTGGAGAGTTACAGCAGCATTACTGAGACCCAGGGGCCACAGTGACATCACCATCTGACTGCACCGCTCAGCAGCCTGCGAGTCTGACACGCAGACGTTACTACATACTAACACACCCATCCACATGTACAGATGTATTTACATTAGAATGGAGACACACACATACACACACACACACACACACACACACACGCACTCAGACCTAGACAGAAAGAAAAGACTGGTATGTTCAGTACAGTACCATATATCACCTATATCCCAACAGTACAGTAGGTGAAATTGGAATATTCAAGATTAAACTGATTTGAATGCATACAGAATGCTTAACTGTTTTTGTGCTTCTTACTGTCCTTCTCCGTTCCACACTAGCAGTAGCTGTACGATGATTTCTTCCATAGTTCTGGCAATTAGGCCTACTGCTCAGATAACATATTTCTCCCTCCCTCTCCCTGTTGCTGATGGTTTGAACATAAGCTTAGTGTATAAAACATTAGGAATGTCTTTCCATGACATAGACTTACCAGGTGAATCCAGGTGAAAGATATGATCCCTTATCGATGTCACTTGCAACTCAATATAAGGAAGGTGTTCATAATGTTTGGTATACTCAGTGTATGGGGAATGTACTGTTCTGTTCTGTACTGTCTGGATGGAACAATATGTATGGTGGAGACAGTCAGGGTACTGTAGACCAGAGGACATCCGCTAGTGTTCTTGGCCACTAAGAGGGAACCAATATGGCATCTCAGTTTTTTTATAGACTTTTTAAGGATTAGGCAAAAGATCAATAGTCGGGTCTCGGTTCCTGTCACGCCAAGTTAGTTTCAGTAACTTGTAGGGAAAGGAGAAGTGGTGGTGGAACTCAATATCGATGTGAGGATAACAGTTGAAGAGGTAGGAAACATCTGGGAAGGGAGCCAGAGGGGCCCACCTCAACGAAGCACTAACTGTAGCATTATCTCCCACACACACACATACCCACACACAAAGGTTCTGGACTCAAGCTGGGCCATGACAATCACAACGAAGAGGAACAGACCTAGTTTCTGCCCAGCAACAAAAACTGACTGATTGTTTATCTTAACATACAAGGAGAGGATCTCTGCCTAGTCGAGGGGTGTAAATACAGTGGGGAGAACAAGTATTTGATACACTGCCAATTTTGCAGGTTTTCCTACTTACAAAACATGTAGAGGTCTGTAATTTTTATCATAGGTACACTTCAACTGTGAGAGACGGAATCTAAAACAAAAATCCAGAAAATCACATTGTATGATTTTTAAATAATTCATTTGCATTTTATTGCATGACATAAGTATTTGATCACCTACCAACCAGTAAGAATTCCGGCTCTCACAGACCTGTTAGTTTTTCTTTAAGAAGCCCTCCTGTTCTCCACTCATTACCTGTATTAACTGCACCTGTTTGAACTCGTTACCTGTATAAAAGACACCTGTCCACACACTCAATCAAACAGACTCCAACCTCTCCACAATGGCCAAGACCAGAGAGCTGTGTAAGGACATCAGGGATAAAATTGTAGACCTGCACAAGGCTGGGATGGGCTACAGGACAATAGGCAAGCAGCTTGGTGAGAAGGCAACAACTGTTGGCGCAATTATTAGAAAATGGAAGAAGTTCAAGATGACGGTCAATCACCCTCGGTCTGGGGCTCCATGCAAGATCTCACCTCGTGGGGCATCAATGATCATGAGGAAGGTGAGGGATTAGCCCAGAACTACACGGCAGGACCTGGTCAATGACCTGAAGAGAGCTGGGACCACAGTCTCAAAGTAAACCATTAGTAACACACTACGCCGTCATAGATTAAAATCCTGCAGTGCACGCAAGGTCCCCCTGCTCAAGCCAGCGCATGTCCAGGCCCGTCTGAAAATTGCCAATGACCATCTGGATGATCCAGAGGAGGAATGGGAGAAGGTCATGTGGTCTGATGAGACAAAAATAGAGCTTTTTGGTCTAAACTCCACTCGCCGTGTTTGGAGGAAGAAGAAGGATGAGTACAACCCCAAGAACACCATCCCAACCGTGAAGCCTGGACGTGGAAACATCATTCTTTGGGGATGCTTTTCTGCAAAGGGGACAAGACGACTGCACCGTATTGAGGGGAGGATGGATGGGGCCATGTATCGCGAGATCTTGGCCAACAACCTCCTTCCCTCAGTAAAAGCATTGAAGATGGGTCGTGGCTGGGTCTTCCAGCATGACAACAACCCGAAACACACAGCCAGGGCAACTAAGGAGTGGCTCCGTAAGAAGCATCTCAAGGTCCTGGAGTGGCCTAGCCAGTCTCCAGACCTGAACCCAATAGAAGATCTTTGGAGGGAGCTGAAAGTCCGTATTGCCCAGCGACAGCCCCAAAACCTGAAGGATCTGGAGAAGATCTGAATGGAGGAGTGGGCCAAAATCCTTGCTGCAGTGTGTGCAAACCTGGTCAAGAACTACAGGAAACGTATGATCTCTGTAATTGCAAACAAAGGCTTCTGTACCAAATATTAAGTTCTGCTTTTCGGATGTATCAAATACTTATGTCATGCAATAAAATGCAAATTAATTACTTAAAAATCATACAATGTGATTTTCTGGATTTTTGTTTTAGATTCCTTCTCTCACAGTTGAAGTGTACCTATGATAAAAATTACAGACCTCTACATGCTTTGTAAGTAGGAAAACCTGCAAAATTGTCAGTGTATCAAATACTTGTTCTCCCCACTGTATATGCTGTGTGACTTGTATGTTATGTTATGCATTCAGTCTGGGTAAATAAATCTAGTCTAAGCTTCCTTTGGTGTCCGACTGGATTTGTACCAGAACTTAGAACCTAACAGAACAGATAGAAAAGTCTAGAAAGTGCTAACCCTGCCCAACTGGCACTCTTGGCATTTTAACACAAATGCTTAAAGTATTTGAAAGATTTCGAATTGTATTTCAACCCAAGTCTGTTCTCAATGCAATGCATATACTGACTGTTCCTAATCAAGACCTGAACTATCTATGGCACTCAACCCCTTTACTTGGCATGAGGCAGAGTCAGCGTTTACTCTTGATACTCTTTGTTTTCAGTTTTATAGTGAGACAATAACGTACCAGTGTCCATCTTTTCAGACTTTATAGCCATCTGTAGTTCATAGTGAAAATGCCATAATGGGATGACGAGTGATCATATTCATGCTTTTACTTGATGCCCCATGCAAAGACACTCCGGGGTAACACAGTGCTTTATTCATCTGAAGTATCTTTATAAGTATGTTTTGTAAATACAGTTTATAAGTTCTGTAAGGTTCACAAGCATCCTAAACTTGTTATACGCACTCTATCTTGGCTACATCTATAAATACAACATTTACTGGGAATTTACGGGGGAACGGTAAATGGGATGGTTTGGATATTGTTATTGTAAATAGCTTACGGTATGCCGTTGGATATATATTTAAACAATACAGTAAGTAGTGTCTTAATCATGTTGCTATCACTTTCAAGCACGGAACATGGCCAGTAAACAACATTATACTGGATGTACAGTTGAAGTCGGAAGTTTACATACACCTTAGCCAAATACATTTACACTCAGTTTTTTCACAATTTCTGACATTTAATCATAGTAAGAATTCCCTGTCGTAGTTCAATTAATATCACCACTTGATTTTAAGAATGTGAAATGTCAGAATAATAGTAGACAATTATTTATTTCAGCTTTTATTTCTTTCATCACATTCCCAGTGGGTCAGAAATGTACATACACTCAATTAGTATTTGATAGCATTGCCTTTAAATTGTTTAACTTGGGTCAAACGTTTCGGGTAGCCTTCCACAAGCTTCCCACAATAAGTTGGATGAATTTTGGCCCATTCCTCCTGACAGAGCTGGTGTAACTGGGTCAAGTTTGTAGGCCTCTTTGCTCGCACACGCTTTTTAATCTCTAGGAGACAGAACGCGTCTCCTTCCTGAGCGGTATGACGGCTGCGTGGTCCCATGGTGTTTATACTTGCGTACTATTGTTTGTACAGATGAACGTGGTACCTTCATGTGTTTGGAAATTGCTCCCAAGGATGAACCAGACTTGTGGATTTTTTTTCTGGGGTCTTGGCTGATTTCTTTTGATTTTCCCATGATGTCAAGCAAAGAGGCGTTGAGTTTGAAGGTAGGCCTTGAAATACATCCACAGATACACCTCCAATTGACTCAAATTATGTCAATTAGCCTATCAGAAGCTTCTAAAGCCGTTACATAATTTTCTGGAATTTTCCAAGCTGTTTAAAGGCACAGTCAACTTAGTGTATGTAAACTTCTGACCCACTGGAATTGTGATACAGTGAATTATAAGTGAAATCATCTGTCTGTAAACAACTGTTGAAAAAATTACTTGTGATATTCACATAGTAGATGTCCTAACCAACTTGCCAAAACTATAGTTTGTTAACAAGAAATTTGTGGAGTGGTTGAAAAATGAGTTTTAATGACTCCAACCTAAGTGTAAGTAAACTTCCGACTTCAACTGTAGCACAGGTAGTCTTTGGCACCTTAATTGGGTAGGACGGGCTTACAGAAGTTGCTGGAATGGAATCAATGGAATGGTATCAAAAACATGGTTTCCATGTGTTTGATACCATTCAATTCTGGTTTCTGTGTGTATGATACCATTTCATTCTGGTTTCCATATGTTTGATCCCTTTCCATTCACTCCATTCCCGTCATTATTATGAGCCATCCTCCCCTCAGCAGCCTCCTGTGGTATGTAGCTAATGTTCTGTTTTATTGTACCTTTTTTGTGAAGAAAATGTTTGTGGTAAATGTAAATTGCAGCTGTTTCTGCTTTGATCTAGAATGCAGTAGCACATTATTTTATAATAGCCCTATAAAATTAACAGGGATTACATAACACATCACTTTGGTTCTTACAGTTTATTTTTCTTTCACCCTTTAAGTACATGGAAAACCAGACGTAAACGTATGTGTCTCAGTGGAATGAAACACTCAAAGTCTGGCTGCCATGAGCCCCCGAACTTCATTATGTTCATGGCCGTTTGGCACATTCTCTTTTTTTACTCTCATGTTTGTCCTCAAAGGCAGTTACACTATGTCAGATAATTATACCAAGATTGAGACATTCAAGTAGATAAATTGCAGTTTTTCATTTTTGGTTCTGGGCACAGAGAGTTTCATACTGCTACTGTCATCTAATTTCTGTTGCCATCCTGCTATATTACTAGCCTAGAGCCAGATCTGTTTGTGATGTCTTGCCTACTCCTATGGTCATTGTCATACCAAGTTTGGCTGCCAAATCCCAAAAGAACAGGAGATGTAGAGAATCGGTTTATAAAAAAAGAAAAAGGTTTTCCACAGCAATTTAGTAAGGGGGGGTAGTAAGGGGGGGCAAATTAAGTCTAAAAAAGGAAGAAGTATGTCTGCAAAAGGACAGCAGCAGAAACTTGAGTGTGCATCTGGAGAGGAAAATGATCTGACTAATATTTAACACAGCATGCCATTTACTGGCAAACACAGAAGGATCGTCTTTAGGTCACTCTCAAAAAGGCTATCTAAAGGCTGTCTTTGCCTTGGTGCATATACCTTTTCCCAAATTCAACATTTGCACAATACCTTGCAGCTGCCAGAACATCCTTCCATTTATTTTTCAAGTTTCTTCATAGCATGAGAACTTGTGAATGAATAGCTCTTCTCTGATTCTCTAGACTTAACTGTTTCGTGTTTCATACACCTGGCTGGCTTGTACAGGTCACACACACACACACACACACACACACACAGCTGAATAGGTGAACAATCTGCCGATGTGCCCTTGAGCAAGGTACTTAATCCTATTTGCTCCTGTAAGTCGATCTGGATAAGAGCGTCTGCTAAATGACTAAAATATTAAAATATAAAATACACACCCACACACACTCCCTATACTACCCATCTACAGATGGACATTCACTTTAAACTCCTCACCAAGGGCTCTACAGTAATGTAAACCTTTCCAGAGACTTGAGGCAGTTTACATTCAAGCCACTTGTTGATTTACATTGGTAATGAACCTATTTCTCTATATCCACCAGGGGGTCTCCTGTATCCTGCCTCTAGCTGTGTCAGGGAGCTGGTGTCAGTTGACATGACTCACTCTTCTCAGGGACTGAATAAGGGTCATGGTGTTATTTGTGTATGTGGGAGTAGATTCTCTGATATGTAGCAGGATGTACAGTTGTTGGAAGAATTCAGGTTCATATTGTTTAATAGTCACATGTACAGGTTGCAGGGGTAATGACAGGGTACAGTGACAATCTTAGGCTTCGAGCGCCAACGTGCAGGACTAGTGAAATACAATAATGAGGGGGTGGGGAGCAGCAGGAAAAAGTAGCTTGGGGGAGCAGGTAGCTGACTAGTAGTGGCTATTCGGCAGCCTGATGGTCTGAGGGTAGAAGCTATTGGCCAGTCTTTCAGTTTTTGCCATGATGCTCTTGTACTGCCCGCGTCTAAGTGATTGAAGTGGGGAGAACAGGGCATGGCTTGGGTGGCTGGGGTCCCTTATGATCTTCTTGGCCTTCCTGCGACAACTGGTGTTGTAGGTGTCCTGTAGGGCAGGCAGTGTGCACCCAATCACCCTCTGAAGAGCCTTGCGGTCCGTGGAGGCGGAGTTGCCGTACCAGGCTGTGATGCAGCCCAACAGTGTGCTCTCTATGCTGCTCCTGTAGAACACTTTAAGGTCCCTCGGGGACAGGCCAACTTTCTTCAGCATCCTGAGGTTGACGAGTCAGTGGTTAGACCATTTCAGCTTCTCTGACCATCTCCACAGCGGCCCTCTTGATGAGAATGGGGGCGTGTCCAGCCTGGTTCCTCCTGAAGTCCATAATCAACTCCTTTGCTGTTCTAATGTTTAGGGAGAGGTTTTTCAGCTGGCAACACGCCATCAGAGTGCCTACCTCCTCCCTGTAGTCTATCTCGACGTTGTTGGTGATCAGGCCTACTACTGTCGGGTCGTCAGCGAACTTGATGATGGAGTTGGAACTGTGTGAGGCCACGCAGTCGTGAGTATACAGAGAAAACAGGAGTGGACTGAGGACGCAAGCTTGTGGGGACCCTGTGTTGAGGATCAGTGTTGACGGGTTAATGTTGCCTACCTTCACCACCTGGGGATGGTCCGTCAGGAAATCCAGGACCCATTTACGTAGAGAGGAGTTCAGACCCAGGGCCGTGAGCTTTGTAATGAGCTTATAGGGCATTATGGTATTGAAGACAGAGCTGTAGTCAATGAACAGCATCCTCACAGATGCATTTATTTTGTCCAGGTGGGAAAGGGCAGTGTGTAGTGCAATGGCGATTGCGTCGTCCATGGATCTGTCAGGATCTGTCTGTTCTTATAAAAAGAAGTGATGGAGTCAGTCTCTCATCAACAGACTTCTTACGTCGCGACGTCCCTCTAAGGCCCTTCTGCTAGCCCCGGCCCGCTAGCTGTCTGAAACTATGATCACTCGGCTACGCATGCCTTTCCCTAATGTCAATATACCTTGTTCATTGCTGTTTTGGTTAGTGATTATTGCCTTATTTCACTGTAGAGCCTCCAGCACTGCTCAATATGCCTCAGCTCACCCTCTTGGCCTACCTCCCACACATCATCACTCAATGCCTAGGTTTACCTCCACTGTATTCACATCTTACCATACCTTTGTCTGTACATTATGCATTGAATCTATTCTACCGTGCCAAGTGTCATGACGTTGGCCTGTTGGGGGAGGTTTATGACCCCCATAAATACCTTTCCCCTTTTTCCTCTCTACTCTACCGATGTGACTATTGAAAATCCCTTCGTTAACATAGAGAGTCTGGGAGTCTGGGAAACGGAACCCTGATTAGCTTAATCAGGTAATATTAATTACAGAGAAATGATTTTATAGAATAGCATGTCATATCACTTAATCCGGCATAGCCAAAGACACGACACCAGAAACCTACTTCTTTTACTCTCTGCTCCGAACGTACTAGACGACTAGTTCTTATAGCCCTTAGCCGTACCCTTATCCTACTCCTCCTCTGCTCCGCTGGTGATGTAGAGGTTAATCCAGGCCCTGCAGTGCCTAGCTCCACTCCCATTCCCCAGGTGCCCTCATTTGTTGACTTCTGTAACCAAAAAAAGCCTTGGTTTCATGCATGTTAACATTAGAAGCCTCCTCCCTTAGTTTGTTCTATTCACTGCTTTGGCACACTCTGCCAACCGGGATGTCCTAGCCGTGTCTGAATCCTGGCTTAGGAAGACCACCAAAACCCCTGAAATTTCCATCCCTAACTATTACATTTTCCGACAAGATAGAACTGCCAAAGGGGGCGGAGTTGCAATCTACTGCAGAGATAGCCTGCAGAGTTCTGTCTTCCTATCCAGGTCTGTGCCCAAACAATTTGAGCTTCTACTTTTAAAAATCCAGCTTTCCAGAAACAAGTCTCTCACTGTTGCCTCTTGCTATAGACCACCTTCAGACCTGACTGCCCTTGACCAGCACAAAAACATCCTGTGGCGTAGCATCGAATAGCCCCCGCGATATGCAACTTTTCAGGGAAGTTAGGAACCAATATACACAGGCAGTTAGGAAAGCAAAGGCTAGCTTTTTCAAACAGAAATTTGCATCCTGCAGCACAAACTCCCAAAAGTTCTGGGACACTGTAAAGTCCATGGACAATAAGAGCACCTCCTCCCAGCTGCCCACTGCACTGAGGCTAGGAAACACTGTCACCAATGATAAATCCACAATGATTGAGAATTTCAATAAGCATTTTCTACGGCTGGCCATGCTTTCCACCTGGCCACCCCTACCCTGGTCAACAGCCCTGCACCCCCCACAGCAACTTGCCCAAGCTTCCTCCATTTTTCCTTCACCCAAATCCAGATAGCTGATGTTCTGAAAGAGCTGCAAAATCTGGACCCCTACAAATCAGCAGGGCTAGACAATCTGGACCCTCTCTTTCTAAAATGATCAGCTGAAATTGTTGCAACTCCTATTACTAGCCTGTTCAACCTCTCTTTCGTATCGTCTGAGATCCCCAAAGATTGGAAAGCTGCCGCGGTCATCCCCCTCTTCAAAGGGGGAGACACTCTAGACCTTAACTGCTACAGACCTATATCTATCCTACCCTGCCTTTCTAAGGTCTTTGAAAGCCAAGTTAACAAACAGATCACTGACCATTGCGAATCCCACCGTACGTTCTCCGCAATGCCATCTGGTTTCCGAGCTGGTCATGGGTGCACCTCAGCCACGCTCAAGGTCCTAAACGATATCATAACCGCCATCGATAAGAGACAATACTGTGCAGCTGTATTCAGCGACCTGGCCAAGGCTTTCGACTCTGTCAACCACCACATTCTTGTCATACGCAGACGACACCATTCTGTATACTTCTGGCCCTTCTTTGTGTTAACTAACCTCCAGACTAGCTTCAATGCCATATAACTCTCCTTCCGTGGCCTCCAACTGCTCTTAAATGCAAGTAAAACGAAATGCATGCTCTTCAACCGATCGCTGACTGCACCTGCCTGCTTGTCCAGCATCACTACTCTGGACGGCTCTGACTTAGAATATGTGGACAACTACAAATACCTCGGTGTCTGGTTAGACTGTAAACTCTCCTTCCAGACTCGCATTAAGCATCTCCAATCCTAAATTAAATCTAGAATCAGCTTCCTATTTCGCAACAAAGCATCCTTCACTCATGCTGCCAAACATACCCTTGTAAAACTGTCTATCCTGCCGATCCTTACATTTTACATTTTACATTTTAGTCATTTAGCAGACGCGCCTATCCAGAGCGACTTACAGTAGAGTGCATACATTTTATTATATATATATATATATATTTTT
The DNA here is from genome assembly GCF_045679555.1 of Salvelinus alpinus. Lineage (NCBI taxonomy): Eukaryota > Metazoa > Chordata > Actinopteri > Salmoniformes > Salmonidae > Salvelinus > Salvelinus alpinus. The sequence goes on along the minus strand of NC_092092.1, from coordinate 17,842,910 downwards.
TTTTATATATTTATTTTTATTTTTATTTTTTTTACATACTGAGACAAGGATATCCCTACCGGCCAAGAGCAGACGCTCTTATCCAGAGCGACTTACAGTAGAGTGCATACATTTTATTACATTTTTACATACTGAGACAAGGATATCCCTACCGGCCAAACCCTCCCTACCGGCCTAACCCGGACGACGCTATGCCAATTGTGCGTCGCCCCACGGATCTCCCGGTTGCGGCCGGCTGCGACAGAGCCTGGGCGCGAACCCAGCCCAGCCTGGGCGCGAACCCAGAGACTCTGATCCTTGACTTTGGCGATGTCATTTACAAAATAGCCTCCAACACTCTACTCAGCAAATTGGATGCAGTCTATCACAGTGCCATCCGTTTTGTCACCAAAGCCCCATATACTACCCACCACTGCGACCTGTATGCTCTCGTTGGCTGGCCCTCGCTTCATATTCGTCGCCAAACCCACTGGCTCCGGGTCATCTATAAGTCTTTGCTAGGTAAAGCCCCGCCTTATCTCAGCTCACTGGTCACCATAGCAGCACCCACCCGCAGCACGTGCTCCAGCAGGTATATTTCACTGGTCACCCCCAAAGCCAATTCCTCCTTTGGCCGCCTTTCCTTCCAGTTCTCTGCTGCCAATGACTAGAACGAATTGCAAAAATCGCTGAAGCTGGAGACTCATATCTCCCTCACTAAATTTAAGCACCAGCTGTCAGAGCAGCTCACAAATCACTGCCCCTGTACATAGCCCATCTGTAAATAGCCCATCCAACTACCTCATCCCCATACTGTTATTTATTTTTGCTCCTTTGCACCCCAGTATCTCTGCTTGCACATTCATCTTCTGCACATCTATCACTCCAGTGTTTAATTGCTAAATTGTAATTATTTCGCCACTATGGCCTATTTATTGCCTTACCTCCCTTATCTTACCTCATTTGCACACACTGTATATATACTTTTTTTCTATTGTGTTATTGACTGTTTGTTTGTTTATTCCATGTGTAACTCTGTGTTGTTGTTTGTGTCTCACTGCTTTGCTTTATCTTGGCCAGTTGTAAATGAGAACTTGTTCTCAACTAGCCTACCTGGTTAAATAAAGGTGAAATAAAATAAAAAAATATTTGCCAAGAGAGACTGGCATGCATAGTATTTATATCAGCCATCTGATTACAATGAAGAGCAAGATGTGCCGCTCTGTTTTGGGCCAGCAGGAGCTTAACTAGGTCTTTCTTTGCAGAACCCACCACACGACTGGACAATAATCAAGATAAGACAAAGCTAGAGCCTGCAGAACTTGCTTTTTGGAGTGGGGTGTCAAAAAAGCAGAGCGTCTCTTTAGACAGTCGATGTGGTAATAATTATTTTTGTCCCTGACAACAACAAGAAAAAGAGATTGGAGTCATTGTATAGTTATTATTTTGTATACTTTGTGTGAGGAGTCCTTAATATTGAGAAGAATGTACAGTATAGTTGTACTGGGACCCTGTGGTACTGTGTCAATACTACTCGCCAACGTGCAATCATTGGACAATAAACTAGACGAGGTACGATCACGAATATCTTACCAACGGGACATCAAAAACTGTAATATCTTATGTTTCACAGAATCGTGGCTGAATGACGACATGGATATTCAGCTAGCGGGATATACACTGCACCGGCAAGATAGAACAGCACACTCCGGTAAGACGAGGGGGGTGATCTGTGCATATTTGTAAACAACAGCTGGTGCACGAAATATAAGGAAGTCTCTAGATTTTGCTCGCCTGAAGTAGAGTATATTGTGATAAATTGCAGGCCACTACTTGCCTAGAGAGTTTTCAGCTATACTTTTCGTGGCAGTTTATTTACCACCACAGACAGATGCTGGCACTAAGACCGCACTCAGTCAACTGTATAAGGAAATAAGCAAACAGGAAACCACTCACCCAGAGGAGGCGCTCCTAGTGGCCGGAGACTTTAATGCAGGGAAACTTAAATCAGTTCTACCAAATTTCCATCAACATGTTAAATGTGCAACCAGAGGGAAAACAATTATAGATCACCTGTACTACACACAAAGACACGTAGAAAGCTCTCCTTCGCCCTCCATTTGGTAAATCCAACCACAACTCTATCCTCCTGATTCCTGCTTACAAGCAAAAATTAAAGCAGGAAGCACCAGTGACTCGGTCTATAAAAAATTGGTCAGATGAAGCAGATGCTAAACGACAGAACTGTTTTTCTATCACAGACTGGAACATGTTCTGGGATTCTTCCGATGGCATTGAGAAGTACACCACATCAGTCACTGGCTTTATCAATAAGTGCATCGAGGACGTCGTCCCCACAGTGACTGTACGTACATACCCCAACCAGAAGCCATGGATTACAGGCAACATTCGCACTGAGCTAAAGGGTAGAGCTGCCGCTTTCAAGGTGCGGGACTCTAACCCGGAAGCTTACAAGAAATCCTGCTATGCCCTGCGACGAACCATCAAACAGGCAAAGCGTCAATACAGGGCTAAGATTGAATCATACTACACCGGCTCTGACGCTCGTCTTATATGTCAGAGCTTGCAAACTATTACAGACTACAAAGGGAAGCACAGCCGCGAGCTGCCCAGTGACACGAGCCTACCAGACGAGCTAAATCACTTCTATGCTCGCTTCGAGGCAAGCAACACTGAGGCATGCATGAGAGCATCAGCTGTTCCGGACAACTGTGTGATCACGCTCTCCATAGCCGACATGAGTAAAACCATTAAACAGGTCAACATACACAAGGCTGCCGGGCCAGACGGAATACCAGGACGTGTGCTCCGGGCATGTGCTGACAAACTGGCAGGTGCCTTCACTGACATTTTCAACATGTCCCTGATTGAGTCTGTAATACCAACATGTTTCAAGCAGACCACCATAGTCCCTGTGCCCAAGAACACCATGGCAACCTGCCTAAATGACTACAGACCCATAGCACTCACATCCATAGCCATGAAGTGCTTTGGAAGGTTGGTAATGGCTCATATCAACACCATTATACCAGAAACCCTAGACCCACTCCAATTTGCATATCGCCCAAACAGATCCACAGATGATGCAATCTCTATTGCACTCCACACTGCCCTTTCCCACCTGGACAAAAGCAACACTTATGTGAGAATGCTATTCATTGACTAGAGCTCAGCGTTCAACACCATAGTACCCTCAAAGCTCATCACTAAGCTAAGGATCCTGGGACTAAACATCTCCCTCTGCAACTGGATCCTGGACTTCCTGACGGGCCGCCCCCAGGTGGTGAGGGTAGGTAGCAACACATCTGCCACGCCTGACTAACCGGTGTCTGTATGTAGCCTCGCTACTTTTATAGCCTCGCTACTGTATATAGCCTGTCTTTTTACTGTTGTTTTATTTCTTTACTTACCTATTGTTCACATAATATATTTTTTGCACTATTGGTTAGAGCCTGTTAGTAAGCATTTCACTGTAAGGTCTACTACACCTGTTGTATTCGGCGCACGTGACAAATAATCTCTGATTTGATTTTGTTAGTGTTTTCTATGTGGGAGGGGTTTCCTTGATATTGAGAAAGCTGTACAGTATAGTTGGACTGGGCCCTGTGCTACTGTATTTTGTTAGTGTTTTCTATATGTGGTAATGGTTTGCTTTATATTGAGAAGGTTGTACAGTAGTCAAAGTACAGTAGCAGTACTGCAGGGACCTTAATCTGACCTCTCTACCTTTGTGTGTATGTCTGTGTCAGTGCGTGCGTGTGTGTGTCTGAATACCTTATCAAAAAAGAAAATGGACATTATCTGTGTAGGAAGAGAGTACAGTAGATCAGATGAACAGTATTATTATTAATTGACCGGTCTGACAGTGTAACCAGGTCAACCAGTCTCAGGGTTCCAGGAGATTAGTGGAAGATGGTTCAGGTTGTCAGCAGCTCCCACAGAGTGAGATGAATGGAAGATGCTTCAGGTTTCTTATTTTAGCAGGAGAAGAACGTTTTGGATCCTCATCCAACCCTTCTCCATTCTTCTCTCTTCTCATCCAACCCTTCTCCATTCTTTTCTCTTCTCATCCAACCCTTCTCCATTCTTTTCTCTTCTCGATCAACCCTTCTCCATTCTTTTCTCATCCAACCCTTCTGCATTCTCCTCTATTCACATCCAACCCTTCTCCATTCTTTTCTCTTCTCATCCAACCCTTCTCCAATATTTTCTCTTCTCATCCAACCCTTCTCCATTGTTCTCTGTTCCCTTCTCATATCTGATTTTAATACCTCGTTTAATTGATACACTCAGAGTGTGATTCTCTGTGAAGGCTTTATCCCAAATGATCCCCTATTTCCTTTAGTGCACTACTTTTGACCAGGGCCCACTATATACTGTCAGGTCCAGAATTATTGGCACCCTTGATAAACATGAGCAAAAAATAAATAAATAATTAATATACTGAGCTATTGTATATTGTAGGCTCAAAACAATGTGAAATTTGTATTATTGTATACTAATACAATTGCTCAGATAAATATATTTAGTTTAACAAGTAGCATATTATTCTCTCGGGGTCAAAATTATTGGCACCCCTGTTTTCAATACCTCACCTTGTGAGCATAACGTTACTGAGCCTTTTTCTAAAATGTTTTATGAGATTGGAGAACACATTGGGAGGGATCTTAGACCATTTTTCCAAGCGCATTGCTAATTAAGCTAAGGACCCTGGGATTAAACACTTCCCTCTGCAGCTGGATCTTGCACTTCCTGATGGGCCGCCCCCAGGTGGTGAGGGTAGGCAACAACGCGTCCTCCACGCTGGCTCCTCAGGGATGCGTGCTTAGTTCCCTCCAGTACTCCCTGTTACCCACAACTGCGTGGCCATGCACGACTCCAACACCATCATTAAGTTTGCCAACGACGCGACGGTGGTAGGCCTCATCACCGACGACAATGAGACAGCCTACAAGGAGGAGGTCAGAGACCTGGTGGTGTGGTGCTAGGACAACAACGCCTCTTCTCAGTCAGGAGGCTGAAAAAAATGTGTCATGGCTTCTCAGATCCTCAAAACATTCTACAGCTACACCATTGAGAGCATCTTGACTGGATGTATCACCTCTTGGTATGGCAACTGTTTGGCATCAGACCGCAAGGTGCTACAGAGGGTAGGTCGTACAGCCCAGTACATTACCGCGGCCGGGACCTCTATACCAGGCGGTATCAGAGGAAGGGCCTAAAAATTGTCAAAGTCTCCAGCCGAGTCATAGACTGTTCTCTCTGCTACCGCACGGTAAGTATTACCAGAGCATCAGCTCTTGGACCAAAAGGTTCCTGAACAGCTTCTACCCCCAAGCCATTAGACTACTGAACAGTTCATCAAATGGCTACCTGGACTATTTGCATTGACTCCCTTTTTTTGCACGGACTCCTGCACTGGCTCTATGCACACTCACTGGACTCTAACCACACACTCACACATACTACACTGACACTCCAACACACACACACTTGTCGCTTTTACCCCTACCTACATGTACATGTTACCTCAACTGCCTCGTACCCCTGCACATTGACTTGGTACTGGTGCTCCTTGTACAGTATATAGCCTCGTTATTGTTATTTTATTGTGTTACTATTTTCATTTTATTAGGGCAAATTTGTCTTACTTTTTATCTCTGCATTGATGGGATAGGGCTCATAAGTAAGCATTTCACGGTAAAGTCTACACCTGTTGTATTCGGCGCATGTGGCAAATCAATTCGTTTTTTATTTGATATGAAGGTGGGTGTATTGAAAGGTATCATTTTGAGGGAGAAATATACTGCTTGTTAAACAAAATCTCTGTGTCTGAGCAATTGCATTAGTATAAAATAATGTAATTGTCAAAAATATTACCATGTAGTATAGCTCAGTATTTGTATTATTTATCTCATAGTCTTTTTTGCTCATCTTTATCAAGGGTGCCAATCATTCTGGAACTTACTGTACTGTAGGTTATAGGGTGGGACGCAGACTCAGACTCTGTTCATCATCAGCTATCACTAGGATTGCCACATAGGTCAGCCCAAACACATCTGTGTTTTTTCAAGAAATACATGCACTGCCAAAGATCACAGGAACTGAATGTAGTGCAAAGAAGAGGAGATTGAACTCTTTAATCAAATGAAAAAATGGTGTGTGTGGATATTTCTCATAGAGAGAGAGAGAGATGGAGAGTGTGTGTGTGTATGTATGTGTGTGTGTGTGTGTGTGTGTGTATGTATGTGTGTGTGTGTGTGTGTGTGTGTGTGTGTGTGTGTGTGTGTGTGTGTGTGTGTGTGTGTGTGTGTGTGTGTGTGTGTGTGTGTGTGTGTGTGTGTGTGTGTGTGCACGCACGCACGCACGCACGCGTTTTGCTATAGACAATAGAGATGTCTGTGTTGTCATTGTGAGCTTTAGTGTTCTTGAGCCAGAGACATTCAACTGGAATAAATAAATTGTCTCTGTGTCGAGTTCGTTTATCTAGTCATCTTTTTTCTCCAATTTCTTGTGATTGAATTGAATAAACTTTATTTATCAAAACAGCATTATTTCAGGGTTGTTCTTGAAAGGAAGAATGTATTGTTCATTTATCTCCAAATGTATTTCTTTGTAGTTATCTGTACGAACAAAATAAACATTTTATGAATAAGTTGAGCTGGTCTTTCGACCTGAACACTGCTTAGAAACTTAGAACACTGCTTAGAAACTTAGAACACTGCTTAGAAACTTAGAACACTGCTTAGAAAGAAGTAAAACACTCTAGGAAGGCTTTTGGATTGTGAAATTGAATCATTGCTATCTTGCTCACATCCACTCCCCAAACAAATCCATCCAGTTGGAGCAACATAGAACAACATAGAACAACATAGAACCACATAGAACCACAACACGCTCTCTGTAAGGAAACAGGAGAAAAAGTGGTGCCAGTTGCTACGTCTAATATTTATGGACCGAAAAAAGTGTTTTTGCTTTGCTTCTTTGGTGTCACTTTCTACACTGACCTCATCATAGAGGAATGAGGTGAATAAACACACACATTAAACCATTTCAGGGATTCAGGGTTTCTTCCCTTCCTCCTGTGTCCAGATTCATGATGTTCTGACTGGGAAAAACAGTAGGATATGGCCAAGCTGTACATACTCGTCTGTCTCACCACAGGCTGCTGTGGAGCAGGATTTAATCGTTGTTGAGCTCTTTACTGCTTGAGCACTTCTGTTGACCCTTCCTCCTGTGTCCAGATTCATGATGTTCTGACTGGGAAAAACAGTAGGATATGGCCAAGCTGTACGTACTCGTCTGTCTGTCCGTTCAGGAAGGAAGGAAGGAAGGGTTGGGAGACTATTGATTGTTCTATTGAGGTTCCACAGTTGTCTTCTATGGGATGTATGTGTATATATATATATATATATCTCGCTCTCGCTCGCTCTCTCTCTCGTTGCTGCTGCTTGTTGGACAGAGAGGCCCATTTCCCTACTCTCATAGATTATGTTACTTGTGTGTGAAAACACAGAGACCGCTCAACCAAACCCACATGATTTACAGTATGGAAGTCCTGTTTGAAGTGATATTTTATCTAACTAGCAAGTGTTGTGTAAAACAACAAATTACATTGATTTGCAACAATGTAGGGAGAGAAGTTTAAAGGCCTTTCATAGCATAAGACATAATACTGTGCATTCATGAAAAAAATATACAGTAACTACTCATTCAAGGGTTTTTCTTCATTTTTACTATTTTCTTTTTACTATTTTCTACATTGTATGATAATAGTGAATACATCAAAACTATGAAATAACACATATGGAATCATGTAGAAACCAAAAAAGTGTTAAACAAATCAAAATATATTTTATATTTGAGATTCTTCAAATAGCCACCCTTTGCCTTGATGTTAGCTTGGCACACTCTTGGCATTCTCTCAACCAGCTTCATGAGGCAGTTACCTGGAATGCATTTCAATGAACAGGTGTGCCTTGTTAAAAGTTAATTTGTTGAATTTCTTTCCTTCTTAATGCATTTGAGCAAATCAGTTGTGTTGTGGCAAGGTAGGGGTTGTATACAGAAGACATCCCTATTTGGTAAAAGACCAAGTCCATATTATGGCAAGAACAGCTCAAATAAGCAAAGAGAAATGACAGTCCATCATTACTTTAAGACATGAAGGTCAGTCAATCTGGAAAATGTCAAGAACTTTGAAAGTTTCTTCAAGTGCAGTCTCATTAACCCTCAAGCGCTATGATGAAACTGGCTCTCATGAGGACCGCCACAGGAAAGGAAGACCCAGAGTTACCTCTGCTGCAGAGGATACGTTCATTAGAGTTACCAGCCTCAGATTGCTGCCCAAATAAATGCTTCACAGAGTTCAAGTAATAGACACATCTCAACTTCAACTGTTCAGAGGAGACTGCGTGACTCAGGCCTTCATGGTCGAATTGCTGCAAAGAAACCACTACTGAAGGACACCAATAAGAAGAAGAGACTTGCTTGGGCAAAGAAACATGAGCAATGGACATTAGACTGGTAGAAATCTGTCCTTTGGTCTGATGAGTCCAAATTTTAGATTTTTTGTTCCAACCGCTGTGTCGTTGTGAGACGCAGAGTAGGTGAACGGATTATCTCCATGTGTGTTCCCACCGTGAAGCATGGAGGAGGAGGTGTGATGGTGTGGGGGTGCTTTGCTGGTGACACTGTCTGTGATTTATTTAGAATTCAAGGCACACTTAACCAGCATGGCTACCACAGCATTTGGAAGCGATATGCCATCCCATCTGGTTTGCGTTTAGTGGGACTATCATTTGTTTTTCAACAGGACAATGACCCAAAACACACCTCCAGACTGTGTAAGGGTGATTTGACCAAGAAGGAGAGGGATTGTGCTGCATCAGATGACCTGACCTCCACAATCACCCGACCTCAACCCAATTGAGATGGTTTGGGATGAGTTGGACTGCAGAGTGAAGAAAAAGCAGCCAACAAGTCCTCAAGATATGTGGGAACTCCTTCAAAACTGTTGGGAAAGCATTCCTCATAAAGCTTGTTGAGAGAATGCCAAGAGTGTGCAAAGCTGTCATCAAGGCAAAGGGTGGCTTCTTTGAAGAATCATAAATATATTTTGAATTTTTTAACACTTTTTTGGTTACTCCATGATTCCATATGTGTTATTTCATAGTTTTGATGTATTCACTATTATTCTACAATGTAGAAAATAGTAAAAAAAAAAAAAACTTTGAATGAGTAGGTGTGTCCAAACTTTTGACTGATACTTTACTGTACATACCCACACACTGCTGAATTCACCTGCAGTGTTACTGAGTAACGTTTCGACACAGAGGTCCCCACTGGGCACAGACGTAAACTCAACGTCTATTCCACGTTGGTTTAATGTAGTTTAATTGAAGTGACGTGGAAACAACGTTGATTCAACCATTGTGTGCCCTTTTGGTAATGACTTTACTTGTTGTACCCTGCACCTGTAAGTTATTGGACGGGCGTTCTGTACACTAGCTCCAAACTAATACTGTACACTGTATCCTGACAGACAGAACCTGACAGTCCACGTATTCAGTTGGAGTTTCCCAAGACCCCATCCTGGCTCAGAGTCAACTTGGCTGTGGTCTGACTGTATGTGGAGCATTGCCTCTATCAGACCCCCATCTAGTACAGGGGCTCTCTCTAAGGCTTTCCCAGCAGTACTCCACCCCCCTGTTCTGATAGGAAACCCCAAGCGGAGAACCCTGGAGGGGGCCCAGGATAATGAGGCAAGCACCATCTTCTTGGCTAACGTGTGAGGCAATTCAAAGGTGGCATGTGTGTGTGTGTGTGTGCATGTCTCAAAGAGTTGTGAAGATTTTTAGCCATGTTGTCATTTAGTGGAACTCAAAGAGGTAAAAGTGTGGATTCGTTGGTTTCCCTCACTGCTTTGACTTTAATATAAGAAAATCTGATTTTACACCGTCACACAGGGGATAACATCGTATGAGTTGCCACTGTAAGTGAGTTAGAGAAAAGGAGTGTGTGTGTGTGTGTGTGTGTGTGTGTGTGTGTGTGTGTGTGCGTGCGTGCCTGCCTGCCTGCCTGCCTGCGTGCGTGCGTGTATGTGTTTGGTGATAAAACTGCAATGGGTAAATTGCTGAAAGACTCATACAATCACAGCCATCTCTCTCTATTCTATATTCCCCATCTCTCTTCTCCCTCCCTCCTTCCCTCCTCTTTACCTCTCTTTGTCTCCCTCTGTCTCTCTCTCTACCTACTCTTTATCCCCCCACCTTCTCTTCTCTCCCGCTCCCCCTTCTTTCACCCCTCTCTCTGTCTCTCTCTCCCCTCTCTTCTATCTCTCTATTTCTCCCTCCTCTCTCAATACCTTGACCCCTATCTTTTTGTAAAAGCGTACGTACCAGACTGATGCTTATCAGTTAAACCAGGCTGGCAGAGCTAAAGCACACAGACACACATAGGTGAACAGAACAGTTGCATCCAACATGTTTCCAGTCAGCTCAACAGACTACATCTGCACTGGGGAAATACACCTGCATAGCATTCAGAGACGGGAACACATCTTACCCACAAAGCACCCTGCATGTGATGTATTTATTTGAACTCTTTCCTCAACATATTTGATGTTATTATTCATATATTTTATGGGAACGTTAGGCCAATGGGCCAGTGGTCTTTTCCATGAAAGAAAGCTGCTATAAAAAATAAGGACTTCTGGGTTTTGTTTAGTCATGTGACCTTTTGACTTCAACTGTCTTTGCTGATAGTGTATTGCCATTGTATTTTGTCTCCTTTTTGAATGTTGGGTGTGTTGTATGAAAATCGATCAGAAATACTTTACTATTAAAGGCTAAGTATTTGGAGTATTTCTATCTGTCAAGTTCTCTGTAAACTACCACAGTCAAGTGTCACATATTTAATGTACTCAAGACTGTAAAGGGCAGAACATCATATTGAAATTCATTACCATTTGGAATTCATCTTAATAGCATTACAAATACAAAGAAATGTTTCGCTTAGTGGAAAGGGTCACAAGAAGGGAAGATACTGCTCTTATAACTAGCATCACATCAATGATAAAATACGATATAAAACCCAATATTTAATGATGAATGAACATTCTAATTGTTTTGGCATGGTTCCTACCTTGATCTTGAAAGGGCACCACTTGTGGCTAATCCCTATTGCCAATTTACTGTGATGGCAAAACAGCTTTTATTTAATTAAGCTAAGACAAGTTAGGAATGACTTTGTTAAAGGTGTGAAGAATTGCCATGGGATATCCACACATCCAAACATGGAAGTTTCATTTATGTTTTCATTGTTGTGGTTGGAGCTCCCTTGCAAAAGAGATTCTTATAATACAGTAATATTCACACCCCTTGATTTATTCCACATTTTGTTGTGTTACAGCCTGAATTGAAAATATATATATATTTTTTTATCATTCTCAGCCATCTTCACACAATAATGACAAAGTGAAAACTTGTTTTTAGAAATGTTTGCAAATGTATTGAAAATGTTATACAGAAATATCACATTTACATAAATATTCACACCCCTTGGCTATGACACTCCAAATTGAGCTCATGTACATCCAATTTTCTTTGATCATCCTTGAGATGTCAAAGAGTTGTCCAAAAGTAGAGACAGTATCCAGAAGGAGCCACCTCCACCACTTTTCACACTAGGGACAGCAGAGCTAGACAATGATATCAAAGCCACAGTATGTAGATGTGCCTTGGCCCTGCTTTCTGCTCTCAGCTGATGGAGGCGATATCTAACACCCACTAGGCTGGACCCAGATTAAGCCTGTTCACAGTTTAAGGGGACAGCCAGCCAGCCAATGATATCAAACCCCCAGTATGTGGGCCCACTGACTGAGCTGCACATCTGGGCCCATATTCACAGTCTCAGAGTAAGAGAGCTTTGCACACCTGGATTGTAAAATATTTGCCCATTATTATTTTTTTAATTATTCAGGCTCTGTCAAGTTTATTGTTGATCATTGTGTTCGAACTGTGTGCCAACTGCTTGAACCGGGAGATCGGTACCTTCAACACCTTGCACAAAGACCAATAGTGATGCAGTCAATCTCTCCCCCACTTTGAGCCAGGAGAGATTGACATGCATGTTATTGACATTTTCTCTCCGTGTACATCTAAGTACAGTCCGTGCTGCTCTGTTTGGACCACCGCACTCAACCGTTACACCGCACTCAACCGAATTTGCTTTAGAGAGGCTTCCATTAAAGAAAACCCTTTGCATTTTATTGGATAGGTCACTGTCAATCCATGATAAAGGCAGAGGATGTTCATCAATAACATCTACGTTTTTCCAGCAATATGTTATGATCAATGATATCAAAGGCTGCACTGAAGTCTAACAAAACAACTCCCACAATCTTTTTATTATCAATTTCTTTTAGCCAATCATCAGTAATTTGTGCCCTTGGCAATCCTGTCTCTTCTGTAGATGTTATAACTATATATTTCTACCAATGTATCATCAAAGGAATTATCTAAGTGCGTTTCATAGATAGCCAGTATACGAATGCTTTCTATTGCTAGCAAGTTATCAATTTCATCAACCTTGTTTCTTAGGCTACCTATGTTAATGTTAGCTATTTTTGTTTTTGTATTTTAACCCCTTTTTCTCCCCAATTTCGATCTTGTTTTATCGCTGCAACTCCCCAATGGGCTAGGGAGGCGAAGGTCGAGTCATGCGTCTTATGAAACATAACCCGCCAAACCACGCTTCTTAACAACAGTCCGTTTAACCAGGAAGCCAGCCGCACCAATGTGTCGGAGGAAACACCGTTCAACCGACGACGAGGTCAGCCTGCAGGTGCCCGGCCCGCCACAAGGAGTCACTAGAGCGCGAATGAGCCATGTAAAGCTCCGCCCCCACCGCCCCGGCCAAAACCTCCCCTAACCCGGGACGATGCTGGGCCAATTGTGGACTGCCCTATGGGGACTGCCGATCACGGCCGGTTGTGATACAGACCGGGATCGAACCCAGATCTGTAGTGACGCCTATGCATCACTCGGGAGGCCCTAATGTTGGCTTTTTCCAATGCTTTTCTGGGATTCATGATTGTTTTTATTGCTTTACTGGGAGGCTTATCAGAGGTTAATATGACATGATATTTATATTTGAGCTGATGGGCTTCTCACAGTGGGCTTCCTCTTAGGACAAAACATCTCAGTGCTAACAGTATACCTCAGGTTCATATGCACATGATTACTGCTGACAATAGCTGTCGGATTGACAGAGGCAAATAGAGGAACATAAATTAGGTTACTTACATTATGACTGCCAACACTCCTGGGAAAATGTACGTCATCAGCAGCAGTACAACAGCTCAGCGACACAAATGGTAAAGATTATCTGAGCAGGGCTTGGGTCACTGATAATTAATTGTCTCAACGCAGCTTTGAAATGTGAGGAGAGGGTCCTGGCACCAAAATCATTTGGATGGACTCCATCATTCCTGTAGAGCAGTGGTTCCCAAACGTCTTATAGTCCCGTACCCCTTCAAACATTCAACCTCCAGCTGCGTACCGCCTCTAGCACAAGGGTCAGCCACACACACACCATACGAAACATTTATTAAACATAAGACTGAGTGTGAATTTTTGTCACAACCCGGCTCGTGGAAAGTGACAAAGAGCTCTTATTGGACCAGGGCACACATAATAATAATAATCAATAATTTAGCTCTTTATTTAGACATCTTACATATAAAAGCTAATTTGTTCATCAAAAAATGTGAATAACTCACCACAGGTTAATGGTGAAAAAATATATTTTTTCAAACTTTGTGCTTGAAAAGATGCACATACATAACACATACATAATGTTTGGTTGTATTGGAGAGAGTCTCAGTCTTAAATCATTTTCCACACACAGTCTGTGCCTGTATTTAGTTTTCATGCTAGTGAGGGCCAAGAATCCACTCTCACATAGGTATGTGGTTGCAAAGGGTCTTAACAGTGTCTTATCAGTGTCTTAACAGCGCGATTTGCCAAAGCAAGAAACTCTGAGCACAGCCCTATCCAGAAATCTGGCAGTGGCTTCTGATTAAATTAAATTTTCACAGAACCACTTGTTGCAATTCCGATGAGGCTATCTTGTTCAGATATCGGTAAGTGGACTGGAGGCAGGGCATGAAAGGGATAACGAATCCAGTTGTTTGTGTCATCCGTTTCAGGAAAGTACCTGCGTAATTGCGCACCCAGCTCACTCAGGTGCTTCGCTATATCACATTTGACATTGTCCGTAAGCTTGAGTTAATTTGCACACAAAAAGTCATACAATGATGGAAAGACCTGTGTGTTGTCCTTGTTAATGCAGACAGAAAAGAGCTACAACTTCTTAATCATGGCCTCAATTTTGTCCCGCACATTAAATATAGTTGCGGAGAGTCCCGGTAATCCTAGATTCATATCATTCAGGCGAGAAAAAACATCACTCAGATATGCCAGTCGTGTGAGAAACTCGTCATCATGCAAGCAGTCAGCCAAGTGAAAATTATGATCAGTAAAGAACACTTTAAGCTTGTCTCAATGTTAAGCTCAAATTTTTTTTTAAACGTGTCAATACCTTGCTCCTTGATAACCAGCGGGCTTCTGTATGTTGTAAAAGCGTTACATGGTCGCTGTCCATATCATTGCATAATGCAGAAAATACAGAAGAGTTCAGGGGCCTTGCTTTAACAAAATGTAACATTTTCACTGTAGTGTCCAAAACCTCTTTCAAGCTGTCAGGCATTCCCTTGGCAGCACAGGCTCTCGGTGGATGCTGCAGTGTACCCAAGTGGCGTCGGGAGCAACTGCTTGAATGGGCGTTACCACTACACTATGTCTCTCTGTCATGGCTTTTGTGCCGTCAGTACAGATACCAACACATCTTGACCACCAAAGTCTATTTGATGTCACAAAGCTGTCCAGTACTTTAAAATATCCTCTCATGTTGTCCTGGTTTCCAGTGGTTTGCAAAAGAGGATGTCTTCCTTAATTGACCCCCCCATAAACGTAACGAACATATACCAGGAGCTGTGCCAGGCCCGCCACGTCTCTTGACTCATCCAGCTTGACTCAACTTGAGAGAAATAATATTTTTGTGCGTATGGAACATTTCTGGGATCTTTTTTTTTTTTTCAGCTCATGAAACATGGGACCAACACTTTTTACATGTTGTGTTTTTATATTTTGTATAGCTTGTATGTGAAGCTTGTGTATAGCTTGTATGTGAAGCAGTAACTGTTTCAAAACATCTCCTGCGTCATTGTTTCATTGTTTCTCCTGCGCCGTGAAACAGTGTTGTTTGATGAAGTAATTGTCTGTACAGTTTTTTGGGCCTTTTCCCCAAAGCATTGTCCCAGCCATATCTGCGGCAGCAGGAAGTATTAAGTCCTCCACAATAGTATGGGACTTTCCTGTCCTAGCCACTCAGTAGCTCACCATATAAGACACTTCTAGCCCCTTCTTATTAATGTTGTCTGTTGCTTTTATATGTCTTACTACTCAAAAGTCTTGTCATATTTTGTTTCTAAATGTCTGTGCAAGAGTGAAGGTTTCCTGCGAGAGAGTAACGGTTAATGTGATTGGATGTTAATTATTTGACTAGGCTACCTATATTTGACATTGTGTTGTTATTTCGCTGAACACCAGATGGTTTGATTTTATTTTTGGCAGTGAAACAAGGCTACTCAGGCGAGAGAAAAAACTCACTCAAATGTATAGCCCAGTTGGAAAATATAAATGTACTGTTTGAAAATGTGATGAAAAATATATACAGTGGGGAGAACAAGTATTTGATACACTGACAATTTTGCAGGTTTTCCTACTTACAAAGCATGTAGAGGTCTGTAATTTTTATCATAGGTACACTTCAACTGTGAGAGACAGAATCTAAAACAAAAATCCAGAAAATCACATTGTATGATTTTTAATTAATTAATTTGCATTTTATTGCATGACATAAGTATTTGATACATCAGAAAAGCAGAACTGAATATTTGGTACAGAAACCTTAGTTTGCAATTACAGAGATCATACGTTTCCTGTAGTTCTTGACCAGGTTTGCACACACTGCAGCAGGGATTTTGGCCCACTCCTCCATACAGACCTTCTCCAGATCCTTCAGGTTTCGGGGCTGTCGCTGGGCAATACGGACTTTCGGCTCCCTCCAAAGATTTTCTATTGGGTTCAGGTCTGGAGACTGGCTAGGCCACTCCAGGACCTTGAGATGCTTCTTACGGAGCCACTCCTTAGTTGCCCTGGCTGTGTGTTTCGGGTCGTTGTCATGCTGGAAGACCCAGCCACGACCCATCTTCAATGCTCTTACTGAGGGAAGGAGGTTGTTGGTCAAGATCTCGCGATACATGGCCCCATCCATCCTCCCTTCAATACGGTGCAGTCGTCCTGTCCCCTTTGCAGAAAAGCATCCCCAAAGAATGATGTTTCCACCTCCATGCTTCACGGTTGGGATGGTGTTCTTGGGGTTGTACTCATCCTTCTATTCCTCCAAACACGGCGAGTGGAGTTTAGAGCAAAAAGCTCTATTTTTGTCTCATCAGACCACATGACCTTCTCCCATTCCTCCTCTGGATCATCCAGATGGTCATTGGCAAACTTCAGACGGGCCTGGACATGCGCTGGCTTGAGCAGGGGGACCTTGCGTGCGCTGCAGGATTTTAATCCATGACGGCGTAGTGTGTTACTAATGGTTTTCTTTGAGACTGTGGTCCCAGCTCTCTTCAGGTCATTGACCAGGTCCTGCCGTGTAGTTCTGGGCTGATCCCTCACATTCCTCATGATCATTGATGCCCCACGAGGTGAGATCTTGCATGGAGCCCCAGACCGAGGGTGATTGACCGTCATCTTGAACTTCTTCCATTTTCTAATAATTGTGCCAACAGTTGTTGCCTTCTCACCAAGCTGCTTGGCTATTGTCCTGTAGCCCATCCCAGCCTTGTACAGGTCTACAATTTATCCCTGATGTCCTTACACAGCTCTCTGGTCTTGGCCATTGTGGAGAGGTTGGAGTCTGTTTGATTGAGTGTGTGGACAGGTGTCTTTTATACAGGTAACGAGTTCAAACAGGTGCAGTTAATACAGGTAATGAGTGGAGAACAGGAGGGCTTCTTAAAGAAAAACTAACAGGTCTGTGAGAGCCGGAATTCTTACTGGTTGGTAGGTGATCAAATACTTATGTCATGCAATAAAATGCAAATTAATTACTTAAAAATCATACAATGTGATTTTCTGGATTTTTGTTTTAGATTCCGTCTCTCACAGTTGAAGTGTACCTATGATAAAAATGACAGACCTCTACATGCTTTGTAAGTAGGAAAACCTGCAAAATCGGCAGTGTATCAAATACTTGTTCTCCCCACTGTATATACATTTTTATTTTGCGTACACCTGACGGCATTGCGTGTACCCCCAGTTTGGGAATACCTGCTGTAAAGAATCCTCTGTTTCCAAAAGGCGTCAAAGTTTTGCGGGTACTATTTAATGAAGCTGCCAGTTGAGGACTTGTGAGGCGTCTGTTTCTCAAATTAGACACTCTAATGTACTTGTCCTCTTGCTCAGTTGTGCACTGGGGCCTCCCACTCCTCTTTCTATTCTGGTTAGAGCCAGTATGCGCTGTTCTGTGAAGGGAGTAGCACACATCGTTGTACGAGATCTTCAGTTTCTTGGCAATTTATCGCATGGAATAGCCTTCATTTCTCAGAACAAGAATAGACTGACGAGGTTCAGAAGAAAGTTATTTGTTTCTGGCCATTTTGAGCCTGTAATCGAACCCACAAATGCACAATTTTTGAACGGTAGTGTGATGACGTTAAATCAGTGTGGAATTTGGTTTGCAAAAAGTAATCAACGTAATAGAATTTTGCCTTTTTAAATCCAATGATATGGTGACTTTTTTTGTTGATATCACGTTTAATTTAAGATAGTTGACAACTCAGATGTTGAACTGACATCTGTGCCCAGTTGGAAGAGATTGGCCATTTTTTGTTTGATTCTTTACATCCACTGGGTTTCACAAGATGACAGCCTGGTTTTCTGGTTTGCTCAGGAGTCCATAACACATTAAACAACACAAATTACAATTCATGCAAATATCAAACGCCCATATAGCAAGCTGAATGTATAGCTCGTTGGCTACTGTCAGCTAGCTTGTTAAATAGCAATTTTCGCAAATTAACTCTATATGGCCAAAAATATGCCTAATCGTTAATCTACATTAACTAACTTATTCATGTTAACTGTTATAAGTTATAATTACTTACATTTGCTTCCATCCTAGTACTTTTGTCAGCTATCTTCCTTAAGCAACTTTAGAGCCTTAAGGGTCGCAGAGCTTCTTCTTCTTCGTGTGGTCTTCCGGCAGACTAGATGATTTGCTGTGTAATTCGGAAAGTGCATTGCACATTTGTTGACAAAAAAAGGAAATTGCACCACTATCTAACCTTATATACAGTATACTGTATATACCACTATCCCCGACACCCCCCACCACCCCTTCCCACTACTTTGGCCCTAACAGATCCTACAGGGAGGCTGGAACCCCTTCTCTCAAAACCCCCTGTAGTTCTTCTGCATTAAAATCTCTGACACCCAAAACTTGTCTGCTGCTTCTACTACCAATTCAATCTTCTGGGAATTCCTTCCCATCTGTGCGGTACAATTAATGACCATAGCAAGAAACGCTGAGAAGCCAACCTTACTAAAGCAGAAACTGTTTGGGTCACTCTGTACTGGCCTACTACTCATAGGCTCCCTCACCCTTTGCCCACCATCCTCTACTTTCCTCAGTGCCTCAGCATATGACACTTTCTGCACTGCTCTCACCATGGAAACTTCAACCTGTCTCACTCGCACAGGTCATTTCTGATACCCAGCAACATGGCCAACCCCACAATTGAAACACACACGCTTTTTCCACAGAAACTATACACTCCTTTGTTCCATGCCATCCTGCACACTTCTCACACCTCACGATCTCCCTGAATCACAGACACCGGGGAACCTCAACTTTAGTTGATCCACCTCAATACTCAACACCCCCCCAGTTGTAACTCCTTTCAGCGGTGCTCTGCTCCAGAGAGCAAAGCAGGACACAGCTCTCGTCTCGAGTCGCGAAACATGTAGTTTCCTTTCCATCTGGGAAGCAGGCACACAAAAAAATCAACACAAGTCCACTTCTGGATACTTTGACCGAATTGACAGACCCCAAATCCTTCACCCAGCCTGAGTGGTATTGGGATTGAGCCCAAGGCTAAGAGCACTTAAATAGGTCAAGGGGTGTGCATATGTAAGAATAAAGACTAAAGAATAATGGTTGAGGGAGATGGTGGTATCATGTATGTAAGACAGGTCGCTCCTACCAGGTGGTGAATCGCATCTCTGCATGTCTGGCAGACATATCAGTGTGGATGACGGATCACCACCTCAAGCTGAACCTCGGCAAGACGGAGCTGCTCTTCCTCCCGGGGAAGGACTGCCCGTTCCATGATCTCGCCATCACGGTTGACAACTCCATTGTGTCCTCCTCCCAGAGTGCTAAGAACCTTGGCGTGATCCTGGACAACACCCTGTCGTTCTCAACTAACATCAAGGCGGTGACCCGTTCCTGTAGGTTCATGCTCTACAACATTCGCAGAGTACGACCCTGCCTCACGCAGGAAGCGGCGCAGGTCCTAATCCAGGCACTTGTCATCTCCCGTCTGGATTACTGCAACTCGCTGTTGGCTGGGCTCCCTGCCTGTGCCATTAAACCCCTACAACTCATCCAGAACGCCGCAGCCCGTCTGGTGTTGAACTTTCCCAAGTTCTCTCACGTCACCCCGCTCCTCCGCTCTCTCCACTGGCTTCCAGTTGAAGCTCGCATCCGCTACAAGACCATGGTGCTTGCCTACGGAGCTGTGAGGGGAACGGCACCTCCGTACCTTCAGGCTCTGATCAGGCCCTACACCCAAACAAGGGCACTGCGTTCATCCACCTCTGGCCTGCTCGCCTCCCTACCTCTGAGGAAGTACAGTTCCCGCTCAGCCCAGTCAAAACTGTTCGCTGCTCTGGCACCCCAATGGTGGAACAAACTCCCTCACGACGCCAGGTCAGCGGAGTCAATCACCACCTTCCGGAGATACCTGAAACCCCACCTCTTTAAGGAATACCTAGGATAGGATAAAGTAATCCTTCTAACCCCCCCCCCCCCCCCTTAAAAGAGTTAGATGCACTATTGTAAAGTGGTTGTTCCACTGGATATCATAAGGTGAATGCACCAATTTGTAAGTCGCTCTGGATAAGAGCGTCTGCTAAATGACTTAAATGTAAATGTATCTATTTATCCAACCCACTATCACAGGCTATTGTGAAAGAGACACACATTACTTATTGGAAATTCATTTTTTTTGTGTACAGTACACAATTTTGTATACAGAGCATTTCACAGATAAAGACAGTAGGCTAATTAAGATTGAAACGGTAGTAGGGAGGTTTGTCAAGGGGGATGCATGGGCCAGGGGTTGGAACCAAAATTATTTTACAATCGTTTCATTCTGAACAGAATCTTTTTTTTCTCTTTTCGTTCCAATGTCCGACCACCAAAATACATTTCAAAACCAGTTTGAACCCCTAAAAATGTACGGGTTATATAATTTCTTTCTGTTTCTTTTTTACATTAGCTCTACATTAAATTACTTCACCAATCAGTGCAGGCAGGCAAACTAGGGTTGTTTACATGCGCGATGGACAGCCAATTGTAGGGTGCGAAATGTGACTGAAATTTTGCGGGGGGGGAGCTTGGATTGAAGCACTGTGCATTTTGGGAGAGAGCTTGGATTTAAGCACTGTGCATCATGTTATGACATGCATTATCTGAATTAGGCCCACAGAATTATACCCATAGAAGGGCAGCTTCTATGGAGGAACTTTGAATGTCTTTGAACTTCCAAGTTGGGAGTTAGGGGGGTTAGGTTGCCTAAACATGCACACACACTGGCAAAGATTTTCAGTTGGCAGGCAGACACTGGAATAAGTTTCTGAGTAACAGAGTGAGGGCTTTGCATAGGCACCTTGTTGCATTTTTGTGGGACTGAAAAAAATGCCCAGAACATAAAATAACATAAAATAACCAGTTCCCATGCTTTTAAAATAATGGTTCTGTTCCGGATCAGTATAGATCCCTTTTGTTCCCAATTCTGATTCTGTTCCTCGAAAAATGTGGTTATTTTCCAGTTGTTGGTTCTGTTCCCTGTTCCAACCCTTGCTAATAATGCAAAGATCTAGCAACCCAAACATTGCATGTTCGAATAACATCATGGACAACTTTAGCATTTTAGCTTATTAGCAACTTTGCAACTACTCACTACTTGTTAACTACTTAGCTAGCATGTTACTTAACCATAACCCTTAACCCTAACCCCTAACCTTAACCCCTAGCCTAGATAATGTTAGCTACCTAGTTAACCTAGCTAACAACAATTTGAAATTTATAAGAAAATTGTGTAATCGTGTACATTACACAATCACCTGTCACAAATTTGGAATAAGTCATTTGTGTCTATTCCACAGTAAGCAGTGCTAGTGTATTCATTTATCCAGGTATGCTGGGTAATAGCTAGAATTAAAGGGATACTGCGAGATTCTGTTAAGAATACGCTAGCGTACCTGTACACTTCCAGTCATTGCGCTAAAGCTAGTTAGCATTGGCTCACGAAACTAGCTCTAACTTCCTTCATACAGCAGGCAGATACAAAAAAAAAATGATATCCACGAGTTCATTAACTGCCAAAATCTTGCAGTATCTCTTTAAACTAATAGGGATCAGATTCTCTGACGATACTCATTATGGTCATTAAAATACAAACCACACCATGAATATTATGGCAGTTGGAAATGTTACATAAACTTGCTATGCTTTGCTTTAGTCAAATCAGATACACCAGTGGTTTCCTTTAGTTTCATAACACAACATTCAGTTTTGGCAATTCAGTTACTTGATTTGTGGCTGTTGTTGTTTTGTTATTGTTGTTTCGTTGCTTTTACTAAATACTTGAGGAAGGCAGCTGTTTCATATCTTTGTCTGAAGTTAAACAAATGTAAATGTCTGGGCAGATTGAATTGAATAATGACGAAGCTGGTATGCGGGCATGTCTTTAGTTTGGTAGGCCATGGTGATATAATTGCACCGGTACCCATGATTTTGATGATGAGCGCCCCTTCAGAAATGTTTGGTGCATCCTTTTGAGACACTCAACACATTGTTAGCATTACACATTGAGTGACCATAACAAATGGCAGCATATTCCAATATCATTTCTACAACCAATTCTCCACTAATTTGCTAACATGGCAACTTAAATGAGACCTTTACCCTGAATGGCCTATACAGATGGAACATACCTCAGACTTATATCGTCAGGCAGCGTACAGACAGACTCAGTGTGCCAGCCCTGAAACCTGGACCCAATAATGAGCAGCAAATTCTATTCTGGGATCTCAGGAATCCAGGAATCTTCAGCCTCTGTCAGAGTTCCAAATGGAACCCTATTCCCTATATACTCCACTACTCTTGACCAGAGCCCTGTATTGGCTATGTAGGGAATAGGGTGCCATTTGGGACTCAGCCCAAGAATCTTCATCCCCTCCTACTAGATCATTCCTGCAAGGAGGGCGCAGACTGGAGTGGTGGGACATGTGTGTGTCCCAAATGGCACCCTATTACCTATGTAGTGCACTACTCTTGACTAAAAGTGGTACACTATATAGGGAATAGGGTGCTATTTGGCTCTGTTCAAAAGCAGTACATTATAGGGAATAGGTTGGCATTGGGGATGAAGCCATCTTATTTTTTCCTTGAAACATGCGTGACTCCTGATAATCTTTTCTGTGTCTGGGACGAGTCTCTTTTTCTTTCTTCCTCTTTACGTGTCCAACAGCAATATATTTTACCACTTTGGATCATTTGAAGATCCGGAATATCAATCTCCTATGTGTGATAGATTGTTGACACTTTATTTGCATCCCAAATGGCACCATATTCGCTATATAGTGCACTACTCTTGACCAAGGTCCATAGGGCTCTTACCCGAAGTAATGCACTATATAGGGAATAAGATGCCATTTGGGAAACAGCCTTTAACTTTGATGTAGAGATACAGTGCCTTCAGAAAGTAATGTTTTTGGTCACAGGTCCAGGAATGGCTGAAGAATTGCAGTATTTACCTGGAACGAACCCTGCAGATAGCACTACTGGGCGATCTGAGAAGTCATAGTCAATCGATCAATAATATAATAATACTTTCAGCAAACATGTCTATTTTCAATTTACAGTCTGTAGGAACAATGAGAATAGAAAGGTTCAGAACTTTTTTGAAACATCACAGCACAGTTGAAAAATATATGGCAAATAGAAATCCAATAGGGATGGTGTTAAGATATAGATGGGAGGGGTTGAATGGAGCTGAAAGTTGGGACTAATAACAACAAGATAACTAATGTAAAACATATTGTGCCTGTAAAACGTATATAGGTATATAGGTTAAGAACTTTTTTTGAGGAAGGACAAGAGTTAAAAACAAACAAAATAAAACTATTGTAAAATAGACTGTGTCCATAAAATGTATATAGTATGAATAAGCTGGAAATACAGGCCTAAGCGCTGTTGTTCACTAGCTTGCTCCAATTGAGGGAGGGGTGGTAGGGTTGGAGGGTAATAAAGGAAATACATTAGTATACACTACCGGTCAAAGTTTTAGAACATCTACTCATTCAAGGGTTTTTCTTTATTTGTACTATTTTCTACATTGTAAAATAATAGTGAAGACATCAATACTATGGAATAACACATATGGAATCATGTAGTAACCAAAAAAGTGTTAAACAAATATACATTTATTTTATATTTGAAATTCTTCAAAGTAGCCACCCTTGGCCTTGATGACAGCTTTGCACACTCTTGACATTCTCTCAACCAGCTTCACCTGGAATGCTTTTCCAACAGTCTTGAAGGAGTTCCCATATATGCTGAGCACTTGTTGGCTTCTTTTCCTTCACTCTGCAGTCCGACTCATCCCAAACCATTTCAATTTGGTTGAGGCTGGGGGATTGTGGAGGCCAGGTCATCTGATGCAGCACTCCATCACTCTCCTCCTTGGTAAAAAAGCTCTTACCCAGCCTGACGGTGTGTTGAGTCATTGTCCTGTTGAAAAACAAATGATAGTCCCACTAAGCCCAAACCAGATGGGAAAGCATATCACTGGAGAATGCTGTGGTTAAGTGTGCCTTGAATTCTAAATAAATCAAAGACACTGTCACCAGCAAAGCACCCCCACACCATCACACCTCCTCCTCCATGCTTCACTGTGGGAAATACACATGCGGAGATCATCCGTTCACCCACACTGTGTCTCACAAAGACACAGCGGTTGGAACCAAAAATCTCAAATTTGGACTCCAGACCAAAGTACAAATTTCCAACAGTCTAATGTCCAATCAATCAATCAACCAAATGTATTTATAAAGCCCTTCTTACATCAGCTGATGTCACAAAGTGCTGTACAGAAACCCAGCCTAAAATCCCAAACAGCAAGCAATGCAGGTGTAGAAGCACGGTGGCTAGGAAAAACTCCCTAGAAAGGCCAGAACTCAGGAGGAAACCTAGAGAGGAACCAGGCTATGAGGGGTGGCCAGTCCTCTTCTGGCTGTGCCGGGTGGAGATCATAACAGAACATGGCCAAGATGTTCAAATGTTCATAGATGACCAGCAGGGTCAAATAATAATAATCACAGTGGTTGTCGAGGGTGCAACAGGTCAGCACCTCAGGAGTAAATGTCAGTTGGCTTTTCATAGCCGATCATTCAGAGTATCTCTACCGCTCCTGCTGTATCTAGAGAGTTGAAAACAGCAGGTCTGGGACAGGTAGCACGTCCGGTGAACAGGTCAGGGTTACATAGCCGCAGACAGTCCATTGCTCATGTTTCTTGGCCCAAGCAAGTCTCTTCTTCTTATTGGTGTCCTTTAGTAGTGGTTTCTTTGCAACAATTCGACCATGAAGGCCTGATTAACACAGTCTCCTCCAAACAGTTGATGTTGAGATGTGTTTGTTACTTGAACTCCATTAAGCATTTATTTGGGCTGCAATTTCTGAGGCTGGTAACTCTAATGAACTTATCCTCTGGGTCTTCCATTTCTGTGGCGGTTCTCATGAGAGCCAGTTTCATCATAGCGCTTGATGTTTTTTGCGACTGCACTTTCAAAGATCTTGAAATTGTTCATATTGACTGACCTTCATGTCTTTAAGTAATGATGGACTGTAAATCCTCTTTGCTTATTTGAGCTGTTCTTGCCATAATTTGGACTTGGTCTTTTACCAAATAGGGCTATCTTCTGTATATCCCGCTACCTTGTCACAACACAACTGATTGGCTTAACCGCATTAAGAAGGAAATAAATTCTACAAATTAACTTTTAAGAAGGAACACCTATTAATTGAAATGCATTCCAGGTATCTACCTCATGAAGCTAGTTGAGAGAATGCCAAGAGTGTGCAAAGCTGTCATCAAGTCAAAGGGTGGCTATTTGAAGTATCTGTATTTGTTTTAACACTTTTTTGGTTACTACATGATTCCATATGTGTTATTTAATAGTTTTGATGTCTTCACTATTATTCTACAATGTAGAAAATAGTAAAAATAACAAAAACCTTTGAATGAGTATGTGTTCTAAAACTTTTGACCGGTAGTGTATAAATTTATCGTTATTTGCAACAAAATATATAAGGGCATTGGAAGTGATGCAGGCAATTATATTGTTGGAAACTACAATCTATCCGCAATATTAAAAGTGATTTTTTTCCTCTCTGTACCATCTACAAACAATACCCCATAACGAAAAAAGTGAAAACATGTTTTTAGACATTTTTGCAAACGTATTGAAAATGTAATATAGAAATACTGTATGTCATTTACATATGTATTCACACCCCTGAGTCAATACATGTTAGATTCACCTTTGGCATCGGTTACAGTTGTGAGTCTTTCTGGGTAAGTCTCTAAGAGCTTTGCACACCTGAATTGTACAATACTTGCACATTATTCTTTAAAACATTCTTCAAGCTCTGTGAGGTTGGTTGCGGATCATTGCTAGACAGACTTTTTCAAGTCTTGCCATAGATTTTCAAGCCAGTTTATGTCAAAATTGCAAGCAGGATGCATGTTTTGGAATATTTTTTATTCCTTACAGGCTTCCTTCTGTTCACTCTGTAATTTAGGTTAGTATTGTGGAGTAACTACAATGTTGATCCATCCTCAGTTCTCCTATCACAGCCATTAAACTCTGTAACTGTTTTAAATTCACCATTGGCCTCAAGGTGAAATCCCTGAGCAGTTTCCTTCCAATCCGACTCCTATATCGTTGTAGTGACTGGGTGAATTGATAGACCATCCAAAGTGTAATTAATAACTTCACCATGTTCATAGAAATATTGAAAGTCTACCAATAGGTGCCCTTTTTTATCGAGGCATTGGAAAACCTCCCTGGTCTTTGTGTTTGAATCTGTGTTTGAAATTCACTGCTCAATTGAGGGACCTTACAGATAATTGTATGTGTAGGGTACAGAGATGAGGTAGTCATGTTCAACACGGAGTGGGTCCATGCAACTTATTGTTTGACTTGTTAAGCACATTTGTACTCCTTAACTTATTTAGGCTTGACATAACAAAGGGGTTGAATACTTAGACTAACGACATTTCAGCTTTTCATTTGAAATGAATTTGTAAAAATGTCTAAAAACAATTCCACTTTGACATTATGGGGTATTGTGTGTAGGCCTGTGACACAAAATCTCAACTTAATCAATTTAAAAGTCAGGCTATAACACAACAAAATGTGGGAAAAGTCAAGGGGTGGGAATACTTTCTGAAGGCACTGTATGATGCTCTCTGCCAGTGAAATAACAACTATATGTGCTCAGATTTTATATTATCTTTTAATTTAAAGGTCAAACTTGAAGAAAGTTTTGTCAGGATTCTTCATTGACTTCAATGGAACACTACGGCGTCCTACCCCGTTAGCCTAGATTGTGAACGACCATGGCCATGGGTTGAATTAGGGGCTGGATTCAATCCGTATAACGGAAGGTCCGAATCACGGAAGGTCCGTTTTGAAATGTAATTTCCAATTGAGCTAACATATGCAGCTTTTACCATGTATGCAGTCTCCACGAACGCGGGAACACTGCCTTTAAATTTCATTGGAGCTATAAAGAGGATCTTCCGCAATATTTCTGTGATACAGATTGAATCTAGCCCTAGTTCTAAAATAAGACATGGGCCATCACTTTATTGGACTGAATCCTTGTTGTGCTTCCAGTCAGTCTATTGGCCTTCCACACAGAAATATTAGCTGATGTTCTAGTTCGTCCAAGTGAATGGGCTCAGTTTGCATGTGTCATCAATCAACAACAAAAAAATATATATATATTATTATTTTTGCAAAAAGGACAGAAATGCACAAAAATACGCAAAAGGAAGATAGAATGAAAGAAACTGACTTGATCTTCAAACTGATCTGTCATCACTAAAGTGTGTGATGACAGGAGTAAGCCAACCAGCCAAGGACTGATTGTTTCACTAGAGAACTGTTTCACAATGTACTGAGGGGGTATTTCACAGCACCTAAAAACAATGAAATTATCAACAATAAAAATCTCACATGCTTGGAACTTCTCACAAAATAATTAATCTTACTAAATGCAAACAATGTATTTAATGTAAACACAACAGAAATAAATATCATCTTAAGTTAGTGTGTATTTAATAGTCCAGTGGATAGGTGAAATAATTGTTCCATTTTATGATACAAGTATCACACTTGGTACACTAATACTAAATACCTTAACTTCTTATGGCTGCAGGGGCAGTATTGAGTAGCTTGGATGAAAGGTGCACAGAGGTGCCCAGAGTACACGGCCTGCTCCTCAGTCATAGTTGCTAATATATGCATATGATTATTAGTATTGAATAGGAAACACTCTGAAGTTTCTAAAACTGTTTGAATTATGTCTGTGAGTATAACAGAACTCATATGGCAGGCAAAAACCTGAGAAGTTCCACTTCCTGTCAGGAAGACCACTACCTGGCCCAGACCTGCTGTTTTCAACTCTCTAGATACAGCAGGAGCGGTAGAGATACTCTTAATGATCGGCTATGAAAAGCCAACTGACATTTACTCCTGAGGTGCTGACTTGCTGCACCCTCGACAACTACTGTGATTATTATTATTTGACCATGCTGGTCATTTATGAACATTTGAACATCTTGGCCATGTTCTGTTATAATCTCCACCCGGCACAGCCAGAAGAGGACTGGCCACCCCTCATAGCCTGGTTCCTCTAGGTTTCTTCCTAGGTTTTGGCCTTTCTAGGGAGTTTTTCCTAGCCACCGTGCTTCTACACCTGCATTGCTTGCTGTTTGGGGTTTTAGGCTGGGTTTCTGTACAGCACTTTGTGACATCAGCTGATGTACGAAGGGCTAAATAAATACATTTGATTTGAATACATGTAACAAATATGAAATTAAATACGAAACAATTAAATATGTGAAATTGAATTAAACAATCATGTATGTTAATGCTAATATTATGTACAATATTGAATTATGTTTCCATATGATAATAATAGCCTAATATGTTTAATATGACATAAGCTATTGTTTTTTAACAGTTTCACTAATGAATTCTAATTAACTTAATCATTATGACACCGTTAGTCAGCACCTCCACACAAAATAATTTTTCTGGGTGTGCGCCAGCTCATGTTTTTTATTCTAGAAGAAGATAGGGTAAAATAATTCCAAACATAAAAATGACTTTGCAATGTTATCTGCCCCCTATGTAAACTCCACAGATAATATAGACACTCATTCTGACCATAAAGTACTCTTACGGCCTTATTTTTGGCTATAGTGCCTTCGCAGATTTTGTCCATTACCCCCGTGGCGGTCGTTTCCAATATGGCCACTGTCAAATAGGCTAAGAAACCCAAGATAGGTAACTATTTGGATAGATGTCACCAGGGGTGACCAAAAGACCAAGCAGATGACAGAGAGTGCCAAAGTTCACATATTTACTGAGGACTTGTGGTTGGACATGGTGAAGTTGGATTTACGTGTGGTTCTGCAACAAAGGTGAGACATAAGCAGGTTGCATAACATAAATGTAAATGATAAGTGATAAGGATGAACCTATTAAATCAATATATCTCAAATAAGGAAATAAGGAATTTACATGACATCTTAATGTTATGACTTAACTAAAATATACATTGAAATAGGAAAGAAACGTATTCTTAACTTGGATGCAAACAACTGGAAAGAAACTGAGGAATGGCTTGACAGGATTTAAATACAATCTAAAGTTGTGAATGACCTATCAGGGCAGTCCTGATAATTAGTGACAAGTGTATGGCAATGAGAGAGGGTCAACAGATGAAATCAACTTGGTTGATCAAGTTCATCTGAGTAGTATGCCGCTCCACTCTGAGGACTTTTGTACGGCCGCCAACTAGGTGCATGGGGCGGTATTGGACACGATTCACATGGCCATATCTCCATAAATAATTGGTACATACAGCCCAATGATGGCTTAAGATGTTTGAAGGGGTCTGGAAAACACAATAAAAGGGTCAAAATGTACCATATACAGTGCATTCAGAAAGTATTCAGACCTTTTTCCACATGTTGTTACGTTACAGCCTTATTTTTTTTCTTCTCATCAATCTAGACACAATACCCCATAATGACAAAGCAAAAAACGGGTTTTTATACATTTTTGCCATTGTATAAAATGCAAAAAAACTGAAATAACACATTTACATAAGTATTCAGACCCTTTACTCAGTACTTTGTTGAAGCACCTTTGGCAGCGATTACAGCATCAAGTCTTCTTGGGTATGACGCTACAAGCTTGGCACACCAGTATTTGGGGAGTTTCTCCCATTCTTCTCTGCAGATCATCTCAAGCTCTGTCAGGTTGGATGTGGAGCATTGTTGCACAGCTACAGTATTTTGATGTTCGATCTGGTTCAAGTCCCGGCTCTGGCTGGACCACTCAAGGATATTCAGAGGCTTGTTCTAAAGCCACTACTGCATTGTCTTGGCTGTGTGCTTAGGGTTGTTGTCCTGTTGGAAGGTGAACCTTCGCCCAAGTCTGAGGTCCCGAGCGCTCTGGAGCAAGTTTTCATCAACGATCTCTCTTTACTTTGTGCTATTCATCTTTCCCTCGATCCTGTCTCCCAGTCCCTGCCACTGAAAAACATCCCCACAGCATGATGCTGCCACCACCATGCTTCACCATAGGGATGGTGCCAGGTTTCCTCCAGACGTGATGCTTGGCATTCAGGCCAAAGAGTTCAATCTTAGTTTCATCAGACCAGAGAATCTTGTTTCTCATGGTCTGAGAGTGCTTTAGGTGCCTTTTGGCAAACTCCAAGCGGGTTGTCATGTGCCTTTTACTAAGGAGTGGCTTCCGTCTGGCCTCTCTACCATAAAGGCCTGATTGGTGGAGTGCTGCAGAGATGGTTGTCCTTCTGGAAGGTTCTCCCATCTCCACAGAGAATCTCTGGAGCTCTGTCAGAGTGACCATTGGGTTCTTCGTCACCTCCTTGACCAAGGCCCTTCTCCCCTGATTGCTCAGTTTGGCTGGGTGGCCAGCTCTAGGAAGAGTCTTGGTTTTTCCAAACTTCTTCCATTCAAGAATGATGGAGGCCACTGTGTTCTTGGGGACTTTCAATGCTGCAGAAATGTTTTGGTACCCTTCCCCAGAACTGTGCTTCAACACAATCCTGTCTCGGCGCTCTACGGACAATTCCTTCGTCCTCATGGCTTGGTTTTTGCTCGGACATGCTCTGTCAACTGTGGGACCTTATATAGACAGGTGTGTGCCTTTCCAAATCATGTCCAATCAATTTAATTTACCACAAGTGGAATTCAATCAAGTTGTGGAAACATCTCAGGGATGACCAATGAAAACAGGATGCGCCTGAGCTCAATTTCGAGTCTCATAGCAAAGGGTCTGAATATTATGTAAATAAGGTAGTTCTTTAAAAAAAAAAACATTTTTAAAGAAATGTGAAAACAATACCAAAAACCTGTTTATGGTTTTTCATTATCAGGTTTTGTGTGTAGATTGATGAAGGGAAAACAAATATTTAATACATTTTAGAGCAATGCTGTAACTTAACAAAATGTGGAAAAAGTCAAGGGGTCTGAATACTTTCCGAATGCACTGTAAATCTTTTGTCTTGCCCGATCACCTTCTGAATGGCACTCATACACAATCCATGTCTCAAAAATCCTTCTTTATACTGTCTCCTCCCCTGCATCTACACTGTTTGAGTGGATTTTAAAAGTGACATCAATAAGGGATCATAGCTTTCACCTGGGTTTATCTGGTCAGTCTGTGTCATGGAAAGAGCAGGTGTTCATAATGTTTTTTTACATTCAGTGTATGCAAGATAGCCTACTATTTCTAATATGATGATTGGATTGGATAGTCATAATTTAGGCTAATAATATATCTTCATCACTGTTTGCAAAAAAGACGTTTCAATGCAGCACATATTGGAGTAGTTATAGGCTATAGGCCTATCAGATACATTTCTTGTTGGCCTTTTATAAACACATTTCATGCAATTCTACTACATTTTAATGAATGGAGATAATAGCAGAATCTTTTTTAATACTATGTGTAACGGCTTTCTTCCTGGGATGAAGGAGAGGACCAAAATGCAGCGCAGTTAGTGTTCAACATGTTTAATTAACGAACTGTGAACACTTACAACAATACAAAACAACAAACGTGAAAACCGAGACAGTCCTATCTGGTGCAGAACACGAACACAAACACAGAGACAGGAAACAACCACCCACAATCCCCAACACAAAACAAGCCACCTATATATGATTCTCAATCAGGGACAACGATTGACAGCTGCCTCTGATTGAGAACCATATTAGGCTGGACACAGAAACAGACAAACTAGACACACAACATAGAATTCCCACCTAGCTCACGTCCTGACCAACACTAAACAAGCAAAACACATAAGAACTCTGGTCAGGACGTTACACTATGATAATGACAGGGTAGCCTCCTCTGCTGACACTGACAAACAGATCAATAAAAACAACATTGTCTGATCCATATAATCGGCTTACAAACAGGGGAGACACAAATATGACGTTCATCTAACCTAAAGGAGGAAATAATTGTCCAAAAAATCTAACAAAAGTGGCACTGACCCAATGATAAAGACAGTGAATATGTACACTCACTGGGAATACGGCTAATGTTCTCCGCTGCTGTTCGCTCAATTAAGTTGAGGATTTTGATAACTAAAAGACAGATTGGAGTCTTTTCATTGTCATCTCTTTACAACAATAGCTATTTGCTTTTCAAACGTTTTTTCCGTCATTGTATTTTTAAATATTGCGATATGCCTGCCTGAGTCTCTCTGCTTTTTTAACGTGTCATAAATACAACCAGTCATGATGTTTTTATCTGATTGTCAAACAATCGCTTAACAAAGGCATTCCTGTAGGCTACCCGTGCACGTTCGTCCACTCACAGAATAATTCCAGCATCCAAACCCCAACAGTGCACTGTGCACCTGCAATTTGATGAATGGAAAGAGACATCTGTTACACAACACCTACGTGTATTGTAATGACATTCTGTGATTGTCATTAGGCCTACACTTGTAGCCTGAATTGATGCCTCTACTGTTGTCCGTGCGCACCTCAGCCAATCATCTCTGCCTTGTCCGTGTGCGTCTTAGTCACTCATCTCTGCCAGAATGTAAGTGTTCTCATCAAACCACAGCGCAATTTGGAGCGTATACCACCCTGTTTCAAGTCAATTCACACGTTTCATGCGGCTGACATGCAGTAATGTTATATAGGGGTGTAATAGCCTATCTTTTTTCAGCATTTTGTGTTAATTTTGATAGGTTCACGTTTTACCGGTACGGCATACCCCACTATTTATTTTGCCGTGACGCCATACCGGACCGGCTTGCTTTCACTCCTGGACTTACTTACTTTGTGTAAAAGCTGAAAGGTCTCACCATAAAAAGATTTGTACCAATTATTTATGGACATTTGGCCATGTGAATCTAGTCCAATATGTCCCCATGCAGCTGGTTGGTGGTCATATTGTACAAATAGTTTAAAACTCTACCAGCTATACTTAATCCAAGGTTAAACTTACCCCAGGCTTAAACTACTGCAGCTGCAACACTGATTTAAAGCTCTACTGCTGCTCTACTGCAGAGACTTTGTGATATAGAGCCACCAAATTTCACACACAGCTGGGGCATGTCTAATTTTGGGCTATAGTGCCATTGCAGATTTTGTCTTTTACCCCCCAAAAAATTTGATATAGAGTTTAAAACTATTTGTAGAGCAGCAGTAGAGCTTTAAATCAGTGTTGCACCAGCAGCAATGCAGCACCTTCTGTGCCCAGGGACCCAAGGCCAAAGCTCCTCCCCCTCCTTGTCGTCTTCTTAGCTACTCTGGACAGCTTTGAGTAGGCCTATGTGTGCACCGCTGTTTTTCTTTCACAGTCTCTTTCTGTTTATTTTCTTCTCTTTCTCTCTCTTTTTCTGTTTCTTTCTCTCTTTACACTCTTTTGCTCAATCTGTTCATCTCTCTCTTTCTCTTTTGTCTTCTATCTGTCACATTCTCTTTTTCACTCTGTATTTTTCACTCTGTCTTCACTATCACACTCTTTCTCTCTCTAACACACACTCAGTCTAATCCTTTGTCAATCTTCTCTCTGCAGATCGCAGTCTTTTTCACTGTGGATTTTCCTCACTAATCCCTGTCTCTCTTATTATGTCGAAACGCTCCCTTTCCCATCTCTTTCACATCTCGTCATCACAATGGCATGACATTTAGAATGAGTCACACCACAATAAAATAAAGGGAGTAGCTTCCCTGCCATATTGTGGTTGCTTCAGTGGTTTCCCTCCTTTTTTTCTCCTGTTAATATGTGCTATTTAGAAAATGCTTTAATCCAAAGTGACTTACTGTACAGTGAGTGTATACATTTTTAGAATGTGTATGTGATTCCTGTGGGAATTGTTATTTTGTGATTTAATCTAATGGTCAATTCTTACCACATTAGACTCAGTCATAAAGACATTTTCTTTATTAAATGTATTTTCATGCATTGACACTCTTTAAAGGAATATCAGTGGGTTAATTAAAACAATTGAAATAATGACTCAGAAATAAGCGAAGTATAATTCATGAAACAATTAAAGATTCTCAAGCTCTCCAAGGTCTATATTGGTGTTGAATAGCTGAGTAATTTATGTTGCTCCTCAACTCAGTTCCTCTACTGAGAAGCCCACTGTGAATCTGCGAGTCTGGAAGTCATTATCAGATGATTGCATTTCAATAATGAAAATACAACAGCAGGGAAAAGGGGAGAGAATGGATAGTTGAAGGGACACTGATCGCTATTATGTAACACCAGCCATTAACGTTCATTTAGTCTCAGATCATTGCCTTATTAATGGCACAGCTGCAAAAAACACAAAACATGACAATTAACAAAATACTGATGCACTAATAGGCAAGGATAGTCACACAAGTTTAAAATACAATGATATACAAGCAATATATAATAATAAAAATAGTACAAACAATACAACTAAAAACATGTGTGTGCGTATGTTTGTGTGTGTGTCCCCTCACAGTCCCTGCTATTCCATAAAATGTTGTTTCATCTTTTTTTTTGAAGTAATTTTTTCTGCTTGCTTGAGTAATTGGAGATGGAAGGCAGTTCCATGTGATCATGGCTCTGTGTAATACTGTGCGTTGCCGTGATTTTTTGGGATCTTGGGGACTGTGAAGAGACCCCTGGTGGCAAGTCTTGTGGGGTATGTATGGGTGTCTAAGCTGAATGTTATTTGATTATACAGACCATCTAGCATTTTCATTACAGTAATACGTATCATAAAAACTAGAAGAGTATCAGTTCATCTCTCATCAACCCTCAACCAGGAAACACTGGCATGCATGTTGTTGATGTTAGTTCTGTATGTGCAGTTAAGGGCAAGGCATGTTTTGAGCCAGCTGCAGCTTTGCTAGGTCTTTCTTTGCTGCACTTGACCATATTACAGGACAGTAATCAAGATGGAACAAGACTAGAGCCTGAACAACTAGTACAGTTGTTTTTTGTGTGAAATCTTTTTGTAACAGACATACCCCTCCCCATCTTCACAACAACTTTGTCAGTATGACTTGACCATGATAATTGACCATCCAGTGGTATACCTAGGAGTTTAGCTACCTCAACTTACTCAATGGTCACACCCTTTACACACAACTCCAGTTGAGGTTTAGATCTTAGAGAATGTTTTGAACCAAATAGAATGCTTTTAGTTTTAGATGTATTTAAGACCAATTTAAGACCATTTGATACTGACTGTAACTCCTTATTTAGAATTCCAGTGAGCTCACTGGCTTTGGGTGCTGACATGTAGAGTGTGGAATCATCCGAATACATAGTCATTTTAGCTTTGTGTAAGACCAGTGGCAAATAATTTCTCAAAATACAGAAGAGTAATGGCCCAAGGCAACTGCCCTGAGTGACACCGCACTGTACATATCTGATGTTAGAGAAGCTTCCATTGAAGAACACTATTGGGTAAGTAACTCACCAACCATGTGATGGCAGGTGATGTAAAGGCATTGCAAGTGAGTTTCTTCAATAACAATATATGATCAATAACATCAAAGGCTGCACTGAAATCTTGCAATACAGTTCCAACTATCAGCTCCATTTGGAAGCAGCCTATGTCTTCCTGTCCTACACCAAAAGTGAATTATTCATATTATGAACCAGAGCACTCAGCTCAGAGCTCCACGCCTTCATCCTCATCCGCACCTGGTTTATTTCACTAACCCATACACAGGTTTAGAGCGGCTGGACATTTTGCTCGTGTTCAAGTCCAAGGAGCAGAACTAAATCACCATCTAGGAAAGAAGCCTTCCTCTCCTCAATCCTTCCTTCCCATTGAGCTGCTTGTGTGGGGGGTGTGAGCGTGTGTGTGTATGCGTGCTTCCCTCATCACAACGGAACATTCACTTTACTCAAACAGTCTAAAGGAGCCCAATGTGTGGTTACATAGTTTTGACAAGCAGCCTGGCTTTGTTGCGTAACCATGGAAGTCATATACCCATCGTCAAACATAGCTCTTCCACTAGGCATGCAGGGGCTCAGACAGCTTGAGTGTGTGTGTGCGTGTGTGTGTGTGTGTCTGTGTGTGTGCACGTGTGTATGTGTAGTTAATGTTCTGTTAGGATGCACCAAGCA
Source organism: Salvelinus alpinus (assembly GCF_045679555.1). Lineage (NCBI taxonomy): Eukaryota > Metazoa > Chordata > Actinopteri > Salmoniformes > Salmonidae > Salvelinus > Salvelinus alpinus. The sequence goes on along the minus strand of NC_092092.1, from coordinate 17,806,511 downwards.
TGGGGTGTAGCCCCACAGTGACAAGAAAAGACAGTTAATGTATAGTGAAGCTGAAATCTGTGTGGTATTTCCTGTGGTATTCATCTATCAATCCTTACATTTCTTTCTCCATCTTTCCTTATAAGCACTAAACCGGCTGGTTTATGCTTTCTAGGGAAGGAGACAGACTGAACTGAGTGTTCAGTACACACACACACACATGCATGCAACTTACACTATACCGAAACCGGACGCGAGCGTGCCCCATCGTGCACCATCGTGCGCAAATAGATTTTGTCCCCCCACACCAAGAGCGATCACGACAAACAGGTTGAAATATCAAAACAAACTCTGAACCAATTATATTAATTTGGGGACGGGTTGAAAAGCATTAAACATTTATGTCAATTTAGCCAGCAAGCTTGCAGTTGCTAACTAAGTTGTTCTATTTAGCTAGCTTGCTGTTGCTAGCTAATTTGTCCTGGGGTATTAACGTTGAGTTGTTATTTTACCTGAAATGCACAAGGTCCTCTAATTAATCCACACACAAAACGGTCAACCGAATCATTTCTAGTCATCTCTCCCCCTTACAGGCTTTTTCTTGTTTGGACTTCATATGACGATTGGTATCTAACTTTCATAACAAGGTGTATTACCACAACCGACCGACCTCAGTTCATCTTTCAATCACCCACGGGGTTATATCCAATGAGGAGATGGCACGTGGGTATCTGCTTCTATAAACCAATGAGGAGATGGCACGTGGGTATCTGCTTCTATAAACCAATGAGGAGATGGCACGTGGGTATCTGCTTCTATAAACCAATGAGGAGATGGGAGAGGCAGGACTTGCACCATGTTCAGCATCACAAATAGAACTGACTTCTATTTCAGCGCTTGGCAACGCAGACACTCGTTGGCGCGCGCGAGCAGTGTGGGTGCAATCATTGAATAACATGTATGTGTACATTTATTTTGCAACGCTCACGCACGCAACGTATGTTACGCTTACACACATATGTTTGTTGTACTATCCTTGTGGGGACCAAACAATTGATTCTCATTCAAAATCCTATTTTCCCTAAACCTAAACCTAAACCTAACCTTAACCCCTAACCCTTCTTCTGTAGTAGTAACATAAGGCAACTGGATGCTAATGGTAGAAGAGACATATAGTCTGACAATTCCAATAAGACACATACTAGAGAAATATGCCTAAGACAATTGGACACATTAATGAAAGGGGGAGACACATGGTCTGCTGACCTGACACACTAATGATAAAAAGGACCCATAGTCAGCTCCTTCTAAAAAGAAGGCGTATAGTACAGAATCTGCTGATTCCAATAAAGGCAAACTGAACAAAGAGTACATTGACACATTATGCTGACACACTAAAGATAGAGGGATCCATAGTCAGCTGCTTCTAAACAGAGGTTTATAAGACAGAATCTGCTGATTCCAATAAAGGCAAACAAAACAAAGAGTACATTGACACATTATGCTGACACACTAGGATGGAGGGTCCGGCCACCATTGTAGTCTAGCTGAGAGCAGATGTGGGCGTTATTGGGCGTGAACAAGCGGGAAGCTTGAACTAGAGGATAGTGGTGGCGAATGACTTGAGAAGGGAGACTTCATTTGCATAAGGGATGGACATAGTGCTATGTGTGTATAAATATAGGAGCTAAGGCTCTGGGAGAGGGGGGTTCCGCGGTGGGTGTTCCGCGGTGTGTGTGCCGCGGGGTGTGTTCCGCGGACATTCCAGATTGTGATACAATTTGTATTAAAAATCTTATTTGAGTTCACAAAGTTCTTGTAAGAGTTATATTTGAAGTGATTTTCTACGACATAATTGGCGAACTTGCCAGGAGCTGATAGGGACTGGGACGTTCTTGGCTGATGATGGGTTCTTTGGACAATCTAAACAAACAGAGGTGGCCACCCAACTATATACGGTAAGCAAGTTCTTACAATAGTTGAAATGTTTGTGTGGATTGCTTCAGAGTCCTGTCTCAGCGGGAGGAATGTCATGTAGGTCTCTCTCTCAAATTTCCTAAAAAACGATAAAAACGAAAGAACTTTTGAATTCAAATAAATGTGCATGCATGTGTGAGTTTGGGTTTTGTATGAATGCGCATGTCTAGAGATTGAGTGAACTGGAACTGTGAACTTTGATTGTGTCGGGTGTTTGGCTGGGGGGAGCGGGCATTTGTTCTGGTTGGACTGCTCGAGACAGGTTCATGTGTCTGGTTTGATTGGGGGAGTTGTTCCGTCTGATTCTGCTTGGCCGGGTTCGACCGTATCAGGATCTGTTTTGGGATGTGCGTAAACACACCTCAGTCAACCTGAGCGGGCGACTCGTGTCGGGTGTGTGTGATTCGGACTGCCCCTCTCGTCGGACCATTCATTTTGAGCAGCCTTGTGTGGGCTGATCGGCGCAACTGTTTGTACTCTCTAGTTGAGCGGCTGGGCTCAGGCGCAGGGCTACAACAAGTAGCTTATACAGTCAAAGCATAAAACAGTAGGTTGTAGGAAAACGTTAGCCCGATTGTGCGGCGTTCAACTGCAAAAGTAGCTTATACAGTCAAAGCATAAAACAGTAGGTTGTAGGAAAACGTTAGCCCGATTGTGCGGCGTTCAACTGCAAAAGTAGCTTATACAGTCAAAGCATAAAACAGTAGGTTGTAGGAAAACGTTAGCCCGATTGTGCGGCGTTCAACTGCAAAAGTAACTTATACGGTCAAAGCATAAATTGGTAGGTTGTAGGAAAACGTTGGCCCGATTGTGCGGCGTTCAACTGCAAAAGTAACTTATACGGTCAAAACATAAATCAGTAGTTAAATAAATATTCATAGTTTCCGCTCTGAAAGGAGGATTGTATGGGTGAAGTAGTAGGTGCAGGAAAAACGTTGGCCCGATTGTGCGGCGTTCAAATGCAAAAGAAATCCTGCGAATAAAAAACCGCTCTGTCTAGCTACCAGGGTTTGGTAATTCAGTAGGTCACGCCACAATACTACTCTAAGAATAGAAGAAAAGATAAGTATTGGGGGTTGAATAGGATATGAAGACAAGCTGATCCGATTAGACAGTAGTCTCGTCATATTGTAGAAGTCTAGACTTATGTAGAAGGAAGTGAATTAAGTCAATAAAGAAAGACTGAGTTGTTTTGAGGTAAAAACAAAGGGATTGAATGAACGGATGAAACATAAAAGGATGAATGATAATGTTGTAAGAAATGAGTAGATCTGTGTAAAAATAGAAGATTAGGAAGGAAAGACGTGTTGTGTGTGTATGTAGGCAGAACGTCCAGGAGAGGGAGCGCGCAGCTCTCCTGTGACAGAGTAGAGTTGATGCTGTAGTATTCAGAAATAATGTATGTACTGTATAGAGTAGGCTTCGATAAAAGAAATTAAGTGATGTGACAAATGAATTATTAATTGGAAAGGAGATTGGCTCTAACTCGGAAAAATAGTAAATAAAAGGTGTAGAAATACATGGGAGTATTTAGGAAAAATAAATAAATAAATAGTCGCATGGGACCAAAATGTGAAGCTCGATTTGTAGGCGTTCTGATGTCAACATTCTATCATCAGAAAATACATTGCGATGAGGTTGTGTGTGTGGTTCCTCTAGTCCTCGCAGACGTGCGGGTGATTGGCAGAACTATTGACAAGATCTAAGAACCAATAAGAAAATAGCTCTCTGTTCTGGATATAGGTATATCGGGTAGTGTAATGTGACATTAGAACTTAGTGCGGTAGTAGGAAATGCCGCTATACAAGAGTTTATTTCCTTGTCAAAATAACAAACAACTAATTGGTTTGAGGTTAGTGAGAATGGAATTTTTTACTTGTCGGTGTATAGTCTCTGAGCGAACAATGAGTGTTTCATAGAGATTACAGTTTATATGTGGTCAAGAAGAAGTATTGGATCACGTTTGACATCTAGTAAAATAACGATGGAATTTTAATTGTTAGACATTCTATACCACAATTCTCTGGAACTGTTAAAGACGCTTTAGAATAAAATCTATGGATAAGTAAAATTATTGGTTTGCTGACTAAAAGGTAACGTTGTGAATATTAACAATATGTACACTTTCTTTTCCAGAAAGAATAAGGGAAAAAAAGGGTTTTTTAATCTTCTCTGGTCAACAATGTCATTGGAGACTGCATTACTGTGGAAAGCAGTTAATTAAAGTCAGCCGCTTTAAAAATAAAAATATCTGGATAAGGCTAAAACATGGAGTTCTGGATGAGTGAGTCCAGTCCCTTTGCGATTATTGGCTTATGATTTACTACTAAGTGCACCATGTACTGGGAATGAATATACATTAGTAGGTTTATTGGAAGGGTTTTTTCCAATTCAGTTTCAAATTGGGTATGCAAAAGGATGAACATGTTTTTGAAAAATGTATTTAAGTTGCTCCTAAAGAAAGGGGGAGTGGAAACATATTAATGGTCTCAAAATGCCCTGAATCCTAGGAATTTCTTGTGAAAGACTGATCACCTTTTACTAGAAATTGTTGGAACAGGTGGGATATACTTATAAAATGTTTAAGACACCAGACTCTATTCAAACTGTATAATTACTTTGAAAATCTATTATGTCCCTGGGAAAATTATGAAGAGTTGTACCCTTAAATTGAATAAGTTATTCGAATAGGTTTATTTTAATTTTTATTTTCGATATAACATGGGTTCATAGGTAAAACTATCAGTTCCTTAGGGGTTATGGTCTTTGGATAAATACACTAATGTGTTTTGTTCATTCTGCATATAGAAAGTGATGAAAGTTACTCCAAAGGGTTTTGTTGATAAAAACATCATCTATAATTCATCTGAGAGAACACTGGTGGAATAAGGGAGTTATCATAAGAAGGTGACGTCAGAATGCTTTAAGGCATGGGAGAGAATATCACTACAAGTGGGTGTGGAGCTCAAACCCACCCTAACCGGCTGAATAGTGAGGGACAACTGTGTCTGATGACCTGTGAACTGTATCTAAAAAAGACATGCTGAAATGACATTATATTTGTTGGGAGAATAATGACTTAAAGGAATTGGGGTACTGACCTTTTTATTATCAGGCCACTCATGAGAGAAACTGAGACAAAAGGGCTATTGGGAAAATAGATAGTACTGGTATTTAAAGTGTTTAGTATAAATGTTAATTATTAAAGGGATGTTGTGTATTGAATAGATAAGGTCAAATTTGAGTTAAAGTAAACACTAAGGATTGTTATCATGAATATTGGGTTGGAAAATGTATAAAATAAAAAGTATAACTGTTTAGTTATTTGGATATAGAACTGTTTAACGTTAATAGGCTTAGGGAAGCTCTGGAAACTAATCCTGAGACAAGGAGGTTGACAGAACTTACAGAATTTTAGATTAAAGGTTTTTTGTTTCTTTCGTTTTATAATGTCATTGGAATTGGGATGATAAAATGTAATGTTCAATTGAATAAATAGGTAGTCTGTTGTGCGAAGATACCCATGAATGAAGAAGAAAGAGACCAACAATAACATTGGCATAGAATGACACGGATGGACGTTTTCCATTACATTACAAATAGTGGTAATATTGCAAATGTGCAAGTATTATTATTATTATTATTATTATTATTTTTTTTATTATTTTTTTTTTTTCTCTTTTTCTCGTTTGGTCAATTTATTTTTGTTTTGAGGAACATAAGGTTGTGTATATGTTCCTGAGGTGGGACTGATATAAATGATATATAAATTGACTTAAGGATGTTTTAAGTATGTATCAAACAATGGCAGTTATGGGTTAGGGGACTTATAAATGAAGGTAATGGTAGTAAAGGGGTGTTATTTCTAGAAATATGTATAAAAATAGAGATAATTCACAGAAAAGGAAAGATAGCTGGCTGTGTAAAATATAGGGACAATTCTAAAAGTAAATAGAACAATTCACATATCTAAAGATATGGTAAAAAGAATAAGTGGTGGCATTTTGAACATTAGAGCAAAAGTTTAAGAAACTTATGACATAGTTTTGTTAGGATTGGATATTAATCCAACTGGAAAACGCTTGAATGATTACATGTTATTTTACAGCAGTTGCTGTGGGGACAATCATTTGACTATCATTATGAATATTTCTGTGGCAGGAGGCCAGGTATTTGAGGCAGAATGGTTACATAGGGCTATTATTAAAACTTAAGATTTAGTGATCTTGCTAATGTTGTCAGGAAATAACCCATGTGTTAGTGTGTATGTCCTCAGGAAAAAACAGCCAGAAATGGAAGGGCTTGGGCTGCATTCTGGAGACTGAGTGTACATCAAGATACACCAGGCTGGTGGTATACTTCTTACAACACTGCAGTGGTAAAGTTCTTTATGTCTCTCTTTGGTGGGTGCATAAGTCTCACGAGAAGTAAGGTCCAGCTGAATAATGGGTGAGCTTGAAAACACCATGACAGAGGATGTGGAATCAGAGAGAGAAAGAGAGAGAGATTAGATTCCACTATAGACATACTGGGTTGAGTTTGGAGGCTACATGTTTTATTTTTAATACATCATGTGAAAGAGAATGGATGATAGGATATTATACTCTAAACAAACATGTTAAAGGGATTGATATGAAAGCATATACAGTGTTGAATTAATTCAAGAAGAGAGAATGTTAATTGTAGGTTATGCACATGATTATCAGTTGAAATGGAGTAGATGGGAAACTAAGTAAAAATGACATGATTTGGGAACACCTCTCAGAACCTGTGGCCGAAAGGGGAAGACTGGGTGGAAGCATGAGGAAGCTTTTTAGGGCTTTTATTTTTGTGGAGTCCAGCAGAAAAGTATCCTGGAGGCATAGAGTCAGGTAAAGAGAGAGTGGGAATTGTCATGGTCTCAGATTTCAGTTTGCATGAATATATTTATGCATAACACATAACATTGTCAATGCTGTTATGTCTTGTCTGTTGTTTTCCAAGTCTTATGTTTAGGAAACCAGAAGGAGAGGGGTTCGCCAGCTTCAGCTGGAATGTCTGTTTGTTGTGTGATGAGTGATGGAAGTAAGAGGATGTATGGTGCAATCTTAGAACAGAGGCCATAAGTCTCTAAGTATGAATGCTTCACAGAAAGAAGGCAGAAACCTGAGCCAGGATGAGAGGTTCTACGTCTGATGATCCAAGGGGACCAGAAGGACTTCTCCCAGTGATACCAGGAGATCTAGTCCACGTTCAAGTGTTCCGGAGGAAGTGGGATCAACCGAGGAGAGAAGGACCCTAGGAGGTGGCCAAAGCAACAAGAACGGCCGTCCAAGTGAAAGGAAGCCAGACGTGGTACCATCTGAACCACTGCAGCTGAGTCCCAACAGAGAGAAGGATACAACCACATATAGATGAGGACACAGAGGATGCTGATTCACCAGGAGGGAGCCCGGAGGGAGCAGGAGCAGCGGAAACGATTGAGACGCCAGGGAGGAGCCAAGAAAACAGCAAATGAAGTGAAAGCCAAAATACGACAAGTGCACCGACTAATGCACCCAGAAGAGGAGGAGAGGCCTCACAAGGAACAGAATAAGAACGTTTCTTTCCTAAAATTGAAACCCTTCCAGATGGAAGCTAAGTCCGGCCTGAGGAGGGAGCTTCAGGTGAAGAAAGAGGAGGAAAAGTCCCGCAAGCTGAAGAAAATGGGGATTACCCCACAATTGACTTTTAAACTTTTGAATGGCCTCCTTTACAGATAATTGATGTTAGAACAACAAAAGAATAATGACATTGACATAACAGAAGTAACAGTGAATGCTAGTATAGAAACAACAGACTAATGCACAATCAAGATGTATGGTGGAAGCAGGAAGAGAAGAAAGGAATCAGCCGAACAATCCAAAAAGACTGACAAGGTTAGAATCTATGTTCCACCTCAATGTATAACAGAAGCAGGAGAACTGAAGTCTATCTCAATCATAAGGATCAAACCCTTATCGGAGTTTGCACTCAGTGGATGGACACATCACCAAACAAAGGGAGAAGTCGTTTGGGACCCGAAAGGATGTGACCTGACATGAATCAAAGAAAAAGACGAGTAGGTGCTCATCATGAACAAGATTGAACCAGTGGAAGGTGAAGACCTACCCCTGCACCTGAACAGGAAGAACCTGTGACAACAACAAGGGTGGCGGCTGCTGTGACGACCACAGTAGCTACCACTAGATGACATCGACTGCCCTTACCAAGCAGACCACCGTGCCAACAAAGCAATCTGAGACATCAGTCAGGAGAGTTTTTACTGATATTTGAAACTTTCTGATAAACTCTAATGATCTACCTCAAGATAAGAACATTGAAAAAGCAACAGAATTAGATATATCTCATGCTTCATCAAATATGTAATATTTTATCCTTATATTTTTTATATACCAAATTTGATCTATTACTTTTATGACAATTGGAGATGTTTGGTCTAGTTAGTTTTTGTTTTTTTTATATGTTTCTGATTAGATCTTTTACTCCTATTTCACATTGGAGATGTTTGGTCTAGTTGGTTTATATGCTTCACTTTGTTTTTATTTTTTGTATTTTTTTGTTTATCATAGGTATTTTCTTTTACTATCCCAAAGTCTTATTTGTATCATTTATGTGGCTAAATAGCCCCAGAGGGGGGATTGTAGTAGTAACATAAGGCAACTGGATGCTAATGGTAGAAGAGACATATAGTCTGACAATTCCAATAAGACACATACTAGAGAAATATGCCTAAGACAATTGGACACATTAATGAAAGGGGGAGACACATGGTCTGCTGACCTGACACACTAATGATAAAAAGGACCCATAGTCAGCTCCTTCTAAAAAGAAGGCGTATAGTACAGAATCTGCTGATTCCAATAAAGGCAAACTGAACAAAGAGTACATTGACACATTATGCTGACACACTAAAGATAGAGGGATCCATAGTCAGCTGCTTCTAAACAGAGGTTTATAAGACAGAATCTGCTGATTCCAATAAAGGCAAACAAAACAAAGAGTACATTGACACATTATGCTGACACACTAGGATGGAGGGTCCGGCCACCATTGTAGTCTAGCTGAGAGCAGATGTGGGCGTTATTGGGCGTGAACAAGCGGGAAGCTTGAACTAGAGGATAGTGGTGGCGAATGACTTGAGAAGGGAGACTTCATTTGCATAAGGGATGGACATAGTGCTATGTGTGTATAAATATAGGAGCTAAGGCTCTGGGAGAGGGGGGTTCCGCGGTGGGTGTTCCGCGGTGTGTGTGCCGCGGGGTGTGTTCCGCGGACATTCCAGATTGTGATACAATTTGTATTAAAAATCTTATTTGAGTTCACAAAGTTCTTGTAAGAGTTATATTTGAAGTGATTTTCTACGACACTTCTAACCCTAATTGTATCACTAACCCTAAAATAGACTTTTTCCTTGTCGGGACCAGCGAAATGTTCCCACTTGTCTGAATTTTTCTTGTTTTACTATCTGGTCCCCATGAGGACCGGTAAACCAAAAACATGGATGCACACAAACACACACACACACACACACACACACACACACACACACACACACACACACACACACACACACACACACACACACACACACACACACACAGTATCACATACACACAAACACACCCACACACAGTATCACATACACATTTGTATCTTTTTCACAAAAAATACTTTTGATTGATACTTTCCGTTGAAGGCTAGATTAGCCATTATACCAGACTCCTCCCTCTTCCTCCGTCCCAATTAAATAAATATAATAATCGCCATGATGGCACCCAGAATCCGCACCTCACATGTAACATAATTCTACATCATGGCTTGGCACTGCTAATACTGGTCTAATGTTATCCATCACTAAAGGGTATCAAACCTGGGTACTTCAGACACTAAAGGGTATCAAACCTAGCATTCACTTCTGTCATCATGAAGTGCTTTGAGAGGCTAGTCAAGGATCATATCACCTCCACATTACCTGTCACCCTAGACACACTTAAATTTGCTTACCGCTCCAATAGGTACACAGACGATGCAATCACCATAACACTGCACATTGCCCTATCCCATCTGGACAAGAGGATTACCTATGGAAGAATGCTGTTCATTGACTATAGCTCAGCATTCAACACCATAGTACCCTCCAAGCTCATCATTAAGCTAGAGGCCCTGGGTCTCAACCCCGCCCTGTTTAATTGGGTCCTGGACTTCCTGATGGGCTGCCCCCAGGTGGTGACGGTAGGAAACAACATCTCCAATTCGCTGATCCTCAACACTGGGGCCCCACAGGGGTGCGTGCTCAGCCCTCTCCTGTACTCCCTGTTCAGCCATGACTGTGTGGCCATGCACGCCTCCAACTCAATCATCAAGTTTGCAGACAACACAACAGTAGTAGGCTTGATCACCAACAACGACGAGACAGCCTATAGGGAGGAGGTGAGGTCACCCGGAGTGTGGTGTCAGCAAAACAACCTGATACTCGACGTCAACAAAACAAAGGAGATGATAGTGGACTTCAGGAGACAGCAGAGGGAGCACCCCCCTATCCACATGGACAGGACAGCAGTGGAGAAGGTGGAAAGTTTTAAGTTTCTCGGCATACACATCACAGACAAACTGAAATGGTCCACCCAGACAGACAGTGTGGTGAAGAAGGTGCAACAGCGCCTCTTCAACCTCAGGAGGCTGAAGAAATTTGGCTTGTCACCTAAAACCCTCACAAACATTTACAGATGCACAATTGAGAGCATCCTGTCGGGCTGCATCACCGCCTGGTATGGCAACTGCACCGCCCACAACCGCAGGGCTCTCCAGAGGGTGGTGTGGTCTGCACAAAGCATCACCGGGGCCAAACTACCTGCCCTCCAGGACAACTACAGCACCCGATGTCACAGGAAGGCCAAAAAGATCATCAAGGACAACAACCACCCGAGCCACTGCCTGTTCACCCAGCTACCATCCAGAAGGCGAGGTCAGTACAGGTGCATCAAAGCTGGGACCATGAGACTGAAAAACAGCTTTTATCTCAAGGCCATCAGACTGTTAAACACTAACACAGAGAGGCTGCTGCCTACATACAGACTTGAAATCATTGGCCACTTTAATAAATGGATCACTAGTCACTTTAATAATACCACTTTAATAATGTTTACATATCTTGCAATCCTCATCTCATATGTATATACTGTATTTGTCATTTTCTGACCATAGTTCTTGTGTGTTACTTGTTTTAGTGTTGGTCAGGACGTGAGCTGGGTGGGCATTCTATGTTGTGTGTCTAGTTTGTCTGTTTCTATGTTTGGTCTAATATGGTTCTCAATCAGAGGCAGGTGTTTTGTGTTGTCTCTGATTGGGAATCATATTTAGGTGGCTTGTTTTGTGTTGGGATTTTGTGGGTGGTTGTTTCCTGTCTTTGTGTTTTCTCTGCACCTGTCACGTTCCTGACCTATTTTATGTTATTTCTTGTATATGTTTAGTTGGTCAGGGCGTGAGTTGGGGTGGGCATTGTATGTTTTGTGTTTAGATCACTGTTAATCAGCCTTATATGGTTCTCAATCAGAGACAGGTGGTTTACGTTTTCCTCTGATTGGGAACCATATATAGGCTGGCTGTTCACAATGTTTGTTTGTGGGTGATTGTCTCCTGTGTTTGTGTCTGCGCACCACACGGGATTGTTTCGGTGTTATTTCGTTTGATGTAGTCTGTTTCCTGCTCGTGAGTTCTTCGTGTCTTTTATTGTAAGTTCCATGTTCAGGTTTCGTCTACGTTGTCCGTTTGTTATTTTGTATTTCTGAAGTCTAGTTCGTGTCAGTGTTCGTCTGTTTTTTCAATAAATCATTATGTCATCACACCTCGCTGCGCATTGGTCTACCGATCCTTCTCTCCTCTCCTCGTCCGAGGAAGAGGAAGACGACACCCGTTACAGAATCACCCACCAACCGAGGACCAAGCGGCGGAGGAGAGCTCAACAGAGCAATCAGGACTCGTGGACTTGGGAACAGATCTTGGAAGGAAAGGGACACTGGGCGCACATTGGGGAATATCGCCGCGCTCGTGAGGAAATGGAGGCAGCGAGAGCCCAACAGCGGTGGTATGAGGAGGCAGCACGTAAGAGAGGCTGGAAGCCCGAGAGGCTCACCCAAAAATTTATTGGGGGGGGGCTAAAGGGGAGTGTGGCGAAGCCGGGTTGGATACCTGAGCCAACTCCCCGGGCTTGCCGTGGAGTGAGAGAGCGTCGTACTGGTCAGACACCGTGTTATGCGGTAAAGCGCACGGTGTCCCCAGTACGCGTGCTTAGCCCAGTGCGGGCTATTCCACCTTGCCGCACTGGGAGGGCTAGGTTGGGCATCGAGCCGAGTGCCATGAAGCCGGCCCAACGTATCTGGTCTCCAGTACGTCTCCTCGGGCCGGCGTACATGGCACCAGCCTTACAGGTGGTGTCCCCGGTTCGCCTGCATAGCCCAGTGCGGGCTATTCCACCTCGCCGCACTGGCAGGGCTACGGGGACCATTCAACCTGGTAAGGTTGGGGAGGCTCGGTGCTCAAGAGCACGTGTCCTCCTTCACGGTCCGGTATATCCGGCGCCACCTTCCCACCCCAGCTCAGTACCACCAGTGCCTACACCACGCACCAGGCTTCCAGTGCATCTCCAGAGCCCTGTTCCTCCTCCACACACTCTCCCTATGGTGCGTGTCTCCAGCCCAGTGCCTCCAGTTCCGGCACCACGCACCAAGCCTCCTGTGCGTCTCCAGAGCCCTGTACGCACTGTTCCTTCTCCCCGCACTCGCCCTGAGGTGCGTGCCCTCAGCCCGGTACCTCCAGTTCCGGTACCACGCACCAGGCCTAGAGTGCGCCACGAGAGTCCAGTGTGCCCTGTTGTTGTTCCCCGCACTCGCCCTGAGGTGCGTGTCCTTAGCCCGGTACCTCCAGTTCCGGTACCACGCACCAGGCCTATAGTGCGTCTCAGCCGGCCAGAGTCTGCCGTCTGCCCAGCGGCGCCTGAACTGCCCGTCTGCCCAGCGGCGCCTGAACTGCCCGTCTGCCCAGCGGTGCCTGAACTGCCCGTCTGCCCAGCGGCGCCTGAACTGCCCGTCTGCCCAGCGGCGCCTGAACTGCCCGTCTGCCATACGCCGTCTGAACTGTCCGTCTGCCATGAGCCTGCAAAGCCGCCCGTCTGCCATGAGCCTGCAAAGCCGCCCGTCTGCCATGAGCCTACAGAGCCGTCCGCCAGACAGGAGCCGCTAGAGCCGTCCGCCAGACAGGAGCCGCTAGAGCCTTCCGCCAGACCGGATCAGCCAGAGCCTTCCGCCAGACCGGATCAGCCAGAGCCTTCCGCCAGACCGGATCAGCCAGAGCCTTCCGCCAGACCGGATCAGCCAGAGCCTTCCGCCAGACCGGATCAGCCAGAGCCTTCCGCCAGACCGGATCAGCCAGAGCCTTCCGCCAGACCGGATCAGCCAGAGCCTTCAGCCAGCCATGACCGTCCAGAGCCGTCAGCGAGCCATGACCGTCCAGAGCCGTCAGCGAGCCATGACCGTCCAGAGCCGTCAGCGAGCCATGACCGTCCAGAGCCGTCAGCGAGCCATGACCGTCCAGAGCCGTCAGCGAGCCATGACCGTCCAGAGCCGTCAGCCAGCCATGACCGTCCAGAGCCGTCAACCAGCCAAGAGCGTCCAGAGCCAGCCAGCCAGGATCCGCCAGTCATTCTGGTGTTGCCCCTCATTCTGGTGTTGCCCCTCATTCTGGTGTTGCCCCTCATTCCGGTGTTGCCCCTCATTCCGGTGCTGCTCCTTATCCTGGAGATGCCCCTTAATTTAGGTGGGGTTATTTGGAGGGTGGTCATTGTGGGGAGGCTACAGAAGCGGGGATTGATTATGGTGGGGTGGGAACCACGCCCGGAGCCTAAGCCACCACCGTGGTCAGATGCCCACCCAGACCCTCCCCTAGACTTTTGGTGGTGCGTTCGGAGTACCACCTTGAGGGGGGGGTTATGTCACGTTCCTGACCTATTTTATGTTATTTCTTGTATATGTTTAGTTGGTCAGGGCGTGAGTTGGGGTGGGCATTGTATGTTTTGTGTTTAGATCACTGTTAATCAGCCTTATATGGTTCTCAATCAGAGACAGGTGGTTTACGTTTTCCTCTGATTGGGAACCATATATAGGCTGGCTGTTCACAATGTTTGTTTGTGGGTGATTGTCTCCTGTGTTTGTGTCTGCGCACCACACGGGATTGTTTCGGTGTTATTTCGTTTGATGTAGTCTGTTTCCTGCTCGTGAGTTCTTCGTGTCTTTTATTGTAAGTTCCATGTTCAGGTTTCGTCTACGTTGTCCGTTTGTTATTTTGTATTTCTGAAGTCTAGTTCGTGTCAGTGTTCGTCTGTTTTTTCAATAAATCATTATGTCATCACACCTCGCTGCGCATTGGTCTACCGATCCTTCTCTCCTCTCCTCGTCCGAGGAAGAGGAAGACGACACCCGTTACAGCACCAGATAGGGCTGTATCGGTTTACCACATTTGTTATTTTGTATTGTTGTAAGTGTTCACGTTATTTGTAATTAAACATGTTAAGCACTGGCTACGCTGCGTGTTGGTCCGATCCCTGCTACACCTTCTCTTCTCGTGAAGAGGAGGAAGGCTGCCGTTACAGAACCACCCACCAAACTCGGACCAAGCAGCGTAGTAACGGGCAGCAGCGACAGCAGCAGCAGCAGCGAGTTCAGGAATGGACATGGGAGGAAGAGCTGGACGGTAAAGGACCCTGGGCAGAGCCAGAGGAATATCGCCGCCCCAAAGTAGAGCTGGAGGCAGCAAAAGCGGAGAGGCGGCGTTTTGAGGAGCTAGCTCGGCAGCGTGAGCAGGATCTGGGTTATACCACTTGGGAGTAAATAGACAGGTGGTCGGTCGACCCAGGGAGAGTGCCGGAGCCCGCCTGGGATTCTATGGAGAAATGTGCGGAGGGATACCGGCGAATGAGGTTGGCACGGCAGAGAGGCTCCCCCAAAAATGTATTGGGGGGGGAACACGGGGTGTATAGCTGGGTCAAGTAGGAGACTAGAGCCAACTCCCCCTGCTTACCGTAAGGAGCCAAGGATGGAACCAGAGCCGGTCAGGGCGGTATTGGAGGTGAGCGAAGTAGAGACTGTGAAGGATCTAATGGGGAAATTGGAGGAGAGAGTTATGAAGGAGGTGTTGTGTTGGTGTTTGAGGCACGACATCCGCCCGACGGAGCGTGTGGGGGACTTGATGTCACCTGAGTCAGCTCTCCATACTCGTCCTGAGGTGCGTGCTAGCAGTCTGATGAAGACTGTGCCAGCACCATGCACCAGGCCTCCTGTGCGCCTCCCTAGCCCTGCACGTCCTGTGCCAGCTCAGCGCACCAGCTCTCCTGTGGCAGCCCCACGCACCAGCTCTCCTGTGGCAGCCCCTCGCACTCGCCCAGTAGTGCGTGGCACCAGCCCAGTACCACCAGTGCCAACACCACGCACCAGGCTTCCTGTGCGTCTCCAGAGTCCAGTACGCCCTGTTCCTCCTCCACGCAGTCTCCCTGTGGTGCGTGTCTCCAGCCCGGTACCACCAGTTCCGGCACCACGCACCAAGCCTACTGTGCGTATCCAGAGCCCTGTACGCACTGTTGTTTCTCCCCGCACTAGCCTTGAGGTGCGTAGCTACAGCCCGGTACCACCAGTTCCGGCACCACGCACCAGGCCTATAGTGCGCCTTGAGAGTCCAGTGTGCCCTGTTCCTGCTCCCCGCACTAGCCTAGTGGTGCGTGTCTCCAGTCCGGTACCACCAGTTCCGGCACCACGCACCAGGCCTACTGTGCGCCTCAGCAGGTCAGAGTCGGCCGTCTGCCCAGCGCCATCTGAGCTGCCTGCCTGCCCAGCGCCATCTGAGCTGCCTGCCTGCCCAGCGCCATCTGCGCTGCCTGCCTGCCCAGCGACATCTGAGCTGCCTGCCCAGTGCCATCTGAGCTGCCTGCCCAGTGCCATCTGAGCTGCCTGCCTGCCCAGCGCCATCTGAACTGCCTGCCTGCCTGCCCAGCGCCATCTGAGCTGCCTGCCTGCCCAGCGCCATCTGAGCTGCCTGCCTGCCCAGCGCCATCTGAGCTGCTTGCCTGCCCAGCGCCAGCTGAGCTGCCTGCCTGCCCAGCGCCATCTGAGCTGCCTGCCTGCCCAGCGCCATCTGAGCCATCCGTCTGTCCCGAGCCGTCAGAGCCGCCCGTCTGTCCCGAGCCGTCAGAGCCGCCCGTCTGTCCCGAGCCGTTAGAGCCGCCCGTCAGTCAGGAGCCGCTAGAGCCGTCCGTCAGTCAGGAGCCGCCAGAGCCGCCCGCCAGTCAGGAGCTGCCAGAGCCGCCAGCCAGTCAGGAGCTGCCAGAGCCACCTGCCAGTCAGGAGCTGCTAGAGCCGCCCGCCAGTCAGGAGCTGATAGAGCCGCTCGTCAGTCAGGAGCTGCCAGAGCCGCCCGCCAGTCAGGAGCTGCCGGAGCCGCCCGCCAGTCAGGAGCGACCAGAGTCGCCCGCCAGTCATGAGTCGCCCCCCAGTCATGAGCTGCCCGCCAGTCATGAGCTGCCCTGCAGTCATGAGCTGCCCTCCAGTCATGAGCTGCCCTCCAGTCATGAGCTGCCCTCCAGTCCGGAGCTGCCATTCAGTCCGGAGCTGCCATTAGTCCGGAGCTGCCATTATTCCGGAGCTGCCTCTCTGTCCGGAGCTGCCCTTCAGTCCGGAGCTGCCTCTCTGTCTTAAGCTACCTCTCTGTCTTAAGCTACCTCTCTGTCATAAGCTACCTCTCTGTCATGAGCTGTCCCTCAGTCCGGAGGAGTTTCCTCAGTCTAGTGGGGACCTTTGTGAAGGTTCCTAGGCCAAGGTCGGCGGCGAGGGTCGCCACTCAAAGAACGCTAAGGAGGGGGACAAAGACAATGGTGGAGTGGGATCCTCGTCCAGCGCCGGAGCCGCCACCGCGGACAGATGCCCACCCAGACCCTCCCCTAGAGTTTTAGGTGGTGCGTTCGGAGTCCGCACCTCAGGAGGGGGGTACTGTCACGTTCTGACCATAGTTCTTGTGTGTTACTTGTTTTAGTGTTGGTCAGGACGTGAGCTGGGTGGGCATTCTATGTTGTGTGTCTAGTTTGTCTGTTTCTATGTTTGGCCTAATATGGTTCTCAATCAGAGGCAGGTGTTTTGTGTTGTCTCTGATTGGGAATCATATTTAGGTGGCTTGTTTTGTGTTGGGATTTTGTGGGTGGTTGTTTCCTGTCTTTGTGTTTTCTCTGCACCAGATAGGGCTGTATCGGTTTGCCACATTTGTTATTTTGTATTGTTGTAAGTGTTCACGTTATTCGTAATTAAACATGTTGAGCACTGGCTACGCTGCGTGTTGGTCCGATCCCTACACCTTCTCTTCTCGTGAAGAGGAGGAAGGCTGCCGTTACAGTATTTTATACCATATATTGCATCTGGCCTATACCGCTCTGTCATTGCTCATCCATATATTTATATGTATATATTCTTATTCCATTCCTTTACTTAGATTTGTGTGTATTAGGTAGTTGTTGTGGAATTGTTATATTACATGTTAGATATTGCTGCACTGTCGGAACTAGAAGCACAAGCATTTCGCTACACTCCCAATAACATCTGCTAACCATGTGTATGTGACCCATAACATTTGATTTGATTTGATTTATTGACACATCTGTTAACAACTCTGTTGTTATGAAATATAATCCACCCACAACATTTCTTTAAAATCCAGTCAAATATTTGGTTGTATATCAACAAATCTCCCTCTTTAAGGTCATATTTAATCCTTCCATGGGAAGAACAGTAAAACATCTCACTTGAATAAAAACAACATTCCAACAATATGTCCGTCCCTAACCTGATCCCAGATCTGTTAGTGCTGTCTTGCACACTCCTTTGGTCATTGTGGTGTAATAAGTGATGACAATGGCCATAGGAGTTGGCAAGACAGCACAAACAGATCTGGGACCAGGCTAGTTCATACCGTGAACAACAATGAACTCCCAATGACATCATGCACTGAAATTCAAAAGTCACTATTTTAGCATGGGGAACTTCTAACAAAACGCATTGTATCTACCATGGTGGAGCATTTTAACGGCATGTTCTGGACAACTTTTATGGTTTGGGCAGTGTTTCCATCATGACTCCCCTGTCGACCCCCTCTTACAACACTGTGTTGACAACTCATGGGACGCTGCTCTCCAAGTTAATAAAGAGAGCTGTATATCTGGTGACCTACAGCAAGTTACTGCCATCTAAATAACACTACATTACCACAAAGAGGTGTGAATATCAGACCATGTTGCTCAAACTGGGAAATCTAATGTATTTAAGATATAGGCAAATCCAGCTAAAATTCACATGAAGTTGGTGTTTGGATATATCTGAAATGTTTTATTTTTTTACCCCTTTTTCATGGTATCCAATTGGTAGTTACAATCTTGTCTCATCGCTGCAACTCCCGTATGGACTCGGGCGAGAGCCATGCATCCTCCGAAACACATCCCAACCAAGCCGCACTGCTTCTTGACACAATGCCCACTTAACACGGAAGCCAGCCGCACCAATGTGTCGGAGGAAACACCATACACCGGGCGACCGTGTCAGCGTGCACTGCGCCCAGCCCGCCACAGGAGTCACTAGTGCACAATGGGACAAGGACAAATCTGCCAGCCAAGCCCTCCCCTAACCCAGATGACGCTGGGCCAATTGTGCACCGCACAATGGGTCTCCCGGTCGCGGCCGGCTGCGACAGAGCCTGGACTCGAACCCAGAATCTCTAGTGGCACAGCTACCACTGTGATGCAGTGTCTTAGACGTCTGTGCCACTTGGGAGGCTGTTTGGCTATATCTAACTGAAGGTAATACCTTCAAGGTATATGCGACTAATGGTTGTCACACTTTATTTGGATAGTCCCCTGTAGTTGATCTACATTAATGACAAATAAATGTCTTAATCAGGGGCTCACCTTCTGACCGTGTATTCAATGTGATTCTGTTCTTTCAGAAGGATTTAATTTAACATACTCTAGAACAGTGTTCTCAACCTGGGATACCTGGCTGGCCTATCCACAGAGAGTAGGCTACCTGGGAAGACTCATAAAAACATAGACCACTAATGGTCAGTTGCACATGAGAATGCACTTGTGATTGGCCGTTCAGTAAACAAAGGAAGTTGCGAACCACTGCTCTGAACAACGTGATATACTACTTTGTATACAATGTCAGGTCAGCTATGGCATAAAGATATTTTTGCAAAGCACAGCAGATCTTGCAAAATCATATGTTTCACAATGCCTGCCATCCTCGCCAAATGTAATTTACTGGTGTGACTCAATGGCTGGCGTAGCCTGCATTAAGGGGCAATTTGCGGGGAACACAAAAGGCAACAATTTGACTTAATCTAATTTTGTTGCATGGTTCAAGTCTTAGTTTTGGAGTTTTTTCATACTTGCATGATGATGAGTTTACCAAAATATCCACACGTGTTGTGTCTTCACATGTCACTCTCTCTAATAGCCTGGTTACATCAGACTGAACGAGTGAAACAATGGTGGACTCAGCGTTCAGTCTGGTTTAACCAGGCTATTAGAGAGAGTGACATCTGCTGCCTTGAAGTCAGCACGAAGTCCCAGCGTTCCCTGTTGTGGAATCTCCTCTGGTTTCACACTAACCCAGTTCCTGTTAAAAGCAGACATAGACTTAGAAAAACAGAGAGAGAGAGAGACTGAATGAGAGAAAGCGAGAAGGGAGTGAGAGAGAAAGACTGCTGATGAGATGTTTGCTCAGATCACAGTTCCTCTGTTTCCCACTTTAAAATGTGGATCTCTGCAGTCCACTAAAAAGACATGTGACTGGTGGACTCCAGCTGTTAATTGGCTGTGCCAATGGGAGTTGTTTCAATACAAGTAACTAGGGTAAAAGATGAAAACTACCACCAGGCAACTGTTACGATTCCCGACTCTCTCTCTTTGATGTAGTTATTATCTTTATGACACTAGTATAATAGTATAAACACATCTGCCATAGAGACAATTCTTTTTGCTGCCCTGCCGTCAGTTTGTGAAATACAGTTGAAGTCGGAAGTTTACATACACTTAGGTTGGAGTCATTAAAACTTGTTTTTCAACCACTCCACAAGTTTCTTGTTAACAAACTATAGTTTTGGAAAGTCGGTTAGGACATCTACTTTGTGCATGACACAAGTAATATTTCCAACAATTGTTTACAGACAGATTATTTCACTTATAATTTACTGTATCACAATTCCAGTGGGTCAGAAGTTTACATACACTAAGTTGACTGTACCTTTAATTAAACAGCTTGGAAAATTCTCGAAAATAATGTTATGGCTTTAGAAGCTTCTGATTGGCTAATTGACATCATTTGAGTCAATTGGAGGTGTACCTGTGGATATATTTCAAGACCTACCTTCAAACTCAGTACCTCTTTGCTTGACATCATGGGAAAATAAAAAGAAGAAAAACAATACAAAAATAAATAAATTGTAGACCTCCACAAGCCTGGTTCATCCTTGGGAGCAGGTACCACGTTCATCTGTACAAACAATAGTACGCAAGTATAAACACCATAGGACCATGCAGCCGTTATACCGCTCAGGAAGGAGACGCGTTCTGTCTCCTAGAGACGAACATGCTTTGGTGCGAAAAGTGCAAATCAATCCCAGAACAACAGCAAAGGACCTTGTGAAGATGCAGGAGGAAACAGATACAAAAGTATCTATATCCACAGTAAAACAAGTCCTATATCGACATAACCTGAAAGGCCACTCAGCAAGGAAGAAGTTACTGCTCCTAAACCGCCATAAAAAAGCCAGACTACGGTTTGCAACTGCACATGGGGACAAAGATGGTACTTTTTGGAGAAATGTCCTCTGGTCTGATGAAACAAAAATAGAACTGTTTGCCCATAATGACCATCGTTATGTTTGGAGGAAAAGGGGGGAGGCTTGCAAGCCGAAGAACACCATCCCAACCGTGAAGCACAGGGGTGGCAGCATCATGTTGTGGGGGTGCTTTGCTGAAGGAGGGACTGGTGCACTTCACAAAATAGAGGGCATCATGAGGATGGAAAATTATGTGGATATATTGAAGCAACATCTCAAAACATCAGTCAAGAAGTTAAAGCTTGGTCGCAAATGGGTCTTCCAAATGGACAATGACCCCAAGCATACTTCCAAAGTTGTGGTAAAATGGCTTAAGGACAACAAAGTCAAGGTATTGGAGTGGCCATCACAAAGCCCTGACCTCAATTCTATAGAAAAGTTGTGGGCAGAACTGAAAAAGCGTGTGCGAGCAAGGACACCTACAAACCTGACTCAGTTACACCAGCTCTGTGAGGAGGAATGGACCAAAATTCACTTTGACAACTGCACCGGCATCAATCAATACGTTTTTACTGGCAATAATGTGTGGAAACGGCGGCAGGCATGCCAAAGACTGGCTGGATTCATATCCTTTGATTGGACTAATGTGCCTATGAACTTAAATGCTATAAACTTGAAACCAACAGTTCAAAATCAGGAATAAGACTGACAGACTTGGCCAATCTTTTTAGTTATTTACAATTTATGTCAGTAAAAAAAATATTTTTCGTTGTATTCCTGCCCTATTTGGTAAGATTCCTATTTTGTTCCTGTCAAAATAGGACAGGACGTATCCAAATCTATCTTCAATAAACACGGCGCGTTGTTTAATTAAAACTTCTTGACGCTAGGAGGCAGAATTTTTATGTTTGGAAAAATAACGTTCCCAATGTAAACGGCCTATTTCTCAGGCCCAGATGCTAGAATATGCATATAATTGACAGATTAGGATAGAAAACACTCTAAAGTTTCCAAAACTGTCAAAATATTGTCTGTGAGTATAACAGAACTGATTTTGCAGGCGAAAACCTGAGGAAATCCAACCCGGAAGTGGCTCTTATTTTGAAAAATCCCTGTTCCATTGCCTGCCTATCCTCCATTTAAAGGGATATCAACCAGATTCATTTTCCAATGGCTTCCACAGGTTGTGAACAGGCTTTAGACATAGTTTCAAGCTTTTATTCTGAAGAATGAGCGAGATTTATCAAAACGCATCAGTGAATGGCCAGGTGTCCTTTGATTAGTTCATGCGCGCGAAAGTTGTTGCTCGACATTTTCTTTCTCTCTAGTATTGATAGTTTACCATCCGGTTGAAATATGATCGATTAGTTATGTTAAAAACAACCTGAGGATTGATTATAAAAAACGTTTGACATGTTTCTACGAACTTTACGGATACTATTTGGAATTTTTGTCTTCCCTTCATGACTGCTGGATCCTGTTGATTTCTGAACATAACACGCAACCAAATGGAGGTTTTTGGATATAAAAATAATATTTATCGAACAAAAGGAACATTTATTGTTTTATTGGGAGTCTCGTGGGTGCAAACATCCGAAGGTCATCAAAGGTAAGCGATTCATTTTATTGCTTTTCGGATTTTCGTGACCAATCTACATTGCTGCTAGCTGTTCGTAATGTTTTGTCTATTGATCGATAAACTCACAAAAGCTTGGATTGCGTTCGCTGTAAAGCATATTTTCCAAAATCTGACACGATAGGTGGATTAACAACAAGCTAAGCTGTGTTTTGGTATATTTCACTTGTGATTTCATGAAAATAAATATATATATATATATATTATTTTTTTTGGCGCTCTGCAATTCAGCGGTTGTTTATGAAAATGATCCCGTTAAAGTGATCCGTGCGCCAAGAGGTTAAATCTATACCCCATCTCCACCCACCGGAAACTCCAGGAAGGAAAGTATAATAGGTGGAATATACAAGCCATTCCTTTCTGTCACTGTAGAGGGGAGTAGAAGCTAGGAGGGAACTATCCTTTCCAGACCGGAGACAGTCATTCTTGTTAGCTAGCTAGCGAGCCAGTTTTAGAGGAAGGATTCCATAAATGTTTCTCAAATTATCAGCGAATATGCTAACATTCCATTCAAGCAATGCAGTCAATCCACAGCCATACAGTACACTGGCTGAAATCAGTAGACAAGTGGTAAATGCAACAAGTAGGCCTACTGACATTGTATTGTATAATAACACTTTTGAGGGTTTATGACAGGCCCTATCACTAGGACGATACAGTGCCAAATCAAATTAAATCAAATTAAACAGCATGATCATTATACAGGTCTACCTTGTGTTGGGGACAATAAAAGGCGACTCTAAAATGTTCCGTTTTGTCACACAACACAATGCCACAGATGTCTCATTCAATTGGCATGCTGACTGCAGGAATGTCCACCGGAGCTGTTGCTAGCCGGCCTCACAACTGCAGACCACGTGTAACCACGCCAGCCCAGAACCTCCAAATCTGCTTCATCAACTGTGGTATTGTCTGAGATCAGCCATCTGGACAGCTGATGAAACTGAGGAGTATTTCTCGCTATAATAAAGCCCTTTTGTGGGGAAAAACTCATTCTGATTGGCTAAGCCTGGCTCCCAAGTGGGTGGGCCTATGCCATCCCAGGCCCACCCATGGCTGCGCCCCTGCCCACTCATGTGAAATCTATAGATTAAGGCCCAATTTATTTATTTCAATTGACTGATTTACTTATATGAACTGTAACTCAGTAAAATTGTTGAAATGATTGCATGTTGCGTTTATATTTTTGTTCAGTATTAAAAAAAGCTGAGTCAGTAAGTATTCAACCCCTTTGTCATGCCAAGCCTTAATAACTTCAGGAGCAAAAATGTGTTTAATGGTCAGATAATAAGGTGGACTAACTCTGTGTGTAATAATGGTGTTTAACATAATCTTGACTACCCCATCTCTGTACCCCACACATATAATTATCTGTAAGGTCCCTCAGTCGAGCAGTGAAACTCAAGCACAGATTCAACGTTTTCCAATGCCTCACAAAGAAGGGCACCTATTAGTAGATGTGTACAAATTAAAATAAGCAGACATTGAAGCTGTTAATTACACTTCGGATGGTATATCAATTCACCCAGTCACTACAAAGACACAGGCGTCCTTCCTAACTCAGTTGACAGAGAAGAAGGAAACAGCTCAGCGATTTCACCTTGAGGCAAATGGTGATTTTAAACCAGTTACAGAGTTTAAATGGCTGTGATTGGAGAAAACTGAGGAAGGATAAACAACATTGTAGTTCCTACACAATACTAACCTAAATGACAGAATGAAAAGAAAGAATCGTGTACAGAATAAAAATATTCCAAAGCATGCATCCTGTTTGCAGTAAGGCACTAAAGTGATACTGAAAAAATGTGGCAAAGAAATGTACTTTTTGTCCTGAATGCAACGTATGTTTGGGGCAAATCCAACACAACACATCACTTAGTACCACTCTTCATATTTTCAAGCATGGTTGGTGGCTGCATCATGTTATGGGTATGCTTGTCATCAGCAAGGACTAGGGAGTTTTTTTAGGATACAAAGAAAAGGAATAGAGCTAAACACAGGCAAAGACCTAGAGAAGAACCTGGTTCAGTCGGCTTTCCAACAGACACTGAGAGACAAATCCACCTTTCAGCAGAACTATAACCTAAAACGCAAGGGCAATTATACACTGAACATTGAATGTTTGTTTGGCCTAGTTACAGTTTACTTAAATCAGCTTGACAATCTATGGCAAAACTTGTAAATTGCTGTCTAGCAATGATCAACAACCAACTTGACAGAGCTTGAAGAATTAAAAAAACAATAATATTGTACCATTAAGGTTTGCAAAGCTCTTACACGGAATCCAAACCGGCTGTGCGCGTGCGCTATCGTGCATACATTTATTTTGTCCCCCCACACCAAACGCGATCACGACAAGCAGGTTAAAATATCAAAACAAACTCTGAACCAATTACATTAATTTGGGGACAGGTCGAAAAGCATTAAACAATTATGGTAATTTAGCTAGTTAGCTTGCACTTGCTAGCTAATTTATCTGATTTAGCTAGCTTGCTGTTGCTAGCTAATTTGTCCTTGGATATAAACATTGAGTTGTTATTTTACCTGAAATGCACAAGGTCCTCTACTCCGCCAATTAATCCACACATAAAACGGTCAACCAAATCGTTTCTAGTCATCTCTCTTCCTTCCAGGCTTTTTCTTCTCTTGACTTTATATTGCGATTGGCAACTTTCATAAATTAGGTGCATTACCGCCACTGACCTCGTTCATCTTTCAGTCACCCACATGGGTATAACCAATGAGGAGATGGCACGTGGGTACCTGCTTCTATAAACCAATGAGGAGATGGGAGAGGCATGACTTGCATCGCGATCTGCGTCAGAAATAGAACTGATTTCTATTTTAGCAATTGGCAGCAACGCAGACGCTCGTTGGCACGTGCGAGCAATGTGGGTGCAATAATTGAATAACATAGATTTCAAAATGTATTTTGCAACGCACGCGACGCGAGTGGTGTGGAGCCTGTTAGAGACTTACCCAGAAAGACTCCCAGCTGTACTTATCTAATCAAAATATATCATTGTTACATTTTCCAGACAGTCACTCACAAACTATATATAGACTACCATCGCTGTCCATGGTGCTGAAATGTCTATGCGGCTGCCTATCGAAATGGTGATAGGCTTTCTGTGGTGCCAGGGCATGTAACATGTAGCTTTGCTTTAGCTAATGGATAGCCTAAATGTGTATTGGTATAGGCTTATTTGGTCTTCATTTTGTCATGTTAACCCTAACATTTCACAAAGATATACTGTACATGGTGTCACAGGGCATCCATTTAGACTGCTGGGTGGCAGCAGTAATGTAATTACTTGCTCATTAATTAAAGTTGGAAATTAAAACATTGCAGATTGTAAAATAAATGTCTGATACAACTAATCAGCAATCAATAGATTTTTTTAATATATATTTTTTGTATACAACTGTCCTGCATAGCCTACTAAACCTGCATGGCATGAGCTGTCCTTGGGCTAGAAAGTTATGAATAAAAAGTTTTGCATAAAACCAGTCTATTAATGTCAATCTCTCTTTTTTCTATGTAGAGGCCTATAGTAGCTACAGTATGCGACTGATTGCATCGTCTTGCATTTTTGTGTGCAAATGTTTTCATCATACTGTTTTTCTATCCTGAGTATTGACAACCATGACAGTCATTCCTGAGACATTGTGCATTATATTTCCATTGTGCTGCACACACATGTTTATGTTGCAACCACACAACTCAAACGCTGGTTCACCAGTATGAACAAAATTGTAAACTGCTTTTTTTTGTTTGAGCCTTCAAGAACTGTTGTCCGCTCAAGATTATAATATGTGGCTGTCCAGTATCCAGACGACATGTCCCAGAGCTTCCTATACAGTTAATCTCTTTCCGTAACATGTTGAAGCCGGCAATTAAGGAGAATGCAAGAGGGTCAATTAAAGATGTTAACTGCTGTATTTGAAGGACCACTCCCTTTTCTGCCCAGTTTCCCTGTAACTGTCGCTTCTGTAAGGATCGACACTGGTAGACGAGAAGCAAGTACATGGAGTACACATTTAATTAACAACGGACATGAAACAGGACAGGACAGCATCTGGACATGAAAACATAACAAAATGAATGCTGACACGGGGAACCAACGGAGGAACAGACAGATATAGATGGGGCAATCAACAAGGTGAAGGAGTCCAGGTGAGTCCAATGAGCGCTGATGCGCGTAATGATGGTGCTAGGTGTGCGTAATGAAGGGCAGCCTGGCGCCCTCGAGCGCCAGAGAGGGAGAATGGGAGCAGGGGTGAAAGCTTCTGCAGAAAGATTATTTTCTAAACTAAAATTCATAAAGAACTCATAAGAAGCATTAGGCTCTCGGTTTGAGAACTCTTAAGCCACGTTTCCATTGGCACTTTGATGTCAACCCAGGTTAGGCTAGCCTTGGTGGGCTAGATCGAATTGCATTCCCACTACCTCCAGAAATTATAAATGATGTCATGTTGCTAGGTAGCCAATATCTGACTGTGCAGCTGTCTTCGATAATGTTGCTAGCTAGCAAGATGTTGAAGAATTTAATTCACCCTCACCATGCTGAAACCAACGTTACCCCATACTCCCGCCAGTGTTAGCCATGTATTTGCTAATGTTAGCTAGTGTCACGTCCGTCGTTAGAATGAGACCAAGGCGCAGCGTGGTATGCGGACATTCTCTTTTAATGAATGAACACCGAACAAACCAACAAAATCAACAAACGAAGCATGAAGCTATACAAAATAGTGCTGACAGGCAACTACACATAGTCAAGATCCCACAAACACAAATGAGGAAATGGCTACCTAAATATGATCCCCAATCAGAGACAACGATAAAAAGCTGCCTCTAATTGGGAACCATATCAGGCCACCATAGAAATACAAAAACACCTAGATGACCCACCCAAGTCACTATCACGCCCCAACCAACACAGAGAAAAAACAGCTTACTATGGTCAGGGCGTGACAATACCCCCCCCCAAAGGTGCGGATTCCGACCGCAAAACCTGACTCAATAGGGGAGAGTCCAGGTGGGCATCTATGATGGATGACGCAGGGCGTCGGGGGCGGCTCCGGTGTGGGACGAAGTACCCACTCCGCTCTCAGATACGTCTTCCTCCATGGCGGCTCTGGTGCGGGGATCATCGCCGGAAGCTCCGGACCGTGGGTCGTCGCTGGAGACACCGGACCGTGGATCGTCACCGGAGGCTCCAGACTGCGAACCCCTGCTGAAGGCTCTGAACTGCAGATTGTCGCTGGAGGCTCTGGACCGCCGACCGTCGCTGAAGGCTTCGTCGCTGGAGGCTTCGTCGCTGGAGGCACCGGACCGTGGATAATCGCCGGAGGCTCTGGACTGGGAACCACCACTGGAGGCTCCGGACTACAGATCGTCGCTGGAGGCTCTGGACTGGGAACCCCCGCTGGAGGCTCTGGACTGCAGCTCGTCGCTGAAGACTCCGGACTGGGGACTGTCGCTGGAGACTCCGGACTGCGGCCCGTCGCTGGAAACTCCGGACTGCGGACCATCGCTGAAGACTCCGGACTGCGGACCGTCGCTGGAGACTCCGGACTGCGGACCGTCGCTGGAGACTCCGGACTGCGGACCGTCGCTGGAGACTCCGGACTGCGGACCGTCGCTGGAGACTCCGGACTGCGGACCGTCGCTGGAGACTCCGGACTGCGGACCGTCGCTGGAGACTCCGGACTGCGGACCGTCCCTGGAGGTTCCGGACTGCGGACCGTCTCAGGAGGTTCCGGACTGCGGACCGTCTCAGGAGGTTCCGGACTGTGGACCGTCTCAGGAGGTTCCGGACTGCGGACCGTCTCAGGAGGTTCCAGACTGTGGACCGTCTCAGGAGGTTCCGGACTGTAGAACGTCTCAGGAGGTTCCGGACTGTAGACCGTCTCAGGAGGTTCCGGACTGTGGACCGTCGTTGGAGGTTCTGGACTGTGGCCCGTCGTTGGAGGTTCCGGACTGTGGCCCGTCGCCGGAAGCTCTGGACTGTGGAGGCGCACTGGAGACCTGATGCGTGGGACCGGTACAGGTGGCACCGGGCTGATGGCACGCACCTCAGCACGCTCGCTCTGCAGCGCTCTCAACGCCAGCACCTCTCTCCGGAATCTTGTGTCGAGCTCTTCACTCGACTCCCTGACTGGCTCTGGTTCACTCCTCGGCTCCGCCGACTGCCCCCCCAAAAGGTTTTCTTGGGGTTTCTGTGGCCTTCCTCCCCGACGTCGTTGCTGTCCTCTCAAGCTCCTAATCGACTCCCGCCAAGGAAGGCAATCCTGTCCTGCCAGGATTTCCTCCCAAGTCCAGGATCCCTTCCCATCCAGGATCTCTTCCCAAGTCCAGGATACTTCCTCCTCCTGGGCACGCTGCTTGGTCCTTTGTTGGTGGGATCTTCTGTCACGTCCGTTGTTAGAATGAGACCAAGGCGCAGCGTTGTATGCGTACATTCTCTTTTAATGAATGAACACCGAACAAACCAACAAAATCAACAAACGAAACGTGAAGCTATACAAAATAGTGCTGACAAGCAACTACACATAGTCAAGATCCCACAAACACAAATGAGGCAATGGCTACCTAATTATGATCCCCAATCAGAGACAACGATAAACAGCTGCCTCTGATTGGGAACCATATCAGGCCACCATAGAAATACAAAAACACCTAGATGACCCACCCAAGTCACTATCACGCCCCAACCAACACAGAGAAAAAACAGCTTACTATGGTCAGGGCGTGACAGCTAGCTAGCTAAACTGTTAGTTAGCATAATTACTAGCATAACAGGCTAGCTAGCTAGCTAGCTAAATTCCTACCTTGCTTGCCATGGTATTAGCTATTAGCTAGCTAGCTAACCAAGCAAACCAAACAACAGGTTTGATATGATGTAGCTAGCTAGCTTTCAATGCTATAACCTGCCCAGGGACTGCGGTTGAAAATTAGACGGCTGGCTAAAACCGGCACTTTTACTGAAATGTTGATTAATGTTCACTGTCCCTGTAAAAAATAAAATATATAAACTCATAAACACAATGCGACCTGGCCAGCAAAAATTCCTGCTAGCTCATGTTAGCTAGCTAGCTAGCTTGTTTCAACTCTGATTTGCAAGCTAACTTTGGGTAGCTACTTAGCATTCAGGGGCTGACTGTTCTCATAAAAGTTTGTGTAGTGCAAAAATAAATTAAGGATCCAGCTATGGCGGTAATTCGTGTCATGTCTGACTACAGCAGTATTGCTTGTCCATGTGCTAGCTAAAAGCAACAGGCCCATACGAGCTAGCTGTGGTGTCAGCCTCCAGCAGTGATCAGTTGGTGGTTGGATAGCAACGACGTCACCAGCCCAAATTCTAATCGAGCTGGCACCAGTTGTGGAACTGGGCTGTACTAGCCTGGGATTCCCTCAATCCAGCTCGATTTTTGAGAATTCCATTCGAGCCAGCTCGAATTTGACCCTAATTTAGCCCTAATTTTAAGTGCCAGTGGAAATGGGAGTTTAGATAGAGATTCTTGCCTGGGTTTGTTTACATAATATCTTGCCTGAGTTTGTTTACATAATGTCTTGCCTGGGTTTGTTTTGTCGCCCCGACATTTTGATATTTCTTAAACACAAATCAAGTAAATTAGACTTACTGAGTCTGGCTTTAACATTACGGGTGTGTTTGTAAATTCACTCTGGCGTAACAGAGTGCGCTCAGAGTGCGCACTGGGGATTTATACATTCAGAGCGTTGTTGTAGGGTTGATCTGACCGTTCTGACCTCACAATAGCAACCAAGCACCCAAACTAACTGGCTAAATTTGGCTAGCTTGCTAGCTCCTTCCAAACACAAATGAGAGAACACTTCACTCTGAACATTTTACTCGCCCTAGCAGAGCTGGTTAGAGTGTTTTCATGTTATCAAGAGAGTTAGTGAATGTAAATGTGTGTATGGCAACAATTTATACTTTTTTTAGCCAATGTTTAGGCCTACTTACAACTGTCATAACAACAGAGTTTAGGGACGTTCATAAATTCTTTAATTTTTCTGTGCTCTGGCACTGTCAAATCAGAGTGCTCTGATTGGAGTAGATTAGGCCTACCAGGGTGAATTTACAAACACTGATTTTACTTAAACAATTTCTGATATATCACATGCATAAATAAAAGTGCGGCATGTGGTATATCAGAAATTATGTTATAGAATTATTGTAAACCTAAAATATTGTCATATAATTATATCTAGCCTACACATTATAAGGGTTTAATACCAATTTTCTGTAGCCTATAAATAGCCTCTAAAATATATGTAAACAGACTATAAATGTCTAAATGTTATATGTGCTTGCCTTGACAATAGTTAAAATTCCGAGCTATTAATTAAACCAAAAGAAAAACGTGTGCGTAAAAGTTTTGGGAACGTTTTGAAAACGCTGGACTGCAAAGACTAGAGAGGGGATTTTGTTTTCATTTACAGCCACATAGGAAGCGTAACAAAGCATCAAAGTCTTTCAGCATCCTGTGCGAAGCCACAGAAATACGTGGGTAGTGTGTGCTTCATACAGTCCTCGCGACCAAGCGCTTTGCTCTCCCAAAACTAAAAGCAAGGCGCGCCTAACATCCCACCTCGCTATAAGCCTAACATCCCACCTCGCTATAACTTTCTCTCTATCAATAACTCCTCCCCGAAACCGGATTCCGTTCTGATTTTGCTAATGAAGTGGGCTTGATAGAGAAGTGGGATTGGGGCACGAGAGAGCGCGAGGGAGGGGGTCACGGGTGGATGGTAACTGCCGCTCTAACAGGTACGAGCAAATTACGCTATCAGAAAGGAATTATGTAGTTCCGCCTCAGCAACGGTTCCTAACATTTCATACTTAAACGTGACTGACAGGGGTAGTGAGAAGTAAGTATATAAGAGGGAGGGAGACTAGTGATTAAGACACTATCGCTCAAGTCCTCCCTGCGTAATGTGGATCTAGTGAAGTAAACTAAGCGCACTTTACATTTTATGCACCGGTTTATAGCAGTTTTTCCGTTTTCATTCTACTATTCATACTTATTAGAATAATATATATTGTTATTACCTCCTTTTTCATTGGATATCTAACATATTTTTTTAAAGGGGGATTTGCACTTTCACCAGGTAAGTTGTTGCATTCAAGTTTACTGCTAGTCAAAATCATTTAGTCAAAGAATGATTAATATATAAACCTATATTCTGTTATTAGATTCATTCGTTTTGGTTAACATTATGCATTTGTAGAAATTGTTTTAGAAGTAGTGTATTCTCTTTTCCCAATAGCCTAAATACTATATGTGCACGTTGTAAGGTGCTTAATTGGTGTATCTTCCTAGATAACTCTGTGTTCGTTTTGGAGACAGTAGTTAGGCTGCTTTACAGCGTTGCTATAGTTGAAGCAGATCTGTGGATTTTACATTGGGGGATGTAATGGCATGGCTGAGAGCTTCAGTATTCACAGTTGCAATGAACTTGGTGTCGCTTTGTGACAGCAGAGCAGAGAGTAAATAAAAACTAGATAGCCTATAATGGCTAGGCAACTTTATTTATGAGATGTGAAGTAAAGTTTCGTCAACTTTACTTATTATTACATTGTCATTACAATAGTGATAAAGTTAACAACTTACAATGTGCTGTTACCTTTGATGATAATCAGCTTTTGTGTCTCTTGTGTTTTGAAGGAGATATGATACTCAGGAGAAGTCTCAACCTGCTGCCCATTTTATTACTTTGCTCCTCAGCGCTACCTCAAGGTAAATCTACTTATGCATAAAGTTTATTCGCCTTATCATCATCATTATTCTATCCACTATTCAATTACATTTGTATTGATAAATAAGTGTGATGTTTGTGTGGCTTGCGCAGATGCTGTAGGTTTTAGTGTAACTAGATGTAAAAAATTTGCCAGGGCTCTCCACCCCTGTTCTGTTCTTGGAGTGGTACTGTGCTGTTGGTTTTTTAGTTACAACTCTAATCTCGCGCACCTGATTCTAATAATTTGCTGGTTGATAAGCTAAATCAAGTTAGTTACAACTGGGGTTGGAACGAAAACCTACAGGAGGGTTACTCTCCAGGAACAGGGTTGGAGAGCCCTGTTATAGACCTAGTTAAAATCAGTTGATCAGATTTTCGTAAAGAATGCCATGCTGTTTCATCAAGCTAATTGGCTGTACACGTTCTCCTCTCCTTACCTATCCCCTGTATGACTCATGGAAGATGGTGAGGTTACAATGGATGACGACACAACGTTTGACCTGTTTGATATTAGCGGTATCACGCGCAAGACTCTGGGCGCCAAGCAATTCCGCGGCCAAGACACGGACAACCCCGCTTACCGCTTCATCCGCTTCGACCATTTGCCCTCTGTGAGCGCGCCCGTGCTCAAACAGATGCTTCTGCAAATCCAGAACAACGAGGGCTTCGTGTTCGTGGCCAGCATGCGCCAGGACCGCGGCTCGCGGGGAACCCTCATCGCATTGGAAGGCGCCAACGGCCAGCGGCAGTTTGAAATCGTCTCCAACGGTCGTGCCAACACGCTGGACCTTGTCTACTGGGTGGACGGCTCTCAAAATGTTGTCTCCTTCGAGGATGTTGACCTGTCTGACTCGCAGTGGAAGAATATCACACTTCATGTTCATGGCGAAAATGCAAATCTGTTTGTGGGCTGCAGTCTCATCGACAGCTTCATCTTGGATGAGCCTTTCTACGAGCACCTGCAGGCAGAGGATAGCCGAATGTTCGTCGCCAAGGGATCCATCCGCGAAAACCACTTCAGGGTAAGAATTTGTCCTGTAGAATAGACCACTATATTATGCTATTCAACTCAAGCTTGGTTCCCAGTTGTTCCCAGTAGTAAAAAAATTAAATGTA
Organism: Salvelinus alpinus; assembly: GCF_045679555.1. Lineage (NCBI taxonomy): Eukaryota > Metazoa > Chordata > Actinopteri > Salmoniformes > Salmonidae > Salvelinus > Salvelinus alpinus. Next base: position 17,773,149 of record NC_092092.1, on the reverse strand, counting down.
GGCTGTACTTTTAGACTGTATTTTTATAAGGGAGAAATGTATTTTTATACGGGAGAAATGTCAATTTTCCTTCTGCACTTTATTACTTGTGTGGTCTTCCGCAGGGTGTGCCTTTGTTAAAAATAAAAACCCTACTACACCATGTCCAAAAGTCCTAACCTACTCTTAGTATTAGTCATAATATAGGTTTAAGAAGTTAATAAACCATATAGCATTACAAAGAAGTGAACCATGTAATTATGAGAGAATATTGTTATTGACAGATTACACGGGCCTTTATGGTTTTACCGAGCCTGTCATTTTTTTACTTCTAGGCGCACTTCACGCTACACGACTCCAGACCATGTAGAAGCCAATGGCCCTCCCTTCGAGGAGGGTTCAAGGGTTCAACAAGGACCTACTGGAAATGTGGCATGAAGTGCATCCAAAACGGCAATCTTTTTTTTTGTAGAGAAAAGTAGTGCACTAGATATAGGGAATAGGATTCCATTTCAGATCTATCCCCTTGAGTCATGATGATGAGTCTAATGTTAACTGTTAAGAATAACTCATTCGGTATTAATTTACCTTGACATAGTAGCTCAAGGTAAGCGAATAACAAATAAGTTGTTCCTAGCTGCTAGTCCAATGTGACACACAACTGTCCAAGTAGTCATTGATCAATCTCTTGTCTTGTCACACAGGGCTTATTGCAGAATGTTCGCTTCATGTTCGACACATCCGTGGATGATGTTCTGAGGAACAAAGGCTGTGAAGTCACTAAGGCTGGTAAGGGTTTTTGGCTTACTTTACTGCACTGGTTGTGTTCATTAAGCACCAAATGAAAAAAAAAAAATGTTTCAAACAGGGAGGGACTACCTGGACTTGTCCAATAAAAAAGGCTCATTTTTGTTTGCCATTGCAAAAAGTTTTTGAATGTTTTCCATTGCGTGCCTTAAGAACATGCCGCTGTAGTTTGAATAGACTGAATCCTACCAATTGGGGTCAATATGATATGGATATTTATTTCAAGGACATCATCTCGAAGACCGTCTAAAATAGTGCTGTATTGTGTTACAGCAATTATTCTTTAGGCTGTGTTTACACAGAAAGCGCAATTCTGATATTAGCGGTATCACACGCAAGACTCTGGGCACCAAGCAATTCCGCGGCTGAGACACAGACTACCCCGCTTCATCCGCTTTGACCATTTACTCTCTGTGAGTGCGCCCGTGCTCAAACAGATGCTTCTGCAAATCCAGAACAACGAGAGCTTCGTGTTTGTGGCCAGAACACAATTATGGCCAAAAGAGCTGATCTGATTGGTCGAATGACCAAGTAGTCGGAAAAAAATCAGAATCGGGGTGCCTGTGTAAACGCAGCCTTATTAGCATTTCCCAAAACCGGTTTGTGCTGTACAGCAAACTGTTATGGTCTTTGTCATCCCAAGTTTGTCACGACATTGACCATATAAATGGACAAGACAGCACAAACAGATCTGGGACTGACTGAAGCTATCCCTTTTTGGGTATCTGTTGTATTGTTTTCATGCTTTGAATATTCTGATGAACCGACTTTAACTCGTCCTTCCTGACCTGCTCTGACCTCCTTTAAACTCCCTATTAAAGCTCCATCCAACGCAGATGTGACTGAACGATCCATCATTCTGCCTCATAGGCTGCATCCCAAATGGCACCCTATTCCCTATAGTGCACAACATTAGGGTGCCATTTCAGATTGCAGCCACAGTCACATGCAACCTCTTACAGCGTTGGTCTTCTGCGTTTCATTTAGATAAAACCGTAACAAATTTCCACAACAGACTCCAACCACTTAAAAATATGGAGTTTTTCTTTATTTCCATTGTGTCTGGTTCTGCTATTCTATCACTTTAATCGGTCTTTAGTTTTAGTGGGTCACAGAAAGCTTGTAGATCTGATGTGGAGATTTCTGACAGTATTACATCATGTTAGCGGAAACAGCTGTGTCAGTGTGGTTGCGTGAGGCCAACACATGTGTGTGTGTGTGTGTGTGTGTGTGTGTGTGTGTGTGTGTGTGTCTGCTGTGGTCGTCAACACAAAAGGAGATACTGTACAGATGCTTACATTTATTTCCATTGGCAGTGGAAGAAATGCCTGGGGAAGAAAAATTGAGAAAGTTAAATGCTATGCTGGAAGGAATTAAGGGAGTCACCACCGCTTTGCCCTGCATGCACACACACACACACACACACACAGACACACACACACACACACACGCACGCACGCACGCACGCACACACACACACACACACATAGTGAGGTCATGAATTGGCTGATGGGGTAGTAGCCTCTCTGCTGCTTTTGTTCACACTGGGCGTGGGGCCCTGTAATCCTCAGTAGGGGCTTTTGAGAAGATCCAGAAACCCCAGGGTGTGTGGGTGGGTGTAACCCCAGGGTGTGTGGGTGGGTGTGTGTGAATTTGTGTGCTTGTAGCTCCATTGTTGACACAAGTACCATTCGATTCTACCTGAGTGAGCACATTTTATGTTATGTCACCAAGACTTCCCATTGAGTCACTGGAAAAAGTCTAGATGCTCCTACCAGCCAAGGTCTTACCCTGGCATCAGATATCTCTAACACTAGCTCAAAAGTCACTCATAAAATCACACATAGTCATACAAAACTGCCACGTTGTACAGTTAATGAGAAGCAGTTGAAATATTGTATTTCTTCCCCTCTATCTCAGTCAAAAAGAGGAGAGGAAAGAATTGAAAGAGGAGGAAAAAGGAGTTGTGAACCAACCAGAATATCTCATCATACATGTCCTAAGTTCACGCACACACAAACATTCACACACACACACACACATATTCTTGTACAACTAACCTTGTGGGGACACACAATTCAGTCCCATTCAAAATCCTATTTTCCCTAACCCCTAACAATAAACCCTAACCTGTACTCTTACCCTTACCCTAACCTTAACCCAAAAACCAAACCTAAACCTTGCTCCTAACCCTAACCCTTAACGTAATTCTAACACTAATTCTAACCTTAACCCTAAACCCCATAGAAATAGCATTTGACATCGTGGGGACTAACAAAATGTCCCAGTTGATCATATTCTTGTTTGTTAACTATTCTTCGGAATAGTAACACTGTTAGCTGTGATCGTTTTGTTTGTCTTGTGTAGTTTCTTAATCATTGTACCTAAACTGTATGTGTAACATGTATACGCAGGGCTGTAAAAAAGACCTTGGTCTCAGTCTGTGTTCCTTGTTGAAATAAAGGTAGAATAATAACTTGGGAGGTTATTGTGGTTAAACGGGGCCAGCGTGACTGGGACCTGTCCTGATTTAGAGTCCCTAACCACCCATTAATCTCTGCTCAACTTCTGCACCTGGCACACACACACACAAACACACACACACACACACTTGGCTGGACACACTGCGTTCCTCAGGCCTTTCCTCACCAGGAACCCCAGTCTGAGACTCTGCTCTGGGGCCACTAATCTATCTGATGTTCTATCTATCATTTTCTTATGCATTTATCAGAGTTAAAATAAATAAAAAGCAGTACAATATACTATTAAACAGATGTATGTTATATCTGTGGACAGTTTATCATGTTGTAGACCAGGTAATAGTCTGTCAAACACTTGAAGTGAGACCTCTGGGATCCATGAGAACCACAGGATTATGAGTGAGACAATGTGGATCATAGAATAACTAAATATTGCGTAGTGATTGTAAACTGTAGGGACTGTTGAGGCAATGGGTATAACAAAAGCATTATCTTCGCTATGATACAAACAAAGCATCCAACAAGTAGAGGGGAAAAACCCGGCCTGGTCCCAGATCTGTTTTTGCTGTCCTGCCAACTCCTATGGTCATTTTGGCCTATTGTTGGGATTTCAACAAACACACACACACACACTAACAGCCCCCCAGCTGGAGAGAGACTGATGGATAAACAGACACTTCCCTTCCTGTCAAAAGCCAATCTCTCTCTCTCTCTGTTACTAGCTATGCCCTGGACCAGAGCTAGTGCTGACCAGAGCTTCTAGCTATGCCCTGGACCAGAGCTAGTGCTGACCAGAGCTTCTAGCTATGCCCTGGACCAGAGCTAGTGCTGACCAGAGCTTCTAGCTATGCCCTGGACCAGAGCTAGTGCTGACCAGAGCTTCTAGCTATGCCCTGGACCAGAGCTAGTGCTGACCAGAGCTTCTAGCTATGCCCTGGACCAGAGGGAGTGACAGATTATAGCTCTAGTCCAGGGCATTAGAGCACTGCATGCGCACATACCAACTGAGATGCAAAATATCATCTGTGACACATGCGCATGCGCTTTGATATTTGCAGACCAGGTGGCCTCAGCGAGCATAATCTGCAGCTGGATGCTTCTTCTCCAGGCAGGCTCAATCAAACAAACGCTCAAAGTATTTGAAAGAAAAAAAATACCACTTGAGCCCAGGTCTGTGTTGGACTAGTGAGACAGAGCCAAGACCATTCTCTTCCAAAAGGAAGACTTGATGCAGGCCCAGCTGTCTGCCAGCCCAGCCCAGCCTGCTCATCCCACCCCATCACACCACAGCTGAGCTCTGCTCTGTTTCTAAAACAAACAACCACCCACCGGGCCCTGGCACAATTTCCTAGCTTGGGCTTTGTAACGGCAGCCTTCCTCCTCTTCGTCTGAAGAGGAGGTGTAGCAGGGATCGGACCAAGACGCAGCGTAGTTGGTGCTCAACATATTTAATAATACGAACTGTGAACACTACAACAATACAAAAATAACAAAATGTGGCAAACCGATACAGTCCTAGCTGGTGCAGAGAAAACACAGAGACAGGAAACAACCACCCACAAAATCCCAACACACAAGCCACCTATATATGATTCTCAATCAGAGACAACACAAAACACCTGCCCCTGATTGAGAACCATATTAGGCCAAACATAGAAACAGACAAACTAGACACACAACATAGAATGCCCAACCAGCTCACGTCCTGACCAACACTAAAACAAGCAAAACACACAAGAACTATGGTCAGAACGTGACAGGCTTCTTGCAAAAATTCATCTCTATCTCCGACTCCCACCATTAAGGCCCACTAGGGCTGTGTCCCAAATGGCACCCTCTTCACTATATAGTGCCCTACTTTGTACCAGAGCCCTATTGGCCATAGGTGGGCTGAGGACACATGTTAGAAATAAAATAGAAGTGGATGATGAAACAAAACAGTGTGCTTTACTTATGAGAACTCTACTGAGTGCCCTCCCTCTCATCTCTGGGGTAAAGAAACATTATGACGCAAAGCTGCTTTTCTCATCAAGTTGTGAGCAGACACATTTTGAGTTCTCTTAGAACTTTTTTATGTGCTTTTAAACCTCCCCACCCCCACCCAACCCAACCCAACCTGCCCTCCTCAGTTTCTGTGTGCTGTTTGATGGTATAGTTGACAGAAGATCATCAGCCACCCGAGCCATGGCCCGTTCACCCCACGACCATCTAGAAGGTGGAGACAGTACAGGTGCATCAAAGCTGGGACAGAGACTGTAAAAACAGCCTCTATCTCCAGGCCATCAGAAGGTTAAATAGTCACCACTAGCCGGCCTCTGCCCAGTACCCTGCCCTGAACCTTAATCTCTGTTCTAACTGGCTAACACCCGGTACTTTATCCTGGACCTTAGAGACTGCTGCCCTATGTACATAGTCATTGAACATTGATCACTTTAATACTGTTTACATACTGTTTTACCCACTTCATATGTACAGTATATACTGTATTCTAGTCAAGGCTCATCCTATATACTGTAAGTACTGCTGCTGAATAACTACTACTATTCATATACTGGATATTATATTGTATGTATTTTGGGATTGGTGTGTATTGTTGTGTATTGTTAGATACTACTGCACTGTTGGAGTTCGAAATATAAGCATTTCATTACACCCTCGATAACATCTGCAAAATATGTGTACGAGACCAATAACAATTTGATTTGAGATGGAAGATTTCATTTCCTAAAGTCAAACATATGCATTCTCTCAATCTCCATACTGTTTCTGCTCCATTGACATCTCCTTTAAGGACTCAGTATAGTGATCTTAAAGGAGAGGAAAATCATTCAGTTATGTAATGAAGTCCTTTCTGCTTTCCTCATCATCACACTCCTGCATCAGTAGTGTTCATCACGTGTATTGTTCATCATATT